>NC_092036.1:61316013-61968212 GCF_003086295.3 Arachis hypogaea
TGGCGTTACACTATATATGCTTTTTGTACTGATTCATTTGTTCTAACTAGGGCCCTTGTTTCACCATTTCTAACTCATCCAAAGCCTTCTACTACCTTTATTCTTTTTTTTTTTTAAGGATTGTATATATTACCAACTAACAATAATACTAATACTATTAGTAATCATGGCGTTAATATGATTAGACCCATCATAATATATATAAGCAATAAATATATGTTCTGATGATTTAAAAGTTACTATTATTACTATTATTAATTATCATAAATTTGTTTCTATAAAAAATTTTAAATTTCTTTTGGAAATTTAATTTGTATAAATATTTATATAAATATTTTTTATTAAAATTCTTATATCAATATATTATATCATAAAATTACTTTTTTTTCTAAAAGTTTAAACCATTGATGAAAAGAAATACATGAATAATTATTTTTATATACAAATTCGAACTAGATGCCAAGAATGGGGTACTAGCTAGGGATATATGCAGAATGATGAAAAACATTGATCCGATAATGATTTTGATTTAAGATCGTAAAAAGTAGTGACGCTATGTTTGTTGCAATCCTCGAGAGAGAGCATAAACTAGATCTTTGAAAACTACAGAACAAGGAGGGTACTACTAGTGCTATATGAGTATTATATAGTACTACTACTTCAACACGAGCACATCACTTGTGTTCATCAATTCATTTATTCCATTTACCCCCATTCGCTCAACCCAAATAATAATTATTATAACATTTTCGGAACCAAACTTGGAATTTCATCATTCCCTCTTTCTCGTACGCATGTACTAATTAAATTCTGCGGCATGTTCTTGTCAAATCAAATCACAAAAAACCAACATTTTTTTTTTCACTTTGGTAATAAGGTACAACAAATAATAACTTGCGTGATTTCATGAGAACCAGTAAAGTTATGTATGAAATTCATCTATATAAAAACTTTAATTTTATGCTATTTTTATGTCTAAGGAAAAAAACGTCCTAACTAGCGCAAAAGCATATCTCTTACTCTCTTAGATAATAATATGCTTTTTTGAGTCTCATCAAAAGCTTGTAAAGTCTTTCCTTCCAGTATCATCCATAACAAAAAGCTCAATAATCAAAACTAAATCATTGCTGGTCATAATCAAACTTAATATTATACGAGTACTACTGTTACTTACTACTGATCCAGCTCATCATCATCATCTACCATATGAACAAAAATAAATGAAATTAGAAAGATAACAAAATGAGGTTAATTATTTTTTTCAGTTATTGCTTATGAAACAAAGTCATTTCAAATCATTTTCCTTATTGTAGGTTAGAAACACAACAAAAGACAGATAAGAAAAACAAAAGCAGCAATAATATAGATGAGAAATGAAAGTGATCAGTGATGAGAATTAATAGAATGTATTTTGGGGTGCGAAAAGTGTAAAGAATTTTAACACAAGAGGATCCATGTGTCCGGGCGATCAGGCAGGCCTGAACCTCTGCCGGCACGAGTGGCACGTGATCTCCATAGCAGAAGAGGAGGAGGTGGAGGAAGAGGAGCCGAGGCGGGCGGTGGCGCGTTCCTTCATCCGCTCGGCACTCTCCACCTCCTCCCTTGCTCGCTCCCACATTTGCCTGGCGCGCGCAAACTCCGACTGCGCCATCTCCATCTCCCGGCGCGTGAGCTCCCTCACCCGCTCCGCATACGCCTTCTCCATCGCCGCCAGCCTGATTTGCTCCGCCGCCTCCCACTTCAGCGCCTCCACGCCCTCGCACATCCGCACCACGCACTCCGCAGCCGTCGGACGCCCCACGCTTATCGAAAGCTGAAGGTCCACAGAAGGCGCTACCTCCGCCAGCGAAGACGAAGAAACCGTGGATCGGAAGCGGAGCAGAGAGGAATCGGCGCGCGAAGACGGTAGAAGCTCAAGTTCTCTGTTGTCTTGTTCTTCCATTTGAGAGAAAGAGCAAAAGAAAAAGAAAAGGAAGAGAGAGAGAAAGAGAGAAAGTGTGAGGAAGAAGAAGAAGAGGGAATTGGATACGGTGGAGAGAAGAGGAAAATGGTGTTGTAATGGCGAAAGAGGGAGTTTGGGACTCTCAACCCCCGTAGTGATAGGTATATATAGACATGCCACGTGCAAATGTACGGTTTTGCCCCCACTCTTCCACCATCGTTGTCTTGGTATTTTTGTTTCTCCGCCTTTAATAACAATATTATAGGTGACAATAATATTCTAAACTGGTTACATACTAAGATTCAATGAGAATAATACTCTAAGTGACAAAGATTAATTAATACCTTTGATTGCACACAATTTCCATAAAGTATCAATTTCTTTTAAAACATATATCAATCATATTTGTATGTTAATATCAAAATTTAATAATAAAATTAACTATTTAAATAAAATATTTATTTATATATAAAATACACAATAAAAATAAATTAAATAATATATATATATATATAAATAAGAGAAAATGCCACTCCCCTCCCCTGCGAGATGCTAAAATGTCACTCCCATCCCCTCTATTTTATAAATGTACATTTTCCTCCCTTCTAACTTTTAAAAAACCTCCTCTTTAATCCATTTTAAATTTTTTGTGTTAATAATGTTAACTTTATCTATTTTTTATGAAAAAAAAATAAATTATTTTTTGAAAAAATATTCATTAACAAAAATTTTATTTTTTATCATTAAATTTTGCTTACCAAAATATCCTTTAATAAATTATTCTTTTATTAATTAAATTGTATTTTTAACGAAATATTTTCAAAAAAATTAATAATTAAATTATTTTTTTCTAAGATACCTATTTTTCAATAATTTTTTAATTATTATTGTGATTTTACTAAAATTTTTGTTAACAATTATTTTTATATTTACTATTAATTTTTTTATATTAATATATATTATTTTAATATTAAATAAAAAATCTTACTACTGGTAATATGTATAAAAATTAATATTTATTGATATTGAAAAATAATCTTACTAAAATTTTTTATTTAATGTTAAAATAATATATAGATATCGAAAAATTAATAGTAAAATATAAACAAATTGTTTAGCAAAAATTTTGGTAAAATTATTAAAGGGTATTTAAAAAATAACATAATTATTAAATTTTTTAAAAATACAATTTAATCAATAAAAAAATAATTTATTAAAGAATATTTTATTAAGCAAAATTTAATAATAAAAAATAAAATTTTTGCTAATGAATATTTTTTTTAAAAAATAATTTTTTTTCTTAAAAAATGGATTAAGTTAACATTAGTTAACACAAAAAGTTTAAAATGGATTAAAAATGAGGTTTTTTAAAAGTTAGAAGGGAGGTAAATGTACATTTATAAAATAGAGGGGATGGGAGTGTCATTTTAGCATCTCACAGGGAAGGAGAGTTGAATTTTCTCTATAAATAAATATATAGTAATTAATTTTTAATATACCTATAGTATTATTTTTTAATATATATAATTATTGGATGAGACAAATTATTATACACTATTATATATAAAGATTTATTCTTTTCAAGAAAAGGATTAAAAAATTTAGAAAAAAATATTACATTTCTATGAACTCAACCAAAATATCACATTCATATGAGACTTTTTTTATATATACTAGGATGTCAACACTTTCAATTAAGAAAAAGTAGAGAATTGACTGATTTTTGTTTAATAAATAGAAGTTAAAAATATTAGAAAATTATTAGAATTTATTATTTTTTTGTTATGAATTAATTATTAATATTTAAAAGTATATAATAAAATATGTTGTTGGATTACTATACTAAAGAAATTATACTAAGGGGGTGTATGGTTGGGGAAATTATAAATAATTTTTAGGAATTTTAAGATGGAAATATCATATTTCTATGTTTGGTTCAAAGTTTGAAAAGTTATTTTTAGGTAAATTTGATTTTAAGGAATTAAAATACCATCATTTCAATTTCCACTTTTTTCCTGGGTATATTTAATTTCCATGAGAATGAAATTTGAATAACAAAATAATACTTAAATCACACGTCCTAAAAAAATTAAATTGATGGCTAAGTGATGATAAAAAATAATAAATTCTTATAGACTTAGTATTTCTCTTGTTTGAGAGGTATATTGATGTATATCAAATGAAAAATCTAACTTCATTATTAGTATTTTTTTAATTACCATATAATTAATAATTTTATTTTCATTATTGTTCCTTCACGAAAAAGAGAAACAAATAAACATACTTGAATAATTGGTTTCACATGACTCTATTGAGAAAAAAAAAGAACAATTGGTGAACTGAGAGTTTTGGTTTGCAATTTTGTGAAAACTCAGCAGATGGTTTGATACAAGTGAGTCGGAATTGTAAGTGATATTATTATTATCATAATGTTGTAAGATAAGGAGAATCAGATTTGCATATAAAGGGAATAAGAAAAGCGTTTGAAGGGGGGACGAGACAGTAATTTTGATGGAAAGTGGGGATGAATGACAAAAAAGGGTGGGAAATTCCGTTATAAGGATAGGGAAAAAGGAGGGAAAAATAACGGATCGCGTTATGGGATTGGTTTTAGCAGTGAAAAAGGTTTTGGTATCTTTATGGTTTATTTGAATATTTAAATCAAAATTTTGACTTTTTCTTTTCCGGGATATGAGATGAGCATGGGAGTATTTGGGGGTGTGGGTATCTAATTATTACAATCGCACGTGCGCGCTGCTGGACTCCTCACATTTCATCAATAAAATACTGCTACACCATATACTAACATAATAATGCCCTAAAAATTGTACTAGTAAATATTGTCTATTTTCTAGAACAGGAAAAAATTTATTTATATCAATTCATTTTACATTGACCTAGCTTACGTAGCTTAACTTTAACAACTGTGCTAGCTCGTAAATAAGATACATTTTTTTGTGTAGGTTGCATGATAAGGGTCATTCCCCCATGCCCCATGAATATTAAGAATCTACAGCTATATATTTATTGAGAAAAATGTTATTTGAATTCTTAAAAGGGTTGACGTTCAACATTCTAAAAGATTGATCGGGAAGGGAAAAAGAAAAAGAGGAAAGTGATGGGATCAAAAATGAGTTAGTTTTGTGAGAGAATTAGTGCGTGCCTAGGTTTTTTTTTTCGCCTAGTGTTTGTTAATTGGATGTTCAGAAAGAAAGGGTGCTTGAAAAAACATATATCATCATTCAACTACTGAATCAAGGTTCCCAAACTGAAATCAATAACCCGTTATTATTGATTATTTAGTATTTAATTTTATAATTTCACTGGAGAAACAATATTTCATCCGTCAAAGTCATTCAATTTTTACATTGAGTTTCAACTAACTCTAATTGTGTGTTTGCTCAAGAGTTTCGAAACCTATGCCTTTTTCTTTAGAATTTCTTTTTTAAGAATATCCATATATAATCTGGCATCTATAATCTAATAACAAATAAGTATTTAAATATTCATATTATAATATTTTTAGAAAGGAGGTCACTCAAATAAAGACGCTTAAAAGGTCCTTTTTTAAAGATGTTTCTATGTTGTGTTTTAATTGGTTTTTGTATAATTTATTCGGTATTCCTCATCACATATTATTAAATTTCTCAAAAGATTTTCTTTCCAAAAATAATAAAAAACATTTAATTTTGATTAAAACAAAAAAGGTAATAGATTAACTATTAGATTTTTTAAAAAATTATTTACATAAAAAAATATATCACATTTATCAAAATATATATATATATATATATATATATATATATATATATATATATATAAAACAAGCTCAAGTCTCTTAAAATTTTTATAAATAAAAAAATAATTAATTTATATTCGTATAATATATAAAATAATTACAATATTATTATTATATTATAGATTAAGATTCATTAATTTAATTTTTTTTATTTTTAATATAAGCATTAGAAATAAATAAAATTTTTATAACGTGTAATAAAATATATATAATATTAATTAGTTCTTAAAAAACCTAAAAAAATAATTTTTTTCATTTTAGTAAAATAACTATTTATTAAAGTAGACAAATTAATTATTTTTTTCTTATATACAATTTTTAAGACATAAAAATAATTAATTAGGACATTGGTTAAGATAATTAGTCACTATTTCATTAAATTTTTAATTTAAAGAAAAATCCTAGTTAATTTTAGTATAGAAATTTTGAATTTGAAAACATTGATAAAATTATGTTGAATTTTGATTTATTTGATTCTCATTTAAATTAGTCACTATATAAGTTAAAGTTCTGATTTGAAGTTATATTCGAGTTTTAATCTGATTTTTAAAGTTTCAATTTATTTAGTTTGATTTTTTAACTTAGGTGTGCGTGACTCATATTAGGGTTTTAAGTGTTTAGTTGAAAAAAAATAAGGTAAAAAAATTTCAATTGTCACATCAAATAGTTGCTAGAATGTATAATGTAGCAGTCGTTAGTCCATCTCAGCATGTCGTTAACGATTTTGTGAGACAGTGACAAAATTAAGATTAGGAACCAATGTGAGTCATAACTATTAAGTTGGGAGACTAAATTGAGTAAATCAAAATTTTTGAAATTAGATTGAAACATAGTTGTTAGAACCGAACCAGTGATCGAGCCGATCAAGCTACTTGTTCACTGGTTTATTAGTTCAACCGATAAATCACTAGTTGAACCGATAAAACCGGTCTCCCATAAATATAAAATATAAAATAGTTAAAAACTTAAAATTAAAATTTGAAATACATATCTTCACTAACATTTTATGAAGAATCAAGTCTCAACTTCTAAAAATAACTAATATAAAAAAACCATAAAATTTTAATACTACAATAGGTCCGATTCTAGTCTGGTTAACTAGTTTTTCAGTCGAACTAGCCGATTCAGTTCGGTTTTTACAACTATGGATTGAAATACGAACATAATTTCAGAGACCAATAAGTATTATCTCTTTGTTGACAATTAAGTTGTTTGAATGGTAATTAAGATCTAATAATGATTTATAATAAAAGAAGCATTCTTTTGCAACAATGAACCTATAGTAGTAGTTAGGGGTATTCATAGATTAGATCATATCCATATAAATCTACAGTATTTATCCGTATTTGATTTGTAATTTGAGGATATTATCTTATCTGAAAGATGATCGGATTGGATCAAATTGGATCCACACTCTAATCAGATAGAAGTAAATATGTTTAAAAACGTAAACAAAAAAATTATTGAATTTTTTTATAAAAATAAAATTTTTAATATTTTTTATTTTATGGATATATTTGATATCTGATCCAAACATAAAAAGTGCGAATATCAAATTTGATCTAATGAGTTTAGTGCGGATTGGATCGAAATTTCAGCCATATCCCATCTGTAAACACTCCTAACAATAATAACTAAAAAATTATAATGATTATATTTTTAACTAAGAGGAAGTGTAAAAAAAAAGTACTAAATACAAGAACACTTAATCAAATATTAAAAAAAAAATTTTACTTTAAAACACACACACACATATATATATAATGTAATGTAATAATAATATGATAATTGTTTTATATATCACACAAATATAAATTTTTTTTCTATGATCTTAAGAAAGGTTTTGTAAGTCCCTAACCTTATTATCGATTTTTGTAGTGTTAGCCCTCATATTATCAATTTGATTCATATATAATACAGATGATAAATTATTTGGGGACGTGCTTCATTTTTTACTGTGATAAGTATGTTTATTATTATTATTATTATTATTATTATTATTATTATTATTATTATTATTATGTACATTAAAAAATAACAGGCTAAATTATTGCCATAACATAATAGAAGTATGGAAGTTTATCATTATTCTCTAATGGAGGAAACAAAATTCTTTTCAATAGTTTATTTAACGTTTAGTAGAATAAAAATAAATTTTATTAGAATAAATTTTAGTACGAGTTTGATATTTTTATTCATCATAAAATATTTATAGAATTACTCGTAGATAAATTTTGAAAAAAAAACCATGATTTTTAATTTTATTTTTAAATAAACTTTATTTTTAATTTTAAAATAAATGTTAATTTTATTTTTTAATAATATTAATTTTTTACCGTATATAATTATTCGATTATTTTTTAATCATATATAAATAAATTACTCTTAATAAGACTTTTTTTTGTGTTATTCAATTATCTTTTTTAAAAAATAATTAATTATTAAAATAATTAAATTTTCACAACAAAAATAATAAAAAAATTATAAACAAAAAAATTAACCATCTGATAATTTTTTGTATTTTTATTCATATTATTTTAATTATAAACATAAATATAATTTAATTATATTATTTATGAAATGTGGCTATAGATGTAAATAAAATTTAGTTATATTACTTATATATAGTGTTACGGCCTGGCCCAGGCCACTTGCGGGTCAACCCGACCCACTGATGATCCGACCTGAACGGTCAGGCACATGCAGCTCACTACGCGACACGGACACGCGTCCCTGACAGCTCTCCGCTGCAGCTGTGCGGAAGCTTCGAGGAAGGTGGGCTGTCCTTGCAGGGCCCACCTTTGACACGGTATAAATGGGGAAGGACCTGCCCTTCCCACAAGGTACGTCACTTATTCCACCTATCATATTCCCCACCTGCACACTAGCTGACTAGAGCGTCGGAGTGTCATTGCAGGTGGCACCCCCTCTTTCCTTCCACAACGAGAGCTCAGCTACCCGGTAGATCCAAACCCAGCACGACCGCGATTGAAGCGTTATCACCCCCTCAAATAACTACCTGACCTGTCCGGCAACCGACAACCGAACATATAGTTTCATTGTATTGTATTGCTTATAAAGTTAAATTATAATCATGACAATAGAATTATTCTTGTATTTTTATATGTGTGACTAATTGGTGGTGTTAAAACATTACTCTTAATTATAAATAAGGTTTATAATTTAAAAATTAAAGACTCAATTAAAAAGATACGAAAAAAATGATGTTAAAATATTCTAACTCTTTAAAATAAAAATATTCAAAATTCAATTAAAAATTATTTAAAATTTAAACTCAATAAAAAGTTTATATTCAATGTGTTTTGTATTAAATATATTTGATAACCTATTATATCATATTGGTTGAAATTAATTTTTATAATGCTAATTTTTTAATAACACTTTATTAGAAAAAGCCATCTTTTCAGAATTTTTTAAAAACTAATTAATATTATATATATATTTTGTTACATTACATCTTGTTATAAAAAATTTATTTATTTCTAATACTTATATTAAAAATAAAAACAAAATTTAAATTAATAAATTTTAATCTATAATATAATAATAATATAGTAATTATTTTATATATTATACGAATAAAAATTAATTATTTTTTTATTTATAAAAATTTTAAGAGCTTGTTTTATATATATATATATATATTTATATATATATATATTTATTGATGAATGTGATATAATTTTTATGTAAATAATCTTTTAAAAAAAATTAATAGTTAATCTATTACCTTTTTTGTTTTAGTCCAGATTAAATGTTTTTTATTATTTTTGGAAAGAAAATCTTTTGAGAAACACCGAATAAATTATACAAAAACCAATTAAAACACAACATTAAAACATCTTTAAAAAAAGACATTTTAGATGTCTTTATCTAAATGGTCTCTTTTTAAAAATAATAATAATGAAGCGAGTGTATTATGTACTAACTTTGTCCCACTTTACTTTATCTAAATATATAGAATCCATTCCCTTAATATCTGCGAATATAATAAAATTTCTTAATTCGTCCTATTTTATTTGTAATATTTAAAATTTGTTAGAAAAAAATAAATTTTAAAATTTATAAAACTTTTAAACATCACACAAACATAAATTAAAGTAAAAAAATAAAATAAAAATTATATAATTTATAAAATGAATATTATATTATTAATTATATATATGTTATGTATTTATATATAGCAGAACGAGTAAAAATGAATACATCTAAAATTCGACTCCGCCCCATCCTTATGAACCCTAAAAAGGCCGAACTATTATCTGCCTCAATCGAGTAGTGCCGTGGCAAGTACTCGTTGGTATGAGTTATATTGTCTTCCCTAAATGATCTTTAGTGGGATTTCAAATGTTTTAAAACTGACATTTGAATATTTCTTTTATGTGAATATAAATTACAAAATAAAAAATAAGAAAACATGCCTCATATAGTATCACTATTTCAACGGCCTCATTGCTCAAACCAATTGAAAATTAAGTAATTTTTAAATCAAAATAACAAAAATATTATTATATATGTACAAAAAATCAATTATCATATATTCGTGCATAAATATATATTGTATAATTTATTTTTGATATGTATTTTATATTTTAATATATATCCTATATAAATGATTGATTTGGTAGTTAATTTTCTGTCTACATATAACATGATTGTTAAAATAATTAATTATTATTCAAATAACTCCTTCACGACGAATATTATGCATGCTCTATTCTAATTATTAAAAGAAATGCTTAAATGACTTTTTTGATGCAATGTTCCTTGTAGTGAAGTTTTAGATGTTTTAATATTAGACGTATTTTGAATTTTTTTTGGGAATATAAATTACAGAATAAAATAAGAATGGATCATTGGAGACATTGATTGAAATCTCATGCATTAATATTAATATCTATTGAAGATGCCATTGAAATTGAAAGAGGATTAGGTGCATAAATGAAAATAGACGTTTTTTTCACTCTCCTCGTTCAAAAAGATATATGAGTACGTATTAGGAATTTGAGGGAGACAAAGTGAGATGAGAGTGAAAACAGGAATGAGACTCCAATGTGTGCATCAAGTGTGTAATTGCATACGAAAGAAAAGAAGAAATTGAGAACATGCAAAAGAGCAGAAGAAAGTGACATGTGTTCACGGCCCGACAAAGAGAAGGGAAGCGATGTGAACGTTGAAGAAGAAGAGAACATTGCACTACCAATGTTGGCTGATTTTAAAATGAACTAGTTGATGTATGTTACTAAGTTACATTCTTGGAACAAGTTCAGGATTTGGTATTGATTTCTTTTGGCCTGAAGTATAGACAAAATCTTTTCATAAAGATTCACATTATAGTAGTGGCTAATGTAATGCCCTTTAGGGAGGGGGCTGCCCATGATTATGCTTCCCTCACCTATTTATGACTCCTCCTTCAATCTTCCCTCGCCGGATAGGGGCCTTCTTTTTACTTCTAATAATATTTTTCATAATCAATCTTCTAATATTTTGCTTGTGTTCATGCTATCATCCAAGCAAGTTCATCATTATTGACCAAATAAGCTGCGCTTTTGTTTATGAAGAAAAATATGTTGAGAGTGGGATTTGAACCCACGCCCTTTCGGACCAGAACCTTAATCTGGCGCCTTAGACCAACTCGGCCATCTCAACCACTGGCCAATGTTTTGGAAAGTTTGATACATCTAGGTATGTGGAATAATACATCTTGTTTATGTGACTGCATGTGAATCATTAACCATAATAAATTAGTTTTTACTTTTTATTATGTTGATTTATAAGGTTAGTATTCAATAATGTTGAATTGAAACAAAAATTCATACCAATACTATCACATAGCATGATAATTGAACTCAAAGTTTGACTGGATTTAAGTCATGTTATCATTTATCAATATTCAGTAATTTTCCTCATCATTATGATTGCTCAAAAATTTCCCGGTTGCCTTTTGACCGTTCATTTGTTTTTAACCTAATCTATTATTGTTGAAGCTAAGGATGCAGTATAGCAAATAATAGTGCTTGGCCAGTGACATAATTACCCAAACCAATAATTTAGAATCAGATGCCAATATTTTCATAATCATTGATCATCAAGTTCCGCATTGACCTCTTGCTATTGTCGTCACTATATTGTTACTTTCTGTAACATAGGAAATAGGAGATGTAATATGGACGTGTCTCATCATTCTAATATGCAACAAATTAGTGGGGATAGCTAGCTATGATGGAAATTGGAAATTAAACTAGTTAGCTACCCAAAACGGTCAAATCCAAAGTTTATTAGAAACATAGAACTTAATTACTTCGAAGTTTATATGAACAATAATGTAGCATTTACAAAATAAAGACTCACTTTTTTTTTTAATTTAAAAAGAAAATTATGTTGGGATTTTTTTTAACCACACAATTCGATCTTTGACGATTATTTTAAATGACAAAGTGTTTATTGACGAAAAAAAGAGAACTCAATTTGATCCTTGTCTTTTAACACAATATGATAATGCAATCATTGACAACAACAAAAGTAATCTTTATTATTATTATTATTATTATTATTATTATTATTATTATTATATAAAAACACTCAAAAAATTACACCATAAAAAACCATGAAGAGTGACATTAAGTCAACAAAATTAACTAGCACATACTTCAAAAAAGTTATATTTTTAATAATAATATGATGTTTATATATATAAATTTATAGATATTTTAATCTGAATGATTATATATAATGTTCAAAGTCTAGTATGAATATTATAATTTTTATTATATATGTCAAATAATGTCTTTACTAGTTTTTAAATTGTTCTTTAATTTTCATTAATATTTTTTTGCTCTTAATTGTAAAATTTTTATTTATATTTTTAAAAATTACATTGAGAATTATTTATTTGATTTCATAATAGATAATCTTTTAAATTTGAATAATTTATTAAAAATTAATATAATAAATATCATAACAATAAAAAATTAATATGAAAAAAATTATATATAAAATCCTTTTAGGATAAATAGATCATTGACAAATAAGTTTTTAACCAATTTGACGTTAAAACAACGTCATTTTGTTAGAGTGAATAGGGACAAATAGGTGTCTGACCAATTTGGGTTTAAGGATAAATAGGCCCTTAACCAATTTGGTAGTGATAGCATTACACTTAACGTGCCAAATCATCACTCAAACGTGCCACTTAAACAATTTCCGTTACGAGTTAACGGCATAAATGACGGAAAAATTGTGTTATCCTATTGCGTTAAGGGACCAAGACCGAATTGGACTCTTTTTTGTTGTCAGGGAATGCTTTGTATTTCGAGATAATAGTTAAATACCAGGTTAGGTGTTCACTCTTTTTTAAATAATGTAACTATGGAGTTGTTATTGTTAGAGTATAATTAGGATCAATTAAGATCAGTTAACATTAATTATATTTATTTATCATATTTGTATATTTATTATAGAATATTACACTTTTATTGTTTTGATTCTTCTAACACCTATATATACCCTTATATATTGTATCATTCTCAACACACTGAATAATTAACAAATTTTGTTTTTAGATTATTCTCTTATTTTTAATGGTTATATAAACTATGAGTGTCATTATTTTGAGATAATTTCATGGATTTTAAGCCAATCCAACTAGAAAATTATGGGTTGGTTTGAAATCATGGATTGATTTGATTTCGAAATTAAAAATCATCAATCCATGTAATTCACCCAACTCATCTAATCTCAAAGAAAATGAACAATAATATAATAATATTCAAAAAATAAAAAATATTATGTACACAAAATAAAAAGTCATCAAATTATCTATCATGTCATTATAAAAAAAATACTGAATATTGTTAGATTTATTAGTAGATTAAGCAAGGGTCGTTATTGGCGGATTTAACGGCATATTTTTTGATGATCACAAGTGTAAATTTATCCCAAAAAAAATTTATTGTTGGAATTTATTTTATCCCTAAAAGGGGTGAGAAAATTTATTTTATAAGTGCCAATTTTATTGAAGAATATACCGTTGAAAATTCTTTACGGTAATGTGAATTAATGAAATATGAAGTTTTGAACAACTACTAGCACATTATCGTCGGATTTATCTGCTAGTAAATCTCACGAAAAAAATGAATAAAATTCTAATTTGAAAATCCTTTCCCCTCACTTTTACAACTTCGTCCTCTCCTCTCTCCTTCTCTCTCACCTTGGTTTTTTCTTTCCTCTTCCTTTCTCACCAAAGATCCAGACTTTGCTATCGCTGCTGCCTCATGGGTCTCTGTTGTTACCGGGTTCTAGGTCTTCGTCGTTGCCTTGAGTTCCATCACCGTTGCTGTCTCCTCGTGGGTCATCATCGTTGCTATTTCATGGGTCACCGTTGCTGCTAGGGATGGCAATGGGTCACCACGGGGCGAGGACTCCTCCTTCGACCCCGTCTCAATTTAGTAAAATGTCCCTGTTTTCGCCCCATCCCTACCACGGGTCTCCATTTATTTCTCCCCGTAGGTATCCATAGATAATTGTATATTATTAAGTTTTAACTTTTTTTAAAAAAAAATAACACAACCATAATAAAATCTTATATAATTCAACCAAAGATATCAAATCAAACACAATTCAAACACAAATTTAACATAATAACATACACATAAAAATTTCAATATATAAATTAAAATAAAATGAATTAGAATTACTTACATAACTTATATATAAATTTAAGTAATTCTTTTGTGTGGAGATATTGTGGTCCCTAGGACAGGTACCTTAATCCCCGCCTCATCCAGGGGTGGAAACAGGCCAGGCCAGGCCAGGCTTTACTCTTAACAGGCCAGGCCTGTAATAGAGTATGTTGGCCTTAGCCTGGCCTGTAGCCTGGTATAGGCTTTTTAATGAGTATCGAGCCTGGCCTGTTGTTAAATCTGGCCTGGCCTGAAGCCTGTTAATAGGCCTTTTTTAATAGTAATTAAATTTAAGATATAATTTAATTTTTAAAATTATAAAATATAAAATAATAAATTTGTGAATAATATTGATACAAAATAAAGACAAAATATCAATAAATAATTATTATTAATTAAAAAAAGATAATATATATAAATATATTCCCACTTGACTACTTCCAAAATATGTAACATATCAAAAGAAAAAGAATTCAGCAATATCAAGAGTTGTAACAAAACCAACTAAACATAACATCAAATAAAAACTAATAACTACTTAAATCAAAATACAGTAAAGAAAATGTTGGACAATTAATATATTAATCTTCCAAGCTTGCAAGTGATTTAATCTTCCTGTTCCAACACCTTGAAAGAAAAAAGAAAACATACACATATCATTAGATTTTTAAATAATATAAATGCAACAAATACTTTTTTATTAGTACAAAAGAGAATGTTCAAAATAAAATTGTGGTCATAATCTTAGTATAAGTGATATGATACTTCATTTATATATCATGAAAATTCAACTTTATTATTCTAACTACTCACATCATACCAATATCAATGTTTTCACATTTAAAAAGAGAAAATATTTTCTATAACATAGATACTTAGTCAAAAAGAGAAATATTAGAAAGTTAATTTTTACCTTTGGTTTTTTCTTCAAACCATACTTGTTCCGAAGCCAATCTCCTCCACAAATGAGAGCTTCAATGGACTCTTGATTTAGTCGAGAACGATATTCATCAATAACTCTTCCTCCAGCACTAAATGAAGACTCTGAAGCCACTGTTGAGACAGGAATTGCTAATATGTCCGCTGCCATTTTAGATAAAACCTTGAATTTCAAGCTATTGTTTTTCCACCACTCCAAAGCACTAAAAGACTTAGAATTGCCTTCAGGAATGTAAGCACTCTCATCAAGATAAACTTCTAATTCTGATTTTGTTGGATGAATGGCTTCTTTTTCTCGAACCATATTCAACATTTCATCAATTCCACTAATTTCAGAACTAACCACATTAGAAGAAGCAACTAGACTATTAGTGTTAACTCCACTTATTATTGTCTCACCATGATATTTTTCAGCATATTCATCATACATTTCTTGTAATGTATTCTTCACTTTTTCAATATTTTCAGCAGCCACATGCTCAGGTTTGTAAATTAAAGGAAAACAGAATTTAATAACATGTAATTTGCACCTAGAATCCAAAACACAAGCAAGAGACATTACCATATTGCATTCTCCCCAATATTTGTCAAACTTTTCTTTCATTGAGGTTGCCATTTCTCTCATGAAGGAATCTCTATCTTCAATAGCATAATTAATTACTTGTTTCACTCTCCAAACTTCAGGAAGGTACAAGTTTGCAGTAGGATACTCACTACCAGAAATGACATGAGTAGCAAGATTAAAAACTTTTAAAAGTTTGCAAATCTTCTCAACTTTTCTCCAATCCTCTGATGATGGTTCGTAATTGTAGTGAGGTTCTCTTTCCTTATACACAGGAAACACTGATTTAAACTTCAAAGCCACATATAACATGTTGTAAGTAGAATTCCATCTTGTGGGACAATCAATTATGAGTTTTTTCTCCTTCAAACGCTTGTTTTCAGCAATCTCAACAAATGTTTTAAATCTTGAATCATTAAAATTGACATACTTGACACTCTCACGAACTTTATGAATAATATCTTTAATTTTACCTAGCCCATCTTGTACCAACAAATTCAGAATGTGTGCACAGCACCTAACATGAAATAAACTACCACCAACAGGTAATGAGTTGTTATCTGAAATAGTATCCTTAAGAGCCCTTAGACATGAATCATTATAGGAAGCATTGTCAACAGATACTGAAAAGACTTTATTTTCAATTCCCCAAGTCTTCAAACACTTGAAAATAGCATCAACAACATCAATGCCACGTCTAGGAGCAGGTACCTGAACAAAACTCAAAACCCTTTTTTGAAGATTCCATCCTGCATCAATAAAGTGACCTGTGATAACCATATATTCAACAATTTGATGGCTTGATCTCCACATGTCAGTTGTCAAACTTATCTTCCTAACACCTTGTAACAAAGCCTTCAATTGTTTCTTTTCAGCCTCATATATTGCCAAGCAATCACTTCGAGCAGTTTTACGAGAAATTTTATGAAATTCAGAATTGGCATATTGGAAGCCCCACATCCAAACTTCATCCTCAACAATGCTGAAAGGATGCTCATGAACCATAATTGCTGTAGCGATTATTTGTCTCATCTTCTCTTGAGAATATCTTGCACCTGGTGTCACAAAGGGATTAACACTTGAATTGGAAGGTTGAAATGGAATCAATGGTTGCTTCTTTTGTGCAGCAACATGCAATCTTCTTTGTAAGCAACTACTAGAATGCCTCCATAAATGTGAAGTACTAGCTCCTTTTCCAGCATAAGAAAACATTGATTTGCAATACTTGCAAATAGCTTTTGTACCTTCAGAACTTTCAACTTGATCAAAATCATCCCAAATTGGTGAAGTCTTCTTCCTTTTTTTTGTAACAACAGTTTCATTACTACCATTTTCATCCGTGACTGGTTGATTTGTAATAGTTGTTGTGTGTGTTGGTACAATGCCAGTGTCTGTTGTTGGTATTGTTGGTACTGACTGATTAATTTCTTCTCCATTTAAAGAAATAGAATTGGCCAATGGATTACTTGGAGTTACAGATTCAGCCATTTCTAAAGCTTATTATAATGCCTAAACAAAAATTAACAGACAACATTATCTCATGATTTTTTTGGCTTTCATCATATCAATGGCATAAAGTAAGAACCTTTTAATAAAAAAAATTGATAAAATTTTATATTCAAAAAAGTAGAAATAATATCACAACACAAACAAAAAAATCGAATTTAAAAGAAGATCTTTGACAGAATAAAACCCTAATTAATGAAAAATATTTAATATTATAACAACAAATATAAAAAATAACAAAATAAAAAATAATGACATGAGAAAGAAGAAGAAGTACTTGCAGTCAAAGGAAGAGAAGATGAAGAGGATGGTAGATCGGTAGCTGGTAGTGGTAGGAGCGTGTAAAGTGGAGAAGAGAAAAGAAAAAGACCGTGTATATGTATATTTCTTTATTAGTGTGGAGGGAAAGTTTTTAGAAATATTTTATTTGATTGACTTTTGATATTCCAATATCAAAGATTAAAGATATTAAGAAAATAAAAATGCACATATATAATTAAAGAGATAAATGGCTGAGTGGATAAAGTTATTTTCATAAGATGGAAGACCCAAGTTCAAATCCTTCCAATAGCATTTTTATTAGTATAATAAAACTCTATATATATATTTACAGGCTCAGGCCGGCCTGACAGGCCCAACAGGCTATTTCAAAAGCCTAGGCCTGGCCTTTTAAAGAATATAGGCTTTTTTAATAGTCTGAGCCTGGGCCTATTTCATATCAGGCCAGGCCAGGCCAGGCCAAACACAGGCCAGGCTGCAGGCCCCTGACAGGCCGCCTGGCCTATTTCCACCCCTAGCCTCATCCTATTTATTCGTGAAGATGGGTTACCATCTTTGTATAGATTTTGTGGGTCTCCGTTAGTCTTCCTGTCACTGCTGGGTTCTAGCCATTGCCGTCGCGGTCTCGAGTTCCTCCTCCAGGTGAGTGTGAATCCTCCTCATTATTCAATTTGTCAATTTTTAAATTTAGGATTTCTTTTAATTTTCTTCAATTATATATATATATAATTCTTAATTTGTATTTAATTTTTTGTTTTAAAATGTAATCTTTTTTTGAAAATTTTTATTTTAAACTTTGTGTTTAATTTTTTTAAATTTACTGGTTAGGATATTTTAGTTTTAAAATTAAAATTTAAAAATTTGTAATTTTTTGAAATTTTGTATTTAAAATTTGTGTTTTTATTTAGATTTATTAAGATTAAGTCAATCAATTTAGGTTGTCAGGGTTAACTTTGTTTAGCAATTAGATTATTTTAGGTAAATTAAATTTTGTAGTTTAAATTAATATATTTTTTTATCAATTAGACTCGTTAGATTACTTAAGTTAAATGACTTTTTGAATTAGTTTCATCTAGTGAATTTAATAAGTTGTCTTTTTTTATTAGGACTGTTATTTTCTTTAAGATCCATTGGAGTTCTTTTTTTTTGTAGTTTATGCAGTTATATTTCATGGATTATTTGTGCAGTGCTCAGGTTGGTTTTCTATCTTTGAATATAATGAATTGTTTAAATTTTATGTCAAACTTATTTTTTCTAGCATAGAGTTTTAGGATGGAAGTGAGAGAAAGTTGCCTAATGACACCTTCTCGAAATCCTTGTTTGCTGAAAAATTGTGGAGTAATAAGAAATTACGCACTAAAACGGTTAGGAATTGATGTTTGCTTGAATGCGTGCTTGTTTGAATTAATGCTTCCAACTGTTTCCTATGTAAAAATTTGATAAAATTTTTTAGTTGAGGTATCTGAATTAAGAAAAATTTTGTCAAATTTTTTTAAAACCCTTGTTTGGTTTATGTTCATACCCTGGGTCGAGCTATCCGAGTCGGGATGTTCAGTAGCAAAGCGACCGACCTCTTTAGGTCAAGCGGACCGACTTCTTCATAAAGAACTCGGCCAAATCGACAGGAAAGCCCAAAGGATGGCCCAACTCAAGGAATACGACCCCGATCCAAAGGCAGCCCAAGCCTATAGAGATAAGGGCGGTTCCATGGAAGATAAGTGATAAACCACTAATGTTTAAGTATGGGGAGGTTGATAAACCACTATTTTATGGTTTATATTGTGTTTAATTGTGTGGTTTTATCATGATCCTTACCCACTTATTCATTAATTTAGCATGCATTTATATTTCCTTCCTGAAATTATTACATGGTTGAAAACTGCTTCCTAGAGACTTTTTAATTATACATTTCAGTTCTCCTTTATCCCATTCGATGCCGTGATCTGTGTGTTAAGTGTTTCAGCCTTTATAGGGCATGGATGAGTTGGAGATTGGAAAGGAAGCTAGCAAAAATGGAGGGAACACAAGAAATTGAGGAGATAATCAGCGAGAAGTGACGCGGCCGCATGGCTCACGCGACCGCGCGGAATGGAAAAGCACAAGTGACGCGGAGGCGTGGACGACGCGAACGAGTGGCAGGAAAAACGCGAATGACGCGTCCGCATGGATGACGCGATCGCGTGACATGCGCGATCTGCATAATCTGTAGATTCCGCTGGGGGCGATTTTGGGCCCTGTTTTGACCCAATTCTCGGCCCAGAACAGTAGACTAGAGCCAGAGAACATGCAGAAACCAAAAACAACATTCATTTTATACAGTTTTAGTTTTAGATCTAGTTTTTACTCTTCTTCTAGGTTTTTCTCTCTACACATTGATAGTTCTTAGGATTTTATTTTTCTACCACTTTTGCATTAGAATACTGAGAAGAGTTATTACCTCATCAAAACTTTGTCATTCTAGTTCCTTCTCTTTACTTGGCTTTACTCTTCCATGTCCTTTGCTTTGTTAATTTTACCATTGGAATATTATTAGGATTTATTTAATACAAGGATTACTTTTATTTTTATTTGATTACTTTGATTTTTATTTACAATGTCTTTCTTTAATTCCTTTTCATATGTTATGAATTTTACATTCACAATGAGTGAGTAGTTCCCTAACTTGATGGGGAGTTGATTGAAAGGAACCAATTGAGTTAGAAGGCTTAAAAGAAAGATTGTAATTGGGTTTATTATTGGATTGCCCTCTAGTCACTAACACCAACCCCTTTTAATTAAGTGGGTTGCAACTTGTGAACAGACATAGCATTCTAACCTGTTTGACTTTCCCTTACCTAGTAAGAGATAACTAAACATGATAACCTTTAATTATCAATTAATCTAGAGAGTAATCCAACAACAGCGGGACTTCCAACTAATCAACTCCCAGTCAAGGCTTTTATTTACATTATTCAAATTCTCCAACTTTATTTCCTGTTTACTCAACTCAAACCTTTTTGAAAACATCTGATTAATAAAAATAACACACTTTTCTGCAACTCGTTGGGAGACGACCTGGGATTCATACTCACAGTATTTTAGTTTTAAATTTCTGTAACATCTTTCTAAATTGATAAGTGGAATTCTGGTGAGTTAAGAACTATACTTGCAACGCATATATTTTAATAATTTTTAATTCACCAATTTCCGCCCCATCAATTTTTGGCGCCGTTGCCAGGGAGTTGCAACAGTGTGTTAATTTTGATTAGTATTTTTTTTCTTTTCATTCTATCACTTTGAACTGTACGTTTCTTTCGTTAAAGGACGCGTTCACTTCCTGATCCAAGCTTGCCAGCCTTTGACCCTGAGATTGAAAGAACTCTTTCACATATAAGGCAAGCTCGGCGTAGGCGACTCCTCTTTGAGGACGAACCTGAACTGTCATCTAAGGAAGAAACAACCCCCCTTTCTACTGATCCAGTTTATTTACGTGCAGGTGACATGGCAGCGCCCAGAAGAGTCACTATCCAGGAGGAAGGAGCCCCTGATTTTACGCTCCAACCATTCCAGGCGCACCACCCAGCAGTAGCTGTAGATTTTGAAATAAAATCTGCACTACTCAACTTGATGCCCAAATTTCATGGCTTACCTGCTCAAGAGCCTATCAAGCATCTTAGGAATTTCCAGACCGCTTGTTCTACTGTTAAGCGTGATGGCGCTGATGAAATCTCTATTCTATTGAAAGCCTTCCCGTTTTCTCTGGAGGGAAAGGCAAGAGAGTGGTACTACACTCAACCCAAAGCAATTGTTTCCAACTGGGATGCACTTAGGAGAGAGTTTCTGGATAAATTCTTTCCAGCTGAAGTTGCCGATAAGCTGAGGAAGGACATGTCTATGATCGTTCAAGATGAATCTGAGACCCTCTATGAATACCTGGAACGACGCATGCCCCCATCATATGATTGACAAGATAGTTTTGCTCGGTTAATTTACACAGGGTTTGAAATCTCAAGATAGGACCACACTGGAAGGTGCTTGCAATGGTTCTATGAAAAAGTACAAGACTATGGACGAAGCATGGCAATTGATCAGAGACTTACCTGACTCTACTAGGAATCATAGGCAGAGACAAAGTCGGTCAAGAGCTGTTGCGGAGGTATCCACTAATACAGAGGCTACTGCTATAGCCCAGAGTCTATGTGAAATGACTAACTTGCTGAAGCAGATGCAACTGAATCAACAACAACCTCAGCAAGTTCATCCTTCTCCACCACAGCACAGCCAGCAGTTAGTTCCACAAAGAGTGTACGGAATCTGTGCAGATTACAGTCACTATATCGATGAGTGTTTGCAGCTCCAACCAGAAGACAACACTGTAGCAGCCACTCACAACTTTCATGACCTCCCCAATCAAGGGTACAATCAAGGTGGCAACTATAACCAAGGATGGCAGGGTAACTCTAACCAAGGTTGGAGAGACAATTCTAACCAGGGTTGGAGGGACAATTCTAACAGAGGAGGCAGAGATAACAATAGAAATCAGAGGTGGAATAACAATAACAATTTCAGACAGCAGAATCAGACTCAGTCCTACAGAGCACCTCATTTAAGACAACCTCAAGCCTTTCAACAGACTTCTCAGACCACTTGCCCCTCTTCATCTCCTAATGATGAATTACTACAAGCCATTGATCAGAGACAACAGGCTATGGAGAATAATATTAATGCAACTATGAATGTTTTGACTTCTACTTTACAAACTCTTGTCTCACAGATTGGATCAATGAACAACTCCAACAACCAGTCCTCAAGCTCTGGTGGACTCCCCTCTCAACCATTACCCAACCCAAAGGGTGGTATTAATGCCATCACCCTAAGGTCTGGAACCACACTGCAGGAGAGAAATCAGGAGGAGCCATGCCCACCAAAACACTCCTCAGCTGAAGAGGTAGTAGAATTAGAAGATGTTGAAGAGGAAGAGGACATACAGGACATAGCTGAGAAAGAAGAAGCTCAACCACAGGAGGAAGCACCAAAGGGGGCAGACACTGCAGAAAACACCACTCCCATTCCATTTCCACAACTTGCAAGGAAGCCCAGGAAGCAGTTGGAACCTGACCCCAAAATGGTAGAAATCTTCAAAAAGGTTGAGGTAACTGTTTCCCTTTTTGATGTCATTCAACAGGTACCTAAATATGCAAAGTTTCTAAAAGATTTATGTATACATAAAGACAAAATTAATGAATTAGAAACTATTCCTTTAGGAAGTTCTATATCTGCTTTAATGGGAAATTTACCTGAAAAATGTAGTGACCCAGGTCCTTGTATTGTTAGTTGTACTATTGGTGGTGTAGTAATTTATGATTGCATGTGTGATTTGGGAGCATGTGTTAGTATAATGCCTTTATCTGTGTATGATGTTTTAAGGCTCCCTCCTTTAAAAAGGTCGGCAGCTAGTTTTGTGTTGGCAGATAAAAGCATTATTACAGTAGCTGGAGTTGCTGAAGATGTTTTGGTGAACATTAAAGGGCTCACATTTTCCACTGATTTCTATATCTTGGAGATGCCCAATAATGACTCAGATAAGCCATCATCAATCCTACTTGGCAGACCATTCCTGAAGACATCAAGATTCAAATTAGATGCTTTTTTAGGAACATATTCTTTTGAAATAGATGGCCGAATAGTAATCTTCAATTTGAATGGAGTCACAAACAACCCTCCAGAAGATCATTCTTTCTTCCAGTGTGATATCATAGATGAAACTGTAGCTGAAATTCACCAGGAAGAGTTGGAAGAAAGGAACACAGAACAAAGTCCAAGTGTGGGGACTCTATTAACTGACAATAAGGATACTTCGACATTTTCACAAGCTCCAGGCAATCCAGAGCCTGCCCATGACCAGAAGATAGAGTTGAAACCTCTCCCTCCACATCTCAAATACGCTTATCTTGAAGATGGGCAGAAGTTTCCAGTTATTATTGCACAGGACCTCACTCCTGAATAGGAAGAGCAGTTACTTAGTGTGCTGAGGAAGCACAAGAAAGCAATTGGGTGGAGTTTGGCAGACATAGAAGGCATCAACCCTCAAGTATGTGAGCACAGAATATTTTTAGAGGAAGGAGCAAGACCTGTCCGCCAACCTTAGAGAAGACTGAATCCCACTATTTTGGAAGTTGTCAAAAAGGAAGTGACCAGACTATTGGAAGCATGTATCATTTATCCCATTTCGGGCAGTGAATGGGTTAGCCCAGTACAAGTGGTGCCCAAGAAGTCTGGAGTCACCACAGTGAAGAATGAGCATGGAGAGCTCATAGCAACCAGAGTACAGAACGCTTGGTGAGTCTGCATTGATTACAGGCATCTCAACCAAGCCACCCGTAAGGATCACTACCCACTTCCATTCATTGATCAAATGCTGGATCGCCTGTCAGGTAAATCACATTATTGCTTTTTAGATGCTTTTTAGACGCTGCCCACTCCAATTATACTACTACTGAGAAAGAGCTTCTTGCTATTGTTTTTGCTCTGGATAAATTCCGAGCTTATTTACTTGGTACTAGAGTAGTAGTGTATTCGGACTATGCAGCATTAAAGTATCTATTAGCTAAAAAGGAGTCCAAACCAAGGCTCATACGTTGGATACTGCTATTACAAGAATTTGATTTAGAAATAAAGGATAGGAGTGGTAACCAGAATCTAATGGCGGACCACTTGAGTCGCCTTGAGCACATTAAAGATGATTCTACTCCTATAGATGATAATTTTCCATTTGATAACCTACAAGCAGTATCTGAAGTAGCCCCTTGGTACGCACCTGTAGCTAATTATCTAGTTAGCCGCACATTTCCTCCACACTTTTCTAAGCATTAAAGAGACAAGCTGAAAAGTGAGTCTAAATATTATATATGGGATGACCCATATTTATGGAGATGTGGCGTTGATCAGGTAATTAGATGTTGTGTGCCTCAATCAGAATTCCAGTCCATTTTAGAGGCTTGTCACTCATCTGAGAGTGGAGGACATTTTGGCCCTCAAAGAACAGCTAGAAAGATCTTAGACTGTGGATTCTGGTGGCCTACTCTTTTTAGAGACGCTGCTGAGTTTTGTAAATCTTGTCTTCCATGCCAAAAACTTGGTAATATATCCAGGAGGGATGAGATGCCTCAACAAATTATGATTTTTTGTGAAATTTTTGATGTTTGGGGCATTGACTTCATGGGTCCGTTCCCAATTCTAATGGTCATTTTTATATATTGTTAGCTGTGGATTATGTTTCCAAATGGGTGGAACCAATTCCTACCAGCACTGATGATGCTAACACTGTTGTTTCCTTTGTGAGAAACCATATTATTTGCCGCTTTGGATCACCACGAGCAATCATGAGCGATCAAGGCACCCATTCTTGTAACAGGAGACTCATAGGATTAATGAATAAGCATGGGATAATTCATAAGGTTGCAACAGCAAACCATCCTCAAACCAATGGGCAAGCCGAGGTGTCAAACAGAGAGATAAAGCGTATCTTGCAGAAGATAGTCAAACCTCATAGAAAAGACTGGAGCACCAGGCTACAAGATGCACTATGGGCATACAGGACAACATATAAAACTCCCATTGGGATGAGTCCTTTCCGCTTAGTTTATGGAAAAGCTTGTCATCTCCCAGTTGAAGTAGAGCATAGAGCCTTTTGGGCAGTCAAGGAGTGCAACATGGGATTTGCGGAAGCCGGAGCTGAAAGAAAGTTGCAACTGCAAGAACTGGAGAGCCTTCGCCTAGAAGCTTATGAGAACTCACGAATATACAAGGAGAAGATGAAGGCTGTACATGATCAGCACATCAAGAAAAAGGAGTTCCAGCCTGGGGATTTAGTCCTCCTTTACAAATCTTGACTGAGGCTCATGCCAGGCAAGTTGAGATCAAGATGGGAAGGTCCATACAGAGTAGAGAAGGCCGAACCATACGGAGTTTATCACCTCAGCAAACCTTCAAGCTCTGACCTTATCAAAGTTAATGGACAACGTCTGAAGCTGTACCATGGCGAGAAGATACAGAAAAATAAGGAACTTGAGATCTTCCTCTTGGAAGACCCCCACATGCCAGAAGATTGAGCTAGTGGAGTGTCTAACTTACGGACGTTAAAGCAAAGTGCTAGGTGGGAGACAACCCACCATGGTATGATCGTTCTTTTCTTTCTATCTTTAGTTTTTCCTAGTCAATAACTCTTCTCTTTATCAGTACCTTCATGCATCTGCACTTGCATACTTTTATAAAAGAAATGGAGGTCACGCGACGCGACCGCATCAGCGACGCGTCCGCGTCGACAAGAGAGGTGAGAAAAATAAAAAATGAACAGAGAGTTTCGCTGGAGCATGGCTGGCGGCGTGCCAGTGGCACTAATCATCCCATGCGACCGCGTCATTGATGCGTCTGCATCACATGGGATTCATGGCCTCCCATGCGACCGCGTGCCCCACGCGGCCGCGTGCCTTGATTTTCGACGTAAAAGGGGTGCACAATGAAATATTGCGCGAGAGTGGTGCTGGATTGGTGCTGGATGCACCATCCATATCACGCGATCGCGTCGCTGACACGTCTGCGTCATCCCTTCTGAAGCCCACTCACGCGATCGCATGCCCCACACGATCGCGTCACCCCAAAGTTGGCAAATATATCAATTTGAACAGAGAGTTGTGCGGGCGCGAGGTTGTACTCGCGCCAGAAGCATCACACGAGTCACGCGACCGCGTGACCGACGCGACCGCGTCAACTGAATTAGAACGCAATCACGCAAACGCATGCCCCACACGGCCGCGTCGCTTGCACTGCACAGCTCAACCAAAACTGCCAAAATATCTTATCTTTCTCTCCTCCAAATCCTACTTTCTCTTTTCCTTCCTTATTTCTTCCTTCTCCCTTCTTCCTTCTATCTCACATTTCACTCTCTCTCTCTCTCACCTCCATTAACAAGGTTTTACTTTCTTCTTCCCCCCTCCCTTTTTCTATTATTCTTCTTATTTTATATGTTATTTTCTTTTCTTTTCTTTTTCTATTCTTTATCCATATTTTCCTTCTTCTTCTTTCCTTTTTACATGGTGCTAGAAATTTATTTGAGTCATTATTCCTCATTATATGCTTGTGGATTGTTGCAAATTATTTGGAAATTATATATTCTTTTCTTTGAAGGGTTGCTTGCATGTTTACTTTAATACTTTCTATACCTTATTTACCATGCATGCTATGTGTTTGTGAAAAAGCCATATGACATTATGCACTTCTCTATTATACTTCCTACTATTCAAAGCATGTTTTTCACAAATTTCCTTTACTATTTTATTAATTACATTTAATTGCCAATACAAACATGTTAGTTTGTTACGAAGTGATGCTTGATCTATACTACTCATGCCCTTGCCGGAATGCCAATAAACATCTTGCATGCCAATAAACATCTTGCATCTACTTACCCTTTTATGCACCTATCCTATTTTCTTTATTGATCTTTTCATATGTTGTCATGACCATGTGTTTATTTCATTCATCTTTACTGTGCACTGTTTATTACTCACTCCATCTCCTTCCTTGCTTTAATTCTTTGGATCTAACTTACTTTCTCTTCCCTTTTTCAGAATGGCCACCAAGAAAGGCAAAGAGAAAGCTACCCCTAAACCCACAGCAAGGAAAAGAACAAAGAGAGCATTAGTGGCAGAACCTTCTTCAACTGCAGTCACGCCTTCAACAAAAAGAATTAAAAGGATTATCAAGGTTAATAAAAAAGAGAGAGCCTTCCTAGCCAAGGACACTGCACGATTCCCAAATCGCTACTTTGAGCAGATGTTTCCTATTCTGGCAGCTCGAAATTACAACAATGAACACCTTCTTATCCTTCCGCCTCGTATCGCTGAATTTGTTGAGCCACAAATTGCACAAAGATATTGGGGATTTTTACAGAGACAGCCACGACAGGTTAATCTTTCTTGGGTTGTTGAGTTCTACTCCAACTTTCACCTGCCGACTCTGTAGTCCATCTATTTACGCCAGAAGTAAGTCCCCATTACAGAAGAGGCCAAACAGCAGGCCTTAGATCTCCCACCTGCTCCAAAAGGGTTGGACGCTTTTCAGAGAGCCGCAATCAAGTGCCAGGCATACACCTTTGACTGGGACGCTATTCTCAGAGTTATCGCTCGACCTGGCAGCAAATGGATCTTCGGATACCATCGTTCCCGTCCTAAGGGAATCTCAGCTTCCGCACTTACCTTAGAGGCTCACGTATGGGCACAGATTATGTCCCATTACGTCTTCCCAAGTACTCATGAGTCCTCCTTCACCGCAGACATGGCCGTTCTACTATGGTGCATCCTCACAGACCAGCCTCTCAATTTACCGCGACATATCCGGAATGCTATGGAACATGTGCAGATCGCGGGCAACCTACCTTTCCCCGCATTGGTCTCTGATCTCATCTCAGCAGCCGGAGTATCCTACAGAGCTGGATACACCAAAGCAATTCTTCCACGGGATGATCAGTATGTCCCTAACGGGAGATATCTCAGGCCACAACTTGCCACTACCAGTTAGTCCACAGAGGATACTGCAGCTCCTCCACCATCTACTAGTCAACTGCTGCATCAAATACTGAAGCGGTTGGACCAACATGAAAAGAAAGCAAAGCTCCGAGAGCGCCGCAACCAACGCCGATTCAAACACCTCAGGGAGCTGCTTAGAGGAGATTGCAGAGACTCAGACACCCCGGACTCACTTCCTTCACCAGCACAGGGAGCCATGACGGCCCTGATTGTGGAGACACTGCCACCAGCCCACCATTGTTCCTGACAGATGGCATCGAGGATGGTGCAAAGCTTTAAGTGTGAGGAGGTCGGTCAGTACCTGACTTCCGGAGGTAATTTCTCTTCCCTAGCACCAATAAATTAGGATATTTTAGTTAGATTTTCTTTCTTTTATAGAATAGGATAAATTGCACAGTAATAGGTTAGCTGCATGCATGTTCTACTTGATTGAAAAGACAATAAGTTTCTTCTGAAAAGCTATCTTTGGAACAAAATTTCACTAATTTTAATCAAAACTCTTATGTTGAAATTGCTTGAAGTTGTATTTGGAACATGATTTTTGAGCTAAAGAACACACAACCTGTGAAAATTTGAGCCTTTATGCATGGTTACATTATTTAACCAAAATTATTTTATTCTTGTGTGTTTACTTCTCTATGATTGTAATCTATATTTTGTTTCATCCTATATGTCCAATATTTATTATGTTTATATGCTTGCATGTGATTGAGGCCATTATTTGTTTAAACTCACTTGTCCAAATTAAGCCTACCCTTTTTAATTACTTTTGTTAACCACCTTGAGCTTTTAAATCCTATTTGTTCTATATTTTACCACATTACTAGCCTTAAGCGGAAAAACAATTGTATATCCCAAATTGAATCTTTGGTTAGCTTAAGATAGAATTGTGTATGCTAGTTAAGTATGGGAATGTGTGGGAACAAAAGTTATTAAGGGAATGTGTCATGATAATACAATGGGAATTTGGATACCTACTCATTTGAAACTATAAGAATTAAAAATCTATGTGCATTGATAAGCTATGTGTATTTTTATGTCTATAAAATTTTTTTTTTCAAAGATCAATGCACATATGATAAAATTGATACATGAGTATGAAATGTAAAAGGGAATTCTTGGTAGCTAGGTATGAATTCTAAAGTTATATAAAATATATAGGTTGGGTTAAAGCTTGGGTTAATTAAAGATTCAATTTATAAGCTCACTTAACCATATATGTATCCCTACCCTTACCTTGGCCCCATTACAACCTTGAAAAGACCTCATGATGTTTGCATTGGCATATTAACTGTTGTTGATTGGTTAGGAGAAAAACAAAAGTTAGAAAGCATGATTAGAAAAGGATAGAGTGATTACCCTATACACTAGAGAGATTAGAGCATACATACATCATTAGTGAGGGTTCAATGCTTGAATTTCCATGTTCCCTGCTTTCATGAGCTATCTTCTTGCACTTTTATCTGTCTTACTGTATAATGATAGAATTAGTGGAATTTGATTTGTAATTGTTTAAAGAGCTTATTTACTTTTGATCAAGTGGGCAAGAATCATATAGTTGCATTCATATATATAGGTTGCATTGCATTGCATGAGTTTCTACATGTTCATACTTATTTATCTTATCTCCTTCAATTAAGCATGAGGACATGATAATGTTTAAGTGTGGGGAGGTTGATAAACCACTATTTTATGGTTTATATTGTGTTTAATTGTGTGGTTTTATCATGATCTTTACCCACTTATTCATTAATTTAGCATGCATTTATATTTCCTTCCTGAAATTATTACATGGTTGAAAACTGCTTCGTAGATACTTTTTAATTATGCATTTCAGTTCTCCTTTATCCCATTCGATGCTGTGATCTGTGTGTTAAGTGTTTCAGGCTTTATAGGGCATGGATGAGTTGGAGATTGAAAAGGAAGCTAGCAAAAATGGAGGGAACACAACAAATTGAGGAGATAATCAGCGAGAAGTGACGCGGCCGCATGGCTCACGCGTTCGCGTGAAAGAGGAAAAATCGCAGTGACGCGGCCGCATGGCTCACGTGACCGCGCGAAATGGAAAAGCACAAGTGACGCAGAGGCGTGGTGGCAGGAAAAACTCGAATGACGCGTCCGCATGGATGACGCGATCGTGTGACGTGCGCGATCTGCATAATCTGCAGATTCCGCTGAGGGTGATTTTGGGCCCTGTTTTGACCCAGTTCTCAGCCCAGAACAGCAGACCAGAGCCAGAGAACATGCAGAAACCAAAAACAACATTCATTCTACACAGTTTTAGTTTTAGATCTAGTTTTTACTCCTCTTCTAGGTTTTTCTCTCTACACATTGATTGTTCTTAGGATTTTATTTTTCTACCACTTTTGCATTGGGATACTGAGAAGAGTTATTACCTCATCAAAACTTCGTCATTCTAGTTCCTTCTTTTTACTTGGCTTTACTCTTCCATGTCCTTTGCTTTGTTAATTTTACCATTGGAATATTATTAGGATTTATTTAATACAAGGATTACTTTTATTTTTATTTGATTACTTTGATTTTTATTTACAATGTCTTTCTTTAATTCCTTTTCATATGTTATGAATTTTACATTCACAATGAGCGAGTAGTTCCCTAACTTGATGGGGAGTTGATTGAAAGGAACCAATTGAGTTGGAAGGCTTAAAAGAAAGATTGTAATTGGGTTTATTGTTGGATTGCCCTCTAGTCACTAACACCAACCCCTTTTAATTAAGTGGGTTGTAACTTGTGAACAGACATAGCATTCCAAGCTATTTGACTTTCCCTTACCTAGTAAGAGATAACTAAACAGGATAACCTTTAATTATCAATTAATCTAGAGAGTAATCCAACAACAGTGGGACTTCCAACTAATCAACTCCCAGTTAAGGCTTTTATTTACATTATTCAAATTCTCCAACTTTATTTCCTGTTTACTCAACTCAAACCTTTTTGAAAACATCTGATTAATAAAAATAACACACTTTTCTGCAAATCGTTGGGAGACGACTTGGGATTCATACTCCCAGTATTTTAGTTTTAAATTTCTGTAACATCTTTCTAAATTGATAAGTGGAATTCTGGTGAGTTAAGAACTATACTTGCAACGCATATATTTTAATAATTTTTAATTCACCAATTTTTACCCCATCAATAAGCTGACCTCGACAAAAGATAAGATAAGATAAGATAACTAACTTATCTTATCCAAAGAAGGTCACATTTTACCATTATAAATACACTGTAGCACCCAAGTATAACTCATACTCTGATTCTATTCAATATCTGCTTAATACCTTGCTAACTTAAGCATCAGAGTCCCTTGCAGGTACCCCTCACCCTCCGGGGATGAAGGATCAACACTACCACCAAGTCCAACAAGCCGGACACAACCGCTCCAACCAGCACAGAAGATCTCGTCCGAGATCGACCTCCAGTTTCAGGTAACCCTTGGAACATTGGCGCCGTTGCCGGGGAACCTGGAAGTCATCCCATCACCATGGCGGCGACCATGACAACGACCACGACTCAGATCTAGAGGATAGAACGCCGCACAAAAAGGCGGACACTACACCAAAGGATACTCCTCAACTTAACAACGAAAAGGATTCTCCAAACGCAGGAGCCATAGAGGAGCTTCAAGATCGATTAAAGCAACTCGAGAAAGATGCCCAACATCAACGCGAAAAAGAAGAGGATCTACATCGGGAGATAAGGCGACGCTGGGAATTAGAAGATAAGCTTCTAAATCTCGAAGCCGATCTCAAAAGCAAAGCTACTCGATCCACTCCAGAGGATAGCTCTCGCAAGGATCAAGATCCATTCACCAGGTAAATCATGAAGACCAAAATCCCAAAGGACTTCAAACTTCCGGATATGACTCTGTACGACGGCACTTCAGACCCCAACCATCACTTCAGCAATTTCAGAAGTAGAATGTACCTCACTGACGCCTTGGATGCAGTTTGCTGCAAAGCCTTTCCAACAACTCTTACCAAGACAGCCATTAGATGGTTCGACAGCCTACCTCCAAAGTCCATCTCGAGCTTCGACGACCTGGTCAAAAAATTTCTGGCCAGATTTTCCATACAAAAAGATCAGACTAAACACGCCCCCAGCCTACTAGGGATCAAGCAAGGAGATCGGGAAAGTCTTCGTAACTACATGGAAAGATTCAACAAAACATGCATGGACATACAAAGTCTACCAACAGAAGCTGCCATTACGGGCCTCATAAATGGCCTACGAGAAGGACCTTTTAGCCAATCTATATCTAAGAAATATCCTGCATCCCTGGATGAAGTACAAGAATGGGCGCAGAAGTACATCAACGTGGAGGAAAATTCACGACTTGGGGAAGCCTCGAGGTTCGGTTCCGCCTACTGAGACAAAGATAAAGAATCCAAGAAAAAAGAAGATCACTCCGGGGAGAAAATAAAAAATATCATAACTACACCCCTCTTAGGGTATCCTTGGTAGATGTTTTCAAAGAAGTCTGCCATACAGAAAAAATACCCCCAGCAAGGCCACTCAAAGGCAAAAGAGGAGGAGAAAATCGAAACGAATACTGTGAGTATCATCGAGTCTGAGGACATTCCACCAACGAATGCTTCGACTTGAAAAATGTCATAGAAAAATTAGTATGAAAAGGAAAACTAGATCGGTTTTTGGCCAACCGGGATGAAGAGCCAAGAAAAAAAAGGGATGAAGATGTCGGACGGTCTGAGCGATCACCTCACACACCGGAAAGACACGTCCACATGATACACGGCGGATTTGCGGGAGGAGGAATCTCCAAATCATCCCTCAAGCGACACCTCAAAGAAGTATACCATGTCAAAGGAAAGAAGGAGGCGCCAGACATCCCAGCAATTACGTTTACCAAAGAAGACGCATCCGGAATCATCTCAGGACACGACGATCCCATGGTAATCATTATCATACTGGCAAACGCCAACCTCCACCGTACATTAATTGACCAAGGAAGCTCTGCTGACATCTTATTCAAAACTGCCTTCGACAAGCTCGGCTTAGAAGAAAAAGAGCTAAGAGCATACCCGAACAGCCTGTTCGGACTTGGGGATACCCCAGTACAACCACTGGGATACGTATCGCTACACACAACCTTCGGAAAGGGGAACCAATCCAGAACACTCAAGATAGACTACATCGTGGTCAACGTAAGCTCAGCCTACAATGCCTTAATAGGTCGGACAACGTTAAACCAACTCGGCGCAATAGTTTCAACTCCACATCTATGTATGAAATTCCCAACTGCAGAAGGGATAGCTACAATAAAAGCAGATCAAAGGATGGTGCGTCACTGTTATAACGAAAGTCTAAACCTCAGAGGCGAAGGAGAAGCGTTACACACAATCAAACTTGGTGGAGTTCAGACGCAAGAAGAACTCCGTTCCTAGCCCGAAGGTGAAGTAGAGAAAGTTCAGATCGGAGACACCTCGGATAAGACAACTAATATTGGCACAATCCTGAAAGGAGACGCAAAGGAATCACTCATACAGTTCCTACGAGATAATGTTGATATCTTCGCATGGAAAGCCGCCGACATGCCAGGCATAGTTCCTGAATTGATGAGCCTCAAGTTGGCAGTCTATCTGGGATCTCGGCCGGTACAACAAAGACGAAGAAAACTCAGACCAGAACGGTCTCAGGCTGTGGCAGAACAGGTGCAAGCACTGCTAGAGGCAGGATTCATAAGAGAAGTTAAGTACCCACTATGGCTAGCAAACGTCGTCTTGGTGAAAAAGTCAAATGGGAAGTGGGGAATGTGCACCGACTACACCGACCTCAACAAAACCTACCCAAAAGATCCTTATCCACTCCCAAGCATCGACGCTCTAGTAGACGCCTCATCGGGATATAAGTATCTCTCGTTTATGGACGCATACTCGGGGTACAACCAGATCCCAATGTATCCACCGAATCAAGAAAAAACCTCATTTCTAACACCCAAAGCAAACTATTGCTACATCGTAATGCCTTTTGGCCTTAAGAACGCGGGAGCTACTTATCAAAGGCTAATGAATAAGGTCTTCTCAGACCACATCGGAAAAATCATGGAGGTCTACATGGATGACATGTTGATAAAGACACAAAGTGAAGAGACATTACTGACCGACTTGGTTCAAGTGTTCGACACCATACGGAAGCATGGCATGCGACTTAACCCGACTAAATGTACCTTCGCAGTGCAAGCAGGTAAGTTCTTGGGCTTTATGCTCACACAAAAAGGAATCGAGGCAAATCCAGATAAATGCCAAGCCATACTCAACATGAAGAGCCCAACCTGCGTCAAAGAGGTACAACAACTCAATGGGAGATTGGCAGCCTTGTCCAGATTCCTAGCAGGGTCAGCGATAAGATCCCTCCCTTTCTACGCTACTTTAAGGAAGGGAAAAAACTTCGAGTGGACAACGGAATACGAGCAAGCCTTCCGAGACTTCAAAGAATTCTTGGGACGGCCAGCTATCCTATCTCGACCACGAGAACGAGAACCACTCATATTATAACTCGTAGTAGGAAGTCGGGCAATAGCCTCAGCACTAATTAAAGAAAACGAGGGTGGGCAACAACCTGTCTACTTCATTAGTAAAGCACTGCAGGGGTCAGAGCTGAACTACCAGAAAATAGAGAAGTTTGCCTATGCTCTCATACTAACATCCCGACGACTTCGTCCGTACTTCCAAGCTCATACCATTAAGGTTTGGACAAACCAGCCTATAAAAGGGATATTGCAGAAAACAGATCTAGCAGGAAGAATCCTACAATGGGCAATCGAATTGTCCGAGTTCGACCTCCAATACGAGGCGTGGACAGCCATTAAGTCACAATACCTAGCCGACTTCATTGCAGAATTCACAAACACCCCGGAGATCCCCATAGAGTGGAATATAAACGTGGACGGTTCCGCGAATAAAACCGGAAGCGGTGCAGGTGTGATAATCGAAAGAAACCAAGGAACCCAACTTGAGCTTTCCCTCAAATTCGGATTCTCGGCCTCAAACAACCAGGCGGAATACGAAACGTGATTAGCTGGTTTAAAGCTGGCTAGGGAGGTTGGAGCTCAGAAACTCAACATCTACAGCGATTCACAAGTTGTTAACTCATAAATAACAGGGAGCTACCAAGCCAAAGACCCTACCATGAAAAAATATTTGGATAAAACCAGGGAACAACTCAGACAACTCGGGGAATATAAGATCTACCACATACCCCGCGAGCAAAATGCCCAAGCTGACGCACTCTCAAAACTAGCCAGCACCAAACCAGGGTGCAACAATAGAAGCCTCATCCAAGAAATACTATAGAACCCGTCAATATCGGAAGAAGAAAAAGTCCTAGCCATAACAGGTCGGGATCAAGGATGGATGACTCCCATAATTAACTACCTCAAAACAGAAGTGCTCCCTACAAATGAAAAGGAGGTAAAGAGGTTAAAAAGGGAGGCACAGTACTACACTATCATAAACAACACCCTATACAAAAGAGGGATCTCAATACCATTGTTAAAATGCGTACCGACCTCCAATACAAAGGGAATCTTGGAGGAAGTACACAGCGGCATTTGTGGCAATCATCTCGGAGCGCAAGCTCTCACCAAAAGGTATTCCGGGCGGGATTCTATTGGCCAACTCTACGAAAGAAAGCTATAGAATTTGTAAAGACCTGCCCACCATGTCAGAAGCATGCCAACTTTCACATCGCCCCACCAGAAAAGCTGATCAGCGTGACCTCACCCTGGCCATTTGCAAAGTGGGGACTCGATCTTCTCGGACCCTTTCCCCAGGGATCAGGACAAGTCAAAATTCCTCATAGTAGGGGTTAACTATTTCACAAAATGGATCGAGGCAGAACCCCTAGCCAATGCCACTGCTCAAAGAAGCCGGAAATTCCTATATAGGAACATCATTACAAGGTTCGGGGTCCCATACTCCATCACCACAGATAATGGCACCCAATTCACAGATGCAGGCTTCAGAAAACTAGTGGCCGACTTGAATATAAAACACCAGTTCACCTCCGTCGAACATCCCCAAGCCAATTGACAAGCCAAAGTGGCCAACAAAGTCATATTGGCCGGGCTGAAACAGAGACTGCAAGGAGCAAAGGGAGCTTGGGCCGAGGAACTTCCACATGTCCTATGGGCGTATCGAACAACCCCCCATTCTACTACGAATGAATCACCATTTCGATTAGCATACGGAGTGGAGGCAATGATTCCAATAGAAGTTGAGGAAGGGTCTCCCTGAGTAGTCCACTACAATGAACAAACCAACTCTCAACTTCAAAGAGAAGAGCTCGACCTACTTCCGAAAATCCAAGAAAGAGCTCGGATCAGAGAAGAAGCACTAAAGCGGCGAATGGCTTTTGGGTATAATCAAAAGGTAGTGCCAAGAGGTTTCACTAAGAACGATCTCATCTTAATCCGAAATGATATTGGAACAACTTGACCCGGAGAAGGAAAGCTGGCAGCCAACTAGAAAGGACCCTACCGAGTCAAAGAAGTACTTGGGAAGGGCTACTACAGATTGTCCGAACTCGAGGGACGAGAACTCCCCAGATCATGGCACGCCTGTAACCCAAGAAGGTACTATAGCTAGGAAAGGTAAAAGATCTCATCACAAGATGCACTCTTTTTCCTGAAAAGGTTTTTTAATGAGGCATCAAGGCTGAGATTTAATCCGACTTAAGGGTACGAAAAACTCCCGCATGTATATATTTGCACTTTCTTTGAATAAAATACATTTCAGATATTCTACAAATTCCCAAGACGCATTAATCTGAAGCATTCATCATCCAATTATAAAGCAACAGATCGACAGAAAGTGAAGAACAGATTCACTGTACGATCTCAATAGGAATGATCGTCCGACAAAGGTGAAAACGCGATTCACCTAAAGGACGATCAAACCAGGACATAAACCACCATCTACAAATCGGCAAAGATGAACACAGAATAATGCAAGAAGTTATCGAAAGTGATCCCAAAAAGAACCTGACGAGGTCTTATGGATTGCTATATAATAACTTAAAAAGACTGGCCGACACTAAAAAATCGGACCAAGTTAACCCAAGTTATCAGCAAATCCCTGGAAAGAGGTCTGGCCAACCCTATTAAAGAGGAATTGCTATAACTTAGAAGAGATCGACCTAACGAAGTCGGTCTCCTACAAGACAAGTTATAAAAGTAATCCCTGAAAGAGACTTGACAAAGGTCCAAGAAAGAGGATTACAAAAATAACTTAGAAGAGATCGACCTAACAACGTCGGTCTCCTACAAGACAAGTTATAAAAGTAATCCCTGAAAGAGACCTAACAAAGGTCCAAGAAAGAGGATTACAAAAATAACTTAGAAGAGATCAAGCTAACGAAGTCGGTCTCCTACAAGACAAGTTATAAAAGTAATCCCTGAAAGAGACCTAACAAAAGTCCAAGAAAGAGGATTACAAAAATAACTTGGAAGAGATCGACCTAACGAAGTCGGTCTCCTACAAGACAAGTTATAAAAGTAATCCCTGAAAGAGACCTAACAAAGGTCCAAGAAAGAGGATTACAAAAATAACTTAGAAGAGATCGACCTAACGAAGTTGGTCTCCTACAATACAAGTTATAAAAGTAATCCCTAAAAGAGACCTGACAAAAGTCCAAGAAAGAGGATTACAAAAATAACTTAGAAGGGGACCAACACAAAGAAATCGGTTATGGGGCGCTAAAAATACAAGCAAAAGCGAGAAAACCGAGAAACAAGTCGGACCCATACAGTCACGGCCTCAAAGGATCCAAGTTACAAACAATAAGTACAAAAGCAATCCAAAGAGGTCAAGCAGCAAGATTCCAACACTCTCAGAAACCAGAAGAGATACCATGTTAAAGCGCAGTAAAAGCATAGTATAATAAAGCTTCAAGAGGCCACCAAAATCTACCTCAGAAAGCTACTTTTGTTTTTTAAAGTAAAAGTTGCCAGGCAGGCAACTAAAAAGCGTCAGCAGTTAAACAAAACAATAAGACAGTTCAAAAGCCCACAAATCGGGCTATTTACACAAATACTTAAAAAGAAGATCAGCAAAGATTGGGAGCCTTCCCGGTAGCATCAGTACGGGGAGAAGGAGGGCGAGTCTGAATAGGTACAGCATCTACAGTTCCATAATCCCGGTTCAGAATTTGACAATCCGGATCAGACATAACTAGAGGAACCGAGGAGGTCGACACCTTGATAGAAGGCACTGGGGGAGGTTCAACATCATCATCATCCTGGTCATCAGAGACAATCTTACCATCCCTCACAACATTGTCCAGGCTGAAGAGAGTAAGATTGGCCTCAGGAGCAATAACCCGAACCTGCTCCTTCAGGTTCTCATAGGCAGCAGTTACACTGCCAACAAGATGACCCTGGAGCTCGGAGTAATAAGCTCGGACGTTCTCCAACTCCTCCTTCAGACGCATTCCCTCTCGATAAGATGTGACATAGCTATCCTTATGCCTCAGTGCTGTGTCTTCAGCCAGCCTCACAGAGGCAGCCAAAGAGAGGGAACTCGCCTTCTCATTCTCCAGATCTTTTTCCAACTTGGCCACCTTCACTTCAAGCTCCTCCTTCAAGCCTTTTATCCGATCAAACTCTCATTTTGCCTCCTCCATAAAAGCTTTGGTGGCATGGAGAGGAAGACTTTGAGTAGTTCGATATAGGGCCACTCCCATGTGTGCCATCTTGATACTACTTTGAGTTATATAATCAAAATCATGAAGAAGTGACACGTCAACCATAGGGAGGACACCATAAGGACCAATTTGTTGATCTACAAACTCGACCGCATCAAAGTCAGGAGCATCAAGGTTGAAAGGTTAAATTGTATTTTGCTTCTTACTCGGAGGAGAACCAAAAGCAATGGTAGAAGTCTGTGGAGGATCGACTAGACGAACCCGAGGAATAGGAATTGCTTTCCTTGGCCCGAGAGAACTCGGCACAGGAGGTTTCACTGGAACCTGAGAAGATCCCTCTCCGGCCACCTTGGCCGAGATGTTTTGAGCAGCAGTTGCCTTCTTTGCCTTTTTGAAGGCCTTCATGGAGTCATTGTTTTTTGACATCTCTGCAAATACAGAATCAGCCATAGTAAAGGGTTACAATCACAAGAAGAGGAAGCAAAACTAAGAAAACAAGTACAGAAACATGTCAGACAAGTACCCAAAATAGTCCGAACCAAGGACGGGTCATTCAAAAACCTTTTTGTATCAAGATGGGGTGGTTCCCCCCATAAATCCTTAAGAACAACAACAAAAGCATGCTCAACCTCATCAAGCATCTCCCATGTATACCGAGACACTCTCACATCCTTCTACCACTCTAGAGGGAAAGAAGGCTCATCATTTTCATAAAAAAAAGGGGCGGGCCCCTTCGACAGCACGAACTCTAAAGAAGTAATTCTTAAAATCCTTAAAGGACTCGTCATACATGGCGAAAACTTTATGGCCCTGGACAGACCTGAAAGAAACCCAGGAAGCTTTCTTTTTGGAAGAACCACCAGGCTTGGCAGAAAGAATTAGATAAAGGAAAAGAGTCTGAGAAGGTGTTACACCTAACTCTTGGCAAAGTAGCTGAAAGATCTTGACAAAACCCCAGGAATTCGGGTGAAGCTGGGATGGGGCAATGTTACACGACCACAACAGGTCGGTCTTGAAAGTAGTAAAAGGAAAAGTAATGTTCAACTGACTGAAGAAATATTCATAGGCATAGAAAAAGGGACGCTCTCCCTCGATGGAGGTAGGAAAACAAACCCTTTCATCAGAATCAGGAGCGACAAGCTCATAATCCCTCTCCCGGGAACTATTACCACAGATCCTATGATGCTTCCTCAGCTCTACGCAAAATTCAGCATCCACAACAGAGACACACATCAAGACAAGGGAGTCCAGCCAATCGGACATCCCCTCGGGAACTCTCGAAGACATCTCTACAATGTTATTGCGAGAAGACATGAGGCCAACTAATCCTACAATAAGAAAAGAAGATGGGATTACTAAAAACATCTCGGACAAAGGACAAAACAACTCGATTAATACGACACAAGCGAACAAACAGAAAAGGAAAACCCCAAGACTCAAACCAAAGTCCTGGGGCATCCTTTGGAGGCTGTAACAAAGCAAGGTTTTCAGGAAAAATCTACATCTCGCATCCCAGCATCTCTCAAACAAGAAAAGAAGACTTCAAACAAACAAAGCATTTCAAAAAAGGAAAGTAGAAACACAAAAATCATCAAAGCCACTATCTTTCTACAGTCTACTAGCAAAGAGCATTGTCAACAACACCAAGTAGAAAATCGTCAAAAACACAACCTTTTGCAGACTCAAGCAAAAACCCTAAAAAGTATCAAGAGGAAGTCAAGAAAATGCACTCCAAGCAAAAAGCAAACTATAGGTATCATTATCTCCCACAAAGGTACAGCAACAAGGATCTTTTGAAATTAAGGAGCAAGAGACAGTTTTTCCAAAATAACAGCCAGAAGCAACAATAGAACATGCAAACCCTGGGAAACCGCAAAGAAGAAACACCAGGAATACGCGAAGAAGAAAAAATACATTACAGTGACAAGAAAACACAAGATCATAAGAAAGGTTCAAACTTTTTCGACATTCAAGCAAATTACCAGAGAATTAAAGACAAAGCAAAATGAAAAGAAAATGGAACTAACCTGGAAAAAAGCAGGAAGCTTCAGAAAAGTTGGAGATGGAGAGACGGAATCACCGATCACTGAACAACGCCGCAACGCAAGAAAAGCAAAATGTGGGCAAAAGACAGAGAGCGAGAGAACGAAGGGAGAAGTTACGAAGAGGAGCGAAGAAGGGAAACCGTTTTCTGATCGCAAATTCAAAATAAAAGGCCACAAGGAAAAACGGGGCAATTAATACCAATTAATGAAGGTATTAAACCCTCGCACGTTCCCAAAGCGCTGATATAAAAGCACGCGCTTTTAGAGAAAAACGTTCCACATTCAAAAAGCTTCTACAAAGGAATCGACAAAATGCTTGAGTTTGGCTTCACTAGAGAAGGACCGAAGTCAAGGACTCGACCTCAAAAAAGAAGACCGAGCTCAAGTAGGGGCACTGTTCATACCCTGGGTCGAGCTGTTCAAGCCGGGATGTTCAGTAGCAAAGCGACTGACCTCTTTAGGTCAAGCGGACCGACTTCTTCGTAAAGAACTCGGCCAAATCGACAGGAAAGCCCAAAGGAGGGCCCAACTCAAGGAATATGACCCCGATCCAAAGGCAGCCCAAGCCTATAGAGATAAGGGCGGTTCCATGGAAGATAAGCTGACATCAACAAAAGATAAGATAAGATAAGATAACTAACTTATCTTATCCAAAGAAGGTCACATCTCACCATTATAAATACACTGGAGCACCCAGGTATAACTCATACTCTGATTCTATTCAATACCTGCTTAATACCTTGCTAACTTAAGCATCGGAGTCCCTTGCAGGTACCCCCCACCCTCCGGGGACGAAGGATCAGCACTATCACCAAGTCCAACAAGCCAGACACAACCGCTCCAACCAGCACAGAAGATCTCGTCCGAGATCGACCTCCAGTTTCAGGTAACCCTCGGAACAGTTTATATATAAAAAATAAATATTAAATTTGGAGGAGGCTTCTAATTATAGGTGAAACTTTGCCGACATTTTTAAAAAATCTAAATATAATTGAATTATGAAATCAAAAACAAAAGTCTTTTGGCATTGAATGAATAATAGTCATGAAATACAAAAATGAAAGATATGACAAAAAATCTAAATATAATTTGTTTTATCTATGAATTGTTAAAATCTCTTTCTTTGTAGACATGACACAGCAAAAATGAAAGACATAACAAAATTTAAATCGGATTTGAAGTTCAAAGATTAGTTCAAATTTGATTTAAACTACTAATGATACAAAGTCTAATTAGAATCAAATTTGTATTTAGTTTTGATATGTTTCACAATGTAGCTCTTTCTACTTGACTTCTTGTATCATAAGTAATTTTTAAATCTGAACTATTTCCAACTAACTTTGTTAGAAACAGCTTAGATTTAGAAAACTCTTCCTACTTTACTTTTTGAATATGAACTAATTCCATTTCACCTTGTTAGAGGCAGTTTAGATTTAGGAAACTCTTCCTATATGCAAGCATTAGAATTTTATCTTGAGGTGTTTTTATTTTAGGATTTGAGTTGTAGGTTGTGATTTGGGTTGGGGTCACTGGTTTTTGAAGTGTCTTTGAATTTTATCGAGTTTTGTTCTTATAGTCCTACTCAATTGTTGCATTATTTGGGGTTAATCCTAAAAGGCTTTCTGCATGTAGATTCTTTGTATATGATTTTGGGCAAATATTTTTGCTATTATATTTTTTTTTGCTGGTGTTAATTAGTATGCTATTTCAAGACATAATGAAGGTGTCGCGAATCGGTCCCGTGGTTGGGGTAGAGAAGGAAGGTGTCTACTAGTACCCCTGAAACTTCTCAGTCATCGCCCTCTGCTCTGACTACCCCTGGGACGTCACAGGTAATGGGTATATAGGATCAACCGTTCATCATGGTCCCTAACCCCAACCACGTAGCTTATTCTGCTGCGCCACTCCCGCCACCAGGAAATCGTTTGGCTGCTTCACCATAGTGGACTCCTCCACTGATGTAACGGAAATTATCGGTAAAAAATTTCTCAATGAAATCTCATTGCAAGTATAGTTCTAAACCAAAAAATAATCCTCAATCAAAATTTAATTTGTTTGTCACAAGTACAAACCCCAATAAAAATAACCGAAGTATTTAAACCTCGGGTCATCTCTCAAGGAATTGCAGGGAAGTGTGCATGTTATTGGTTTTGGGAAGTATATTTTGGGGATTTCGCAATAAGGAACAAGAAATGTAAATAGCAAAAAAAAAATAAATAAACTAACAACTAAGGAAACTCTTGGCAAGGTTGATGGTTAAGGATCTTTATCCTTGTCACTAACCACAACATGATAATTGCAAGGATCAATCTCATTAAGTTATCCTCTAACAAGTGAAGGAAAGTCAAATGAGCTTTATCAATCCCAATCCATAAGTCCTAGCCACTCACTAATTGACTTAGTGAAAGCTAGTATCAATGGACACCAATTATCAATCACTTGGACATTAGTAACTTAAGGTCACCCAAGTTACCATCCCAAGCCAAGAATAGAAAATCTACACTAAAATCCAACCAAGCATTTTATCAAACACTTGAAAGGTATAAAAGGAAAGCATGGTAAAATGACAAGAAATGTAAATTCTAACAACTACTAATATTAAGAAATCAACAATAACAAGGCAATTAAACAATAAGAAACATAAAACATAAATTGCATTAAAGAAAATGAAAGGAAATAAGAGTGCTCATAAAAACAACAAAATAAAAAAAATAACAAATAAAACTAAGAAAGTAAGGATGTAGTGATAAAAATTGAAAAGGAAATATATGAAATCAACAATTAAAACCTAGATCTAAGAAAAATTAAACTAAATCTAACCTAATTCTAGAGAGAAGAGAGAGCTTCTCTCTCTAGAAACCTAACCTAAAACATGATAAAAACTCAACTATGACTACCTGATTCATTCCCCCTCAATAGCATCATAAATGAGTTGGATTGGGCCCAAAATGAGCTAGAAATCGATGGCCACGAGTTGCTTAAAATGGCCCAAGCTGATCCTGCAACGTGTGCGCATGGAACAACGTGTACGCATCACCAAACGTCCTGGAAACTATGTAAAATTGCATATTAGTTTGAAGGCACGGATGTTAGCTTCCCAACGCAACTACAACCGCCTCATTTGGACCTCTGTAGCTCAAGTTATGATCGATTTAGTACAAAGAGGTCAAGATTGACAGCTTAACAATTCCTTCATTTCTTCATGTGTTCTCCATTTTTACATGCTTTTTCTTCATTCCCTCAATCCCATCTTTGCCTTCTAAACCTAAAATCACTTAACAAACATATCAAGGCATCGAATGGAATCAAGGTGAATTAAATTTAGCTATTTTAAGACCAAAAAACATGTTTTCACACTTAAGCATAAATTAAAGAGAATTTATAAAACCATGCTATCTTAGTGAATAAATATGGGAAAAGTTGATAAAATCCTCTAAATTCAACACAAGATAAACCTTAAAAATGGGGTTTATCATCCTCCCCACACTTAAACAATAGCATGTCCTCATGCTAAATCAAGAAAGACAAAAAAGGGGTATGAATATTTATTCAATGCAAATAACCTAAATGCACCTATCTATATGAATGCAACTAAATGCAAAGTGATTCTACCTACTTAATTAAAAGTAAATCAATCTCCAAGAACATAAATGAGCAAGTAGGGCTAATATAGTATGATGATTCATGAATCCTACCAATTCAAATATCAAAATGAAGTTCAAATAGCCTTGCAAGAAGAAAGCTCATTAAAGCCGAGAACATGGAATTGGGCATCGAACCCTCACTAGAAGTGTATCTGCTCTAGTCGCTCAAGTGTATGGGTTGATTCACTCAATCCTCTTCAAATCATGCTTTTCATGGGTTGTTTTTCATCTAACAATCAACAATTATTCAATGCATGCATACATTTATCATGAGGAATTATTCATAGGTTATAATAGGGCTAAGGTAAAGGTAGGGATGCATATGGTCAAGTGAGCTTGAAATTTGAATATTTGATTAACCTAAGCTCTCACCAAACACATATAACAACCTATACGATTCTAATACAATACCTCTCTACCCATGATTCCGACTTTTTCACATACTCATACATTCTCTTTAATTCACATTCCATATGCATTGTTATTGTTACTTTACTTTGGGGCATTTTGTCCCCCTTTTATTGCTTTTCTTTTTCTCTTTTGTATATTTTTTTCTTTTACATAAATTTTTTTCTTTTTATTTCTTTTTCTACATACATATTTCTTTCTTTATCATTTCTTTTTCACAATAAAGTGTATACAATCGTATCAATGCATATGGTTTTACATATTTAATGCATGAGTATGTACCCAATCCTATGATTTTCAAAAAAAAAAAAATACAAGATACTCTTTTATCCCAACCAATGTTCCCAACTCTCCCAAACTTGAATGATAATCACTCTCACTAGCCTAAGCTAATCAAAGATCTTAATAAGGGACATTTATTGTTTTTCACTTAAGGCTTATAATGTGCTAAAATTAAGAACAAATGGGTTAAGCATAGGCTCAAAATTGGCTAACAATCGAAGATAAAAGGTAAGGCTATTTGGGTAAGTGAGCTCAATGAAACAATAACCTCAATCATGTAAATGCATGTATACAAGGAATAATGGACATATAGAATCAAACAAATAAAAGATTACAATCATAGAAAGAGAATAATCACACACAAGAATGAAAATAAGTGGTTATAAGATGTAACAACACAATTAGGCTCAAATCTCACATGCTTGTATTCTTAGCTCAAAAACCATGTTCCAAAATAAATTCTTCAAGCAAGTTCAACAATTTTTTTTTCAAATTGGTAGGGTGTCCTAAAAACAATTTCTTGGAAAATAAATCATCACCCTAACCAAGTAGTCTTAACATAAAAAGAAGTGGTGAAATATGTACAAATTCTAACTAACATGCAACCTATCATGCAATGCAACAACTAGCTAACATTGGTGTTGAAAAGGGAAGTGGTTACCCACGGAGATCGGTCGGATGACCTCCCCACACTTGAAGATTGCACCGTCCTCGGTGCGTGCAAAGAAGAGCAAGGTGGACGGCATGCTACAACTGATGAGCTTCCTCAAAACCTCAAAAGGTTTTGTAAATGAACTTGTTTGTTTTGTTGCCCCAATTACAAGCTTTTCCTTTCCCTCTTGGTGGCCAGCCTAAAAGGAGAGAAAAAGAAAGAAAATTAAGCCTACAACAAAGATATCAAAGTAAATAGAACATAGGCGGGAGCTAATGCCAAATAAGAGTAGGATCTTCAACTACATGGTGGCTACAACATATGAGTGAGAAAACAATATAAGTTAAGGCATATTAACTAATACTTGATGCAAGAGTAAAGTCAAGGCATAAGTAAAGGACATGAAGAGCATGTTGAGTGATAGGCAAAATTGTGATTTACTCTTTCCATAACTTGAACAATTCTTAGCAATGGCTCCAACAACTTGGTGCACACTACTATGGTTCACTCACATTCTTCACAACTCCGCACAACTAACCAGCAAGTGCACTGGGTTGTCCAAGTAATAAACCTTACGTGAGTAAGGGTCGATCCCACGGAGATTGTTGGTATGGAGCAAGCTATGGTCATTTTGTAAATCTTAGATAGGCGGATTCAACTGGTTATAATAGTTTTCGAAAATAATAATAAATAAAGCATTAAACTAAAGATAGAGATACTTATATAATTCAATGGTGGGAATTTTAGATAAGTGCATAGAGATGCTTGTTCCTGTTGAATCTCTGCTTTCCTACTGCTTTCATCCAATTCTTCATACTTCTTTCCATGGCAAGCTGTATGTAGGGCATCACCATTGTCAATGGCTACTTTCCATCCTCTCAGTAAAAAAGGTCCAAATGCTCTGTCACAGCACGGCTAATCATCTGTCAGTTCTCGATCATGTCGGAATAGAATCCATTGATTCTTTTGCGTCTGTCACTACGCCCAACAATCATGAGTTTGAAGCTCGTCACAGTCATTCAATCCCTGAATCCTACTCGGAATACCACAGACAAGGTTTAGACTTTCTGGATTCTCAAGAATGGCCGCCAATAATTCTAGCTTATACCACGAAGACTCTAATTAAGGAATCCAAGAGATACTCACTCGTTCTAAGGTAGAACAGAAGTGGTTGTCAGTCACGCGTTCATAGGTGAGAATGATGATGAGTGTCACAGATCATCACATTCATCATGTTAAAGTACAACGAATATCTTAGAACAAGAATAAGCTGAATTGAATAGAAAATAGTAGTAATTGCATTAAAACTCGAGGTACAGCAGAGCTCCACACCCTTAATCTATGGTGTGTAGAAACCCCACCGTTGAAAATACATAAGTGATGGTCCAGGCATGGCTGAACGGCCAGCCCCCATGAAGGTCTAAAATCGCATACACTGATTAAAGATCAATCAAAAGACGTCTAATACAATAGTAAAATGTCCTATTTATACTAGACTAGTTAGTAGGGTTTACAGAAATAAGTAATTGATGCAGAAATCTACTTCCGGGGCCCACTTGGTGTGTGCTTGGGCTGAGCTTGAGCTTTACACGTGCAGAGGCTTCTCTTGGAGTTAAACACCAACTTGTAACGTGTTTTTAGTGTTTAACTCTGGTTTGTGATGTGTTTCTGGTGTTTTACTCCAGAATACAGCATGGAACTGGCGTTGAATGCCAGTTTGCATTGTCTAAACTCGAACAAAGTATGAATTATTATATATTGCTAAAAATCTCTAGATGTCTACTTTCCAGCGCCATTGAGATCACACCATTTGGAGTTCTATAGCTCCAGAAAATCCGTTTCGAGTGCAGGGAGGTCAGAATCCAACAGCATCAGCAGTCCTTTTTCAGCTTGAATCAGATTTTTGCTCAGGTCCCTCAATTTCAACCAGAAAATACCTGAAATCATAAAAAAACACACAAACTAATAGTAAAGTCCAGAAATGTGAATTTTGCATAAAAACTAATAAAAATATCCCTAAAAATAGCTAGATCCTACTAAAAATTACCTAAAAACAATGCAAAAAAGCGTATAAATTATCCGCTTATCATTGAGCATCAAGTTCAAACGAGAAAGAGGGGGTCATGAAAGACAATATAAGTTCATATCAATGCACAAAGGATGCAAGAGTCATCAAAGATTAAGCATTGACCTAAAAAATTCATCACCCAACAATACCAAACAAGTCAAGAAGCATCAAAATAATCCAAAAAATTCTCAACAATTGAGTAAGAGAATTCAACACCATTATTAAAATAAGAAACTTAGAAAGGAAAAGAAGAACAAACTATAAAAACAAAATTAAAATATAATAAACAAAAGAAAATGAAAGATGAGAAAAATAAAAAGTGAATTTTTTTATTTATTTTATTTATTTTTATTTTTTTATTATATATATATATATATATATATATATATATATTGAAGAAAGGAAAAAGAGAGAAGAAGAAAGGTAGAAAGAAAGAAGAAGGAGAGAAGAAAGAAGAAGAGGCGACGCCCATGCGTGCGCGTGGGAGGCAGCAGGGACAAGCGACGCGTAAGCGTCGCCCACGCGTACGCGTGGAATGTAGAAAGTGCAGGTGATGCGTAAGCGTCACCCACGCGTACGCGTACGCGTGGGTTTAGATTGTGCTTTTCACACAAAACCAGCACTACTCCAGCGCAACTCTCAGGTTTTTGTACTAGGAGTGCCAAAATGCCACACGACGTGTGCTCGTCGGCCACGCTTACGCATGGCGTGTAGTTTTTTTTAATCATAGAAAATAGAAACAGGGCACTTTCCTAACCTATAAACATTCTAAAGCAACCAAAATTCAAATTTAAAAAAAATCTTTTAGTTTTTTTGGATAAAAATTCAAAGACAAAACAAACAAAACTTGCACTTCAAGCAAAATACAATTTAACAACAACTATTCTACAACTTAAGGCATAAATATAATCAAACAAACTAGCTACCAAAACACTGAAACAAGAGTATGCAAAAAAGAAAACTAACTAACAATGGCAACTCAATTCATTCATTGATTATATATACAAGAGAATGGAAAATGTTTACCATGGTGGGGTGTCTCCCACCTAACACTTTTATTTATTGTCTTTAAGTTGGACTTATGGGGAGCTCTCATCAAGGTGGCTTGTGCTTGAGTCCATCCTTGAACATCCACCAGTGCTTGGACTTCCAATAAGCTCCATCATTTAAGATTAATAGCTCCAAGCTTTGATGGAGTTCTTCATAAACCATGAGCTCCCAAAGTTGATCCTCCTCTTGTAATCCGGGATCGCACACTTTGTTTTTACCCCCGTCTTCAAGTTGATCATCATGATTCCATCCGGGTGGCATGACCTTAGAATTCTTACTTAAGCAACTAAACATCCTCCTAGACCCAAGCAATCTAGCTCTACACGAAACCTTGCAATCAAACTTTGAACATGCAACCATCATGAACCTAGAATGATGTTTCCAACCACTAACCATCTCCCTTTTGTTCTTAAAGACACAAAGAGCCCTAAGTTGCCCATCTGTCTCAAACAAACCATATTTAAGTGGAATAATAAAGCTTAGGAATAAGAGATTTACCCACTTGAATGAAAGAATGGATGGTGATGGCTTGGGGAGAGGTGTTTCCATTGGTCTTACAAGCTTCACTCCTTTGTGCTCCTCTTGAATCACCTCCACCTGTAGACAAGCTTCTTCAATTTCAACCTCTTCCTCTTGGTAGCTCTCTTCCAATTTAATCTTTTCTTCATTGCTTACAAAGGGCATGGGAGGTTGTGCCTCTTCTTCTTTAATCCCTATGTCAAGTCCAATGGGAGAGGATTCAATTGTAGATAAGAATTCATCAATGATTGAATCCATCTCTTGATCAACCTCTTCAAAATCTTCAACCATGATATGTTTTGGAGGCTGTACACCCTCTTCAACATCAATATCAAGCTTCTTGGAAGAGGGCTCCATGATTCTACATTCCCATGGACTTTCAACATCTCCTAAATCTTCAACCACTTCTTCCTCTTCTTCAACAACCATGGCTTCCTCCAATTGTTCTAGCACAAAGTAGCATTCCTCATTTTCCATCAGAGTTTTTAATCTCTCCTTCATGCTATGCTCTTCAATTGATTCCCCACATGTGACCATGGGAATACTTTGAGTATTAAAACATTGAGAGGCTAATCGATTTACTACCTCGGCCAAGGCGGCCATGAATTCTATGGTCTCCCTTTGCATTTCTCTTTGCCCTTGAAGTAGCAAAGTGAGAGAATCATCCATTGGGGCTTGGGGGTGGATAGGAGGCTTCATTATTTGGGAAGAAGGGTTCATAGAAGGAAGGTGGTTCTTCTTGGTGGAAATATGGTGGAGGTGTATATGAAATTTGTGGTTCTTGGGAGTAATTGTATTGGAATGTGGGTGGTTCTATAGATTTTCTCTCATAAGGGTCACAAGGATGAGGTAGGGGTGATTGGTTATATGATGGATGAGGGTCACAAGAAGGTATTTGGTGGTTTAGGGCTATGTTGAGGAAGGAGTTCATAGGTATATGGTGGTGGTTGTTGATTGTCAAAAGGAGATCCACCATAGCTATTGGATTGTTATGCATCATGGAATGGCTCTTGTTTATAGTGCATTGGTGGAAGTTGTTGCCAAAAAGATTGATCATATGCATATGGCTCCTTCCACCTTTGATTGTTCTATCCTTGATGCATATCTTCATTGTAATCTCCACTTCCTACAACATAATTGTAACCAAACTCATAGCCAAAAGGGTGAGAATTTATAGTAGCAAGAGAAAATAACAACAAATACTAATAACAAATAAAGGAAACAAACTCCTACAACTACCAAAAAGTAACAAAGAAGCAAAATGAAAACATATTCACAATATTCACATATATACAATAACCAATAACAAGGCACACATTTGCAATTCCTCGGCAACGGCGCCAAAAATTTGATGTAAGGGAAATTGTCGGTAAAGAATTTCTCAATGAAATCTTGTTGCAAGTATAGTTCTAGACCAACAAATAATCCTCAATCAAAATTTAATTTGTTTGTCACAAGTACAAACCCCAATAAAAATAACCGAAGTATTTAAACTTCGGGTCGTCTCTCAAGGAATTGCAGGAAAGTATGCATGTTATTGGTTTTGGGAAGTATATTTTGGGGTTTTTGCAAAAAGGAACAAGAAATGTAAATAGCAAAAGAAATAAACTAACAAGTAAGGAAACTTTTGGCAAGGGTTGATGGTTAAGGATCTCTATCCTTGTCACTAACCATAACATGATAATTGGAAGGATCAATCTTATTAAATCATCATCTAACAAGTGAAGGAAAGTCAAATGAGCTATATCAATCCCAATCCATAAGTCCTAGCCACTCACTAATTGACTTAGTGAAAGCTAGTATCAGTGGACACCAATTATCAATCACTTGGACATTAGTAACTCAAGGTCACCCAAGTTACCATCCCAAGCCAAGAATAGAAAATCTACACTAAAATCCAACCAAGCATTTTATCAAACACTTGAAAGACAAAAAAAGCCATGAAAAAATGACAAGAAATGTAAATTCTAACAACTACCAAAAGCAAGAAATTAACAATAATAAGGCAATTAAACAATAAGAAACATAAAACATAAATTGTATTAAAGGAAATGAAAGGAAACAAGAGTGTTCATAAAAACAACAAAATAAAGGAAATAACAAATAAAACTAAGAACGCAAGGATGTAACAACAAGAAATTGAAAAGGAAAGTATATGAAATCAACAATTAAAACTTAGATCTAAGAGAAATTAAACTAAATCTAACCTAATTCTAGAGAGAAGAAACCTAACCTAAAACATGATGAAAACTCAACTATGACTACCTGGTTCATTCCTCCTCAATCCTTGGATTCAATAACATCAGAAATGAGTTGGATTGGGCCCAAAATGAGCTAGAAATTGCAGGCCATGAGTTGCTTAAAATGGCTGATGCCAGGGCATCTTGGCTAGTTTTACTAGCCATTTTTTGTATGCTTTAGGTTGGTTTCATGCATTTTCTTAGAAAATAAGCAAGTATTTGGTTGAAATGCAATCATACCATGATTCAAGCAAACATTGTGAATTTTGAATGATTTCATGAGAATTATGCATGAATTGAATGATAAATTGGATGATGCATGATCCCATGATTAAGAGCAAGACTTTGATGCACTTTGTTTGATTGATTTCAGGTAACAAGAAGAAGAGAAGAGCCACGTTAGTGGCTATGTTAGTGCCACTAACGTGGCCATTAACGTGGAAGAAAAGAGAAGCCCCAACGTTAGTGAGAAAGTTAGGGGTATTAACTTTGAAGAAGGAGAGTATGGAACGTTAGTGGTAAAAGTAAACACCACTAACGTTAGCGAAGGGCAAGAAGACCCATGTTAGTCTCCACGTTAGTTACATTAACGTGGGAACTAACGTGGAAGAAAAGGGAAATGCCAACATTAGTGGAAAAAGTGAACACCACTAACGTTTGCGAAGGCTAGAACACCCACGTTAGCCTCCACGTTAGTTACATTAACGTGGGAATTAACGTGGAAGAAAAGGGAAACGCCAACGTTAGTGGAAACGGTAATCGCCACTAACATTTGCGAAGCAAAGGAAGACCCATGTTAATGGCCAAGTTAGTTACACTAACGTGGACACTAACGTGGGCAAAATCTCACCCGGCAGCCTGACCACGCCTTCTTCAAACAAGAATAAATTGAGCCACAAAACTCCAAATGAGATGATTCCAATGGCATTGAAAAGTAGGATTCTAGAGCTTTCCAAGCATATATGGCACTACATGGTGGACACTAAATTTGAGGGAGAAACTCTGCCCCGAATGTGCAAAGAAGAACATGATATCAACCTGTAGTAAGGCGAGCTGACCTTTTCACTTTCCAAGAGGTGTAATTCGAGCTGTAAAGCTCCAAATGATGCGCTTCCAAAGGCGTTGGAAAGTAGACATCCAGGGCTTTCCAACAATATATAATAGTATGGGGGTGGACATTAAGTTTGAGCTCCAGAACCTGGCAATATTAAGCCCCTGATCGCTAACGTTATTGTGACTCACTTTTTCCAGTAACGCTAGAGACTATGCCAACGACCTTGTCCACTTTAAAGTTGCATAACTTGAGTTACAGAGGTCCAATTGAGGTGATTTCAGTTGCGTTAGAAAGCTGACATTCAGAGCTTTCCAAAGATATATAATTGTCTATAGTGGGCATAAAATTGGAGCACAAACAAGAGGCATCTTTTAAGCCCTAAAAACACCAACTGGGTAGCAAGTATAACGTTAGCCACAATAACTTCAGCACTAATGCCACACTTGTAGCGTTAGTATGGCTAACGGTAGCACTAATGCTAAGCACCTGGACCTCAACTTGATTCACTTCTCTCTCAAGTCCACTTCAAAGCTCAAGCAAGCAAGCCCACAATTGTCAACCAATCAAGGCCACAAGAAGCATCTAGAATAGGAATTTTCATTTAATTGTAATTTGTTTTTAATTTCATTTTGTAATTTAGGAGAACCTATATAAAGGCCTTAGTTTTTACATTCAAAGGAGGCTGGACTGGGATTCTGGAATTGGGGATTGAAGAGTGGTCTTCAGACTCCCTCCCCTCACACACTTTTCCTTCTCTTTCTTTTCTTTGTACTTTTCATTTATGAATTTGGAAGTTTCAATTTCAGTTTTAATCTTCATCTTTACTTTTCTGCACTTTCTTTGTTTTTTATTTTAGTAGAGCAATGAACAACTAACTCTTTTCAATGGATTAGAGAGCTCTATTGTGATTCAATGGATCAATTGTAGTTCTTATTTTTCTTCTTCTTTCTTTTCTCTTGATTTTACTAGAGAGCTTTCGATCTTAATTCAATTGGTTAGTTGTCTTGGAAAAGAAACTCTCCACAATTGGATCTCCTCTGAGTCTTAGAAAAGGGATGAGGAGATCATGCTAGAAATGCTTTCTCATGTTGGACCAAATTGGGGTTTGGACGGATATAGTGACATGTAATCCTCTAAACACTTTGATTTGGAAATGCATGTGGTATAATCAGTGACCAAACTTCATCTCTTCCCATGAGCAATTAAATCAAGGAATTGGAAAATTGTTCAAGCTTAGAGAGATTGGATTGCCAAGGAATTGGGATCCAATCACTTAAGATTGTCAAGGAGATCAATGAATGTATTGATTGAGGAAGAGATGAGAATGAACTTAATCCGGAGGATTGCAATATCTCTTGATCCCAATGTTCATTTTATTTTTAGTTCTTACATTTACTTTTCTTGCCATTTTACTTTTTTTGCACTTTATTGCTTTCTTTACTTTTATGCCATTTATATTTCCTTGTTACTTATCACTTCAATATGATTCGTCTAACTAGGATAATCAATTAACCATTGATTGCTTAATCCGTTAATCCCTGTGGATTCGACCTCACTCTATTGTGAGTTTTTACTTGTCGACAATTCGGTATACTTGTCGAAGGGAAATTTGTTGAGAGACAAGTTTTCGTACATCAATGGCCCACGCTGACACTACGATGTGTGCGTGTGAAACGATGCGTACACGTCACCAAACGTCCTGACAACTATGATAAATTGCATATCATTTTGAAGCCCTGAATGTTAACTTTCCAACGCAACTGGAACTATCTCATTTGGACTTTTGTAGCTCAAGTTATGATCGATTTAGTACAAAGAGAGGTCAAGATTGGACTTCTGTAGCTCAAGTTATGATCGATTTAGTACAAAGAGAGGTCAGGATTGACAGCTTAGCAATTCCTTCATTTCTTCATGAGTACTCCATTTTTACATTTTTTTCTTCATTCCCTCAAACCAATCTTTGCCTTTTAAACCTGAAATCACTTAACAAACATATCAAGGCATCAAATGGATTCAAAGTGAATTAAATTTAGCTATTTTAAGACCTAAAAAGCATATTTTCACACTTAAGTACAAATAAAGGAGAATTTGCAAAACCATGCTATTTTAGTAAATAAATGTGGGAAAAGATGATAAAATCCTCTAAATTCAACACAAAATAAACCCTAAAAATGGAGTTTATCGTCCACCACCTCCATCCACTCAGCAGCCCACTACTTTGACGATGATGCCACCTCCAGTGATGGATACCTCAATGCCAGAATCCTCTCACGGATCCCAGCCAGATGCCCCTCCTCCCCCGTTCATCGTATGGATGATGATTTGGCCTAATAGTTTGTCAGCGTTAGTACTATTTTAATGTCTTTTAAAGGCAATCTATTTATATATTCTTATTCAACATATGTTTTTGCTAATCTTAAATATTTCATTGATAGGTTTGCACTAAATAACAATGCATGTACATAGGATTATACCAATATCATTAAACTGATGTACGATCACCAATGGTTGAGCTATAAGAAGATCCCTGTTGAGACTAGAGAGCGATGGTTTCAGAAGTGGATGGTAAAAACTCAACATATTTAAACCTTAGCTAGTTTATATCTTATATTTTATTTAATTATGTATTAATTTTAATTAACTAGTGCCAAATGTTTCTTTGTGCATAAGAAATTTATTTGAGAGAAGAATCACGATGCCATGATCAGGAAGATCTTTGATCATCGGATGGCTAGCAGCTTCAACAGATGATGCAGGTGGTAGCACAAATCCCCACACTTTTGTACTATTGTACAAGCAAGTGCACTGGGTTGTCCAAGTAATACCTCAGCGAGTCAGGGTCGATCCCACGAGGATTATGGTTTGAAGCAAGCTATAGTTATCTTGCAGGTCTTATTCAGGCGAATCAGAAGGTTTATGAAGTACAATGATCATGAAACTATGAAAGCAAAAGGGGTAGAAAATACTGATAGGAATATGGTTGAGTATTGGAGTTTCTTTGTCTTTCTGAATTAACTCTGGTATTACTGCTCTCGTTGCTTGTGAGTGATTTTTTCAATGGCAGGCTGTGTGTGATTGACACTGGTTTGAGTAGCTGCCAATACTCCTCCAGATCTGAACCCCAGGTTTAGTGTGGATCCATTCTGATTGAGGGTGAAGCTTATACAACCCATTATCCTTAATGATCCTACTCAAAGTGCCATAGACAAGGTCGGATCTTTCGGATTAGAGAATGCTGCACCTTGGATTCTAGCCTCTACCACAAAGACCCTAATCTCCCCGAAAATTGGCTGAAATGATATCTCGAGAAGTCCCCAACAAAGTCGTGGATTAGTCGTCTGAGAGACGTATATTCAAGCTATTAGTTCATCACTATCCGGTGAAAGACGCGTTCTGAACCCAAGTAGACGCGGGTGTTTGTCAGGTACGTTCATCTTAATGTGATGAACAGATCTAATTTGTTAGATCATCCTATTCACCTTGATGAAGTACGAATATACATCTTAGAATTAATTAAACACGGATCGAAGAGAAATAGTAATAATTTTGTTAATTCATAGGACTCAGCAGGGCTCCTCCCCTCAACTTAGGAGGTTTAGAAACTCATACTAAAGTAAAAAATACAATGTAAAACCTGAAAATATGGTGAATAATGGTAAAAGATGTCTGAATAACATGAATCTAATCCCTTAAATACTAAACAAATGACTAGTAAGGGTAAAACAGTCTTTTTAGTGCTAAAATCCACTTCTGGGGTCCACTTGGTGAGTGTTTGGGCTAAGCTTTGATGAGATCCACGTGCTATGAGGTCTCTTGGGCATGAAACGCCAGCTAGGGTGTCCTCTCTGGGTGTTTGAACGAGGGTGACGAACGGATTTTTGACTGGTTTAGAATTCACAAAAGTAATCACATTGTAAGTATAGTTTCTAAACCAACAAAGAATCCTTTCGTACAAAAACTTATTTGTCACAAGTAACAAACCCCTAATAAAATTGATAACTGAAGTATTTAAACCTCGGGTCGTCTCTCAAGGAATTGCAGGGAAGTGTTCTTATAATTGGTTATGCAAAGGTATCTTTGGGGTTTTTTTTAAGATAAGAAGCAAGAATAGTAAATGATAATGAAAATCAAATGACTAGAAAAGCTCTTGGCAAGGTATGAGTTCTGGAAGTCTTATCCTAGCTATCCTTATCAATTGTGATGAGAATTTTTCACTGCTTCCACTTAGTTAACCCTCTAGTTATGAAGTTATGTCAAGTGGATAAATCAATATGAATCCTTAAGTCCTAGTCAACTCCCAAGGGAAGTTTAGAGTTAGTGGAATTCAAGTTAATTAGCAATCTTCAGTTATCAATCAACAAGGGAGTTTGATAACTCAAGAGTCTCTGATTACTCAACCAAAACCAAGAGATTCAATAACAACAAATGGAGAAACAAACAATAAACATGAAATACCTCAAATTGCATTAATAAGAGAAATCAAATCTAACATGAGAATTCATAAATTAAAGTAATAGAATAAATAAAAGTAGAAGAGAAACTAAATTAAAAGAACATTGAACCTGGAATTAGGAAGAAATAATCCTAAAAATAAGAGAAATCCTAAATCCTAAAACCTAGAGAGAGAGGAGAGAGCCTCTCTCCCTAGAAAACTACATCTAAAACCTAAATTTTTGAATAATGAGAAGTTGTTTTTGATTCCTCCACTTTGTAGTCTCTAATATGTGTTTTCTGGGCCGAAAACTGGGTCAAAAATAGCCCAGAAATCTTCCCCAATGATTTCTGATATGTCCAGCACGTGGCTCTGTCACGCGTACGCGTCGTCCACAGGTACGCGTGGATTGAACCTTCGCTAGGTCACGCGTGCGCGTGATCCACGCGTGCGCGTCATCTAACAGCATTGAAACTATGGCAAATTATATATCGTTGCGAAGCCCCAAACGTTAACTTTCTAACGCAACTGAAACCGTCTCATTTGGATCTCTGTAGCTCAAGTTATAATTGATTGAGTACGAAGAGGTCAGGGCTGATAGCTTTAGCAATTCCTTCAACTTCTTGTATTCTTTCCACTTTTACATGCTTCCTTTCCATCCTCTAAGCCATTCCTGCCCTGTAAACCCTGAAAACACTTAACACACATATCACGGCATCGATTGGTAATGAGAGAGGATTAAGATTAGCGAAATTAAGGCCAAAGAAACATGTTTTCAATCATAACACAAAATCAGGAAGGAAAGTGTAAAACATGCAATTTACATGAATAAGTGTGAGAATAGTAGATAAAATCCACTCAATTAAGTACAAGATGTACCACAAAATAGTGGTGCATCAAATCTCCCCACACTTAAACATTAGCATGTCCTCATGCTAAGCTCAAGAGAACTAAAAGAGTGAAGAGGAATGGTAGAATATATGAAATGCAACCTATCTATATGAATGCAAGTACATGCAAAATGTTTCTACCCACTTGGTTAAAAATAGATGAAATTTTCAAGAACAAATAGGAACTGGATTTCACTAATTCAAATAATAAAAATGAAGTACAAATAGACTTGCAAGAAGAAAATAGCTCATGAAAGCTGGGAACAAAGAATCGAGCATCGAACCCTCACCGGAAGTGTATACACTCTAATCACTCATGTGTTTAAGGTTCGATTCTCTCAATTCTCTACTAACCTTGCTTTCTAAGACTTGCTCTTCATCTAACAATCAACAAAAATTTAATGCACAAATACACATATCAAGAGGTCTTTTAAGGGTTGTAATGGGGCTAGGGTCAAGGTAGGATTGTATTTGGTCAAGTGGACTAATATCTGAATCCTTAATTAGCCTAAACTTCCTACTTAACTTAGGACAATCCATGTAATTATAATGCAAAATATAACTTCCCATTAATTGTGTTTACCACATATTCATGCATCCCAAATGTCACAGTACATATGCATTGATATTATTACTTAACTTGGGGCATTTTGTCCCCTTTTTATTGATTTTTCTTTTTCTTATTATTATGTTTTTCTATATTTTTTTCTTTTCTTTTCTTTTGTTTTTCTCAATGCATATGATTAAAGTATTGAATGCAATAATATATGCTCAACTATTATTTTGCACATTTTCACAAGAATATACAACACCTAATTCTCAAACCAAACGTTTTCAATCCCAATTTCCCCACACTTAAATTATGAGCACTTTCACCAGTCTAAGCTAACCAAGGATTCAAATTAAGGACATTATTGTTTTCCACTTAGAGTTAGTGATGAGCTAAAGTAAAGAACAAAGGGGTAAAATAGGATCAAAATTGGTTTGCAAAGGATAATGAAAAGGTTAAGGGCATATGGGTATCTAAGCTAAGTGAAACAAGGTCTCAATCATATAAGTATATGCATACCTTAAACCATGGAAATATAGAATTAAGCAAGACAAAGATCACAATTTTAGAGAGAATAAACACACATCAAGAATAATATATTGGTTGATGAGATGCAACCAATCAAATAGGCTCAAAATCTCACTGGTTTTGTGTGTTCGAGCACTAAAACCATGTTCCAAATAAAAATCTTCAAACAAGTTTAACAAAAATTTTAATTCGAATTAGTGAAATACTATAAAATAGTTTCTTGAAAAAGAAAATATCACTTCAACTAAGTAGTAGCTAAAGTATGCACGAAATCTAACAACATGCAATCAAACATGCAAATGCAACAATGAACTAACAAAGGAATTCCACATTGGTGTTGAGAAGGAACTAATTAACCTGTGGAAGTCGGTATCGACCTCACACTTAAAGATTGCACCGTCCTCGGTGCATGCTGAGATGCGCAAGTGGGCGGGTTGCTCCAACTGATGCTCTTTCTTTAATGGATTATACAGATGGACTTGGTGTTCGCCCCATTTAAAATCTTTTCCTTTTTCTTTCTTGATGGCCATCCTAAAAGAAGAGAGAAAGGAAGAAGAGTAATCCATGAACAAAGATAGCAAAACAAATAGAATATGGGTGGGTTGATGCCAAATAATGAGGATCTCAATTACATGGTAGCTACAACATGCAAGTGAGAAAATAGTAGAAGCAAATGGCATATGAATAGTGCAAAAATTACAACAATGAGGGAGAGAGAGTGGGTCATGAGAGACATTATAGGGATATATCAATGCACAAGGAATACAAATGTCATAAAAGATTAGCATTGACATCTAAATAATATCACCAACAGTGTAAAACAAGTCACTAAGCCCCAAAATAATGCCAGGAAGATGCAACAATTGAATAAGAACTTTTAACACCAATGGAAAAATAATAAACTTAGAAAATAAAATATAAACATACACAAAGTTAAAATGTAATGAATGAAAATATACAAATGAATTAAGTAAAAGAGAATGAAAGAGAATATGGATGAGAAGTTAAAGAAATGAAGAAGAAAGAAGGAAGAAAGGAGGAAGAAAGAAGGAGAAAGGAGAGGAGAAAAGAAGTAAGAAATGAGAAATAGGACGTGACGCGTGCGCATGCATCACGCGTATGCGTGAAAACTAAAATGGCCAAGCGACGCGTAAGCATTGTCCACTCGTATGCGTGAACGGCCAAAAATGAACACTGACGCGTGAGCGTCGGTCACGCGTACATGCAACCTCTGGTCGTGTGAAACGCACGTTACCAGCACCAAGGCAGCACAACTCTCGGCTAAATCACTCATTGACGCCAATTTTGCACCACACATGTACGCGTCGCTGACGCTTACGCGTGAGTTGACTAAAATACACGTGGGTTGGCTCGTGCGCAAGCCACCCTTTCTGCGCAGCTCCCACGTAACTTGCTGTAAGTTTTAGCGTCGCATGTGACGCGTGCGCGTGGTTCACACGCACGCGTGGAACGCACTTTGCTCTCTCTTTTTTTAAAGCAGAATGCAGAATGCAGAATGCAGAATGCAGATGATTATGCAAAAATTATGAATGAATACTAATAAAAACAAAATAAAAGAAAGCTAAGAATGAAAGGGAACGATCATACCATGGTGGGTTGTCTCCCACCTAGCACTTTTATTTACTATCCTTAAGTTGGACATTTGGTGAGCTCCTTGTCATGGTGGCTTGTGCTTGAACTCATCTTGAAACTTCCACCAAGCCAAGTAAATTCTCCAAGCTTTGATGGAGTTCTTCACAAGCTTTGAGCTCCCAAAATTGATCCTCATATATTTCCGAATCCCAAATCTTGTTGCTATACCCATCTTTAAGTGGATCATCATTGTTCCAACCGGGTGGCAAGCAATCCAAATTCTCAATGCAATACCAAACTCTTCTCTTAGATCCAACCAGATGTTCACTAGTTCCACCCTTGCATCTAGCTCTTAAAGTATCAACATTGATGAGCCTTGATTTGCAACTCCAACCAATAAAAATCTTTCTCTTACGCTTAATGCCACAAAGTCTCCTAAGTTGGCCATCCGTTTCAAGAATACCATATTCAAGTGGAATGGTAAGGCGAATAGAGGCAAGCCTTACCCACTCAAATAAAGTAGTAGATGGCAACCTAGGTGGAGAAGTTTCCAACATTCTTGACAAAGCGTACTCAACTCCCGTCCACCCTTTCCTAAGGATTTCCGCGTCCACATCATTCTCAGACTCTATCAGAGAAGGGTCTTCACATTCAAGGAGTTCATTTGCGGATGTAGATTCATCACTAGGAGGACTTGATTCATGTCCTCATCACCAAGGGGACTTGCTTCTTGATCTATCCCATCCAAGTCTTCATAGGGAATATGCCATGGAGGTTGTGCACTAGCCTTCTTGACATCAATTTCAACCTTCTTGGAGGAATACTCTACAACTCTAGATTCCCATGGAGGTTCAATATCTCCTAAGTCTTCAACTACTTCTTCCTCTTCAACTATTACGGCTTCCTCCACTTGTTCCAATACAAAGCCACATTCCTCACTTTCCACCAGAGTTTCTAATGTCTCCTTCATGCTATACTCTTCATTAGATTCTTCTTATGTAGCTATGGGAGTTCTTTGAGTGTCCAGCTGTTGGGAGGCTAATCGACTTATTAACTCGCCCAAGGCGGCCACAAAATTTAGCACATTCTCTTGGAACTCTTGTGTCATCCCTTGCATCTCTCTTTCCTCTGGAAGAAGAACATTTGTAGTGTCATCCATGGGAGATCAGGATGGATAAGAGGGTTTATTATTTGGGAGGGAAGGTTCATGATATGAGGGTGGTCCATCATAATAAGGATGTGGTGGTTCAACACTCTCCATCTTGTCCACTTGTTGTGCAACACACTTCAATTCTTTGTTCTCCAGTTGAGATTCTTTAGCTATGGAAGCTTCATGTGCTTTTTGGCTTACCACTTGCTCCAACTGATGAACGGTTGCTTGAAATTGATTCAGTGTGTCCTTGAGACGATCACGTGATTCTTGTTCCTCTCGGATAACATAATTGGGATCATAAGGCCCTTGGATTGATGGATATGGACATGGTGTATATGGAGGTTATGGTTTTTGGGAGTAATTGGGTGAAAATTGGTGGTTCTATGTATGGTTCATATGGTGATTGGTATGGTGGATATGGGTTAGGATCATATGAGGGTGTTTGGTGGGAAGGGGCTTATGAGTATGGTGGTTCAAAGCTATGTTGAGGAGGGGATTCACAGGCATATGGTCTATCATCTTGGTACGCACCCAGGAATGGCTCTTAACCATAGTAATCTGGTGGAGGTTGGTTGTCACGAAGAGGTCCACCATAACTATTGTCTTGGTATGCATAATAGAATGGTTGTTGGTCATAGTGCATTGGAGGAGGTTGTTGCCAAGACGGTTGATCAAATCCTTGTGGCTCCTCCCATCTTTGATTGTTCCAACCATGATGCATGTTGTCATTATAATCTCCTCTTCCTGCAACATAATTATAATCACGCTCTTAGCCAAAGGGGTGAGAATTCATAGTAGAAAAGAAAAACAAAAACTAATAAAAATAGACAACTAAGTCCTAGAACTAATAAAAACTAATAACAGGTAAAAAAGCAAATATTTACAATAACCAATAATAAGGCACACGTTTGTAATTTCCAGGCAACGATGCTATTTTGACGATCAAATTTTTGACTAGTTTAGAATTCACGAAAGTAATCACGTTGTAAGTATAGTTTCTAAACCAACAAAGAATCCTTTCGTACAAAAACTTGTTTGTCACAAGTAACAAACCCCAAATAAAATTGATAACCGAAGTATTTAAACCTTGTGTCATCTCTCAAGGAATTGCAGGGAAGTGTTTTTATAATTGGTTATGCAAAGGTATATAAAGGGTTTATTTTAAGATAAGAAGCAAGAATAGTAAATGGTAATGAAAATCAAATGACTAGAAAAGCTCTTGGCAAGGTATGAGAACTGAAAGTCCTATCCTTGCTATCCTTATCAATTGTGATGAGAATTGTTTACTGCTCCCACTTAATTAATGATGACTTGCATCATCTACCCTTCTTTCTTGCATAAAGAAGGACATAAAAGAGCATAAATCTCATTTGATCAGTACAATTCATGCATTATTTGATGAATATTATGGTATACTACTTTGAGATGAGTTGTGCTGAATTTCATGTGAAAAAGGGCATCAAAAATGGGGAGAAGACGAACAAGAAGCTGGGCGTGTGAAACTGGCGTGCTACTTGGAGCAAACGGCACAAAAATGCACTGGCGTGGCACACCAGGAGCTAGGCGTGGCATGCCAGTACTAAAGTTCAGAGAAGAAGTCCAAGCACAAATGTATAGGCGTGGCACGCTAGTACAAAATTCCAGAGAGCAAAATGGAGGACACAAAAGGGGCGTGGCACGCCTGACCCATCAACTACTATGGGCGTGCTACTTGAGCAAAGGGGCGTGGCACACCAATTCACCATCTCAAGAAGAACCTCCACTATGGCGTGCCACTTGATGTTGAAGGCGTGGCACGCCAACTCCAAGAAGTCACTTGGGCGTGCCACTTGAGAACCTAGGCGTGGCACGCCAAGCTTGAAGAGTGCATAAATGCATGGGCGTGCCACTTGAGCAGCATGGCGTGGCACGCTGGTACAATAATCCAGAGAAGGAGCCGAAGGCATCTAAAGACTGAGCGTGCCACTTGAAGTCGAAGGCGTGGCACGCCAACCTCTCAATCTCACTTAGGCGTGCCACTTGAGCAACCAGGCGTGGCATGCCAATGCACAAAGAGACCAATGCAAGGGCTGGGCGTTTCACTTGGTATCGAAGGCGTGGCACGCCAACCTAAGCATCTCACTATGGCATGCCACTTGAAGTTGAGGCGTGGCACGCCAACCACTTGAATCAAGGCAAGATTATGGGCGTGGCACGCCAGTCTTCAGGCGTGGCACGCTGGTACAAGTTTTCAGAGAGGACGAAGGAGGCTAATTACATGGGGCGTGCCACTTGGTATCGAAGGCGTGGCATGGCATTCACCATTCTTCACTTCGGCGTGCCACTTGAGCAACCAGGCTAGCACGCCAGTGTCATTTAGAGGGCAAAAAAGCATTTGGGCATGCCACTTGAGTTCATGGCGTGGCACGCCAAACAGAGGAACCACTCACTCACAAAGGGGTGTGGCACGCCAGACCCTGGGCGTGCCACGCTAGTTCAAGTTTCTAGAGGCGAAGAAAAGTGGAAAAAGGCAAAGGGCGTGCCACATGAGTTCGAGGGCGTGGCACGCCAACACAAGAATTCCACTATGGCGTGCCACTTGAGTTCAAAGGCGTGGCACGCTAATGTTGATAGAGAGCTGAGCGTGCCACTTGAAGGATTGGGCGTGACATGCCAAGCTGGGAATGAAGGGCACGTGACATGCCAGTGAAGCGCCAGCCACACGCCAGCTGGGAAGTCACGCTTATTGAGTTTTCTTTTCCCTCCAAAATGTAATTTTCCCTTTTCACTTTTGTAATTCTTTTATTTTACTAGGAGTAGTATAAATACCCCCAAGGAGTACTGAAGAGGGGTTAAGCAGTCAGTTTTAGATCCACTTTTACACTTAACTTTTGAGTACTTTTTGAGCTATGAGTAGCTAACTTCCCTCTCATTGAGAGAGGGAGCTCTGTTGTACTTGATTGATTGATAATAGTGAAATTCTTCTTCTCTTCATGTTCTCTTTGATTTGCTAGAAGGAATTTCATTCTTAATTCTTAGTATTCAATTATCTTGGGAAAGAGATTAAATGCAATTGGGTTTCATGGGAACCTTGGGAAAGAAAACATGAAACCATGTTTGAAATCCCTTCTCACACTTGAGTAGAATCTGGATTTTGGTGTTTGGATACATGACATATAATCCTCCCTCTACCTGGACCTATAAGGGTGTGTGGTATAATCAGGGACCAAGCATATCTCTCTTCATGAGCAATTAGACCAAGGAATTGGCTATTGATCAAGATCTAAGAGATTGAGTCACCAAGGGATTAGGGCTCAATCAATCATGATTGCCAAGAGGTCAATGAATTGCATGATTGAAGAGGATATAAGCTAGATTTGATCCAAAGAGACAACATCTCCCAATCTCAATGAACTTCCCCATTCTTATCTATCCTTTTCTTTACTGCTTAATTTTTACATTAAGCAATTCCCCACTCCCATTTACATTCAAGTCATTTATGATTCAGCACTTTACATTCTGCAATTTCCGTTTCTACACTTTATAGCTTTTCTTTATATTTTAGTCATTTACATTTATGTCATTTACAATTCAGCACTTCACAATCTTATTGATCCGCTTGACTAATTCATCAATCAATTAAAACTGCTTGAATTTTCCAATCTCTGTGGATACGATCCCACTCCACTGTGGGTTATTACTTGGCGATAATTTTGGTGCGCTTGCCAAAAGAACTAATTCACTAATTTTGAATGGGTAGTGAATTCTGGTCATCAAGTTTTATGGCGCCGTTGCCGGGGATTGGCTTAAATTTGACAGTGATTAAATTGATTGGAGAGCTAGATTAAGCAATTTAAATTCCTTGTTATTTTAATTTCTTTTATTTAGCAATTTTTTTTATTTTGAGCTCTATTTCCTTCTTCCTTGATTATTTTATTCGGTATCCACATTTCCACTCTTCTAACTGTTCGATCAATTGCACCACTCACACTAACAACTACTCTAACAAAAGTAATTTCTTCATCCATTTTCTTTCTTGCTTTTTTTTTCCTTGATTGGTTGTATGACAGGTAGGAGAAGCAGCGCTTCAACTTCCTTTGATTCTGAACTTGAGAGGACCTTCCTTAGATTAAGGAGGGAAGCAAGAGGGAAGAGAGTCGTTGGTGCTGAGAAAGAGGAAGAGTATTTTGAAACAAACATGGAGGAGAATATGGAGAATCACCATGAGGAAGAAGTTCATAACCATGCCAGAGAAGGCCCAATCAATCATGATGGGAAAGAAAGGAGAGTCTTAGGCTCCTACATCAATCCAAACCCAGGAAATTGTGGCAGCATCATCCTAAAGCCAACAATTCATGCCAATAATTTTGAGCTAAAGCCTCAGCTCATCACACTTGTTCAGAATAATTACTCATATGAAGGAAGTGCCCAAGAAGACCCTAATCAACATCTCAGCAAATTCTTGAGGATATGTGATACTGTAAAATCCAAAGGGGTACACCCTGACATCTACAAACTACTCTTGTTCCCTTTCTCACTCAGAGATAAGGCAGCAAAGTGGTTGGAATTATTCCCCAAGGATAGCCTAACTACATGGGAGGAGGTCGTGAACAGATTCCTTGCAAGATTTTACCCTCCACAAAGAATCAACAGGCTGAGAGCTGAGGTACAAACTTTCAGACAATAAGATAGAGAAACACTCTATGAGGCATGGGAGAGATTTAAAGATATGACAAGAAGATGCCCACCGGAAATGTTCAATGAGTGGGTACAACTACATATCTTTTATGAGGGACTATCCTATGAAGCAAAGAAGGCAGTTGATCATTCTTCAGGAGGCTCATTCAACAAAAAGAAAACCATTGAAGAGGCCATAGATGTCATTGAGACTGTAGCTGAAAATGAGTATTTCTATGCTTCAGAAAGGACTCAGAAGAAGGGAGTGCTAGAACTCAACTCTGTAGATGCTTTGTTAGCTTAGAACAAGGCAATTGCAGCATAAATAGTAGCCTTAACCAAGAGGATGGAGGCCAACCAAGCCTCAGTTATTCAAGACCAAACTCCTCAATAAGAAGGGAATGTACCAGAATCTGAAGGTGACTGGAAACAAGCTAATTATGTGAATAATTCATCCAGAACACCATATGACCCACACTCTAAGACAGACAACCCAGGTTGGAAGAACCACCCAAACTTTAGGTGGGAAAATCAACAAAACCACAACCAGGACCACAACAAGCCTTATTCATCAAATCAGCATCCCTACCACAACCCCAACCATCAAACAGGGAACCATAGACCCTACCATAACTCACAAAACACATCATACCATAACAACCAACCCACACACAACAACCTCAATCAAGATGAACAATCCTCAATTATGCAACCATGCAAAATCAAGAGCAACTTTGATAGGATGGAGGCTGCAATGGCATAACTGTCATCCCAGATTTCAGGAACAGTCTCCACCCTCATGGACAGACAAGCACAAACTGACAAAAGAATTGATGCTAATCAAGAGGAATATAGGTCAAATCTAAAAAATCAAGGCGCAGTAATCTCAAAGTTGGAAGCACAAGTGGAGATTTTGTCCAAGCAAATCCCACTTCCTACTCACACATTTCCCAGCGATACCATGGCTAACCAAAGAGGAGAATGCAAAGCCATAACTCTAAGAAGTGGGAAGGTTGTAGAGGAAGGAACCCCAAGCAAAAATAATCATGAAGAGGTTGCATCAAAGCATAGGGACGAGGATGAAGGGGAGATCCCAACTTCACCTCCACCAAAACCAGTCTTGAAGCCCTATGTGCCAAAGGCACCATACCTACAAAGACTGAGAAAAGATGGGAAGGATGGCCAGTTCTCTAAGTTCCTAGAGATCTTCAAGAGGCTCCAAATCAACATACCGTTTGCAGATGCATTAGAACAAATGCCACTCAATGCCAAGTTCTTAAAGGAGCTAATAACCAAAAAGAGGAACTGGAAGGCAAAAGAAACCATAGTATTGACTGAGGAATGCAGCGCCATCATGCAGAAGAAGCTGCCTCAAAAGCTGAAAGACCCAGGGAGTTTTCAAATTCCCTGCATCATAGGGGACATCTGATAAACCACTATTTTATGGTTCACAATGTGTTTACTTGTGTGGTTTTATCATGGTCTTTACCCACTTATTCATATAATTAGCATGCATTTATATTTCCTTCCTAAAATTATTACATGATTGAAAACATGCTTCTTTGGTCTTAATTTAGCTAATCTTAATCATCTCTTATTACTATTCGATGCCTTGATCTGTGTGTTAAGTGTTTCAGGCTTCATAGGGCATGAATGAGTGAGAGATTGGTAAGGAAGCTTGCAAAAATGGAAGGAACACAAGAAATTGAGGAGATGACCAGCGAGAAGTGACCCGTACGCGTCAGCGACGCGACCGCGCGGAAGAAAGGAATTCGCAGTGACGCGGTCGCATGGCTCACGCGACCGCGCGGATTGGAAAAGCACAAATGACGCGGAAGCGTGGACGATGCGAACATGTGGCAAGGAAAAACACGAATGACGTGTCCGCATGGATGACGCGATCGCATGCGTGCGCGATCTGCAGAATTACAAAAGTCGCTGGCAGAGATTCTGGGCCGCATTTCAACCCAGTTTTTGGCCCAGAAACACAGATTAAAGTCAGGGAACTTGCAGAGACTCAGGATGCTTTCATAATTCACTCTTCATGATTTAGATCTAGTTTTTAGAGAGAGAGAGAGAGAGGTTCTCTCCTCTCTCTTAGGATTTAGGTAGAGTTTTTAGAAATTAGGATTTAGGACTTCTCTTAGTTTTAGGAGTGACTCTCAATCCCAGGTTCAATGTTCTTTCACTCTATGTTATTTCTTATTTTCAGACATTTGAATGCTTGCTTGTATTAGTTATGTTGCCTATTTGGCCTATGCCATTTCATGATGATTTTCTTATTTAATGATATTTGAGGTATTTCAGTTTAATATTGCTTTCTTTTGTTTATGCTGTTGATTATTCCCAATCTGAGATATTTTATTCCAATAGATTTAATTTCTTTCCCTTTTGGTCTAGCTTAAGAAATCAGTAACTCAGGAGTTATCTTAGCTCAACATAATTGATAAATGTTATCATGCTAATTGAACTGAACTTCAATAATCCCAACCTTTTCTTACAAAATAAATAGGATTCGAAGGTCTAATTAATTAGTCCCTTGACTTTCCTTTGATTTAGCAAAGGTTAACTAAGTGGAATTAAGATTCAACTTTCATTATTATTGCTAATAATAACAAAGTCTGGACTTCTAATTTCTCATACCTTGCCAAAGGATTTGCTTTACAGTATTTATTTATTTTAATTGTCATTTGAATTACTTGTCATACTTCCCCCTTATTTCCAAAAACCCAAATTTACAATTTCCATAACCAATAATAAGAACATACTTCCCTGCAATTCCTTGAGAAGACGACCCGATGTTTAAATACTTTGGTTATCAATTTATTTAGGGGTTTGTTACTTGTGACAACCAAAATGTTTACACAAAGGGATTTCTGTTGGTTTAGAATCTATATCTACAACGCGATTATTTTTATAAAATTCTTTACTAGCAAAAATCTTAACGTCAACATCACTATCGAGAAAGCTTTGTGTGATTTGGGAGCTAGCATAAATCTTATATCCCTAACCATGATGAGAAGGATGAAGATTGAGGAAGCCAAGCCAACAAGAATGGCACTCCAATTGACTGACAGAACATTTAAGTTTCCATATGGGGTGGTGGAAGACTTGCTAGTGAAAGTAGGAGAATTCATTTTCCCTGCTGATTTCGTTGTGCTGGACATGGAAGAAGAGGCCAACACATCAATTATCCTAGGAAGACGATTTCTAGCTACTGCTAGAGCCATCATTGATGTGCAGAAAGAGGAACTAGTCTTGAGATTGCATGAAGAGAAAATGGTCTTCAACGTCTTTAAAGCAATGAGTTACCCCAAAGAATCCATAGGAGAATGCATGCTGGTAGATACCACGGAACAGATAGTCCAAGAAGTCATGGAAGAAGAACAATGTGGAGAAAGCATTGAGCTGGAACAAGCACCAAATGGAGAACTACCACAAGCAACCATGAGGAACTCAATCATGACAACTACCACAGACAACAAAGATGCAGAGTCCCCAAAACTAGAGCTGAAAGCCTTACCACCCAGCTTGAAATATGCATATCTGGGTTCTAACAACACTCACCCAGTAATCATAAATTCAAGTCTGAGTAAGGAACAAGAAGAGGAACTTATCCAAGTGCTAAGACAACACAAGGATGCCATAGGCTGGACACTTGCAGATTTAAAGGGGATCAGTCCTTCAATGTGTATGCATAAGATCTTACTTGAAGAGGATGCCAAACCCTCAAGACAACAACAAAGGAGGCTGAACCCAACTATAACTGAAATGGTTCAGAAATAAGTGTTGAAATTGTGGCAAGCAAGGGTGATCTACCCCATCTCAGACAGCCATTGGGTAAGCCCAGTGCAAGTAGTCCCTAAGAAGGGAGGGATCACTGTTGTGGTAAATGAGAAGAATGAATTGATACCCACAAGGATAGTGACCGGATGGCGTATGTGCATTGCTACTGGAAACTTAATGAAGCCACCCGGAAGGATCACTTTCCCCTACCCTTCATGGACCAGATGCTTGAAAGATTGGCAGGACATGAGTATTATTGTTTCCTGGATGGATATTCGTGCTACAATCAAATTGTTGTAGACCCCAAGGATCAGGAAAAACTCCATTTACTTGTCCATATGGTGTCTTTGCTTATAGGAGAATGCCCTTTGGATTGTGCAATGCACCTGCAACATTCCAAAGGTGCATGCTCTCCATTTTTCAGATATGATTGAGAAGTTCATAGAAGTATTTATGGATGACTTCTCTGTGTTTGGGAACTCATACTCTGATTGCCTATACCATCTCGCTCTTGTGCTAAAAAGGTGTCAAGAAACCAACCTGATTTTAAACTGGGAGAAGTGCCATTTTATGGTGACTGAAGGGGTGGTTCTTGGTCACAAGATCTCAAAAGATGGCATAGAAGTAGACAGAGCAAAAGTGGAAGTAATTAAAAAATTACCTCCACCTTGCAATGTCAAAGAAATCAGAAGCTTTTTGGGACACGCTGGGTTCTATAGGAGGTTTATTAAAGATTTTTCAAAGATTGCAAAACCCCTAAACAACCTACTTGTCTCAAATACTCCCTTTGTTTTTAATAGAGATTGCATGATATCCTTTGATGAACTCAAAAAGAAACTCTCCTCTGCACCTATTATAGCACCACCAAGCTAGGATCTTCCCTTTGAACTAATGTGTGATGCATCTGATTTTGCTGTTGGTGCTGTTCTAGGACAGAGGAAAGACAAGCTAGTACATGTCATTTACTATGCTAGCAAGGTCCTTAATGAGAATCAAAGGAACTATACCACCACGGAGAAAGAACTTTTAGCCATAGTTTTTGCTTTTGATAAGTTTAGATCATATCTCATTGGCTCAAAAGTAATTGTGTTCACTAATCATGCAGCACTCAAATACTTGCTTACCAAACAAGAATTTAAGCCTAGACTAATAAGGTGGATCCTACTGCTCCAAGAATTTGATATTGAGATTAAAGATAGGAGTGGAGCAGAGAACAAGGTAGCTGACCACCTCTCAAAGATCCCACAAGAAGAAGAAATACAGCAAGTAGCAGTAAATGAAAGATTTCCTGATGAGCAATTGATGATGATTCGAGTAGCCCATTGGTTTGCAGATATAGCTAACTTCAAGGCTATTGGGGAGCTACCAACTAACATCAATAAGCACATGAGGAGGAAGCTAATCAAGGATGCCAAACACTACATCTGGGATGACCCCTATTTGTTCAAAAAGTGTACTGATGGAGTCCTAAGAAGGTGTATATCCCATGAAGAAGGGAAGAAAGTGTTATGGCAGTGCCATGGGTCAGCATATGGAGGTCACTTCAGTGGAGAAAGGACAGTAGCAAAAGTGCTTCAATCCGGATTTTACTGGCCAACAATGTTTAAGGATGCCAAGGAGATGGTGTCAAGGTGTGATGAATGTCAAAGAGCTGGTAATCTAACCAAGAGGAATGAGATGCCACAGCAATACATACTAGAGATGGAGCTATTTGATGTATGGGGAATTGATTTCATGGGACCCTTCCCAACCTCCTACTCAAATAGCTACATATTAGTGGCTGTTGATTATGTCTCAAGGTTGGTAGAAGCCATAGCCACTGCAACAAATGACAACAAGGTTGTGATAAGCTTCTTGAGAAGGAACATCTTCAGCAGATTTGGAGTTTCCAGAGCTCTCATTAGTGATGGAGGGACACACTTCTGTAACAAACAACTCGAGACACTGCTTCTTAGATATGGAGTAAAGCACAAAGTGGCAACTCCATACCACCCACAGACCAACGGGTAAGATGAGATCTCCAACAGAGAGCTAAAACGAATCCTTGAAAAAACTATTGGAAGCTCATTAAAGGACTGGTCTAAGAAGCTAGACGATGCTCTATAGACCTACAGGATAGCTTTCAAGACCCCCATTGGGATGTCACCATACCAACTGGTATTTGGCAAGGCTTGCCACTTGCCAGTTGAACTGGAGCACAGAGCCTTCTAGGCTCTAAAACTACTGAATTTTGATGAGCAAGCTGCTAGAGAAAAGAGATTAATGCAACTCAATGAGCTGGAAGAGTTTAGAAATCAAGCATATGAGAATGCAAAAATCTACAAAGAGAACACAAAAAGGTGGCATGACCAAAAGATAACAAGAAAGGAGTTCACTAAAGGACAGAAAGTGCTACTCTACAACTCAAGACTCAAGTTCTTCCTTGGAAAACCTAAGTTTCGATGGTCAGGACCTTTCACCAAACTCAAAGTGTTTCCCTATGGTCATGTGGAGCTTATGGAGGACAAGACTCAGAGAACTTTTTCTGTCAATGGCCATAGACTCAAACACTACTTGGGCGGCTCCTTGGAGGAGCAGAGAGTGAGCTACAAGCTCAGCTAAAGATGAAGGAATGTCAAGCTAATGACAATAAAGAAGTGCTAGTTGGGAGGCACCCCAACACTTTATCCTTTTTGATTTAATTGCTTTTCTTATAAGTAGTTTAAATTCTGTTGCTTTAGATAGTTTACTTTTCAGTAATTAGGATTAGTTTACAATTGTAGATTAGAGAGTTTGATATTAGCTTTGATAGCTAGAATTTCTTTACACTCTCTTATTTCTTTCTATTTGGGAATTGCAACTTGATGAATTCATAACTAATGATGAGTAAATGGGCTGAGAACTAGCTAAAGTGCTAAGTTTGGTGTGGCCTCTCACCACTTAATTTAGGCTTACTAACAATTAATAGTTTGATTTTGAAAGAGTAAGCCCAGAGATTAAGTTTGGTGTGGCCACCACCAAGGATCACATAGTGATGCCAGGACCAGTTTCACTAACCTTTTCTTTACTGTTTTAGGGTAGTTTCATGCATTTTCTTAGTGAATAAGGCAAGTTTTGGATGAAAATACACTTACACCTTGATTCAAGCAACCATTGTGAATTTCATATGATTTCATGAGGATTTTTGCTAGAATTGCATGATAAATTGATGATGCATACTCTCATGACTTTGGCTAGAGCTTTGATGTACTTTATTTGCTTGATTTTAGGGCAAAGGAAGCAAGGAAGAACCACGTTAGTACTCACGTTAATCTAGTTAACGTGAACACTAACGTGGAATGGCAAATAGCTTGCAACGTTAATGAGAAAAGTGATCACCAATAACGCCTACGAAGCCATCAATAGCTCACGTTACTTGCCACGTTAACTAAGTTAACATGGTAGTTAACGTGGAGACAAAAGAGAACTCCAACATTAGTGAGAAACGTGAACACCACTAACGTTCTACTCCAACGTTAGTGGTAAACGTGAACACCACTAACGTTCCAAAACTTGGCAATGAGCTACGTTAAGAGTCACGTTAACTAAGTTAACGTGAACTCTAACGTAGAATAGAAGAACAATGCCAGCGTTAGTGACACTCACCTGTGTCACTAACGTTGGATCAACTAGTATTGCCTACATTAGTGGTCACGTTAAGACCACTAACGTGAGAGTTAACGTAGAGTTGAGGATTGATGAGCCAACATTAGTGACACTCACTTTTGTCACTAACGTTGGAAGATGGCAATACTACCACGTTAAGAGCCACGTTAACTAAGTTAACGTGAGCTCTAACGTGAAGAATAGAGGCACTTGGAGCGTTAGTGACAAAGATAAGTGTCACTAACGCTCTCGAAGGTGAAGCATACCCATGTTAAGAGCCACGTTAGTTACACTAACATGAACTCTAACGTAGGGACAAAAGTCACATAGCAACGTTATTGGGAAAGGTGAGTCCCAATAACGCTTGCGAAAGGGGCATAAGCTAATGTTATTGGGAAAAGTGAGTCCCAATAACGTTAGCAAAGATGTAGAAGGCAATGTTAGTGGTCACGTTAGTGCCACTAACGTTGGAGTTAACGTGAGGTATTTGAGGGTGGAACGTTAGTGGGAAAAGTGATTGTCACTAATGTTCTCGAACCCAAAATGTCACTTAACGTTAATCTCACTAACGCCCATGCCTAATTCATACTTCTTTGCAAGTTGGGCCCACTAAAGATTAGAACTGCTTCAACTCAAGATCCAGAGCCCACATCCAAGACTTGAAGAACTCACAAGAAGATCAAGAGGAGTAGTATATATAGGAGTAGTTTTGAACTATAGAGAAGCTTGGCACTTTGGAGAACTACCTCTGTATATTTACTTTTCTGCACTTTTGGCATGGATTCTTCTTTTCTGCCATTTTTGATTTCTAGAGCTATGAACAGCTAAACCCCTTTCATTGGGTTAGGGAGCTCTATTGTAATTTGATGGATCAATTATAGTTTTCATTCTTCTTCTTCTTTCTTTTCTCTTGATCTTACTAGAAAGCTTTCGATCTTCATCTAATTGGATTGTTATCTTGGGAAAGAAACTCTCCATAATTGGATCTCCTCTGAGCCTTAGAAAAAGGATGAGGAGATCATGCTAGAAATGCTTTCTCATGTTGGACCAAATTGGGGTTTGGGCGGATATAGTGACATGTAATCCTCCCAACACTTTGATTTGGAAATACACGTGGTATAATCAGTGACCACACTTCATCTCTTCCCATGAGCAATTAAATCAATGAATTGGGCAATTGTTCAAGCTTAGAGAGATTGGATTGCCAAGGAATTGGGATCCAATCACTTAAGATTGCCAAGGGGATCAATGAATGCATTGATTGAGGAAGAGATAAGAATGAACTTGATCCGGAGAATGCAACATCTCCTGAACCCAATGACTTCCCCATTTTCGATCTTACCCATTCTCTTTACTTTCTGTCATTTATTTTCATGCTCATTTCCCCAAACCCCCATTTAAGATTCTGCACTTTATTTTCTGTTATTTACTTTCTTGCCATTTAATTTTTCTGCAATTCTCAACTACATCCTGCTTAGCTCAACTAGCATAATCTTCCAATTAAAATTGCTTGACCAATCAATCCTTGTGGGATTCGACCTCACTCTATTGTGAGTTTTTACTTGATGACAATTCGGTATACCTGCTGAAGGGAAATTTGTTGAGAGACAAGTTTTCATGCATCAAGTTTATGGCGCCGTTGCCAGGGATTGATTTTGAATCAACAATGATTAAGTTGGAAGATCACTAGATTGAGCATTTTTCTTTTTTTTATTTGCTATTTGATTTGGTTGATTACCTTCAGTTTGTTTAGTTTCTTCCTCATCCCCTTCACCCTCTTTGTTTTTCTTTCTTTTTCTTTGTTAATTACAATTCTGCTCACTAACCCACTAATTGTTTGATAATTCGCATCACTCACACTAACAATTACTCTAACAAGAATAATCTCTTCATTTTATCTCTTGCTGTGTGTTTTGTTATTTGTATGACAGGGAGAAGAGAGGGAGCTTCAACTTCCTTCGATTCAGAACCTGAAAGGACCCTCTGGAGACTAAGGAGGGAAGCAAGAGGGAAAGGAATTGTTGGTGCTGAGGAAGAGGAAGAGTACTTTGAACCCAACATGGAAGAGAATTTGGAAAACAATCATGAAGAAGAAGCTCACAACCATGCTAGAGAAGGCCCTGCAAACCGTGCTGGGCAAAAAAGGAGAGTTCTAGGCTCCCTACATTAACCCTAATCCAGGAAACTGTGGAAGTAGCATCCAGAAGCCCACCATACATGCCAACAACTTTGAAATAAAACCCCAGCTCATCACCCTTGTTCAGAACAATTGTTCATTTAGAGAAAGTGCTCAAGAAGACCCCAATCAACACCTAACCACCTTCTTGAGAATTTGTGACACTGTGAAGTCTAATGGAGTCCACCCGGATGTCTATAGGCTGCTCTTGTTCCCTTTTTCACTCAGGGACAAGGCATCCAAATGGCTTGAATCCTTCCCAAATGAGAGCTTAACAAATTGGGAAGATGTGGTGAACAAATTTTTGGCAAGATTCTACCCTCCTCAAAGAATCAACAGGCTAAGAGCTGAGGTGCAAACCTTCAAGCAGCAAGATGGTAAGACTCTTTATGAAGCATGGGAGAGATTCAAAGACTTAACAAGAAGATGCCCATCAGAAATGCTCAATGAATGGGTACAACTTCACATTTTCTATGAAGGTCTTTCCTATGAGTCAAAGAAGGCCGTAGATCATTCATCAGGAGGCTCTCTAAACAAGAAAAAAACCATTGAAGAAACCATAGATGTCATTGAAACATTTGCTGAGAATGACTACTTCTATGCCTCCGAAAGAAGTAACACTAGAGGAGTAATGGAGCTGAACCACATGGATGCATTGTTAGCTCAAAATAAGATGATCACCAAGCAGCTAGCAGATCTTACTAAGAAGGTGGAGGAAAACTAAGTTGCAGTAGCCATCACTTCATCACCAGCTCAAGAAGGAGTGAATATAGGAGAAGAAGGTGACTGGGAGCAAGCCAACTATGTTGAAAACTCACTTAGACAAATCCATGATGCATACTCCAAAACTTACAACTCTAGATGGAGAAACCACCCCAACTTTGGGTGGGGAAATCAACAAGACCAAGGTCAAGATCAGAGACGCCACAACCTCAATTCCAAAAACAATGTAACTTACCAACACACCTCACAAAGATCCTATTAACACCCACCTAACCAACCTTCTCAACCACTTAATCCCAACCCACCATCTCTAACAGATGATAGACTCTCAAAGATTGAGGCTCTACTTGAAGATCTATGCAAGGAAATTCAAGATAGTAAAGCTTTCTGGGAAGAAGTGCAATCCAACAAGCAGAATCAAGATGCTGCCATCAAGACACTGGAAACACAAATTGAATTCTTATTCAAGCAAGCCCCTGGACACAACAATTGCAGCAATATTAACTCAGTGTCAAGGGAGGAATGTCAAGCCATCACCCTCAAAAGTGGGAAGGAATTGAAGGAGACCCACAAGAAACCACCAGAGAAGAAATTGGATGAAGAAAACAAGGGACATGAGGAAGCTCGAACCTCCACCCCTAAGTCACATCAAGAAGGAGAAGCACTCAAACCATGCCTCTCAAAAGCTCCATACCCCCAGCAGCTGCAATTAAAGAAGAAGGGAGAGGATAATGCTCTGTGGGCATACAGAACAACATTCAAGACTCCTATAGGGACCTCTCCATACCAGCTTGTGTATGGAAAGGTCTGTCACTTGCCAGTGGAACTGGAACACAAAGCCTACTGGGCAACCAGATTCCTAAAACTTGATGCCATGTTAGCTAGAGAAAAACGATTGCTCCAGTTAAATGAGCTAAAGGAATTCAGACTCAATGCTTTCGAAAATACAAAAATTTACAAAGAGAAAGAAAAAAGATGGCATGATAAGAAGCTGTCATCCAGAGTCTTTGAGCCAGGGCAGAAAGTTCTGCTGTTTAACTCTAGGCTCAAATTATTCCCCAGAAAGTTGAAATCCCGGTGGAGAGGACCATATGTGATTATAGGTGTGTCACCATATGGATATGTAGAGCTTCAGGATAATGAGTCTAACAAAAAATTCATTGTTAATGGACAGAGAGTCAAACATTATCTTGAAAGCAATTTTGAGCAAGAATGCTCAAAACTGAGACTTGATTAAAGCTCAGTAATAGTCCAGCTAAAGATAATAAAGAAGTGCTTGCTGGGAGGCAACCTAGCCATTAACAAAGCTTATTTGTTAATTAAATGATAAATTTATGGGTTCATATTAATTATCTTCAAGGTAAAGCATCAATTGCATGAGTTCATAGAGTTACAGAAGGATTCAGAGGATAAAACAGCAAAAAGAAGCTCACTGGTGCGAAAACACCAGTAAAGGCTGTTTTGGGTGATAAACACCCAAAAGAAGCATCTACTGGGCGTTTAACGCCAGTAGGGATAGCCATTTGAGCGTTAAACGCCAGAATGGATACCATTCTGGGCATTTAACGCCAGATTTGCAGCATCCTGGGCGTTCAGAAAAATGCCCAATGATAAAGGATTTTCTGGCATTTAACGCCAGCCAGAAGCTATAACTGGGCGTTAAACGCCCAGGATAAGCTACAAGTGGGCGTTAAATGCCCAAAACTTGCAGCAGTTGGGCGTTTAACGCCAAGATTGTGGGGAGAAGGTAACTTTGTTTTCACTTCAAATTTTTTCCATTTTTCATGTTTCAATTCACGATTTCTTGCATAAACATGTTACAAACTCTCATATTTCAACTTCAATTTCGAAAAATTTTTAATCCTAAACATATTTTTTAATTTTTCTTCAATATCTCTTCAAACCTTTTTTAAAACTCATTTAATCTTTTTGAATTCTTTTAAAATCTTTTTAAATTACTCTCAAATCTTTTTAAACTCATCATATCTTCTTTTCAAAATTCATATTTATCTTTTTCAAATATCTTTCATATCTTTTCTGAACAGTGCATAATTTTGATGGTAGAGTTTACGAATGTTAAATCTGTTGGCTCTTGAAGGAATGATGAATAAGAGAAATATTATTGATGATCTGAAAAATCATGAAATTGATTCTTGAAGCAAGAAAAAGCAGTGAAAAAAATAAAAAAAGAGAAAAAAATAGGAAAAGCCAATAGCCCTTTAAACCAAAAGGCAAGGGCAAAAAGGATCCAAAGCTTTGAGCATCAATGGAAATGAGGGCCTAAAGGAATAAAATCCTGGCCTAAGCGGCTAAATCAAGCTGTCCCTAACTATGTGCTTGTGTCATGAAGGTCCAGGAGAAAAGTTTGAGACTGAGTGGTTAAAGTCGTGATCCATAGCAAAAGAGTGTGCCTAAGAACTTTGGACACCTCTAACTGGGGACTTTAGCAAAGCTGAGTCACAATCTGAAAAGGTTCACCCAGTTAGGTGTCTGTGGCATTTATGTATCTGGTGGTAATACTGGAAAACAAAATGCTTAGGGTCACAGCCAAGACTCATAAGTAACTGTGTTCAAGAATCAACATACTGAAATAGGAGAACCAATAACATTATCAGAATTTTGAGTTCCTATAGATGCCAATCATTCGGAATTTCAAAGGATAAAGTGAGATGCCAAAACTGTTCAGAAGCAAAAAGCTACTAGTCCCGCTCATCTAATTAGAATCTGAGCTTCACTTAAAACTCTGAGATATTATTGCTTCTTGATTTCTCTTTATCGTATTTTATTTATCTAGTTGCTTGGAAACAAGCAATAGTTTAATTTTGGTGTTGTGATAAGCGGATATTTTATATGCTTTTTGGGGGTAATTTCATGTAGTTTTTAGTAGGTTCTAGCTACTTTTTAGTATGTTTTTATTAGTTTTCATGCAAAATTTATATTTCTGGACTTTACTATGAGTTTGTGTGTTTTTTTGTGATTTCAAGTATTTTCTGGCTAAAATTGAGGGATCTGAGCAAAAATCTGATTCAGGCTAAAAAAGGACTGCAGATGTTGTTGGATTCTGATATCCCTGCACTCGAAATGGATTTTCTGGAGCTACATGGTTTTAATTTGCGCGCTCTTAATTGCGTTGGAAAGTAGACATCCAGGGCTTTCCAGCAATATATAATAGTCCATACTTTGCTCGAAGATAAATGACGTAAACTGGCATTTAACACCAGTTCCATGTTCCATTCCGGCATTAAACGCCAGAAACAGGTTACAAGTTGAGTTAAACACCAGAAACAGGTTACAACCTGGCGTTTAACTCCAGAAATAGCCTATGCACGTGTAAAGCTCAAAGCTCAGCCCCAGCACACACCAAGTAGGCCCTAGAAATGGATTTCTGCACTATCTATCTCAGTTTATTCACTTTCTGTAAACCTAGGTTACTAGTTTAGTATTTAAACAAAATTTAGAGATTTATTTTGTACCTCTTGACATTTTAGATCTGAAATTTGTACTCTTTGACGGCATGAGTCTCTAAACTCCATTGTTGGGGGTGAGGAGCTCTGCTGTGTCTCGATGGATTAATGCAATTATTTCTGTTTTCTATTCAAACACGCTTGTTTCTATCTAAGATATTCATTCGCACTTCAATATGATGAATGTGATGATCCGTGACACTCATCACCATTCTCAATCTATGAACTCATGCCTGACAGCCACCTCCGTTCTACCTTAGATTGAATGGGTATCTCTTGAATTCCTTAATCAGAGTCCTCGTGGTATAAGCTAGAATCCATTGGCAGCATTCTTGAGAATCTGGAAAGTCTAAACCTTGTCTGTGGTATTCCAAGTAGGATTTAGGGATTGAATGACTGTGACGAGCTTCAAACTCACAAGGGTTGGGCGTAGTGACAGACGCAAAAGGATCAATGGATCCTATTCCAGCATGAGTGAGAATCGACAGATGATTAGCCGTACGGTGACAGCGCACTTGGACCATTTTCACTGAGAGGACGGATGGTAGCCATTGACAACGGTGATCCACCAACACATAGCTTGCCATAGGAGGAACCTTGCGCGCGTGAAGAAGACAGGGGGAAAGCAGAGATTCAGAAGACAAAGCATCTTCAAAACTCCAACATATTTTCCATTACTGCATAACAAATATTATTTAATCCATGCTTTTTATTTACTACCAATCAAAACTGAGAATTATTATTATCCTTACTTGGACGACCCAGTGCACTTGCTGGTTAGTGGTACGAGTTGTGAAAAGTGTGTTTTACAATTTCGTGCATCACTCCCCACACTTAAACATTAGCATGTCCTCATGCTTAGTTGAAGGAGATAAATATGAATGAATAGGGACATGTAAGACTCATGCAATGCAATACAACCTACATAGATGAATGCAACTATATGATTTTGTCTATCTGATTAAAAATAAATAAGTTCTCTAAGACAAACATGGGGCAGATTCCACTAGTTCAAATCACACAATAATAGCAGGTAAATTTGCAAGAAGACAGCTTGTGAAAGCAGGGGACATGGGATCAAGCAGTGAACGCTTACTGATGGTATGCGTGCACTCTAATCTCTCTAGTGTATAAGGTAATCACTCTATCCTTTTTCAATCATGCTTTCAAATTTTTGTTTTTCAGCTAACTAATCAACAGCATTTAATGTATCAATGCAAACATCATGAGGTCTTTTCATGGTTGTAATGGGGCTAAGGTAAGGGTAAGGGTATACATATGGCTAAGTGAGCTTATACATTGAATCTTTAATTAACCTAAGCTCTCACCTAACATACATATATTATATATAACTTCAAAATTCATACCTAGCTACCCAGAATTTCCTTTTCACATTCCATACTCATGCATCAACCTTTATTTTAATTTTATCACATGTGCATTGATTATTGAACTTTAACTTATCATTGGGGTAATTTTGTCCCCTTATTTAAATAAATATTTTTGATTTTTTTAAATAAACATAGCTTATCAATGCACATAGATTTTTAATCTTTTTTTTATAGTTTCACATGAGTAGGTACCCAAATTTCCATTATTTTATCATGACACATTCGTTTATTACCCAAAAAATTTGTTTCCACAATCTTCCCATACTCAATTAACACACAATTTCTATCTTAAGCTAACCAAAGATTCAATTGGGATATAAAAATTATTTTTCTGCTTAAGGTTAGTAATGTGGTAAAATGTAGAACAAATGGGGTTAAAACGGCTCAAAGTGGCTAACAAAGGTAATCAAAAGGGTAGGCTTAATTGGGATAAGTGAGCTAACAAACAATGGCCTCAATCATATGCATGCATATAACACATTAACATTGAACATATAGAATAACTCAAAATTCAGATTACAATCATAGAGAAGTAAACACACAAGAAAAAATATTTATGGTTAAATAATGTAACCATGTATTTAGGCTCAAAGTCTCACATGTTGTGTGTTCCTTAGCTCAAAAATCATGTTCCAATTACAACTTCAAACAAATTTAACATAAAGGTTTTGATTTAAATTAGTGAAATTTTTCAAAGATAGGGTCTTAAAAGAAACTTATTATCTTTTCAATCAAGTAGAACATGCATGTAATTAATCCTATTATTATGCAATCTATCCTATTCTAAAAAAAAAGAAATTGGTGTTAGGCAAAAGAAATTACCTCCAGAAGTCAGGTACTGACTGACCTCCCCACACTTAAGGCTTTGCACCTTCCTCGGTGCCATCTGTCAGGAACAAAGGTGGGCTGGTAGCAGTATCTCCATACTCGGGACCGTCATGGCTCCCTGTGCTGGTAAAGGAAGTGGAGTCCGAGGTGTTTGGGTTCTTGTCAGGTCTGTGGTTGCCCGTGAGTAGCTCCTTGAGGTATTTGAAACGGCGCTGGTTGCGGCGCTCTCGTATCTTCGCTTTCTATTCTTGCCAGTCCAACCTCTCTAGTATTTGATGGAGTAACTGACTTGATGAAGGTGCTTGTGGTGTTGAAGGAGGAATGTTTGCAGCTTGTTCTGCGGACTGACTGGTAGTGGCTGTTGGTGGCCTGAGATATTTCCCGATAGGGACGTACTGATCATCCTGTGGGAGCATGGCTTTGGTGTCCCCAGCTCTGTAGAAGACTTCGGCTGCTGAGACAAGATCTGAGACCAAGGCGGGAAAAGGTAAGTTGTCCGCAATTTGTACGTGTCCCGTGGCATTTCAGATGTGTCTTGGTAGGTTTAGAGGCAGGTCTGTAAGGATGCACCATAGTAGAACGGCCATGTCTGCAGTGAAGGAGGACTCATGAGTGCTCGAAAAGACGTAATGGGACATAATTTGTGCCCATACGCGAGCCTCCAAGGTAAGAGCGGAAGCCAATATTCCCTTAGGCCGGGAACGATGGTAACCATAAATCCATCTGCTGCCAGGTTGTGCGATAACACTGAGAATAGCGTCCCAATCGAATTGGTATGTCTGGCGCTTGAGTGCGGCTTCTTGAAATACGTCCAGTCCTTCTGGAGCAGGGGGGAGATCTAAGGCTCGTTGAATGGCCTCTTCTGTAATGGGGACTTGCGTCTGACGGACATATACAGACTGCAGGGTTGGTAGGTGGAAATTGGAGTAGAACTCAACCACCCATGAGAGATTAACCTGTCGTGGTTGTCTTTGTAGGAATCCACAGTGTCTTTGTCTGATTCGCGGCTCAACAAATTCAGCAATACGGGGCGGGAGGATAAGAAGGTGTTCGTTGTTGTAGTTCCTTGCTGCCAGAATTTGGAACATCTGCTCACAGTAGCAGTTGGGAAATCGCGCAGTGTTCTTTGCTGGGAAGGCTTTCTCTTTTTCATCGACCTTTATAATCCTCTTAATTCTTTTTGTTGAGGGTGTGACTGCAATAGAAGATGGCTCTGCCACTAATGCTCTTTTTGTTCCTCCCCTTGCTGGTGGTTTGGGAGTAGCTTTCTCTTTTTCTTTCTTGGTGGCCATCTTAAAAAAAGGAAAAGAGAAGGTACGTTAAAATGTCAAAGGTTAAAACAAGGAAGAGAACGGGAAAGGTGGTAATCAATGCACAGGAAAAAAGGAAAGATGTTAACACATGGTCATGACTACATGTGAAAGATCATCAATGGAAATATAGCAAGTGCATATGATGACAGTTAAATGCAAGGTGTTTATTGGCATGCCGGCAAGGGCATGAGTAGCATAGATCAAGCATTCAATGTCCAAGTTAGATTACCAAGTTTTCAAACTAAAAATCTGTTTGTAATAACAATTATATTAAAGTAATAAAATATAAAAAGGGTGTTTGTAAAAAGCAAGCATTTAGAGTAATAGAATAAAAGAATCTAAAAGTAGTGTACAATGCCATACGGGCTTTTTCACAAACACGTAGCATGCATGGTAAATAAGGTATGGAAAGTATTAAATTGAACATGCAAGCAACCCTATAAAAATAATATATAATTGTTAAATAATTTCTCAACAATCCACAAGAAAAGTATAGAAAATAATTAATAACCCAAATAAATATCCAACATCAATTACAATAAGAAGAGAAAAGAAGAGAACATAGATAATGAAGGTAAAAAGAAAAAGAAAACAGAAAACAGAAAATAAAAATAAGAGTAGAAGAAGGAAGAAGAAAAGAAAAACCTTGATAATGGTGGTGAGAGAGAGAGAGTAGAAGGGGAGAAAGAAGGAAGAAGGAAGAAGGGGGGAAAAGAAAGAAGAAGGGAGGGGAAAAGTAGGATTTGGGAAAGAAAAGATAAGATAATCTGGTAGGTTTGAAAAAAGTGTGCGGCGCATGCAACGCGGACGCGTGGGTCATGCGTTCGCGCGGGTAGCACCTGAATGAGGTGACACGGATGCGTCAATCACACGGACGTGTGACATGATTTATGCTAGTGGCGGGAGGGCAGCCTCGCGCTCGCACAACTCTCTATTCGAAACTCAATTTGCCAAATTCGAAGGTGACGCGTTCGCGTGATTGACGCGATCGCGTGGATGGCCAAACTTTGAGAACGGCGCGGACGTGTGGGGCATGCGTACACGTGGTAGGGCTTGTGCGTCTAGCACGAGTTCAGCCCAACTCCAGCGCAACTTACTGCCATACACCCCTTTTACGTCGAATTGCAGGGCCACGCATTCGTGTGGTTGACGCGGACGCGTAGGGAGGCTTTGCGCACATGACGCGGACGCGTCGTTGACGCGGTCGCGTGGATCTATTTGTGCCAAAGGCACGCCTCCAGCCACACTCTCGCGTGACTCTCTGTTCATTTTATTTTCTTCCCAACGCACCTATGACGCGGACGCGTCGGCGACGCTGTCGCGTCGCGTGCGTGTTTTTTTATGCAATATGCAAATGAGATGCAAAATTTAGGCAGTAGTACTGAGAAGAGTTATTGAAGAAGGAAATTAAGGAGAGAGAAAGGAACGATCATACCATGGTGGGTTGTCTCCCACCCAGCACTTTGCTTTAACGTCCTTAAGTTGGACGCTCCACTAGTTCAGTCTTCTACTGTGGGTGGATCTTCCAAGAGGAAGATCTCGAGCTCCTTCTTTTTCTTCATCTTTTAACCATGATACGGCTTTAAGCGATGTCCCTTGACTTTGATAATTTCGGAGCTTGAAGGATGACTCAGGTGGAAAACTCCGTATGGTTCAGCCTTCTCTACTCTATAAGGGCCGTCCAATCTTGATCTCAACTTGCCTGGCATGAGCCTCAATCTGGTGTTGTAAAGGAGGACTAAGTCCCCAGGTTGAAACTCTCTCCTCTTGATGTGCTTATCATGCATAGCCTTCATCTTTTCCTTGTAAAGCCTAGAGTTCTCATAAGCTTCTAGGCGAAGGCTTTCTATTTCCTGCAGTTGCAACTTCCTTTCAGCTCCGGCCTTTTTAAATCCCATGTTGCACTCCTTCACTGCCCAAAAGGCATTATGCCCTACCTCAACTGGGAGGTGACAGGCTTTTTCATAAACTAAGCGGAAGGGACTCATCCCAATAGATGTCTTGTATGCTGTCCAATATGCCCAAAGCGCATCTTGGAGCCTGGAGCTCCAGTCCTTTTTATGAGGCTTGACTATCTTTTGCAGTATGCGCTTTATCTCTCTGTTAGACATCTCTGCTTGCTCATTAGTCTGGGGGTGATAGACTGTTGATACTTTATGAATTATTCCATGTCTCTTTAGTAATTCTGTTAGTCGCCTGTTACAAAAATGTGTGCCTTGATCGCTCACGATTGCTCGTGGTGATCCAAAGCGACAAATAATATGGTTTCTAACAAAGAAAACAACAGTGTTAGCATCATCAGTGCGAGTAGGAATTGCTTCCATCCATTTAGAAACGTAATCCACAGCTAACAATATATAAAAGTAACCATTAGAATTTGGAAATGGACCTATGAAGTCAATGCCCTAAACATAAAAAATTTCCCAGAAAAGCATAATCTGTTGAGGCATCTCGTCCCTCTTGGATATATTACCAAACCTTTGGCATGGGGAACAAGATTTACAAAATTCAGCAGTGTCTTTAAAAAGAGTAGGCCACCAGAATCCATAGTCTAGAATTTTTCTGGCTGTTCTTTGAGGGCCAAAATGTCCTCCACTCTCAGATGAGTGGCATGCCTCTAAAATGGACTGGAATTCTGATTGAGGCACATATCGTCTAATTACCTGGTCAGCACCACACCTCCATAAATATGGATTATCCCATATATAATATTTGGACTCACTTTTCAGCTTGTCTCTTTGATGCTTAGTAAAGTTTGGAGGGAGAGTGTGGCTGACTAGATAATAAGCTACAGGTGCATATCAAGGGACTACTTCAGACACTGCTTGCAAGTTGTCAAATGGGAAATCATCATTTATAGGAGTGGAGGCATCCTTAATGTGCTCAAGGCGACTCAAATGGTCTGCCACTAGATTCTAGTTACCACTCCTATCCTTAATTTCTAAATCAAATTCTTATAGTAGCAGTATCCAGCGTATATGCCTTTGTTTGGACTCTTTTTTAGCTAATAAATACTTTAGAGCGTGTAGTCTGAGTACACTACTACCTTCGTACCAAGTAAATAGGCTCAGAATTTATCTGGAGCAAACACAATAGCTAAAAGTTCTTTTTCAATAGTAGTGTAATTAGACTGAGCAGCGTCTAAAGTCTTAGACGCATAAGCGATTACGAAAGGATCCTTACCCTCATGCTGAGCCAGTGCTGCTCTTACTGCATGATTGGAAGCATCGCACATGATTTCAAATGGCTGGCTCCAGTATGGTCCTCTCACAATTGGAGCTTGAGTCAGGGTGGTCTTCAGCTTATCAAAAGCTTGCTCACAATCTTCACTGAACTCGAACTCGATGTCTTTCTGCAGCAATCTGGATAAAGGTAATGCTACCTTACTGAAGTTCTTAATGAATCTCCTGTAAAAACCTACATGGCCAAGGAACGAACGGACTTCCCTCACGGAGGAGGGGTAAGGTAAACTAGAAATAACATCCACTTTTGCTGGGTCTACAGAGATACCAGTATCAGAAACAACATGTCCTAGAACAATTCCTTGTTTCACCATAAAATGACACTTTTGAAAATTTAAAACAAGGTTTGAACTAACACACCTGTCCAATACTCGAGATAAACTATCCAAGCAAAGGCTAAATGAATCACCATATATGCTAAAGTCATCCATAAAAACTTCCATACATGTCTCAATGAGATCAGAGAAAAAACTCATCATACACCTTTGGAAAGTAGCTGGTGCATTACATAAGCCAAAGGGCGTTCTTTTATAAGCATAAGTCCCAAAAGGACATGTAAAAGTAGTCTTTTCCTGATCTTCCAGAGCTATATGGATTTGAAAATAACATGTATAACCATCTAAAAAGCAGTAATACGTTCTACCTGACAGGCGATCAAGCATCTTATCAATGAATGGCAAGGGGTAATGATCCTTGCGAGTGGCTTGGTTGAGATGCCTGTAGTCAATGCAAACTCTCCATGAATTCTCCACTCTAGTTGTCAGAAGCTTTCTTTGCTCATTTCTTACAGTTGTGACTCCAGATTTCTTGGGCACCACTTGTACTGGACTGACCCATTCGCTATCTGAAATGGGGTAAATGATATCTGCTTCAAGTAGTCTGGTTACTTCCTTCTTGACAACTTCTAAGATGGTTGGATTCAATCTTCTCTCAGGTTGATGGACAGGCTTTGCTCCTTCTTCTAAGAATATTTTATGTTCACAAACTTGAGGGCTGATGCCTACTATATCCGCCAAGCTCCATCCAATTGCTTTCTTATGCGTCCTCAATACACTAAGCATTTGTTCTTCTTGTTGGGTAGTGAGCTCCCTTGCAATAATAACTGGGAACTTCTGCTTGTCCTCAAGGTAAGCATACTTGAGGTGTGGAGGAAGGGGCTTTAATTCCATTTTCTGCTCAAGGCTTGGCTCTGGGTCATCTGGGGCTGGTGATAATGGTGAAGTGCTCTCATTGTCCTCTGAAAATATCCCCACACTTGGGCCTTGCCCTATGTACATCTCTTCTAATTCTTCCTGGTGAACTTCAGCTACGGTTACATCAATGATGTCACACTTGGAGATAGAATGATCTTCTGGAGGATACTTCATAGCTTCATTTAAACTGAATTTCACTTTTCTGCCATCTATTTCAAAAGAATAAGTTCCTGAAAATGCGTCCAGCTTGAACTTTGAAGTCTTTAGGAATGGTCTTCCAAGCAGGATTGGTGATGGCCTCCCGGAGTCATTAGAGGGCATTTCCAGGATATAGAAATCAATGGGAAATGTGAGCTCCTTGATGCTCACTAATACATCTTCAGTAACTTCAATCACTGTAATAATACTTTTATCTGCCAACACAAGATGAGCTGCCGACCTTTTTAAGGGAGGGAGCCTTAAAGCATTAAATATAGATAAAGGCATTATACTAACACACGCTCCTAGATCACATATGTAGTCAGAGAATATCACACCTCCAATAGTACAGTTGACCATACATAGACCTGGATCACTACATTTTTTAGGTATACCTCCCATTAAAAAAGAGATAGAGCTACCTAAGGGAATAGTTTCTAATTTGTTAATTTTATCCTTATGTATACATAAATCCTTTAGAAACTTCGCATATTTAGGTACCTGTTGAATGACATCAAAAAGGGGAACAGTTACCTCAACCTTTTTGATTATTTCTACCATTTTGGGGTCAAGTTCCATCTGCTTCCTGGGCTTCCTTGTGAGTGTGGAAAGGGGACAGGACGGGCATTATCTGCAGCTTCAACATCCTTTGGTGCGTCACTCTATGGTTGGGTTTCTTCTTCTTCAACTATGTCTTGTATGTCCTCTTCCTCTTCAGCATCTTCCACTTCTACTGCATCTTCAGCTGGGGTGTGTTCTGGTGGACTTGGCTCCTCTTGGTGCCTCGCCTGTAATGTGGTTCCGGATCTCAGAGTGATGGCATTGATGCCATCCTTGGGATTAGGTAAGGATTGAGAAGGAAGTCCACTGGAGCTCGAAGGTTTGTTGGTGGAATTATTTAGTGATCCAATCTGTGAGACAAGGGCTTGCAAGGTAGAGTTTAGACCATTTAGGGTAGAAGTAAGGTTGTTTTCCATGGCCTGCTGTCTCCGATCAATAGAGTGTAATAACTTATCATTAGAAGATGAAGAGGGATAAGTGAGTTGAGGGGTCTACTAAGATGCTTGAGGCTGCCTTAGATGAGGTGCTTTGTAGGCCTGATTCTGATTCTGTTGTCTGGTGTTGTTACTGTTATTCCACCTCTGGTTTCCATTGTTATCTCTGCCTCCTCTATTATGATTGTCCCTCTAACCCTGGTTAGAATTATCTCTCCAACCTTGGTTGGAATTGTCTTGCCATCCATGGTTGTAGCTACCACCTTGATTGTATCCTTGATTGGGGCAGTCTTAGAAGTTATGAATGGCTGCCACAGTGTTGTCTTCCTGCTGGAGCTACAGGCATTCATCAGTATAATGACTATAATAAGCACAGATCCTGCATACTCTTTGTGGAACCAACTGTTGGCTTTACTGTGGTGGAGAATGCTAAGCTTGCTGAGCTTGTTGTTGACTCAATTGCATCTGCTTCAGTAAGTTGGTCATTTCACATATACTCTGAGTTAGAGCAGTAGTCTTTTTGCTAGAGGATACCTCTGCAACAGCTCTTGACCGGCTTTGTGTTTGCCTGTGATTCCTAGTAGATTCAACTAAGTCGCTGATCAATTGCCATGCCTCATCAGTAGTCTTGTACTTTTTCATAGACCCATTGCTAGCACCTTCCAATGTGGTCTTATCTTGAGGTTTCATGCCCTGTGTGAAGTAGCCGAGCAACACTATCTTGTCAATCATATGGTGGGGACATGCTTCCAGAAGATTGTTGAAGCGCTCCCAGTATTCGTAGAGAGTCTCGGATTCGTCCTGAATAATCATGGAAATGTCTTTCCTCAGTTTATCGGTAACTTCAGCTGGAAAGAATTTTTCCAAAAATTCTCTTCTAAGCGTATCCCAGTTAGAAATAGTTGCTCTGTGTTGAGTGTAGTACCACTCTCTTGCCTTTCCTTCAAGAGAGAATGGGAAGGCTTTTAATAGAATAGAAGTTTCATCAGCACCATCACGCTTAACAGTAGAACAAGCTGTCTAGAAATCCCTAAGGTGCTTGATAGGCTCTTGAGCAGGTAAGCCATGAAACTTGGGCATCAAGTTGAGTAGTGCAGTCTTTATTTCAAAATCTACAGCTACCGCTAGGTGATGTGCTTGATACGACTGTAGTGTGAAATCTGGGGCTCCAGCTTCCTGGATAGTAACTCTCCTAGGTGCTGCCATGTTATCTGCATGTGAATCAACTGAATCAGTAGTAGAGGAGCTTGTTTCTTCCTCAAATGGTGGTTCAGATTCGCCCTCAGATGAGATTGGTGAATTGACGTTAATCACTTCACCACCCTCAGAGGCTAGCCGACGTCGAGCTTGCCTAATACGTGAAATAGTTCTTTCAATTTCGGGATCAAAAGCAATTAAGCTCGAATCAGGTAATGAACGAGTCATTCAGTGGAAGAGACATATAACTCATGATAACAAAAAAAAAATAAAATACAGATAAATAAATTCCAATCAATAAATTAGCACTCTATTGCAACTCCTCGGCAACGGCGCCAAAAATTGACGTGGCAGAAATTGGCAGATTAAGAAATTAATGTGAGAGATACATTGCAAGTACAGTTCTTAACCAACAAAAATCTGCTTATCAATTTAGAAGGGTTGTCACAAAATTAGAATTAAAATACTGAGAGTATGAATCCCAGGTCGTCTTCCAACGAGTTGTAGGAAGATGTGCTATCTTATTAATCAGAGGTTTTCCAAAATGGTTTTGAGTTGGATAAACAGGAAATTAAATCAGAGAATTGATGTAATTTAAATAAAAATCTTGACCGGGAGTGGATTAATCGGAAGTTCTATCCTTGTTTGAGTTTTTCCAAGATCAATTGATAACTGAGGGTTGTTCTACTTAGTTATCCTTTACTAGGTAAAGGAGAGTCAAGTAAGTTGGAAGTCTACTTCTATTCACAAGTTCTAATCCTCTCCCTTGGGAAGGATTAGTGTTAGTGACTAGAGAGCCATCCAACAATAAACCCAATTACAATTTTACTCTTGAGCATTCCAACTCAAGGGTCTCCTTTCAATTAACTCCCAATCAAGTTAGAGAACTACTCACTCATCATGGATGTAAATTTCACAAAATAAAAATAAAGAATAAGGAAAGACATGATAAACAATAATCAAAAAGATCAATTAAAGATAAAAATGGTTCTTGTATTAATAAATTTTAAAAATAATCCAATTGTAACTCTGAACAATTTAAGGATATGAAAGAGTAAGCAACAAGTAAAGAGGACAAACTAGAGCGATGAAGTCTTGCGGAGGTAATAACTCTTCTTAATATCCCAAGCCAAAAAGCAATAAAAACCAAATCCTAAGAACTATGAATGTGTAGAGAGAAAACCTAGAGGAGGAGTAAAATCAAATTTTAAAAAACTAAAAATTATGTGGAATGAATGTTCTCTCTTGTCTCTACATATTCCCTGGCTCTAATATGCATTTCTGGGCCAAAAACTGGATTAAAATGCGGCCCAGAATCTATGCCAGCGACTTCTGTAATTCTACAGATCGCGCACGTCACGCGACCGCGTCGTCCACACGTTTGCGTCACTCAGCGTTTTCCGTGCCACGCGTGCGCGTCGTCCACGCACTCGCGTCACTCGTGCAGCTTCCAATCCACGCGTCCGTGTCAGACACGCATTCATGTCACTGTGAGTTTCTCCATTTTGCACGGTCGCGTGAACCATACGCCCGCGTCACTTCTCGCTAGTCATCTCCTCAATTTCTTGTGTTCCTTCCATTTTTTCAAGTTTCCTCTCCATTCTCTAAGCCATTCCTGCCTTATGAAGCCTGAAACACTTAACACACACATCACGACATCGAATGGTATAAAGGAGACTAAAAATATACAATTAAAAGATCTTTAGGAAGCAAGTTTTCAATCATAGAACATTTTCAGGAAGGAATTGTAAATACATGCAAATCATATTAATAAGTGGGTGAAGACTTGATAAAACGACACAATTAAACATAATATAAATCATAAAATAATAGTTTATCATGCAACCTATGTTTTATATCATTTTAGTTTATGTCTTGATCGTAGTTACTAAAGTAGTACTCATGAAATTCAATTCAAAATTGACAAGCACTTAATTGAATTCTTGCGTAAAACACATAGTGAACAACAAGTTTGGTGTGCAAAGAACCTAGGATGTTACATGGGATTCATATCATGTATATCTTAGAAGCCCAATCAAATTCCTTTGCACCACATGATCACAAACTAAGTTTGGTGTTCACCAATACTATACGCATAACTCATAAGAAGTCGATTTGATTTCAATTCATGAGTAGTACTTAGTTTGTCTTAGTTAGTTATTTAATAAAAATTCAAAAAGTAGTTAGGTACATTTCAATCCCTGCCACCAATTGAATTTAACTTTTGTTCTATTATTGTTTTGCATAGGGAAATGAAGGAAGAAATGGATGGAAATGACAAGACAATGCAAAGGGGGGGAGGCTTGGCTATTTCGTTAAAAGTTAAGAACATGTCTTTGAATAGCATTCCTTGGGAAATGTTACCATGCAAGCATTGGATGGTTCAGTGTGTCATAGCTTCTACCCTTGGAGACCAAACCCAACCACCTCTTAAAGTGGTGATCCTTGTGTTCATGCTACTTCACACACACACCATCCATTCTCACCATACAAGATCAATATCTACCCTTCATTTACCGACAACCCTGCAAATAAATAGCCCCACTCTATGTGACCAAACCTCACATCCACTCTCATACTTCAAATCCTCTACACTTCAACTTTGTTTCTCCTTCCTTGCAAGTTACTTGCTAATCTCCTTCATACATTATACTCTCCAAAACCTTCCACACCTATATCTTTTCTAGTCAATTCCTCACTCTATGGCATTGTCAAGTTCAAAGAGATAAAAAGGAAAGGAGCCCCCGGAGGATATCCCTTTTGATAAGTGGAGGTTTAAGTTTGGGTTCCATGAAACCCAACTTGGATGGATGAAATCCAAGAAAATATTTCCCGAGCTCCCTTTTCAATTTAAAGATGATGAATGTCAGAGATCAAAGAAAAGATTGAAAGAAGGAGGTGGAAATTGCTCACGAACCCACTCACAAAGATAAGCAAAAATCTCATCAAGGAGTTCTATGCTAATGTATTGAGGAAAGACACCACAAAAGCCCCCACCTTTAAGAGCTATGTGAGAGGAACCGAAATTGATTTCAGCCCCAATGCCATCATGAAAGTTCTTCATTTGAGATCAAGGCCATTTGAAGAGGCTAGTTATCATTCAAGAATGAGCGATGACCCAGATTGTAAGAAAATTGTGAATGACATATGTGTTGTAGGGGCTGATTGGGTGAGGTACTCAGATAAAAAGCCAAGGTATATTAGGAGAGGAGACCTTATCCCCAAAGCTAAGGGATGGTTTTAGGTCATAAGGAGATCCATCCTCCCTGCCTCAAACAATTCAGAGGTTAATATTGCTCGAGCCACCATGGTACATTGCATAATAAGGGGTGGAGGCATAAACGTTCATGGTATTATAGCTGAAGGCATTCAAGATATCACTGAGAAAAATGACCTGGAGGCCTGGCTGGGGTATCTGAGCACCATACTAAGGCTGTGTATGAAGGCTAAAGTGGCCTTTGAGGATACAAACCCAATATGGTTAAAAGCTGGAAAACCAATCACGCCTCAGCGCAAGAATTATGTCGTAACCACTCAACAGCAAAGAAGACCTCAGAGAAGGAAGAGAGTTCTTCAAGAAGAAGCACAACAAGAGGAGCAATAACAAGAAGAGCCTCAACAAGAAGAGCAATACACTTCAGCTATCAAAGACATGAGCCACATCCAAGAAGCTCTTTAAGGTCTAACAAGGTGATATGTGGAGAGACAAGAGCAACAAAGACACTTCCAATTTCACCTGATAAATCAGCAAAAGGAGTTGTACAAGCAACTAATGGAGAAGCAATAGGAGCACTACTCCCAACTTTCTCAAGCCATCGGCCAAGTACCCGAAAGACAAGTTCATCAAGAAAAGCGAATTCAAGAACTCAACCAATACCAAATAACTCAAATGAAGGTATTTAATGAGTTTAATGTGCTCAATGAAGGGAGGCACATAAACAGGGCTGATTATGACATGAATACCCAGGCCAAGCTCAACTACTTAACCGAGTACATACCTAATTTGCACTCAACAATCCTAAACTGTGATGCAGTCTATAAGGAGCTAAAGGAGAAGGAAGAAGGGAGGGCAAAGCACCATGAAGAAGCATTGAGAAGGAGGATGGAGAAAGCTGGATTCTGGAAGAAGTTGACTGAAAAACAAAGAGAAAGAGGAGATACAAGCAATCAGGAAAGAAGTCAAGAAGAGGAGAGGAACAATAAGGGAAAGCACACCAAAGAGTGAAAGGTGGTGGAGTTTCTTTTAAAGATTTAAATAAGGAAAATCATGTATGAAATAGAACATGCTTCCATAATTATTTTAGGAATTTCAATTCAATTTTTGCATCTAGTTTCCTTGAGTTTATCCTTAGCTTGCTAGTTTAATCGATTAGATTTCTGCATTTAGTTTCTTTTAGTTTATCTTCGGCTTGCTAGCTTAAAATGACCATATCATTGCACCATATCTTAAGTTGTATGCTTGGTTCTTAAGTTAAATAAAAGAAGATATAAGAAAATGTTGTAAAAAGAAGAGTAGAAGTAAAATATTGTAGAATAAATTCCTAGTGTTTGCGGTGGTATTTGCTAGCTAAGTTGGTTCATCAATAAGGTATAAGGCTAAGATATTTCTTGAATTATGAACTTAAGATGCATTCTATGAGACGTAGATGAATAAAAAGATCCTGGGAAGAAAAAGAGAATGACAAACAAAGAAAAGAGCAAGCAATAAAGGTAGGCACCAATAGTTTGAACCCTGAGGCATGTGTCTTTAGTGTTTTTGTACAAGGATGTGCTTGGATGATTAGGTTCTGAGAAGTGCTTCATCACTTGATAACTTGGGTTAACTAACCCGGGATTATCAATTGAAACTCCACTATTAAGAGAAACCTTATCACAAAACATTTAGTAACCCAAAGAGGTGCTGGACACCAAGGTCTCAGGAATGAATCACAACCCATGTGCCTATGGTTTGTATGTGTTGAGGAGAGGCTTGAGGGAGTAAGTCCTTAGGGGTGTTTCAACACCTAGCACCTTGAACCAACTGGTTCGGGAGTGTTGGCTAAAAGCTTATCATAAAGAGCTGCGTCAACACAGAGCACTTATCTAAAGAAAGCAATAAGCTCTAAATAGAAAAAAAACAAAAACAAAGATAATATAAGGATCAAAGAATAAGGGTCTCATAGAAGGCAATAGAGTGAGTATTCAAGAGCATATTATAGCCTAGCAACCAGCAAGAACATGAACCTAAATTGCCATGCATGAAACTCTATTAACCAAGGGTTTAAATTCTCTGAATAAGGACTTGTATCTCTTGTATTCTCATACATTCTTCTTATGTTCTATCACTTGCTTTAGGACAAGCAAGATTTAAGTTGGGTGTTGTGATGCCAGGGCATCTTGGCTAGTTTCACAAGCCATTTTGAGTATGTTTTAGGATAATTTCATGCATTTTCTTAGGCAATAAGCAAGTATTTGGTTGGTTATGCATTCCTTTCTTGATTCAGTTAAACATTGTGAATTCTAAACATTTTTATGAGAATAATGCAAGAATTGAATGATAAGAATGAATGATGCAGTATCTCATTATTAGAGCAAAACTTTGATACAATTTGTTTGATTGATTTCAAGTAACAAGAAGCAGAGACCCACGTTAGTGCCACTAACATAGAAGAAATGAAAGCTTGGAAAGTTAGTGGCAAAGTTAATGCCACTAACTTTAGCGAAGGGCAAGGAGACCCACGTTAGTGCCACTAACGTGGGCACTAACGTGGAGGAAAGGAAGGCTTGGAAAGTTAGTGGCAAAGTTAATGCCACTAACTTGAGCGAAGGTACAACATGAAAAGTTAGTGAAAAAGCTAGTGCAACTAACTTGTTCGAAGCCAAGAAGACCCACGTTAGTGCCACTAACTTGAGCACTAACGTGGAAGAAAGGGGCAGCATGAAAAGTTAGTAGAAAAGTTAGTGCCACAAACTTGAGCGAAGCCAAGAAAGCCCACGTTAATGGCCACGTTAATGCCACCAACGTGGGGAATAACGTGAATGCTGCTCAACTCAAACTCTTCTAGCAAGCTGAGCAAAACCCAATGAGTTATTTAACTGCTTCAACTGAGGCCAAGGGCTCACATCCAGAGACTTGCAAGCTCAACTGAGGATCAGAGAAGTAGTATATATAGGAGTAGTTTTGAACTAGAAGGGGATTGGGACCTGGGGGATCCAGGATTGTAAACACTCTGAATTTACTTTTCTCTGAATTTAGTTTTACTTTCAATGCAGTTTACATTTCCAATTTCCGTTCCCAAAGCTATGAACAACTAAACTCCACTTCATTGGGTTAGGGAGCTCTGTTGTAATTCAATGGATCAATGGTAGTTCTTATTCTTCTTCTTCTTTTCATTCACTTTGATTTACTTGAAAGTTTTCGATCTTCATTCAATTGAACAATTGTCTCAGAAGAGAAATTATCCATACTTGGGTTTCCTCTGAGCCTTGGAAAAGGGATGAGGAAATCATGCTAGAAATTCTTTCTCATGTTGGACTAGGTTGGGGGTTGGATGGATATAGTGACATATAATCCTCCCAATAATTTGATCTAGAGAAACATGTGGTTTAATAAGTGATTGTACTTCATCTCTTCCCATGAGCAATTAGGTCAAGGAATTGGGCCATTGTTCAAGTTTAGAGAGATTGAATTGCCAAGGAATTGGGATTCAATCACCTTAGATTGCCAAAAGAACAATGAGTTGCATGGATTGAGGAAGAAGTGAGAATGAACTTGATCCGGAGAATGCAGCATCTCCTGAACCCAATGAGCTTTCCCATTCTTATCTTCCCGTTCTCTACATTCTGTTATTTACTTTGATGTTCATCACCCCCATTCCCATTTACTTTACTGCAATTTACTTTCTGTCATTTACATTCTGCTATTTACTTTTCTGTCATTTATATTTCTTGCTATTTACATTTTCTGCCAATTAAATTTCTGCAAATCTCAACTCAAATATGCTTAGTTCAACTAGAACACTCCTTTGATTAAAGTTGCTCAACCAATCAATCCCTGTGGGATTCGACCTCACTCTATTACTTGACGATAAATTCGGTATACTTGCTGAAGAAAATTTGTAGAGATACAGATTTTGCACATAAACAACCACTCCGCACCACACCTGCTACTGCATCTTCACAAACTAAACCCACCACACCTGTTGCTGCCTCTACTCAACCACCTCCCATAGTTGCTATTTTAGATTCTCAGGCTCCAACCTTCCAGCCTCTCCTACTTGTTGCAGCTGCAGATTCTCAGCAACTACCTAGAACATCTTCTCAAGCTTTACTAAATACAAAGGTGTTTGGTGTAAGGAAGAGTGGGCAGCTCAAGTCAGAAATAAAAAAGCCAACAGGGAAATCAAATCTACAAATAGACCTAAGTAAAGACTGAAGTATGATTACATTTAGAGTTAGGGTTGTTGGGGTTGCTATTAAATAGTATATGTTGTGATGAATTGTGTAGGGTTTATTGTTAGTGATGTGTCTCTGTGGCCAATATTTATTATATGGGTAGGACCATTATTTTTATATTTTGTTATAAGCGTAGACAACTTTTAATTGTTGTACTTCTTGGACCTTTATTTTGGATTAGGTATGTGGCATACTATATGACCCTTTATTTTGTGATATATTGTGAACATATGGTATAAAAAATACTTATTTAATGAACTTTTAGGTATGTAGCATGTTATATGGCCACTTACTTTTTGTAACTTGCGGACATATGGTACAACTTTAAATATTGAACTCTAAAGTTTCTATCAATTGTGTTTTGTTGTTTTACACACACATAACATATTAATGCAAAATATAATCAAACTAAACATAATTAACAGCAATTGAATTGAAGTTGTAGAATCTCTTACATTAGACTTTTACAACACAGTTAACTTTAAACCCTTACAAACCACTTTGCAATTACTAAGACTATGAAAGAAATAAATAGCATATATTGCATTTTTCCATTGATTTTTCATATTGTCTTCTAATCTCCCAACTTATTCTTGGACAATATTAAACTCATAACATAATCTACCCACAGAAGCATCAATTTGTCTAGCTTCAACAATTAATCTCTCTATCTCCACTCTTAGTCTCTCTGTCTTCCTTTCTTGTGCATCTAATTTTCTAATTTCAGCCTCATACTTACCATAATCTTATGTTTCAACAACTCCAACAGCAGCAACAGCAGCAGATATGCCTCTTGTTGCACCACTTCATCAATCCACTTAAAAAATTTGCATCTTCTGTTAGGACAAGAAATAAATCTTCTATTAGGATTCCTTATTGTTCCAGAAGTTCGAAGAATTAGAGTGTCACCACAAAACAGTGAACCCTCCTTTCTTTTTTCCTTTGGCCACCATTCTTCGAACCATTATCATCACCAATCCAGTCAAAATCATCAATCCACTAAAAAAAGTTACATTTTGGAATATTTCCACAAGCAACATACCTCTTACTATGGTCAATAATGGCCGATGAAGGGGGCACAATTACTGCCTCGCCACAGAAACACAGATGCCTTTTCTCCATCAGGTTGGAGTTCCTCGAAACACAACCTTTCCAAGAGAGAATAAAAGAGGTTCCTTGACTTTGATCCATAGGTTTGTGGAAGAGGTAATCTGAAAAGAACGAAAAATAGAGAAGAAGAGAAATCCCAGAGAAATAAAAAATATGAAGTGTTTATAGGTGGAAGACAGGGACATAAAGATAATTTCACAATTTACTAACATTTTTTTACGTTTAACGTTAACATTTTTTCCTTTTAATTGGGTCCTTATACATTAATTTTTTTTTCAATTTAGTCCTTATTAACGTTAAACGTCAAAAAATGTTAGTGAATTATGAAATTACTTTTATACCCTTAGGGGCCTAATTAAAAAGAAAAAAAATATAGGGACTTAATTGAAAATTTAGTAAAACTATAAATATTCAATGAAAAATATTCCTATGATCCCTATTCAATGATTCTAAGACATGAAAAATATTCCTTTTATTTTGTCACTATCATTCTTTTGCTTATTTATATACAAATTGTACCAAAAATACATTCTCTTTTGTTTTTTTGACTTTCAAAATACCTTATCTTAAGAACCTAAAAAAAAGAATGAATAAAATAAAATAGAAATAATAGTAATAAGTATATATATAAAATTTAGTTTTCATCCTTCAAGTATTCATTATGATAATGTAACATTTTACATTTGTGTGGATTCATAGAATATAATTTGTGTCTTTACCATATAATGGTATACAATAAAAAACTACAAGGCTATGTAATTTGTGTCTTTACATCACCATCTTTAGGTCTAGGAACAATATAAGCACCCACAGATTCTGATCTCTCTTGATTCACATTTTGATTCGCATCCAGATCCCTAGGCTTGTTAGTTTGGCCAATATTAGTGAGTTCATCACTTGGGGCTTCAATTCCTTTGGAAGTTTGGGGAGGATCCTCCTCAAAAGCATTTTCTTTGACAGACTCACCATTTGTAGATACAGTGGCAATTTCAGAAACAGTTTCAACTGCTAAAACTTTCACATCATCTGTGGCATGTTTACCAACATCATCAGTTGGCTTTTATGATAATGAAGTACCGGACAAGGGAGACGTTGAATCCACAGGTTGCTCCTTGTTTGGTTGATCTGCAGATATGGGGGTACTCCGATCATTTTCAGCTACAAGTTCAACATTGTCCCTCTGAGTTGTTGCATCCACTTCTGCCGCTAGAGTTCCACTTTTCTTATGAGCATGAAGAAATCAAGAAGAGAAGCTCAACTTGAAAATTAACTACAAGATCATTATCCATGTATAGTAATGCACAAGCAATACCTTAACTTTTTTGGTCATGTTGCCCTTAGATCCTTGCCCATTGGAAGCTATTTCAAAAAACGTTAAGATACAATAAAACAACTGCTAGCACTTCTAATAACAGAATATGCAAAACTTAATATTGAAAAGGCACGCTTTTTTACTCATTTATTCTAGTTTAAAATTAAACTAGATAATGACAAAACTATATAACTATGGCATGGTTTGATTCACCTAGTCAATTCCACATAGCTAAACAAAGATTATTATTAGTAGTAGTAACAGTCGTTGTTTTCATAGATCAACCTAGATACAAATTAGATGTAAAACCTTTAAATCTAGAAGGAAGAAAGTAAAAGATTTGTTAGTGGTATAGTTTAAAAAGAAAGTTCTGTGAAAACCATTTTCCTGAAGGGATGGCCATTTCTGCAAAACACACATAAGTTTTATGTCTTACAACTTAAGTTGAGGTATTAAACCATCTTCTCTTGACCTAGCAAAACTTTACACCAAAGCAACACCAAAGCATTCTGAAACAAAGGCAGAGAACAAATTTTTGAACTTAACAAGAAACATTTAAATCTTAATTGAAAACAGTGTATTCATGCCACATTTAGGATCAGAGTAATTATAGTTCTTCAGATTATGTCAGAGGCAGGGCAAAGCTTAAAATCAATACCTTTCTAAGTTTATCAATCTCCCAAACAGAAACATAAGACTAGAGATAAGACTTCAAATCAATGGCTAGCCACAATTTTGTTCACAACTACAACAACTAGGTTTGACCCAATCACTTTAAGCAAGAAACGAACAATAGTATCTAAGCAAGAATTATCCTAAAAAGTGTTACTTCAAAACAATATCTATATGAACATCAAACACTAAAATTAGAGCAAACCAATTTTAATCATCTTCGAAAATATTGACATATACATAAACACATTTCATCAACATCGAAAAAATGAAAAAAAAATAATTTTAATGTCACCTGTTTTGAAAAATCGAGTGCAGGCAGATCGAGGCGCAGCACGGTGAGGCGCGGCACGGTGAGGGAGGGACAAGCCACTGCAGCCGAAATGCAATAACCAAGGCCAACCCTCCCAAGTCCCTGCATCCAACCTAGTCCTGGGCTCTGTTTGAAATGGAAGCCACGGGAGCAGGCGCGAGGCAGCGAAACCAGGCGCGAGGGACGGAGGGGCGGTGCGGTGAGGGAGGGACGGAGGCACGGAGGCACGACGCGACGAGGTGAGGGAAGCATGGAAGAACAGAGGCACGTAGGCGAGGGAGAGAGGGACAGAGGCGCAGCGAAATACAAGGGATGAGCATAATATAAGGGATGAGACACGACAGGGACGCTGAGAGGAGGAGGCGCGGCGAGAGGGCACCGCGGCAGATTCTGAGAGAGCTTGAGGTTAGAGCTAAGGATATGTGACTCTTTGGGGGGGGGTTGGATCAAGTGAGAAGGGTGTTTTTGGAATTTTTGAAATATAAGAGTGTTATGCTATCTTAAAAAAAAGAATATTTTTTTTTGTAAAAGAATATTCTGTTATTTTAGACGTTTTTGTCACGGTAAGGGTTTAATTGAAAAAAAAAATAATGTATAGGGATCCAATTGAAAAGAAAAAAAGTATAGGGACCTAATTGAAAATTTCACGAAACTATAAGATTAACAGAGTAATTAAACCTTTTCTACATTGAAAACAAGATATACAAGAAACTAGAACTGAATTGGAGTATAAAGATAAATAACATTTTTTGTTTTAAAAAGATATAAAAAAAACTAATATCTGAGACCAAAACTTTTGGCTTAAAAAAATGAGTTTTTTGTCCATTTCATGAAAAGACGATCCATTCCTTTATGATTAGAAAATGAAACTCGATCCCTTACCATAATTGTTGATAGACAATCAGGTCCCTCTATCAATTTTGTCATGATCTTTTAATAGTATAATCCTACATGGCACGTTCGATACTAGTGTGTCGCTTAACCATTATATTTGGACAAATAACCCTCTCACCAAAATGTTCAGTTGGGATAAATAATAGCCCCTAACAAAAATAGTGTCTTCCTCGAAGAAAAAACACTACATAATTCCATCTTTTAATCCTAATTAATTCTCCTTTTGCTGCTCCTTGTTAAATTTCCTCTTAAATATTTTCCTCAAAGATACTACAGATGTAGTGGGAGAAATTGGTGACACGGTGTTCTTCGGCGACATAGCAATACTAGGCCAGAAACTGTGGTGCAGTTTTTGTGAATCGAACTTGAAGCCAGAAGAGAAGAGTAATTCCTTTGGCTCATGACTATGAAAGTTGTAGGCAATACACTTGATTGAATGCTGCAAGAAATTTGCTAATTACTATCAAATTTTGGATGGGACGTTTCCATCAAATTTACTATCAAAATTTTTGAGGGATTGCTATAACTATAATAATTTGTCTGGCCAAAAAATTATTGTCAGATTTGATAACCTGTCACAAAATGCAATGGTAACTCTTGGTGCGAATGAGTTTTTAGTAGTGCCAAAATTACTGTTAGATTTATCAGTAAAAAAATTTGACGGTAAAGCCAATAAATAAAACATGTCATGTTGGTAACCCTCAGCTTGTTGCTGTCGGATTTTTTTGCCAATAAATCTAACAGTGATTTTGGGATAAATTTAAAAAATAAATTCCATCACCCTCATTTTTGTGAATCCTTTATCTCTTCTATTTGTCCATTGAAGGTAGTTACTTCAAGTCCTCCTTCTTTGCTGTCGCAACCTCTTCTCCATCGTTGTTGCTGCTTTGGGAGTCCCAGAACACAACTTCGTTGCATCTTTATCCACCACCGCCACTCTCCCGTCGCCGTTAGAGTTCACCATTGTGCCGTCATCATCACTGCTGAGGACCACCATGCTAGAACTACGTAGTTTCATCATTTGCTTTATTTTTAAAAAAGAGAAAAACCCTAAGTGCTAGTCTTAACCATCCAGATTCCATTGTTAGATTAATTTATTTTAATTACGAATTAAATAACGTTAGGATAGGTAAGTTATAAATTAAGATAATTATTTGGATAAATTAGTTTTTTTTTTAAATATTTTTATTAATTTAGGATATTCTTAAAATTTTTATTTTTTTTATGAAATATGTGATTAGAGTTTTATTGTATTGTTTCTTAGATTAATTCAGTCAAATTAGAAATTAAATAAGATTGGATTTAGTTTAGCATTGAAATTAGAGTAATTTAGAGTTAAATTTAGATAAAGTAAGTTAATTTAGAGTTAATTAGGATTTTGAATTTAGGTTAAGTAATTAATTATTTATATTTATAGTTTAGTGTTTATTGGATTAGTTTAGGATAACTAGCTTCATTTAATTTTTATCAGTATTTTTATCGATTTTATTATTTTTAATTATTAATTTTGTTTATTCATTTTTAACTTTACTAATAACTTTATTTCTATTTTAGGATTTTCTTTTTTGTTTAAACGTCATGTAACTTTATCGTGGGTTGTTCGTGCTGCTTATATACCTGAATTGTTCGTGCAGTATTGAGGTTGATTTTCTATCTATAAACATGTTAAATTGTAAAAGTTTCATGTCGGACTTACTTTCTGTATGATATAGTTTAGAATGAAAGTAGGAGAATGTTACATATATAGTGGTGCCTTTTCGAAACCCTTGTTTGCTGAAAAATTATAGAATAATAAGGGATGCACACTGGAATAGCTAGGATTTCATGTTTGCTAAAATATTTGTTTGTTTAATATATGCTTGCGATTCTTTCGTCTGTGAAAACTGAGAAATTCTTTTGGTGGAGATATTTAAATTAAACAAAAATTCTGCCAAATTTTCGTTAAAATTGTTTAAAGACAAGTTTGGTTTGTAAAAGTTAAAAATTACATTTGATTGAGGTAGCTAATTATAGCCAAAACATTGTCGAAATTTTTAAAAAGTTTAAAACATGTGTTGGTTGTTTGTTTTAATGTTTGCATGTAATTATTTAAACTGTGAAAATTGAGATATTTATTTGGTGGAGGTCTCTGAATTAAGAAAAAATTTTGCAGAATTTTCATTAAAATTATTTAAAGACATGTCTGGTATGTCAAAGTTGAAAATTAAATTTGGTGGAGGTCACTAATTATAGCTAAAACTTTGTCAAAATTTCTAAAATATTTAATAATTAAGTTGTGTTGTTTGTTGAAGTCTAGGTTGTTTATGGAAAAATGATTCCAAGTAATCATTTGTGGATGTATGATAGGGATAACAGGCAATAGGGGAATAAAACTTGAGTTTTTTCAGAGGGTTGATAAGTTTGTTGCGTATGTATTCAACATAGAACCTCATAGGTCTCAAGAGATATCTAGGTGTCCATACTATAAATGTCGGCTGACTAATTGACTAGGATTACGGTATAACCCTGTATCTTTATCGTAATGGGTTCAAAGATGAGTATTGAGTGTGCACTAAAGACGAAGAGGTTAATGAGTAGCGAATCAATCGATCTGTGCCTATTGCCAATAATGTTGAGGATCATCCAACACTGCAAGAAAAACGCTGAATACTGTTAGATTTATTAGGGAAAGAACAAAAATAATCCACCGGTAATAAGATTACCGTCGGAGTTTTCGTTGGCTTAAATCCGACGGTATAAACCTCACCAGTAATTGTTTATCGTCGAATTTTGCTGTCTGCCGGTAACTTGCAGCAGAATGTGATTTTTAAGTACGAATACATGATGACAGTTACCAGTGGATTTTTCTGACAGTAACTTTGGTGCAAAACTATTTCGTTCTCACAATTTTACCGTCGTATATTTTTCCCGATAAATCCGACAATAAATTTAATTTTTCATTTCTTTTGTTAAAATTTTTTGACGCAGTTAGTGGTCAAATCCTAAATTCTTTATTCTAATTTATTTTTTTGCACAATTAATAGTCAAATTCAAAATAATAGAAACCAAATATGTTAAATTAAATATCAAGCATACAAATAAAATGAAAAGTCAAATGACAAACGAGATAATACAATCAAATAGTCTAAAAACAAAACCCTAATCACTAAAGATCCTGATAGTCATCGTCGTCCTGCTGAGGCGGCTGTCTAAAACTACAAAAAATATTGGTAAAATTGGCACTAATTTTATGGCAAGTTTAAAGAACTCCCATTGTGTTTGTTAATTTCATGGCACTAACTTATGCCATAATGCTCATGGTTTTTGTGGTGACTTTTGTTGATTGCGGTGGTTTGGAACCGCCATAGAAATTTTTTTTCTTTTTTAACTTGAGTCATGTTTGTAAGACCCAGAATTTTTGGAAAATCTTACTATGAGTCCATTTTAATTTATTTATTTATTAAGGATTTTAATTCCAGAAATTACTTTATTAAAGGTAATTAAATCAAGTTTGGATAAACTGAGTTTGAATTAAATTAGAATTTTTTATCTAATTTTACAATTATTGGATAGTTTTTCCCTTTTAATTTATAAAGTTTAGTAGTCGTAAAATAATAATGATTTTATATGATTTGATTTAAATAAGTGAGATTTTGGAATTTAATACTTTAATTTTTATTAATAAAGAAAACTAATTATATTATATCAAACTATTGAAATAGAGTATTTATTTGAAAATAAATTTTAAGTTGATAATTGGTGGACGAAATTGTGATTCATACTTAAATTGTTGTTCGAAATTGATTCCCAGGTAATGGCCCTAAAAACTTGGTGCTCAATACCATGGTCTAAACATAATTTCACAACTTCGCTCAACTAACCAGCAAGTGTATTGGGTCGTCCAAGTAATAAACCTTACGTGAGTAAGGGTCGATCCCGTAGAGATTGTTGGTATGAAGCAAGCTATGATCATCTTGTAAATCTCAGTCAGGCGGATAATAAATGGTGATAGAGTTTTCGAATAATAATAATAAATAAACAGAGAATAAAGATAGAAATACTTATGTAGATCATCGATGGGAATTTCAGATAGGCGTATGAAGATGATGTGCTCCTTCTGAATCTCTGCTTTCCTACTGCCTTCATCCAATCCTTCTTACTCCTTTCCGTGGCAAGCTGTATGTAGGGCATCACTGTTGTCAATGGCTACATCCCATCCTCTCAGTGAAAAAGGTCCAAATGCTCTGTCACGGCACGGCTAATCATCTGTCGGTTCTCGATCATGTTGGAATAGAATCCCTTGATTCTTTTGCGTTTGTCATCACGCCCAACAATCGCGAGTTTGAAGCTCGTCACAGTCATTCAATCCCGAAATCCTACTTGGAATACCACAGACAAGGTTTAGACTTTCCGGATTCTCATGAATGCCGCCATCAATTCTAGCTTTTACCACGAAGACTCTGATCTCACGGAATGGAAGGCTCGGTTGTCAGGCGAGGGCAACCATGCGTCGTGCATCAGGAATCCAAGAGATACACACTCTAGCTTTCGCTTGTAGAACGGAAGTGGTTGTCAGGCACGCGTTCATAGGGATGGATGATGATGAGTGTCACAGATCATCACATCCATCAGGTTGAAGTACGAGTAGTATCTTAGAATAGAAATAAGATTGAATTTGAATAAAAGATAGTAGTAATTGCATTAAAACTCGAGGTACAGCAGAGCTCTACACCCTTAATCTATGGTGTGTAAAAACTCCACCGTTGAAAATACATAAGTGATGAAGGTTCAGGCATGGCCGAATGGCCAGCCCCCCAAAACGTGATCAATAGTCTCCTAAGATGAATAATGGAATAAAACTGAGACCAAAGATGTAACGTGGTCAAAAGACACTGAATACAATAGTAAAATGTTCTATTTATACTAGACTAGCTACTAGGGTTTACAGAAGTAAGTAATTGATGCAGAAATCCACTTCCGGGGCCCACTTGGTGTGTTCTTGGGCTGAGCTTGAGCTTTACACGTGCAGAGGCTTCTTTTGGAGTTGAACGCCAATTTGTAACGTGTTTTTGGTGTTCAACTCTGGTTCGTGACGTGTTTCTGGCGTTTGACTCCAGAATGCAGCATGGAACTGGCGTTGAGCGCCAATTTACGTCATCTAATCTCAAATAAAGTATGGACTATTATATATTGCTGGAAAGCTCTGGATGTCTAATTTCCAACCATTGAGAGCACGCTATTTGGAGTTCTGTAGCTCTAGAAAAACCATTTCGAGTGCAGGGAGGTCAGAATCCAACAGCATCAGCAGTCCTTTGTCAGCCTTTTATTAGAGTTTTGCTCAGGTCCCTCAATTTCAGCCAGAAAATACCTAAAATCACAGAAAAACACACAAACTCATAGTAAAGTCTAGAAATGTGAACTTAGCATAAAAAATAATGAAAACATCCCTAAAAGTAACTATATCCTATTAAAAACTACTTAAAAACAATGCCAAAAAGTGTATAAATTATCCGCTCATCAATAATTAAATAGTATTTTATATTATTGGATTAAAAATTTGTATTCAATTACACTAGTATCCCTCATTTTATTAAAATTACTACACTATCCTTATACCTAATTTTTACCAAAACCCTCATTTTCACTGCACTCAAACACACTTTTCCCTTTACCCAAACCGTAGCCATCAACCCCTTTTTTTCCCACATCAACGGACACACACACACACTCAAACACAAATACACACACGGCAGAGGAGGAGAGGGGGGAGGAGGGAGCTGTCCGTGCTGCCACCACCCAGCTTGCCATCACGCCGTGCTGTCGTGTCCCATGCTGTTGCCGCCACCGTCACACCCCAGAGGAAGAGATAGGGAGATCGGGTAGAGAGAGGAAGACAGAGGGTGAAGGGAGCACGCGATGGAGAAGAAGGAGGCGTTGGTTGTGCCGCCGCACCTCGTCACGATCGCCGGAGATCTGGTCGTTGTCGCCGATCGTCATTGAGTCGCATCGAAAATAGAAACATGAATGAGAGGGATGCGAGGCAAGAGCCCAATGTGAGAGAGAGAGAGAGAGAGAGAGAGAGAGAGAGAGAGGGGCATGAAGGAAGGATGGTGTTGCTGTGGCCACCATTGCTGAGCTACCGCTGCTGCTATGAAGGCTCCACCATTGTCGTTGCTACTACGGAAGAGAGGGAGAACGGAACGGATAAGAAGGAGGAGGGGTTTTCACCGCCGTTGGATTTCTGCTGCTGTTGTTGTCATGGCCGCCGTAACTCTGGCTGCCAGGAACGGTACTGTGGCTATTGAAACGTTTGCTTGAGCTACTATCGTTTGGTGTTGTTGTTCCTCTTTAGTTATGGTAAGCATTTTCATTCCGGAACCGTTGAAAATTAGTATTCTATAATGTTTTGCTAGAGATTTTGAGGTTTTGGCAACATAGAGTCATGTTTTAGTTATTACAAGTCGTGATTGAAGCTGCCACTATTGCGGGCCAGGAGGAAAAAGGGATTTTTGACGCGTTTCATAGCTTTCGAGATTTGACAATCGAGGTAGGGATGCTTTCTTTAAACTTATTTTATTCTCAAGAATTGTTATAAATCGATATTGATGCAATTAATATACGTTTGGTGATTATGTGAACCTTATGGATTAAGCTGAGTTGTTTTGGATAAATAATTGATTAAATCAGTTTCTGAATTGTGATATAATGATTATTGGGCATTTGAACACGTATTGATAATTAAGGTTAAATTATTGTGATTTATTGGATTGATTGTTCAAATTCTGGGTTTTTTGTATATTTCCTTGACATGAGTTAGAATGGTTATGATAATTATTTAATTGTAAATGATTTGGATAACTGAGAGATGTTTGGTTTGGTTGTTGGGACCCTTGAAGGGTGGCAAAGTCCGTATTTTAGAGGAGATGCTACCGAAAATTTTATAAAAATTAGAGAATTGGTTTGAAGTATTATTTATAAAAGTTTGGATTTAAGAATTATATTATTTGATTTCAATTTATGAAGAAAAGAAATGAATTATATTTTGGATTTGAAATAAAAGATTCCCTTTTGAGGAGTTTGGTAAATTTATAATATTTGAATTTGATTGGTAAAGAGAGATGATTTTTGAGTCTTTGGAAAGTTAGTAAACTGAAAAAAAAAGTTTCATTTGATTACTTTTAATTAATGAAAGGGTTATGTTTTGAGAAGTATTTAGTAATTTAAAATAAATATTTTCCTGAGTCTTTTGAAAGAGAATTAAACTAGAAAATGGTTTTGAAATTGGTTTGGGGGGGTTTGAATGAGTACATATGAGTTTATGAAAGAGGAATGGGTTTAAAGTGACATCGTTTTGAAGGCTTCAGAAAACGTTATATAAATTTGGTTTTTAGTTTTAAAGGAAAATGATTTAAGAAAAAGTGATTCTTGGTTATGTTTGATTATGATTGGGCTATGAAGAGAATGATTTCGAAAATGATTTACTTGTAGTAGAGTGATTCCACTTGCTGCAATAGAATAATTCTACTTGCTTATGAATTGCAGTGGAGTGATTCCATTTACCGCAGTGGAGTGATTCCGTCTGCCATTACTTGCAGTAGAGTGATTCCAATTGTCGCGGCGAAGTGATTCCATTTGCCATTTCTTGTAGTGGAGTGATTCCACTTGCCACAGCAGAGTGATTCCGTTTGCTGTTACTTGTAATGGAGTGATTCCACTTACCACAGCTGTTACTTGTAATGGAGTGATTCCACTTACCACAGCGGAATGATTCTGTTTGCAAGATATACCTCTCTGGGTAGATGCAGTGGAGTGATTTTACTTGCTCCTAACATGTTGGGTTTGGCTATATAACTGACAGATGAACTCATTGGCCATAGAGCAGGCATGCATCATTTGCATTTGTGTGTATTGTTTGGGTGTGCATCTTGTATTTGGCTTACCTATTTGAATAATTGTACGTATATGCTAGTTAAACTAACTGATGTAACTATTATCTCTGTTTGTATATTCTTTGTATTGTTTTTATTGTGTTTGAACAACTGAGAGATCCCTTATGCTGGCAGTGGTGACGCTGAAGGTTGTTCCTGATGTGGTACTAGCTATAATTGTTCTCTAATTATATGTCTTGTACCGTTTTTTGCCGGTAATTGATTCTGTTTTGAGATTGAGTTTTGATGGTGATTTGATTTGAGTTAGGTCGGAGGCCATGTTTTGTCTTGATTTAGGCCAGAGGCCGAGTTGATTTGAGTTGGGGCGGAGGCCTTAACAAGATTCGATTATCTGTTAAGCCAGAGGTTGAAATTTATTATATTATGAGATTTTATTTGAGTTTTGAAATTCTTTTAACTAAACAAGTGAACATTGAATTTTTGGATAACTAATTATTAAAATTTTGAATAGATTCATAAGACGAACAGTAATTACTGCAATTGAAATCAGTTTTATTTATACGTATCCTCTTATGACAATTCTTAAAAACCCTCTACTGGGAACCAGCGAGGATGATGCTCTCACCCCTTATAGACTTATTTTTTTAGGAGATGGACAAAGAAGCTTGTGAACAGACCTTACGTTTTTGCTTATACGATATTATTGTATTAGCTTAGTTATTACTTTTTCTTCGCCTTTGTTATCATTATATATTTGTAAGAGGGATAAAAATCCTTATTTGTATTAATATGCATGGATATATATTTGTGGTTACGTGTATAAGAAGTCTGGTACGTTTACATGAGGATTGTGATTGATTTTTGGTTATATATGCATGTTTGACTGAAATAAAAATTATTTTTGGTTTTTTTAAAGGACAACAACAATACGGTTTCAAGCTAAAGGCTCATATCTTATTATTAAATATATATGGAAGTCGTCGTAACATTCTCACTATCAGAGTAGCGCAACCGAAAGCGTGACATTCTGATAGTAAGTGTGTTACAATGTTGCATATGAGAGTGTGATTAGTGATGAGTGGATATTTTATACCCTTTTTGGCACTATTTTCTTAGTGTTTTTAGTTATATTTTGTTACGTTTATTATGTTTTAGTAGGTTTTAGTGCAAAATTCACATTTTGGATGCTACTTTGAGTTTTTGTGTTTTTCTTATGATTTTAGGTGATTTTTCAGTGAGATTGGCAAGTTTTGGCAAAGTCTGATTTAGAGGCAAAGAAAGAATAGCAGATACTGTCAGATCCTGACCTCCGTGCATTCCAACGAGCATTTCTTGAGTTACAGAGGTCCAATTGACACGCTCTTAACGGCGTTAGAAAGCTAATTCCCGGGCATTCAAGAAATATATAATAGTTTATACCTTTCTTTGGAAATGACTGCCCAAAATGGTCGTTGAACGCCCAACTTACCCTCTTTCTGGCGTTCAACACCACCAAGGGAGCAAGGAAGCAGCGTGGACACTCCCTAGTGGGAGTTCAACGCCCACTCATCCAAGTTAGACGCCAGCTTAGCCCAAACACTTACCAAGTGGGCCCAAAAGGGGATTTTCACACCTTTCTGCTTAGTTTCTTTCACTTTTGTAATTTTAAATTATTAGATTAGTATATATAGGCGAAGATCACCCATGTTTAGGATCTTCAGTGTCTCATAACTTATCACACTTTATTTTCTATAAAACATGAGCAGCTAAACCTCCTAGGTTAAGGATAGGAGCTCTGCTCATTCCTATGGATTAATATTATTACTTTTTTACTCTAATATATGTTTGATTCCATTCTATAATGTATTTTCGTTCTTCATCTTTATGAATCTGGGGTGGAACGAGAGTATGACCCTTTATTCTACATGAGTTCTTTACGAGTCGTGACTCGGATAGTATTGAGCTACAACTTGAGAGTACATCACAGGTTCCAACAAGTTATTTAGGCTAATTGGGATATGTGACATGCAATCTTGTTAGTCATGGGTAATTGAGGTCCCTGTGGCGCTAAGGCTAGAATCATAGAGCTTCATTTTCCGATCCAGAAGATCCAACCTTGTTTTGCATGACATATCCACTTTCCACTATGCCAGTAGTATGCCTATGAGATAAACCATATTTTATGGTCTGAGTTAATCTAAATGAAAAGGAGATTTGACGTATTGAGTAACTTCGGTTGAGGTTGACAATTTTAGTGAAAGCAACTAGGCGGAAGAGTAGTATCGATAATAAAAGTTGCTAGGAATCAGGTTGAGATCGAAGAACACATTTGGAAACTCGGATCGGATATATAGAAGGACTACCCACACCTCTTTTCAGGTAACTAAATCTGAATTTTGAGGGCGAAATTTCTAATTAGGTGGGTAGGATATAAACCCCGCAAAATTAGCGAATAATTAGTCAATAAATTAAATTTTAATAAAGAAAATTAGAAATATTAATATTATATAAAATTAGGATAGAGCTCATTAAAACATGAATTTTGACACTAATTTCAAAGAATTTGGCCTAAGATTGGACTGATCGGGCCGAACTGGTTGAATTGGGCCCGTGGGTCCAACAAATCCACTTATTTAAGTGAGCTTTAGATCACTTCTCTCTCTTCTGCATGCAAAGAACGCAGATTCTCAAAGGGGGAAGAACATGAGGTAAATCACAAAACCCTTGGTTCCAATTCAATCCTCCATAACTTTTCGCTCCAAGTTCCGATCGCCGCACCGTTTGCAGCCATGCATTCGCGGCGTTGAGCTCTACAAAGCCCGGTACATTACAAGGTAAGAAAGTCACATTTTCTTCCTCGATTTCCTCAGTTTCAATTTCGGAAATTTATGTGCAAAGATATTGAAAATTGTTAAATTTCAGTGTTTAGGATCAAATTAACTTGGTGGACTTGCCGAGTCTTATCCCAATTTTCCGTTGGTAAGGTGAGAATCCTAGAACTCTAGTTAATTCCTTAATTTTGTGTGTTGGGTATATTAGGTTTTGAATTTTGGGTATGAATGTGTCATATATGTGAATTAGGTTGATGTGTATAGGAATTGGAGCTTAATTTTATACATTGGTAGCTTGGTGGAGTTCGGGTGCCCTTACTTTGGGGATTTTGGATCCTTGGAGCTGTGTTTGGTGCCTCTTTGGTGGTGTTACAGATATTACGTGAAAATCAGTCAAGGTATTATTTAGGTTTAACATATATAATATATAATGTTCCGTGAAGACTTAGGCTAGATAATAAGATAGGAATGAATGTATGAGCATGTAAATTATTAGTACTTAATGATACTGATGAGTTTTTGCTTAATTGTTGATGTTGGAGTTAGGTTGTTGAATGATGAGTTATTGATGCTTGTAAAGTAGGAAGGGGAACAAATATGAGTTTGTGGTGTATGTTGTGATTAAGTCATGAGAAATAGATATGATATTAGGTATATATTGATGTATAATTGATTAAAACAGGTTGTGGATGACTTTGTAAAATAAATGGTATATAGATATGCCAAATATATGTAATGATAATGTGATTTGAGTTTGGTTTAATGAAAAATTGAGGTTTGGAGCTTTTGTGTAAAATTAATTTTTGGCTAAACTTTGGCAAAGCATAACTTGACTTCCAGACCACAAAATGGTTTCAAACTTAACTCATATGAAAATTGGATTTGTGAAAGTTACACCGTTCGAAGAACGGATGAAAAATGCTTTAAAACGAAAAAGTTAAGCGCATCAGAAGTTTGAGGTATTAAATTAAAATTCTGCAGATTTTAGACTTAGCCAAATTTTTGGCTAAAAAGCCTTGCATTCGTACGCATACACCCTTATACGCATTGATCACAATCTGTTTGGTACCTATGCATATGCATACAGGAGCCATACGCATGCATTCAATTCTGTCCAGTGTACATGCGTACGCAGACAGGTGTCTCCGTACGCGTCTTGGCCAAAAAGATGTCAATGCGTACACATACATGTGTGTGCGCACGCATACTCCTATTTTTAGCAAATCATTATTTTGTGTTTTCAAACCCAATTTGACCTCATAAACCTCTATTTTCATATTGTTAGTTCTAGATTTGTTTAGTAAGCCTAGTAATAAGTTGTAATTAGGAAATAGAGGTAACTTGGGGATGAAGTAAAGGTTAAAAGTAATGAGTTATATGAGAAGAATGTGTATGCTTGGAGAATATATGATGCCATGGCTATGACAAACAATTATGTAATGAATATAAATGATTATGAATAAATTAGGTAAATGATGAAAACTGAATTGGATTGTGAAATTGAAGAATTATAAATGAATTATAATGATAATGAAATTGGAATTGATTGCGTTATGCCTCCGGGTAAGATGCAATGGTGTCATCCGCTTGCTCTGGGTAAGAGGCAAGATTGCCGGGTAAAATGCAGTGGTGTATCCACTTGCTCCGGTTAGGAGTTAGAAGCTCCGGGTAAGATGCAAGGGTGGATTATATCGCCGCTTAATCCGGGTTGAGAACTATAACAGCGCCTGGGTAAGAGGCAGGGTGAAGTTGTCCCCTACTCCGGGTACGTGGGTAAGATGCAAGGGTTGCGATATTCTCCCATTTGCTCTGTGTTTGGTGTTCTGTCCATGGTTAGCTACCAGGACATGTCATGCTAGCTAAGTAACCGACAGTTGATATCAACAGGCATAGGACAGACATGCATCATAAGCATATTGTTTGAATTACTTGTTCATGCTCTAATTGGGGATGCCTATGTGACTTGCATATGTCTACTTGTATACGTGGTACTTGCATTACTTGTATCCTAATTGTGTTTGTTATTGTCTGCTTGCTTGTCTGTGTGATTCTACTCGTGATGGAGGTTGATGAGCGGATATTTTATAAGCTATTTGGGGGTAATTTCATGTAGATTTTAGTATGTTTTAGTTAGTTTTTAGTATAATTTTATTAGTTTTTAGGCAAAATTCATATTTCTGGACTTTACTATGAGTTTGTGTGTTTTTTTTGTAATTTCAGGTATTTTCTGGCTGAAATTGAGGGAGCTGAGCAAAAATCTGATTTAGGCTGAAAAAGGACTGCTGATGCTGTTGGATTCTGACCTCCCTGCACTCGGGATGGATTTTTTGGAGCTACAGCAGTCCAATTGGCGCGCTCTCAAATGGGTTGGAAACTAGACATCTAGAGCTTTCCAGAAATAGATAATAGTCCATACTTTGCGCGAAGATAGATGACGTAAATTGGCGTTCAACACCAGTTCTATGTTGCAGTTTGGCGTTCAGCGCCAGAAACAAGTTGCAAGTTGGAGTTCAACGCCAGAAACAGGTTACAACCTGGCGTTCAACTCCAGAAATAGCCCAGGCACGTGAAAAGCTTAAGTCTTAGCCCCAGCACACACCAAGTGGGCCCCAGAAGTGGATTTCTGCACTATCCATCCTAGTTTACTCATTTTCTGTAAACCTAGGTTACTAGTTTAGTATTTAAACAACTTTTAGAGATTTATTTTATATCTCATGACATTTTTAGATCTGAATTTTATACTCTTTAACGGCATGAGTCTCTAAACTCCATTGTTGGGGGTGAGGAGCTCTGTAGCGTCTCGATGAATTAATGCAATTATTTCTGTTTTCCATTCAAACATACTTGTTCCTATCTAAGATGTTCATTCATGCTTCACTATGAAGAAGGTGATGATCCGTGACACTCATCACCTTCCTCAATCCATGAACGTGTGCCTGACAACCACCTCCGTTCTACATTAGATTGAATGAGTATCTCTTAGATTCCTTAATCAGAATCTTTGTGGTATAAGCTAGAATTGTTGGCGGCATTCATGAGGATCCGGAAAGTCTAAACCTTGTCTGTGGTATCCTGAGTAGGATTCTGGGATTGGATGACTGTGACGAGCTTCAAACTCACGAGTGTTAGGCGTAGTGACAGACGCAAAAGGATCAATGGATCCTATTCCGACAAGATTGAGAACCAACAGATGATTAGCCGTGCTGCGACAGAGCATTTGGACCATTTTCACTGAGAGGATGGGAGGTAGCCATTGACAACGGTGACACCCTACATACAGCTTGCCATGGAAGGAGCCTTGCATTTATGAAAGTGAGAAAGCATTATGTTACAGGAATTCAGAAGACAAAGCATCTCCAAAACTCCAACATATTCTCCATTATTGAGTAACAATTAATTATTCCAAACACTTTCACTTTTTACAATTAAATTCAAAGAACCTTATTGAAATCCTGACTAAGATTAATAAGATAACCATAACTTGCTTCATACCAACAATCTCCGTGGGATCGACCCTTACTCACGTAAGGTATTACTTGGACGACCCAGTGCACTTGCTGGTTAGTTGTGCGGATTGCAAAAGTGTGATTGCAATTTCGTGCACCAAGTTTTTAGCGCCGTTGCCGGGGAATTGTTTGATTTTGAACAACTAACGGTGAATCTTGTTGCTTAAATTAGGAAAAAATTATCTTTTTTCACTAGAATTGTATCTTTTATTATCCCTTTTAAAAACTTTTTCAAAAATATTATTTTTCTTTATTAATTTTTAGTTTTTCTGTGAAGTTTAGTGTCATGTTTTATGTTTGGTGTCAATTACATGCTTTTCTTTGTCTTTCAATTTTCGAATTGCATGTTCTTTATTTTTCCTTGATCTTCAAATTGTTCTTATCAAATTTTCTTGTTTGATCTTTGGTTTTTCCTATTTTGTGTATTTTTCGTGTTTTCCTTGTGCAAGTTCAAAATATTAGTTTTCAAAAATTTTATTTTTAATTATTAAAAATACCTCTTTAAAACACGTTATATTTATAGCTCAGTTGGCTAGAGCGTTGGCTTATGTTCTTGGTAATTGAGTATCTTCTTTTTAAAATATTTTTCAAAAATAATTTTTCTTTGATTGAATCTTGTGCCAAACTTTAAGTTTGGTGTTCTCTTGTTAATTTTCTTTAATTTTTGAAAATTTATTGTGGTTTTCTAAAAATTTTAAGTTTGGTGTTTTATCTTTTGTTCTTGTTGTTCTTGTGAGTCTTCAAGGTGTTCTTGAGTCTTCCTTGTGTTTTGATCTTATAATTTATAAGTTTGGTATTCCTTGGTGTTTTTTCTCCAAAATTTTCGAAAGCAAGAAACATTAGATCTAAAAATTTTAAGTCTTGTGTCTTTTGTGTGTTTTTCTCTTTCATCATAAAATTCAAAAATAAAAAAAATTATCTTCTCTAACTATTTTTAAGCCATATTTTCGAATTTTTTTATATAAAAATTCAGATTTCAATTTCAAAATTTTTCAAATCTTATCCTTTTAATTTAAAAAAATTATATCTTTTTCGAAAATATCCTAACCACTTTCTCTCTCCTTACTTTTTGGAAAATCTTCATAAAATATTTTTAAATTCCTTTTTTATTTTATTTTTATTTTTATTTATTCTTAATTTTATTGTCGTCTCTATTTTATTTTATTTTATTTTATTATTTCGAAATTTTTATATATAATAAAATAAATAAAATAAATTCACATCATCTCCCTTTCTCCATTATGGACTTAAGTAGAAATGAACAGTCCAGAAGGACTCTGGGGTCATATGCTAACCCACTACTGCTTCATATAGGAGTAGTATCTGTATACCCTCTATTGGAGTTAGTAGTTTTGAGTTGAACCCTCAGCTTATTATCATGGTGCAGCAAAGTTGCAAGTATTCCGGTCTTTCACAGGAAGAACCTACAGAGTTTCTGGCACAGTTTTTACAAATTGCTGACACAGTACATGATAAGGAAGTAGATCAGGATGTCTACAGATTGTTACTGTTTCCGTTTGCTGTAAAAGACAAAGCTAAGAGGTGGTTAAATAACCAACCTAAGGACAGCATAAAGACATGAAAGCAACTGTCAGAAAAATTTCTGAATCACTATTTTCCTCTAAAACGGATGACACAGCTAAGGCTGAGCATCCAAGGCTTCAAACAAGGAGATAATGAATCCCTTTATGATGCCTCGGAGAGATACAGAGAGATGCTAAGAAAATGCCCCTCTGAAATATTTTCAGAGTGGGTGCAGTTAGACATCTTCTATTATGGGCTTACAGAGAGAGCTCAGACTTCTCTAGACCACTCAGCTGGTGTGTCTATACATATGAGAAAGACAATAGAAGAAGCTCAAGAGCTTATTGATACAGTTTCCAGAAATCAGCATCTGTACCTAAGCAGTGAACCTTCCATCAACGAAGAGGCTAAAACAGTAACTGCTGAACTCAGTCCTATAGAACAAGTTACTGAATTCAATCAGCAACTGGATTTTCTAACAAAACAGCTAGCAGAATTCAAGGAGATACTACAAGAAACAAGAATGGCTAATATGAATATGGAAGTACAGTTGAAGCAAACAGAACAACAATTATCAAAACAAATAACATAAGAGTGCCAAACAATTCAATTAAGAAGTGGGAAAACATTAAATACCTCACTTCAAGGTAGCAGGAAGCCAAGAAATGAGCAAACTACCCAAAATCCATCTGAGGACAGTAAGAGCCCAGAGAGGAATAATTCTGGCGCTCAAATGCCAGAAAATGGGTGGGAAGCTGGCGTTGAACGCCCAACCCAAGCTCAGTCCTGGCGTTCAACGCCAGAAACAAGCAAGGAACTGGCGTTGAACGCCCAAAGGAAGCACAGTTCTAGCGTTCAGACGCCAGAAACAGGTAAGGAGTTGGCGTCTAACGCCACTCAAGCTTCCACCCTTCGCATTCAAACGCCAGTGGGAGATCAGACACATACAAGTGCTGATAGCAACCCCTCTAAAAAGGCTTCTCAACCCACATCTGTAGGCAATAAACCTACAGCAACTAAGGTTGAGGAATATAAAGCCAAAATGCCTTATCCTCAGAAACTCCGCCAAGCGAAACAGGATAAGCAATTTGCCCGCTTTGTAGACTACCCCAGGACTCTTGAAATAAAGATTCCGTTTGCAGAGGCACTTGAGCAAATACCCTTTTATGCTAAGTTCATGAAAGAGATCTTAAGTCTTAAGAAGGATTGGAGGGAGACTGAGAAAGTTTACCTCACTGAAGAATGCAGTGCAGTCATTCTGAAAAGCTTGCATGAGAAGCTTAAAGATCCCGGAAGCTTTATGATACCATGCACATTAGAAGGTACTTGTACCAAGCAAGCTCTATGTGATCTTGGGACAAGTATCAACCAAATACCTGCATCTACTATCAAAAAGCTTGGATTGACTGATGAAGTCAAACTAACCCAGATATGTCTCCAACTTGTTGATGGTTCCATTAAATACCCATCAGGCGTGATTGAAGACATGATTGTCAAGGTTGGCACATTTTCCTTTTCCACTGACTTTGTGGTGCTGGAAATGGAGAAGCACAAGAGTGCAACTCTCATCTGGACGAACCCTCATTGACGTCCAAAAAGGGGAAGTAACCCTGAGAGTCAATGAGGACGAGTTTAAGTTAAATGTTGTCAAAGCTATGCAGCATCCAGACACCCAAAATGACTGCATGAGCATTGATATTATTGACTCTCCGGTAAAAGAGGTCAATATGACTGAGAGTTGATGAGCGGATATTTTATACGCTTTTTGGGGGTAATTTCATGTAGATTTTAGCATGTTTTAATTAGTTTTTAGTAGAATATTATTAGTTTTTAGGCAAAAATCATATTTCTGGACTTTACTATGAGTTTGTGTGTTTTTCTGTGATTTTAGGTATTTTCTGGCTGAAATTGAGGGAGCTGAGCAAAAATCTGAGTTAGGCTGAAAAAGGACTGCTGATGCTGTTGGATCCTGACCTCCCTGCACTCGAAATGGAAGTTTTAGAGCTACAAGAGACCAATTGACGCGCTCTCAATTGGGTTAGAAAGTAGACATCCAGGGCTTTCCAGCAATATATAATAGTCCATACTTTACGGGAATATAGACGACGTAAACTGGCGTGCAACTCCAGTTTCATGTTGTAGTTTGGCGTCCAGCGCCAGAAACAGGTTACAAGTTGGAGTTCAACGCCAGAAACAGGTTACAACCTGGCGTTGAACGCCCAAAACAGCCCAGGCACGTGAGAAGCTTAAGTCTCAGCCCCAGCACACACCAAATGGGCCCCAGAAATGGATTTCTGCATTATCTATCATAGTTTACTCATTTTCTGTAAACCTAGGTTATTAGTTTACTATTTAAACAACTTTTAGAGACTTAATTTGTATCTCATGACATTTTCAGATCTAAATTTTATACACTACGGCATGAGTCTCTAAACTTCATTGTTGGGGGTGAGGAGCTCTGCAGCGTCTCAATGAATTAATGCAATTGTTTCTATTTCTCCATTCAAACGTGTGTGTGTTCCTATCTAAGATGTTCATTCGCGCTTAATTGTGAAGGAGGTGATGATCCGTGACACTCATCACCTTCCTCAATCCATGAACGTGTGCCTGACAAACACCTCCGTTCTACATCAGATTGAATGAGCATCTCTTAGCATCCTTAATCAGAATCTTCGTGGTATAAGCTAGAACTGATGGCGGCCACTCTTGAGGATCCGGAAAGTCTAAACCTTGTCTGTGGTATTCCGAGTAGGATTCAAGGATTGAATGGCTGTGATGCGCTTCAAACTCGCGATTGCTGGGCGTGATGACAAACGCAAAAGGATCAATGGATCCTATTCCAACATGATCGAGAACCAACAGCTGATTAGCCATGCTGTGACAGAGCATCTGGACCGTTTTCACTGAGAGGATGGGAAGTAGCCACTGACAATGGTGACACCCTACATACAGCTTGCCATGGATGGAACTTTACAAACAATTGAGTTGAATATTACATTGCAGAAATTCAGAGGACAAAGCATCTCCAAATCTCCAACATATCCTCCATTAATAAAGTAACAATTACTTATTCCAAACACTTTTACTTCTTACAATTAAATCCAAATAATGTTATTGGCATCCTGACTAAGATTAATAAAATAAACATAGCTTGCTTCAAACCAATAATCTCCGTGGGATCGACCCTTGCTCACATAAGGTATTACTTGGACGACCCAGTGCACTTGCTGGTTAGTTGTACGGATTGAAAATTCGTGCACCAAGTTTTTGGCGCCGTTGCCGGGGATTGTTCGAGTTTGAACAACTAAAGGTTTATTTTATTTCTTAGATTAGGAATAATTTATTTTTTTGTTGTTATAGAGTCATTAAATTCTGAGAGGATAATTCCTTTTCAAAAATTTCTTTTCAAAAAAATATTATCTTTCTTGATCAATTTTTAATTTTTTTTCGTGAGTTTAGTGTCTTGTTCAAGGTTTGGTGTCAATTGCATATTTTATATTTTCCTTTGATTTTTGACTTTGTGTTCTTTGTTCTTCATCGATCTTTAAGTTGTTCTTGTTTATTTTTCTTGTTTGATCTTAAGTTTTTCTTGTTCTGTGTCTTTTCTTGTTTTTCTTGTGCTTTTTCAAAACATTAACTTTCAAAAATTATACTTTTATCCATAAATATAATACATCTTTAAAATCAATATTGAAGTTACTGCCCAATTGGCTAGAGCATTAGTTTATGTTCTTGATAATTGGGTATCTTCTTTAAAATCTTTTTCAAAAATAATTTTTCTTTGATTGAATCTTGTGCCAAACTCTAAGTTTGGTGTTTTCTTGTTAATTTTTCTTTAATTTTCAAAAATTTGTCTTGGTTTTCTAAAAATTTTAAGTTTGGTGTTCTTTCTTACGTTCTTGTTGTTCTTGTGAATCTTCAAGGTGTTCTTGAGTCTTTCTTGTGTTTTGATCTTAAAATTTTTAAGTTTGGTGTTCCTTGGTGTTTTCCCTCCAAAATTTTCGAAAATAAGGAGCATTAGATATAAAAATTTTAAGTCTTGTGTCTTTTGTGTGTTTTTCTCTTTCATCATAAAATTCAAAATTCAAAAAAAAATATATAAATATCTTTTTCAAAAATATCCTAACCACTTTCTCTCTCCTCAAATTTTCGAAAATCTTCATAAAAGTTTTCAAATTTTTAATTTTTAATTTTCTTTCTTTATTTATTTTATTTTTATTTCGATTTTTTATTTTATTTTATTTTATTATTTCGAAAATCAATTTTCTTTATATAATAAATTAAATAAAATAGACAATATCAACATATATACCATCTCCCTTGCTCCATCATGGAACTAAGTGGAAATGAACGGTCCAGGAGGGCTCTGGGGTCATATGCTAACCCCACTACTGCTTCATATGGGAGTAGTATCTGTATACCCTCCATTGGAGTTAGTAGCTTTGAGTTGAATTCTCAGCTCATTATCATGGTGCAGCAAAGCTGCCAGTATTCCGGTCTTCCACATGAAGAACCTACAGAGTTTCTGGCACAATTTTTACAAATTGCTGACACAGTGCATGATAAGGAAGTAGATCAGGATGTCTATAGATTACTACTGTTTCCATTTGCTGTAAAAGATCAAGCTAAGAGGTGGTTAAATAACCAACCTAAGAACAGCATAAAGACATGGAAACAGCTGTCAGAAAAATTCCTGAATCACTATTTTCCTCCAAAACGGATGACACAGCTAAGGCTAAGCATCCAAGGCTTCAAACAAGGAGATAATGAATCCCTTTATGATGCCTAGGAGAGATACAGAGAGATGCTAAGAAAATGCCCCTCTGAGATGTTTTCAGAGTGGGTGCAATTAGACATCTTCTACTATGGGCTTACAAAAAAAGCTCAGATTTCTCTAGATCACTCAGCTGGTGGATCTATACATATGAGAAAAACAATTGAAGAAGCTCAAGAGCTTATTGATACAGTTGCCAGAAATCAGCATATGTACCTAAATAGTGAATCTTCCATGAAAGAAGAAGCTAAAACAGTAACTGTTGAACTCAGTCCTGTAGATTAGGCTAATGAACTCAATCAGCAATTAGACTTTCTAACTCAGCAGCTAGCCGAATTCAAGGAAATACTACAGGAAACAAGAATGGCTAACAGGAATATGGAAGTACAGTTAAAGCAAACAGAAAAGCAACTGTCAAAACAAAGAACAGAAGAATGCTAAGCAGTTCAATTAAGAAGTGGGAAAATATTAAATACGTCACTTCAAAGCAGCAGGAAGCCAAGAAATGAACAAATGGCTACTCAAAATCCCTCTGAGGACAATCAGAGCCCAGAGAGGAATAAGGATGGCGCTGAACGCTCAGACCATGCTCATTCCTGGCGTTCAACGCCAGAAACAAGCATGAATCCAGGGTTGAACGCCCAAGGGGAGCACGGTTCTGGCGTTCAGACGCCAGTAACAGATAAGGAGTTGGCGTCTAACACCACTTCAGTTTCCACCCCTGGCATTCAATTGCGAGTGGGGGATCAGACACATACAAGTGCTGATAACAACTCTTCTAAAAAGGCTTCCCAATCCATATCTGTAGGCAATAAACCTACAGCAACTAAGGTTGAGGAATACAAAGCCAAAATGCCTTACCCTCAAAAACTCTGCCAAGCGGAACAGGATAAGCAATTTGCCCGCTTTGCAGACTATCTGAGGACTTTTGAAATAAAGATTCCGTTTGCAGAAGCACTTGAGCAAATACCCCTTATGCTAAGTTCATGAAAGAGATCTTAAGTCATAAGAAGGATTGGAGGGAAACTGAAAAAGTTTACCTCACTGAAGAATGCAGTGCAGCCATTCTGAAAAGCTTACCTGAGAAGCTTAAAGATCTCGGGAGCTTTATGATACCATGCACATTAAAGGGTAATTGTACCAAGCAAGCTCTATGTGATATTGGGGCAAGTATCAACCTAATACCTGCATCTATTATCACAAAGCTTGGTTTGACTGAAGAAATCAAACCAACCCAAATATGTCTTCAACTTGCTGATGGCTCCATTAAATACCCATCAGGCGTGATTGAAGATATGATTGTCAAGGTTGGGCCATTTGCCTTTCCTACTGACTTTGTGGTGCTGGAAATGGAGGAGCACAAAAGTGCAACTCTCATTCTAGGAAGACCTTTCCTAGCAACTGGTCGAACCCTCATTGACGTCCAAAAAGGGGAAGTAACCCTGAGAGTCAATGAGGAGGAGTTCAAGTTGAATGTTGTCAAAGCCATGCAACATCCAGACACCCCAAATGACTGCATGAGTGTTGATATTATTGACTCTCTGGTAAGAGAGGTCAATATGGCTGAGAGTCTCGAATCAGAGCTAGAGGACATCTTTAAAGATGTTCAGCATGATCCGGAGGAATCAGAGAGAATAATAGAACCTCTGAAAATCCCTCAGGAAGAGGAGAAACCTCCCAAACCCGAGCTCAAACCATTACCACCATCCCTAAAGTATGCATTCCTGGGAGAAGGTGATACCTTTCCTGTAATCATAAGCTCTACCTTAGAGCCACAGGAAGAGGAAGCACTAATTCAAGTGCTAAGGACACACAAGACAGCTCTTGGGTGGTCCATCAGTGATCTCAAGGGCATTAGCCCAGCCAGATGCATGCACAAGATCTTACTGGAGGGTGACGCCAAGCCAGTGGTTCAACCACAAAGGCGGCTGAATCCAGCCATGAAGGAGGTGGTGCAGAAAGAGGTCACTAAATTACTAGAGGCTGGGATTATTTATCCTATTTCTGATAGCCCCTGGGTAAACCCTGTCCAAGTCGTCCCAAAGAAGGGTGGCATGACAGTGGTTCATAATAAAAAAAATGAACTGGTTCCTACAAGAACAGTTACAAGGTGGCGTATGTGTATTGATTATAGAAGGCTCAATACAGCTACCAGAAAGGATCATTTTCCTTTACCATTCATAGACCAGATGCTAGAAAGACTAGCAGGTCATGAATACTACTGCTTCCTGGATGGATATTCAGGTTATAATCAAATTGCAGTAGATCCAAAAGATTAAGAGAAAACGGTATTCACATGCCCATCCGGAGTATTTGCATACAGAAGGATGCCATTTGGCTTGTGCAACGCACCTGCGACCTTTCAAAGGTACATGCTCTCAATTTTCTCTGATATGGTGGAAAATTTTCTGGAGGTCTTCATGGATAAATTTTCAGTATTTGGAGACTCATTCAACTCTTGTCTTGACCATCTAGCACTTGTTCTAAAGAGATGCCAAGAGACCAACCTAGTTTTAAACTGGGAGAAATGTCATTTTATGGTGACTGAAGGAATTGTCCTTGGGCACAAAATGTCGAACAGGGGAATAGAGGTGGATCAAGCTAAGGTAGAGGTAATTGAAAAATTACCACCACCTGCCAATGTTAAGGCAATCAGAAGCTTTCTGGGGCATGCAAGATTCTATAGGAGGTTTATAAAGGATTTCTCAAAAATTGCCAAACCTCTAAGTAATCTGCTAGCTGCTGACACGCCATTTATCTTTGATAAGGGGTGTCTGTAGGTGTTTGAGATCCTGAAAGCTAAGCTGGTCACAGCACCAGTCATCTCTGCACCAGACTGGATATTACCATTTGAATTGATGTGTGATGCCAGTGATCATGCCGTTGGTGCAGTATTGGGACAGAGGCATGACAAACTTCTGCATGTCATTTACTATGCCAGTTGCGTTTTAAATGACGCACAAAAGAATTATACAACCACAGAAAAAGAGCTGCTTGCAGTGGTTTACGCCATTGACAAGTTCAGATCATATTTAGTAGGATCAAAAGTGATTGTGTACACTGATCATGCTGCTCTTAAATATCTACTCACAAAGCAGGATTCAAAACCCAAACTCATCAGATGGGTGTTGCTTCTGCAAGAGTTTGATATAGAAATAGGAGACAGAAAAGGGACAGGAAATCAAGTAGCAGATCACCTATCCTGGATAGAACCAGTAGAAGGGGCGTCCCTCCCTTCTACTGAGATCTCTGAAACCTTTCCGGATGAGCAACTCTTTGCCATCCAGGAAGTGCCATGGTTTGCAGACATTGGAAACTACAAGGCAGTGAGATTCATACCCAAAGAGTACAGTAGGCAGCAATCAAAGAAGTTGATCACAGATGCAAAGTACTATCTTTGGGATGAACCATATCTCTTCAAGAGATGTGCAGACGGAGTAATCCATAGATGTGTGCCTAAAGAAGAAGCACAGAGAATCCTATGGCATTGCCATGGATCACAGTATGGAGGACATTTTGGAAGTGAGCGAACAGCCACAAGAGTCCTCCAATGTGGCTTCTACTGGCCTACTCTCTATAAAGATTCCCGAGCGTTTGTGCTTAATTGTGATAGTTGCCAAAGATCTGGCAATCTGCCTCACAGTTATGCCATGCCTCAACAAGGGATCTTGGAGACTGAGTTGTTTGATGTATGGGGAATTGACTTCATGGGGCCTTTCCCACCATCATACTCAAACACTTACATTCTGGTGGCAGTGGATTATGTATCCAAATGGGTGGAAGCTATTGCTACACCCACTAATGACACTAAGACAGTGTTAAAATTCCTCCAGAAACACATCTTCAGCAGATTTGGCACCCCTAGAGTACTAATCAGTGATGGGGGTACTCATTTTTGCAATAAACAGCTCTACTCTGCTTTGGTTCGTTATGGAGTTAGCCACAGGGTGGCCACTCCATATCACCCACAGACAAATGGGCAAGCTGAAGTCTCAAATAGAGAACTCAAAAGAATCCTAGAACGGACTGTAATTAACCGTAGAAGGGATTGGGCAAGGAGCTTGGATGATGCTTTGTGGGCATACAAAACAGCATTCAAAACCCCTATAGGGACCTCTCCATACCAGCTTGTGTATGGAAAGGCATGCCACTTGCCAGTGGAACTGGAACATAAAGCCTACTGGGCAACCAGATTCTTGAACCTTGATGCCAAGTTAGCTGGAGAAAAAAGATTGCTCCAGTTAAATGAGCTAGAGGAATTTAGACTCAATGCTTTCGAGAATGCAAAAAATATACAAAGAGAAAGCAAAAAGATGGCATGATAAAAAATTATCATCCAGAGTCTTTGAGCCAGGGCAGAAAGTTCTGCTATTTAATTCTAGGCTCAAATTATTTCCCGGGAAATTGAAGTCCCGGTGGAGAGGTCCATACGTGATCACAAGCGTGTCACCATATGGATACGTAGAGCTTCAGGATTATGATTCTAATAAAAAGTTCATTGTTAATGGACAGAGAGTCAAACATTATCTTGAAGGCAACTTTGAGCAAGAATGCTCAAAACTGAGGCTTGATTAAAGCTCAGTAATAGTCCAGCTAATGACAATAAAGAAGCGCTTGCTGGGAGGCAACCCAGCCATTCACAAAATTTAATTTTATTTGTTTTTGTTAAATTTTTTTTTACAGACATATGTCAAAGAATCTACAAAAGGTAAAACAGCAATTGCTTGAATTCACAGAGTTACAGAGGAATTTGGAAGTTCACTAGCGTAAAAAAAAAAGCCAGTAAGAAACATTTTGGGTGTTGAACGCCCAAAAGAAGCACCCACTGGGCGTTCAACGCCAGTAAGGGTAGCCATCTGGGCGTTAAATGCCAGAAAGGAGCATCTTCTGGGCGTTGAATGCCAGAAAGAAGCACCTTCTGGGCATTTAACGCCAGATTGACAGCGTCCTGGGCGTTCAGAAAAACGCCCAGTGACAAAGGACTTCCTGGCGTTCAACGCCAGAAAGAAGCAACAGCTGGGCGTTGAACGCCCAGAAGAAGCAGCAAGTGGGTGTTAAACGCCCAAAACATGCAGCGTCTGGGCGTTTAACGCCAGAATGGTGGGGAGGAAGTAAAATTCGTTTTTCTTCACAAATTTTCTAATTTTCATGTTTCAATTCATGATTTCTTGCATAAACATGTTTCCAAATATCATCCTTCAATTTCAAAAATTTTAATCCTAATTTCTAAAAACCTTAATTTCTAAAATCCCTTTTTCAAAAATAGTAAATGTATCTTAATCCATAAAGACAAAAATTTTTTAATCCAATCCAACTCTTTTTTTTTAAAACTCAATTATCTTTTAAAAATCTTCTTTCAAAATTAAAATTCAAAATTATCTTTTCCAAATATAATTAACAATTTTTATTTTTAAATTATATCTTTTTCTTATCATATTTATCTTCTATAAATCTTATTTTTTATCTTATATCTTTTTCAACTCATCATATCTTTTGAATGTCGAAATTGCCTCTCCCTCTATTCCTCTCCTATCCTTTCTTTTGCTTGAGGACAAGCAAACCTCTAAGTTTGGTGTGATTTGCCATGATCACTGAGCTAAAACTCATCAAGATCATGGCACCTAAGGGAACAGGAAGAGCAAGGATGTGACTTAAAGGAACTGAAGCGTTAGAAATTATCTCTTGAAGGACCAAGCACCCCACAGACTAGAGGAACATCCACTTCCCAAAATAAAGGTCGTTGAGTTCTAATCTTTGCCTTAACTCTGTGATAACTGTTCTTATTAGGAATTTACCTTAGAAGTTATATATTAGTAATAGTAATTAGTATCTCTACTTTGATTTTAATTCCAATTAAGTTATAATTTATTTTTCTCATCATCATCAAACATGAATAAAATAGTAGATTTTTAGAATAAAGAGGCAATAATTTTTTGAGTACTTAATAAGAAAAATTCTAATTATTTATATGTGGTGGCAATACTTTTTGTCTTCTGAACGAATGCTTGAACAGTGCATATTTTTGATCTTGTTGTTTATGAATGTTAAAATTTGTTGCCTCTTGAAATAATGATGAAAAAGAGAAATGTTATTGATGATCTGAAAAATCAAAAAAAAAATTTTTGATTCTTGAAGCAAGAAAAAGCAGTGAAAAAGCAAAAGCTTGTGCGAAAAAAAGGAAAAAATAGAAAGAAAAAGAAAAAGCAAGCAGAAAAAGCCAATACCCGTTAAAACTAAAAGGCAGGGGTAAAAAGGATCCAAGGCTTTGAGCATCAATGGATAGGAGGGCCCAAGGAAATAAATCCAGGCCTAAGCGGCTAAATCAAGCTGTCCCTAACCATGTGCTTGTGGCAAGCAGGTCCAAGTGAAAAGCTTGAGACTGAGTGGTTAAAGTCGTGATCCAAAGCAAAAGAGTGTGCTTAAGAACTCTGGACACCTCTAATTGGGGACTTGAGCAAAGCTAAGTCACAATCTGAAAAGGTTCACCCGGTTATGTGTCTGTGCCATTTATGTATCCGGTGGTAATACTGGAAAACAAAATGTTTAGGGCCACAGCCAAGACTTATAAAGTAACTGTGTTCAAGAATCAACATACTAAACTAGGAGAGTCAATAATACTATCTGAATTCTAAGTTCATAGGGATGCCAACCATTCTGAATTTCAAAGGATAAAGTGAGATGCCAAAACTGTTCAAAAGCAAAAAGCTACTAGTCCCGCTCATCTAATTAGAATCTGAGCTTCACTTGAAACTCTGAGATATTATGGTTTCTTAATTTTTTTTCATCCTATTTTATTTATCTAGTTGCTTGAGGACAAGCAACAGTTTAAGTTTGGTGTTGTGATGAGCGGATATTTTATACGCTTTTTGGGGGTAATTTCATGTAGATTTTAGTATGTTTTAATTAGTTTTTTGTAGAATATTATTAGTTTTTAGGCAAAAATCATATTTCTAGACTTTACTATGATTTTGTGTGTTTTTCTGTGATTTCAGGTATTTTCTGGCTGAAATTGAGGGAGCTGAGCAAAAATCTGAGTTAGGCTGAAAAAGGACTGCTGATGCTGTTGGATCCTGACCTCCCTGCACTCGGAATGAAATATTTGGATCTACAAGAGTCCAATTGACGGGCTCTCAATTGGGTTGGAAAGTAGACATCCAGGGCTTTCCAGCAATATATAATAGTCCATACTTTACGCGAAGATAGACGACGTAAACTGGCGTTCAACGCCAGTTCCATGTTGTAGTTTGGCGTCCAGCGCCAGAAATAGGTTACAAGTTGGAGTTCAACGCCAGAAACAGGTTACAACCTGGCGTTGAACACCGAAAACAGCCCAGGCACGTGAGAAGCTTAAGTCTCAGCCCCAGCACACACCAAGTGGGCCCCAGAAATGGATTTCTGCACTATCTATCATAGTTTACTCATTTTCTGTAAACCTAGGTTATTAGTTTACTATTTAAAGAACTTTTAGAGACTTAATTTGTATCTCATGACATTTTCAGATCTGAATTTTATACACTTTGACGGCATGAGTCTCTAAACTCCATTGTAGGGGGTGAGGAGCTCTGCAGCGTCTCAATGAATTAATGCAATTGTTTCTATTTCTCCATTCAAACGTGTGTGTGTTCCTATCTAAGATGTTCATTCGCGCTTCCGTGACACTCATCACCTTCCTCAATCCATGAACGTGTGCCTGACAAACACCTCCGTTCTACATCAAATTGAATGAGCATCTCTTAGCTTCCTTAATCAGAATCTTCGTGGTATAAGCTAGAACTGATGGCAGCCACTCTTGAGGATCCGGAAAGTCTAAACCTTGTCTGTGGTATTCCGAGTAGGATTCAAGGATTGAATGGCTATGACGCGCTTCAAACTCGCGATTGCTGTGCGTGATGACAAACGCAAAAGGTTCAATGGATCCTATTCCAACATGATCAAAAACCAACAGCTGATTAGCCATGCTGTGATAGAGCATCTAGACCATTTTCACTGAGAGGATGGGAAGTAGCCACTGACAATGGTGACACCCTACATACAGCTTGCCATGGATGGAACTTTACAAACAATTGAGTTGAATATTACATTGCAGAAATTCAGAGGACAAAGCATCTCCAAAACTCCAACATATCCTCCATTAATAAAGTAATAATTACTTATTCCAAACACTTTTACTTCTTACAATTAAATCCAAATAATCTTATTGGCATCCTGACTAAGATTAATAAAATAAACATAGCTTGCTTCAAACCAATAATCTCTGTGGGATCGACCCTTACTCACGTAAGGTATTACTTGGACGACCCAGTGCACTTGCTGGTTAGTTGTACGGATTGCAAATTCGTACACTAGGCTACCCTGTGGCTAACTCCATAACGAACAAAAGCAGAGTAAAGCTGTTTATTGCAGAAATGAGTGCCCCCATCACTAATTAATACTCTAGGGGTACCAAATCTGCTGAAGATGTTTCTGGAGGAATTTTAACACTGTTTTAATGTCATTAGTAGGTGTTGCAATAGCTTCCATCCATTTGGATACATAATCCACTGCCACCAGAATATAAGTGTTTGAGTATGATGGTGGGAAAGGTCCTATGAAGTCAATACCCCATACATCAAACAACTCAATCTCCAAGATCCCTTGTTTAGGGATGGCATAACTGTGAGGCAGATTACCAGATCTTTGGCAACTGTCACAATTAAGTACAAACACTCGGGAATCTTTATAGAGAGTATACCAGTAGAAGCCACATTGGAGGACTCTTGTGGCTATTCGCTCACTTCCAAAATGTCCTCCATACTGGGATCCATGGCAATGCCATAGAATCTTCTGTGCTTCTTCTTTAGGCACACATCTATGGATTACTCCGTCTGCACATCTCTTAAAGAGATACGGCTCATCCCAAAGATAATACTTTGCATCCGTGATCAGCTTCTTTGATTGCTGTCTACTGTATTCTTTGGGTATGAATCTCACTGCCTTGTAGTTTGCAATGTCTGCAAACCATGGCACTTCCTGGATGGCAAAGAGTTGCTCATCCGGAAAGTTTTCAGAGATCTCAGTAAGAGGGATGGACGCCCCTTCTACTGGTTCTATTCGGGACAGATGGTCTGCTACCTGATTCTCTGTCCCTTTTCTGTCTCTTATTTCTATATCAAACTCTTGCAGAAGCAACACCCATCTTATAAGTCTGGGTTTTGAATCCTGCTTTGTGAGTAGATATTTAAGAGCAGCATGATCAGTGTACACAATCACTTTTGATCCTACTAAATAGGATCTGAATTTGTCAATGGCGTAAACCACTGCAAGCAGCTCTTTTTCTGTAGTTGTGTAATTCTTCTGTGCGTCATTTAAAACACGACTGGCATAGTAAAGGACGTGCAGAAGCTTGTCATGCCTCTGTCCCAACACTGCACCAATGGCATGGTCACTGGCATCACACATTAGTTCAAATGGCAATGTCCAGTTTGGTGCAGAGATGATTGGTGCTGTGACCAATTTAGCTTTCAGAGTCTCAAATGCCTGCAGACACTCTTTATCAAAGATAAATGGCGTGTCAGCAGCTAGCAGGTTGCTCAGAGGTTTGGCGATTTTTGAAAAATCCTTTATAAACCTCCTATAGAATCCTGCATGCCCCAGAAAGCTTCTGATTGCCTTAACATTGGCAGGTGGTGGTAATTTTTCAATTACCTCTACCTTAGCTTGATCCACCTCTATTCCCTTGTTCGAAATTTTGTGCCCAAGGACAATTCCTTCAGTTACCATAAAGTGACACTTCTCCCAGTTTAAAACCAGGTTAGTCTCTTGGCATCTCTTTAGAACAAGTGCTAGATGGTCAAGACAGGAGCTGAATGAGTCTCCAAATACTGAAAAGTCATCCATGAAAACTTCCAAAAAATTTTTCACCATATCAGAGAAAATTGAGAGCATGCACCTCTGAAAGGTTGCAGGTGCATTGCACAGGCCAAATGGCATCCTTCTGTATGCAAATACTCCAGATGGACATGTGAATGCTATTTTCTCTTGATCCTGGGGATCTACTACAATTTGATTATAACCTGAATATCCATCCTGGAAGCAGTAGTATTCATGACCTGCTAGTCTTTCTAGCATCTGGTCTATGAATGGTAAAGGAAAATGATCCTTTCTGGTGGCTGTATTGAGCCTTCTATAATCAATACACATACGCCACCCTGTAACTGTTCTTGTAGGAACCAGTTCATTTTTTTCATTATGTACTACTGTCATGCCTCCCTTCGTAGGGACGACCTAGACAGGGCTTACCCAGGGGCTGTCAGAAATAGGATAAATAATCCCAGCCTCTAGTAATTTAGTGACCTCCTTCTGTACCACTTCCTTCATGGCTGGATTCAGCCGCCCTTGTGGTTGGACCACTGGCTTGGCGTCACCCTCCAATAGGATCTTGTGCATGCATCTGGCTAGGCTAATGCCCTTAAGATCACTGATGGACCACCCAAGAGCTGTCTTGTGTGTCCTTAGCACTTGAATTAGTGCTTCCTCTTCCTGTGGTTCTAAGGTAGAGCTTATGATTACAGGAAAGGTATCATCTTCTCCTAGAAATGCATATTTTAGGGATGGTGGTAATAGTTTGAGCTCGGGTTTGGGAGGTTTCTCCTCTTCCTGAGGGATTTTCAGAGGTTCTATTATTCTTTCTGATTCCTCTAAATCAGGCTGAACATCTTTAAAGATGACCTCTAGCTCTGATTCGAGACTCTCAGCCATGTTGACCTTTCTTATCAGAGAGTCAATAATATCAACACCCATACAGTCATTTGGGGTGTCTAGATGTTGCATGGCTTTGACAACATTCAACTTGAACTCATCCTCATTGACTCTCAGGGTTACTTCCCCTTTTTGGACGTCAATGAGGGTTCGGCCAGATGCTAGGAGAGGTCTTCCTAGAATGAGAGTTGCACTCTTGTGTTCCTCCATTTCCAGCACCACAAAGTCAGTAGGAAAGGCAAATGGCCCAACCTTGACAATCATGTCTTCAATCATGCCTGATGGGTATTTAATGGAGCCATCAGCAAGTTGAAGACATATCCAGGTTGGTTTGACTTCTTCAGTCAAACCAAGCTTTGTGATAATAGATGCAGGTATTAAGTTGATACTTGCCCCAAGATCACATAGAACCTGCTTGGTACAAGTACCCTCTAATGTGCATGGTATCATAAAGCTTCTGGGATCCTTAAGCTTCTCAGGTAAGCTTTTTAGGATAACTGCACTGCATTCTTCAGTGAGGTAAACTTTTTCAGTTTCCCTCCAATCCTTCTTATGACTTAAGATCTCTTTCATGAACTTGGCATAAGAGGGTATTTGCTCAAGTGCTTCTGCAAACAGAATCTTTATTTCAAGAGTCCTGAGATAGTCTGCAAAACGGGCAAATTGCTTATCCTGTTCCGCTTGGCGAAGTTTTTGAGGATAAGGCATTTTGGCCTTGTATTCCTCAACCTTAGTTGCTGCAGGTTTATTACCTGTAGAAGTGGGTTGGGAAGCCTTTTTAGAAGGGTTGTTATCAGCACTTGTATGTGACTGATCCCCCATTGGCGTTTGAACGCCAGGGGTGGAAGCTGGAGTGGCGTTAGACGCCAACTCCTTATCTGTTACTGGCATCTGAACGCCAGAACTATGCTCTCCTTGGGCGTTCAACGCTAGATTCATGCTTGTTTCTGGCGTTGAACGCCAGGAATGAGCATGGTCTGAGCGTTCAGCGCCAGCCTTATTCCTCTCTGGGCTCTAATTATCCTCAGAGGGATTTTGAGTAGCCATTTGTTCATTTCTTGGCTTCCTGCTGGTTTGAAGTGAGGTATTTAATGTTTTCCCACTTCTTAATTGAACTGCTTGGCATTCTTCTGTTATTTGTTTTGACAGTTGCTTTTCTGTTTGCTTTAACTGTACTTCCATATTCCTGTTAGCCATTCTTGTTTCCTATAGTATTTCCTTGAATTCGGCTAGCTGCTGAGTTAGAAAGTCTAATTGCTGATTGAATTCATTAGCCTGATCTACAGGACTGAGTTCAGCAGTTACTGTTTTAGCTTCTTCTTTCATGGAAGATTCACTGCTTAGGTACAGATGCTGATTTCTGGCAACTGTATCAATAAGCTCTTGAGCTTCTTCAATTGTTTTTCTCATATGTATAGATCCACCGGCTGAGTGATCTAGAGAAATTTGAGCTTTTCTGTAAGCCCATAATAGAAGATGTCTAATTGCACCCACTCTGAAAATATCTCAGAGGGGCATTTTCTTAGCATCTCTCTGTATCTCTCCCAGGCATCATAAAGGGATTCATTATCTTCTTGTTTGAAGCCTTGGATGCCTAGCCTTAGCTATGTCATCCATTTTGGAGGAAAATAGTGATTCAGAAATTTTTCTGACAACTGTTTCCATGTCTTTATGCTGTTCTTAGGTTGGTTATTTAACCACCTCTTAGCTTGATCTTTTACAGCAAATGAAAACAGTAGTAATCTGTAGACATCCTGATCTACTTCCTTATTATGCACTGTGTCAACAATTTGTAAAAATTGTGCCAGAAACTCTGTAGGTTCTTCATGTGGAATACCAGAATACTGGCAGCTTTGCTGCACCATGATAATGAGCTGAGGATTCAACTCAAAGCTACTAACTCCAATGGAGGGTATATAGATACTACTCCCATATGAAGCAGTAGTGGGGTTAGCATATGACCCCAGAGTCCTCCTGGACCATTCATTTCCACTTAGTTCCATGATGGAGCAAGGGAGATGGTATAGATGTTGATATTGTCTATTTTATTTAATTTATTATATAAAGAAAATTGATTTTCGAAATAGTAAAATAGAATAAAATAAAAATCGAAATAAAAATAAATAAATAAATAAAGAAAATTAAAAATTAAAAATTTGAAAACTTTTATGAAGATTTTCGAAAATTTGAGGAGACAGAAAGTGGTTAGGATATTTTTGAAAAAGATATTTATATATTTTTTTTGAATTTTGAATTTTATGATGAAAGAGAAAAACACACAAAAGACACAAGACTTAAAATTTTTAGATCTAATGCTCTTTATTTTCGAAAATTTTGGAGGGAAAACACCAAGCAACACCAAACTTAAAAATTTTAAGATCAAAACACAAGAAAGACTCAAGAACACCTTGAAGATTCAGAAGAACAACAAGAACGTAAGAAAGAACACCAAACTTAAAATTTTTAGAAAACCAAGACAAATTTTCGAAAATTAAAGAAAAATTAACAAGAAAACACCAAACTTAGAGTTTGGCACAAGATTCAATCAAAGAAAAATTATTTTTGAAAAAAATTTTAAAGAAGATACCCAATTATCAAGAACATAAACTAATGCTCTAGCCAATTGGGCAGTAACTTCAATGTTGATTTTAAAGATGTATTATATTTATGGATAAAAGTATAATTTTTGAAAGTTAATGTTTTGAAAAAGCACAAGAAAAACAAGAAAAGACACAGAACAAGAAAAACTTAAGATCAAACAAGAAAAGTAAACAAGAACAACTTAAAGATCGATGAAGAACAAAGAACACAAAGTCAAAAATCAAAGGAAAATATAAAATATGCAATTGACACCAAACCTTGAACAAGACACTAAACTCATGAAAAAAAATAAAAAATTGATCAAGAAAGATAATATTTTTTTGAAAAGAAATTTTTGAAAAGGAATTATCCTCTCAGAATTTAATGACTCTATAATAATAAAAAAATAAATTATTCCTAATCTAAGAAATAAAATAAACCTTTAGTTGTTCAAACTCAAACAATCCCCGGCAACGGCGCCAAAAACTTGGTGCACGAATTTGCAATCCGTACAACTAACCAGCAAGTGCACTGGGTCGTTCAAGTAATACCTTATGTGAGTAAGGGTCGATCCCACGGAGATTATTGGTTTGAAGCAAGCTATGTTTATTTTATTAATCTTAGTCAGGATGCCAATAAGATTATTTGGATTTAATTGTAAGAAGTAAAAGTGTTTGGAATAAGTAATTGTTACTTTATTAATGGAGGATATGTTGGAGTTTTGGAGATGCTTTGTCCTCTGAATTTATGCAATGTAATATTCAACTCAATTGTTTGTAAAGTTCCATCCATGGCAAGCTGTATGTAGGGTGTCACCATTGTCAGTGGCTACTTCCCATCCTCTTAGTGAAAACGGTTCAGATGCTCTGTCACAGCATGGCTAATCAGCTGTTGGTTCTCGATCATGTTGGAATCGGATCCATTGATCCTTTTGCGTTTGTCATCACGCCCAGCAATCGCGAGTTTGAAGCGCGTCACAGCCATTCAATCCTTGAATCCGACTCGGAATACTACAGACAAGGTTTAGACTTTCCGGATCCTCAAGAGTGGCTGCCATCAGTTCTAGCTTATACCACGAAGATTCTGATTAAGGAAGCTAAGAGATGCTCATTCAATCTGATGTAGAACGGAGGTGTTTGTCAGGCACACGTTCATGGATTGAGGAAGGTGATGAGTGTCACGGATCATCACCTCCTTCACAATTAAGCGCGAATGAACATCTTAGATAGGAACACACACATGTTTGAATAAAATTCAGATCTGAAAATGTCATGAGACGCTGCAGAGCTCCTCACCCCCAACAATGGAGTTTAGAGACTCATGCTGTCAAAGTGTATAAAATTCAGATATGAAAATGTCATGAGATACAAATTAAGTCTCTAAAAGTTGTTTAAATTGTAAACTAATAACCTAGGTTTACAGAAAATGAGTAAACTATGATAGATAGTGCAGAAATCCATTTCTGGGGCCCACTTGGTGTGTGCTGGGGCTGAGACTTAAGCTTCTCACGTGCCTGGGCTGTTTTGGGCGTTCAACACCAGGTTGTAACCTGTTTCTGGCGTTGAACTCCAACTTGTAACCTGTTTCTGGCGCTGGACGCCAGACTGCAACATGGAACTGGCGTTGAACGCCAGTTTACGTCGTCTATCTTCGCGCAAAGTATGGACTATTATATATTGTTGGAAAGCCCTGGATGTCTACTTTCCAACCCAATTAAGAGCGCGTCGATTGGACTCCTGTAGCTCCAAAAATTCCATTCCGAGTGCAGGGAGGTCAGGATCCAACAGCATCAGCAGTCCTTTTTCAGCCTAACTCAGATTTTTGCTCAGCTCCCTCAATTTCAGCCAGAAAATACCTGAAATCACAAAAAAACACACAAACTCATAGTAAATTCCAGAAATATGATTTTTGCCTAAAAACTAATAATATTCTACTAAAAACTAATTAAAACATACTAAAATCTACATGAAATTACCCCCAAAAAGCGTATAAAATATCCGCTCATCATAGCCACTGCATATCATCCACAGATAAATGGGCAAGCTGAAGTCTCTAACAGAGAACTTAAAAGAATTCTGAAACGGACTGTAATTAACCGTAGAAAGGATTGGGCAAGAAGCTTAGATGATGCTCTGTGGGCATACAGAACAGCATTCAAGACCCCTATAGGGACCTCTCCATACCAGCTTGTGTATGGAAAGGCATGTCACTTGCCAGTGAAACTAGAACATAAGACCTACTGGGCAACCAGATTCTTGAACCTTGATGCCAAGTTAGCTAGAGAAAAATGGTTGCTTCAGTTAAATGAGCTAGAGGAATTTAGACTCAATGCTTTCGAGAATGAAAAAATTTACAAAGAGAAAGCAAAAAGATGGCATGATAAGAAATTGTCATCCAGAGTCTTTGAGCCGGGGCAGAAAGTTTTGCTATTTAATTCTAAGCTCAAATTATTCTCCGGGAAATTAAAATCCCGGTGGAGAGGTCCATATGTAATTACAAGTGTATCACCATATGGATACGCAGAGCTTCAGGATAATGACTCTAACAAAAAGTTCATTGTTAATGGACAGAGAATTAAACATTATCTTGAAAGAAATTTTGAGCAAGAATGCTCAAAACTGAGACTTAATTAAAGCTCAGTAATAGTCCAGCTAATGACATTAAAGAAGCGCTTGCTGGGAGGCAACCCAGCCATTCACAAAATTTAATTTTATTTGTTTTTGTTAATTAATTGATTTTTACAGGTATATGTCAAAGTATCTTCAAGGTAAAAAAGCAATTGATTGAAATTCACAAAGTTACAGGGGAATTTGGAAGATCACTGGCGTGAAAATGCCAGTAAGAAATGTTTTGGGCGTTGAACGGCCAAAAGAAGCATCCCCTGGGCGTTCAACGCCAGTAAGGATAACCATCTGGGCGTTGAACGCCAGAAAGGAGCATCTTCTGGGCGTTGAACGCCAGAAAGAAGCTCCTTCTAGGCGTTTAACGCCAGAATTACAGCATCCTGGGCGTTTAGAAAAATGCCCAGTGACAAAGGACTGCCTGGCGTTCAACGCCAGAAAGAAGCAACAGCTAGGCGTTGAACGCCCAGGAGAAGCAGCAATTGGGCGTTAAACGCCCAAAACATGCAGCATTTGGGCGTTTAACGCCAGGATGGTGGGGAGGAGGTAAAATTCGTTTTTCTTTACAAATTTTCCAAATTTTTATATTTCAAATCATGATTTCTTGCATAAACATGTTTCAAAATGTCCTCCTTCAAATCAAAATAGTTTTCTAAGAACCCTAATTTCTAAAATCCCTTTTTCAAAAATAATATAGCTTCATACATAAACATAAACCTTTTTCCAATCCAATCCAACTCTTTTTTTTTCAATTTTTTTAAAAAACTTAATTATCTTTTAAAATCTTTTTCAAATTAAAAATTCAGATTTATTTTTAAATATCATCTTTTTAAATTATATCCTTTTCTTATCATATTTATCTTTTATAAATCATATCTTTTATCTTATATCTTTTTCTTATTTTCGAAAACCCACCCCCCTCCCTTTATATCCACTTTCGGCGCCCCTCTCATCATCCACCATTGCACACTTGCTCTCCTTCTATCCCTCTTCTCTCCTTTCTTTTGCTTGAGGACAAGCAAACCTCTAAGTTTGGTGTGCTTACCCGTGATCACAAAAACATACTCTGATCATGGCCCCTAAAGGAAAACAACCCAACCCAAGAGGTAAGAAAGAGAATATTTCAAAGCCACTTTGGAATCAAGGGAAGTTCTTAACTAAAGAACATTCAGACCATTACTACAAAATAATGAGTCTAAGATCAGTGATCCCGGAAGTCAAGTTCGATCTGAAAGAAGATGAATATCCGGAGATCCAAGAACAAATTCAAAACAGGAACTGGGAAATCCTAGCTAATCCTGAAACGAAAGTGGAAAGGAATATGGTTCAGGAGTTCTATGCAAATCTATGGCAGACAGACAGGCAAAGAATAATTGGAGCTGCCCTCTATGATCATCGGACCTTAGTCAGAGGAAAGATTGTTCACACCCATCCTGACAAAATCAGGGAGATCTTTAAGCTTCGTCAACTGAAGGATGACCCAGACTCCTTTAATAGGAGAATGATTAGGGTAAACAAAGGCCTGGACAAGATTCTAGAGGATATATGCATCCCTGAAGCCAGGTGGACCACCAGCACCACTGGCATCCCAAATCAACTCAAAAGAGAAGATCTCAAACCAGCTGCCAGAGGCTGGCTAGATTTCATTGGGCGTTCTATATTGCCCACCAGCAACCGTTCTGAAGTTACTGTTAAAAGAGCAGTGATGATTCACTGCATCAAGTTGGGAAAAGAAGTAGAAGTCCATCAACTGATCTCGTGTGAACTATACAAAATAGCAAACAAGAATTCCAAGGATGCCAGATTGGCCTATCCAAGCTTAATTTTTATGCTCTGCAGAGATGCCGGAGTGAAGATGGGAATAACAGAGTATATCTCAGTTGAGAGGCCAATCACTAAAATATCAATGGAAAGACAACAGCTGCAGGATGATCCAATCAAGAGGAGAGCACAAGAAGTCCTCCCAGAACTTCCTCAATTTGAATATTGGGAACATCTTGAGGCATCTATTTCCAAATTGCAAGAAGTTATGAACCAAATAAAGGAAGAACAGAACAATCAAAGTAGCATGCTTTGCAAACTGCTTAAGGAACAAGAAGAGCAAGGGCGTGATTTAAGGGAGCTGAAGCGCTAGAAATTAATCCTTGAAGGACCAAGCACCCCACAAATCAGAGGAACATCCACTTCCCAAAATACAGGTTGTTGAGTTCTAATTTTAGCTTTAACTCTGTGATAGTGTTTTTATAGAAATTTACCTTAGAAGTTATACAGTAGTAGTAGTAGTAATTAGCATATCTATTCTGGTTTTATTTCCAATTAAGTTATAAATTATTTTTCTCATCATCATCAGGCATGAATAAGATAGTAGATTTTTAGAATAAAGAAGTAATTTATATTTTTCGAGTTCTTAATAATAAAAATCATAATTAATTATATGTGGTGGCAATACTTTTTGTTCTCTGAATGAATGCTTGAACAGTGCATATTTTATCCTGAATTTTACGAATGTTGGCTCTTGAAAAAATGAGGAACACGAAAAATATTATTGATGATCTAAAAAGTCATGAATTTGATTCTTGAAGCAAGAAAAAGCAGTGAAAAAAAAAACTTGTACAAGAAATCATTGGATCAAGAAAAAGAAAAAGCCAATAGCCCTTAAAACCAAAAGGCAAGGGTGAAAAGGATCCAAGGCTTTGAGCATCAGTGGATAGGAGGGCCCAAGAAAGTAATTCCAGGCCTAAGCGGCTAAATCAAGTTGTCCCTAACCATGTGCTTGTGGCATGCAGGTCCAAGTGAAAAGCTTGAGACTGAGTGGTTAAAGTCGTGATCCAAAGCAAAAAGAGTGTGCTTAAGAGCTCTGGACACCTCTAACAGGGGACTTTAGCAAAGCTGAGCCATAATCTGAAAAGGTTCACCCAGTCATGTGTCTGTGGCATTTATGTATCCGGTGGTAATACTGGAAAACAAAGTGCTTAGGGCCACGGCCAAGACTCATAAAGTAACTGTGTTCAAAAATCAACATACTACACTAGGAGAATCAATAATACTATCTGAATTTTGAGTTCCTATGGATGCCAATCATTCTGAATTTCAAAGGATAAAGGGAGACGCCAAAACTGTTCAGAAACAAAAAGCTACTAGCCCCGCTCATCTAAATTAGAATCTGAGCTTCACTTAAAACTCGGAGATTTTATTACTCCTTAAATTCTTTTTATCCTATTTTGATCATCTAGTTGCTTGGGGACAAGCCATAGTTTAAGTTTGGTGTTGTGATGAGCAGATATTTTATACGCTTTTTGGGGGTAATTTCATGTAGATTTTAGCATGTTTTAATTAGTTTTTAGTAGAATATTATTAGTTTTTAGGAAAAAATCATATTTCTAGACTTTACTATGAGTTTGTGTGTTTTTCTGTGATTTCAGGTATTTTCTGGCTGAAATTAAGGGAGCTGAGCAAAAATCTGAGTTAGGCTGAAAAAGGACTGCTGATGTTGTTGGATCCTGACCTCCCTGCACTCGGAATAGAATTTTTGGAGCTACAAGAGTCCAATTGATGCGCTCTCAATTGGGTTAGACAGTAGACATCCAGGGCTTTTTAGCAAAGATAGACGACGTAAACTGGCGTTCAATGCCAGTTCGATGTTGCAGTCTAGCGTCCAGCGCCAGAAACAAGTTACAAGTTGGAGTTCAACGCCAGAAACAGGTTACAACCTGGCGTTGAATGCCCAAAATAGCCCAGGCACGTGAGAAGCTTAAGTCTCAGCCCCAGCACACACCAAGTGGGCCCCAGAAATGGATTTCAGCACTATCTATCATAGTTTACTCATTTTCTGTAAACCTAGGTTATTAGTTTACTATTTAAACAACTTTTAGAGACTTAATTTGTATCTCATGACATTTTCAGATCTGAGTTTTGTACACTTTGACGGCATGAGTTTCTAAACTCCATTGTTGGGGGTGAGGAGCTCTGCAGCGTCTCAATGAATTAATGCAATTGTTTCTATTTCTCCTTTCAAATGTGTGTGTGTTCCTATCTAAGATGTTCATTCGCGCTTAATTGTGAAGGAGGTGATGATCCGTGACACTCATCACCTTCCTCAATCCATGAACGTGTGCCTGACAAACACCTCCATTCTACATCAGATTGAATGAGCATCTCTTAGCTTCCTTAATCAGAATCTTCGTGGAATAAGCTAGAACTGATGGCGGCCACTCTTGAGGATCCGGAAAGTCTAAACCTTGTCTGTGGTATTCCGAGTAGGATTCAAGGATTGAATGGCTCTGACACGCTTCAAAAACGCGATTGCTGGGCGTGATGACAAACGCAAAAGGATCAATGGATCCTATTCCAACATGATCGAGAACCAACAGCTGATTAGCCATGCTGTGACAGAGCATCTGGACCGTTTTCACTAAGAGGATGGGAAGTAGCCACTGACAATGGTGACACCCTACATACAGCTTGCCATGGATGGAACTTTACAAACAATTGAGTTGAATATTACATTGCAGAAATTCAGAGGACAAAGCATCTCCAAAACTCCAACATATCCTCCATTAATAAATTAACAATTACTTATTTCAAACACTTTTACTTCTTACAATTAAATCCAAATATTCTTATTGGTATCCTGACTAAGATTAATAAAATAATCATAGCTTGCTTCAAACCAATAATCTCCGTAGAATCGACCCTTACTCACGTAAGGTATTACTTGGACGACCCAGTGCACTTGCTGGTTAGTTGCACGGATTGCAAATTCGTGCACCAAGAGTCTCGAATCAGAGCTAGAGGATATCTTTAAAGATGTTCAGCCTGATCTGAAGGAACCAGAGAGAATAATAGAACCTTTGAAAATCCCTCAGAAAGAGGAGAAACCTCCCAAACCCGAGCTCGAACCATTACCACCATCCCTGAAATATGCATTTCTGGGAGAAGGTGATACCTTTCCTGTAATCATAAGCTCTACCTTAGAACTACAGGAAGAGGAAGCACTAATTCAAGTGCTAAGGACACACAAGACAGCTCTTGGGTGGTCCATCAGTAATCTTAAGGGCATTAGCCCAGCCAGATGCATGCACAAAATCCTATTGGAGGGTGACGCTAAGCCAGTAGTTCAACCACAGAGGCGGCTGAATCCAGCCATGAAGGAGGTGGTGCAGAAGGAGGTCACTAAATTACTAGAGGTTGGGATTGTTTATCTTATTTCTGATAGCCCCTGGGTAAGCCCTGTCCATGTCGTCCCTAAGAAGGGTGGCATGACAGTGGTTCATAATGAAAAAAATGAACTGGTTCCTACAAGAACAGTTACAGGGTGGCGTATGTGTATTGATTACAGAAGCTACCAGAAAGGATCATTTTCCTTTACCATTCATAGACCAGATGCTAGAAAGACTAGCAGGTCATGAATACTACTGCTTCTTGGATGGATATTCAGGTTATAATCAAATTGCAGTAGATCCCCAGGATCAAGAGAAAACAGCATTCACATGCCCATCTGGAGTATTTGCATACAGAAGGATGCCATTTGGTCTGTGCAATGCACCTGCAACCTTTCAAAGATGCATGCTCTCTATTTTCTCTGATATAGTGGAAACATTTCTAGAAGTCTTCATGGATAACTTTTCAGTGTTTGGAGATTCATTCAGCTCCTGTCTTAACCATCTAGCACTTGTTCTAAAGAGATGCCAAGAGACTAATCTGGTTTTAAACTGGGAGAAATGTCACTTCATGGTGACTGAAGGAATTGTCCTTGGGCATAAAATTTCGAACAAGGGAATAGAGGTGGATCAAGCTAAGGTGGAGGTAATTGAAAAATTACCACCACCTGCCAATGTTAAGGCAATCAGAAGCTTTCTGGGGCATGCAGGATTCTATAGGAGGTTTATAAAAGATTTTTCAAAAATCGCCAAACCTCTGAGTAATCTGCTAGCTGCTGACACGCCATTTATCTTTGATAAAGAGTGTTTGCAGGCGTTTAAGACTCTGAAAGCTAAGCTGGTCACATCACCAGTCATCTCTGCACCAGACTGGACATTACCATTTGAACTAATGTGTGATGCCAGTGACCATGCCATTGATGCAGTGTTGGGACAAAGGCATGACAAGCTTATGAACGTTATTTACTATGCCAGTCGTGTTTTAAATGACGCACAGAAAAACTACACAACCACAGAAAAAGAGTTACTTGCAGTAGTTTACGCAATTGACAAGTTCAGATCTTATTTAGTAGGATCAAAAGTGATTGTGTACACTGACCATGCTGCTCTTAAATATCTACTCACAAAGCAGGATTCAAAACCCAGACTCATCAGATGGGTGTTGCTTCTGCAGGAATTTGATATAGAAATAAGAGACAGAAAAGGGACAGAGAACCAAGTAGCAGATCATCTGTCCCGAATAGAACCAGTAGAAGGGTCTCCCTCCCTCTTACTGAAATCTCTGAAAACTTTCTGGATGAGCACCTCTTTGCCATCTAGGAAGTGCCATGGTTTGCAGACATTGCAAACTACTAGGCAGTGATATTCATACCCAAAGAGTACAGTAGGCAGCAAACAAAGAAATTGATCACGGATGCAAAGTACTATCTTTGGGATAAACTATATCTCTTCAAGAGATGTGCATACGGAGTAATCCGTAGATGTGTGCCTAAAGAAGAAGCACAGAAGATCCTATGGCACTACCATGGATCACAGTATGGAGGACATTTTGGAAGTGAGTGAACAGCTACAAGAGTACTCCAATGTGGCTTCTACTGGCCTACTCTCTATAAAGACTCCCGAGTGTTTGTACTTAATTGTGACAGTTGCCAAAGATCTGGCAATCTACCTCACAATTATGCCATGCCTCAACAAGGGATCTTGGAGATTGAGTTGTTTGATGTATGGGGTATTGACTTCATGGGACCTTTCTTACCATCATACTCAAACACTTATATTTTGGTGGCAGTAGATTATGTATCCAAATGGGTAGAAGCTATTGCAACACCCACTAATGATACTAAGATAGTGCTGAAATTCCTCCAGAAATACATCTTCAGCAGATTTGGTATCCCTAGAGTACTAATCAGTGATGGGGGCACTCATTTCTGCAAGAAACATCTTTACTCTGCTTTGGTTCGATATAGAGTTAGCCACAGGGTAGCTACTCCATATCATCCACAGATAAATGGGCAAGCTGAAGTCTCTAATAGAGAACTTAAAAGAATCCTGGAATAGACTGTGATTAACTGTATAAGGGAGTGGGCAAAAAGCTTGGATGATGCTCTGTGGGCATACAGAACAGCATTCAAGACACCTATAGGAACTTCTCCATACCAGCTGGTGTATGGAAAAGCCTGTCACTTGCCAGTGGAACTGGAACATAAGGCCTATTGGGCAACCAGATTCCTAAACCTTGATGCCAAGTTAGCTGGAGAAAAATGATTGCTCCAGTTAAATGAGCTAGAGGAATTCAGACTCAATGCTTTCGAAAATACAAAAATTTACAAAGAAAAAGCAAAAAGATGGCAAGATAAGAAATTGTCATCCAGAGTCTTTGAGCCAGGGCAGAAAGTTCTGCTATTTAATTCTAGGCTCAGATTATTCCCCAAGAAATTAAAATCCCGGTGGAGAGGTCCATATGTGATTACAAGTGTGTCACCATATGGATATGTGGAGCTTCAGGATAATGATTCTAACAAAAATTTCATTGTTAATGGACAGAGAGTTAAACATTATCTTGAAAGCAATTTGGAGCAAGAATGCTCAAAACTGAGACTTGATTAAAGCTCAGTAATAGTCCAGCTAAAGACAATAAAGAAGCGCTTGCTGGGAGGCAACCCAGCCATTTACAAAGCTTATTTGTTAATTAATTGATTTTTACAGGTTTATGTCAATTATCTTCAAGGTAAAATAGCAATTACTCGAGTTCATAGAGTTACAAAAGGATTCAGAGGATAAGACAGCAAAAAGAAGCTCACTGGTGTGAAAAAAAAGCCAGTAAGAGCTATTTTAGGCGTTGAACGCCCAAAAGAAGCACTTACTGGGCGTTCAACGCCAGTAAGGATAGTCATCTGGGCATTAAATGCCAGAAAGAAGCATCTTCTGGGCGTTGAACGCCATAAAGAAGCACCTTCTGGGTGTTCAACGCCAGATTTATAGCGTCCTGGGTGTTCAGAAAAACGCCCAGTGACAAAGGATTTCCTGGCGTTCAACGCCAGCTAGAAGCAACAGCAAGGCATTGAACGCCCAGGAGAAGCTGCAAATGGGTGTTAAACGCCCAAAACATGCAGCGTTTGGGCGTTTAACGCCAGGATTGTGGGGAGGAGGTAATTTCATTTTTAATTCACATTTTTCAAAATTTTTATATTCCAATTCATGATTTCTTGCATAAACATGTTACAAACTCTCATCCTTCAATTCCAAAAATTTTAATCCGAATTTCTAAAATTCCTTTTTCAAAAATATCAAATGTATCTTAATTCATAAACACAAATCCTTTTCAAATCCCATCCAACTCCTTTTCAATTTTTTTTAAAAAAACTCAATTATCTTTTAAAATCTTTTTCAAAATAAAAATTCAGATTTATCTTTTTCAAATATCATTCACAACTTTTTAATTTTAAATTATATCTTTTTCTTATCATATTTATCTTTTATAAATCATATCTTCTATCTTATCTTTCTTCATAATTTTCGAAAACCCACCCCCTCCCTTTAAATCAACATTCGGCCTCCCTCCTCTCATCCACCATTCGATACTAGCTCTCCTTCTATCCCTCTTCTTACCTTTCTTTTGCTTGAGGACAAGCAAACCTCTAAGTTTGGTGTGTTCATCTGTGATCACTAAACTATATTCACTAAGATCATGGCTCCTAAAGGAAAACAACCCACTCCAAGAGCCAAGAAAGAGAGTATCCCAAAACCACTTTGGAATCAAGGAAAGTTCTTAGCTAAAGAACATTCAGACCATTACTACAAAATAATGAGTCTAAGGTCAGTGATCCCGGAAGTCAAATTCGATCTGAAAGAAGATGAATATCCGGAGATCCAAGAGCAAATTCAAAACAGGAGCTGGAAAATCCTAGCTAATCCTGAGACAAAGGTGGGAAGAAACATGGTTTAGGAATTCTACGCTAATTTATGGAAAACAGACAGGCAGAGAATATCTGGAACTGCTCTCTATGACTATCGGACCTTGGTTAGAGGAAAGATTGTTCACATTCACCCTGATAAAATCAGGTGGATCTTTAAGCTACCCCAGCTGAAAGATGACCCAGACTCCTTTAATAGGAGAATGATGAGAACAAATAAAGGCCTGGACAAGATTCTAGAGGACATATGCCTCCCTGGAGCCAGGTGGACCACCAGCACCAAGGGCGTCCCAAATCAACTCAAAAGAGAAGATCTCAAACCAGTCGCCAAAGGCTGGCTGGACTTCATTGGGCGTTCTATACTGTCCACTAGCAACTGCTCTGAGGTCACTGTTAATCAATTTGAATACCGGGAGCATCTTGAAGCATCGGTTACCAAGTTGCAAGAAGCTATGGACCAAATAAAGGAAGAACAGAATAATCAAAATAGCATGCTTTGCAAACTGCTTGGGGAACAAGAGGAGCAAAGGCGTGACTTGAAGGAACTGAAGCGTCAGAAATTATCTCTTGAACCCCACAGACTAGAGGAACATCCACTTCCCAAAATAAAGGTTGTTGAGTCCTAATCTTAGCATTACTCTGTGATAGTTATCTTATAGATTTATCCTATACAGGTGCCTCCGTACGCGTCCTGGCCAAAAAGATGTCAATTCGTACACAGACATGTGTGTGCGCACGCATACCCCTATTTTTAGCAAATCATTATTTTGTGTTTTCAAACCCAATTTGACCTCATAAACCTCTATTTTCATATTGTTAGTTCTAAATTTGTTTAGTAAGCCTAGTAATAAGTTGTAATTAGGAAATAGAGGTAACTTGGGGATGAAGTAAAGGTTAAAAGTAATGAGTTATATGAGAAGAATGTGTATGCTTGGAGAATATATGATGCCATGGCTATGACAAACAATTATGTAATGAATATAAAAGATTATGAATGAATTAGGGAAATGATGAAAACTGAATTGGATTGTGAAATTGAAGAATTATAAATGAATTTCAATGATAATGAAATTGAAATTGATTGTGTTATGCCTCCGGGTAAGATGCAATGGTGTTATCCGCTTGCTCTGGGTAAGAGGCAAGATTGCCGGGTAAAATGCAGTGGTGTATCCACTTGCTCCAGTTAGGAGTTGGAAGCTCCGGGTAAGATGCAAGGGTGGATTATATCACCGCTTACTCCGGGTTGAGAACTATAACAGCGCCTGGGTAAGAGGCAGGGTGAAGTTGTCCCCTGCTCCGGGTACGTGGGTAAGATGCAAGGGTTGCGACATTGTCCCATTTGCTCTGTATTTGGTGTTCTGTCCACGATTAGCTACCAGGACATGTCATGCTGGCTAAGTAACCGACAATTGATATCAACAGCCATAGGACACGCATGCATCATAAGCATATTGTTTGAATTGCTTGTTCATGCTCTAATTGGGGATGCCTATGTGACTTGCATATGTCTACTTGTATACGTGGTACTTGCATTACTTGTATCCTAATTGTGTTTGTTATTGTCTGCTTGCTTGTCTGTGTGATTCGAATGGTGATGGAGGTTGTTGAGCGGATATTTTATAAGCTTTTTGGGGGTAATTTCATGTAGATTTTAGTATGTTTTAGTTAGTTTTTAGTATAATTTTATTAGTTTTTAGGAAAAATTCATATTTCTGGACTTTACTATGAGTTTGTGTATTTTTCTATAATTTTAGGTATTTTCTGGCTGAAATTGAGGGAGCTGAGCAAAAATCTGATTTAGGCTGAAAAAGGACTACTGATGCTGTTGGATTCTGACCTCCCTACACTCGGAATGGATTTTATGGAGCTACAGGATTCCAATTGGCGCGCTTTCAATTGGGTTGGAAAGTAGACATCCAGGGCTTTCCAGCAATATATAATATTTCATACTTTGCACAAAGATAGAGGACGTAAACTGGCATTCAACGCCAGTTCCATGTTGCAGTTTGGCGTTCAGCGCCAGAAACAGGTTGCAAGTTGGGGTTCAACGCCAGAAACAGGTTACAACCTGGCGTTCAACTCCAGAAACAACCCAGGCACGTGAGAAGCTTAAGTCTCAGCCCTAGCACACACCAAGTGGGCCCCAGAAGTGGATTTCTGCACTATCCATCCTAGTTTACTCATTTTCTATAAACCTAGGTTACTAGTTCAGTATTTAAACAACTTTTAGAGATTTATTTTATATCTCATGACATTTTTAGATCTGAATTTTATACTCTTTGACGGCATGAGTCTCTAAACTCCATTGTTAGGGTGAGGAGCTCTGCAACGTCTCGATGAATTAATGCAATTATTTCTGTTTTCCATTCAAACATGCTTGTTCCTATCTAAGATGTTCATTCGCACTTCACTATGAAGAAGGTGATGATCCGTGACACTCATCACCTTCCTCAATCCATGAACGTGTGCCTGACAACCACCTTCGTTCTATATTAGATTGAATGAGTATCCCTTAGATTCCTTAATCAAAATCTTCGAGGTATAAGCTAGAATTGTTGGCGGCATTGATGAGGATCCGGAAAGTCTAAACCTTGTCTGTGGTATTCCGAGTAGGATTCTGGGTTTGGATGACTGTGACGAGTTTCAAACTCGTGAGTTTTGGGCGTAGTGACAGACGCAAAAGGATCAATGGATCCTATTTCGACATGATCGAGAATCAACAGATGATTAGCCGTTCTGTGACAGAGCATTTGGACCATTTTCACTGAGAAGATGGGAGGTAGCCATTGACAATGGTGACACCCTACATACAGCTTGCCATGGAAGGAGCCTTGCATTTATGAAAGTGAGAAAGCATTATGTTACAGGAATTTAGAAGACAAAGCATCTCCAAAACTCCAACATATTCTCCATTATTGAGTAACAATTACTTATTCCAAACACTTTCACATTTTACAATTAAATTCAAAGAACTTTATTGGAATCCTGACTAAGATTAATAAGATAACCATAACTTGCTTCATACCAATAATCTCCGTGGGATCGACCTTACTCACGTAAGGTATTACTTGGACGACCCAGTGCACTTGCTGGTTAGTTGTGCAGATTGCAAAAGTGTGATTGTAATTTTGTGCACCAGAGGTTTTGGAGGAAAGAGGATGATGGAGGGTTAGGTTAAAGTATTTGTTTAAGTTTAGGAATCTTTAGAAAACTACCCTTATTTATGGTTTCAGTTTTAATTCTTAAGTTTTATAATCTGAGTGTCGGCGTTCTAGGATTGCCTGTGGCATTCCCAATACCTTATATCTTATGTGTGTGGCACCTTTACCATACTGAGAACCCCCGGTTCTCATTCCATACTATGTTGTTGTTTTTCAGATGCAGGTTGAGAGGCACCTCGGTAGGCGTCTGGAGTTTTTGCGGCGAAGTGGTTTACTTTGGGTTTTCCTTTTGTTACTTTGATTTTATTATGTATAAATGTATAGTTTCTCTTCTTGTGTATAAGAATGCTTTGTTTATGTACCTCTTAGAGGTTTTATGGAGAACTAGGGTTTATGTATGTGCATTTTGGGACTTGGGGCTATGTATATATATACGTAAATATTCTTCGGCCAGCCCTAGTTTCGCAGGCTGAGTTAGGAGCCTGTTATTTTGTACCGTTGATCCTCTAATCTTATCTTTTGTATAATTATGTTAGTGGACTTTAGATTTCTTCGTACGCAAGTAATCACATTTTCTGAGCGTTGCGCTTTTATATTTTGCGATTTTTGCTTTACCTCTTCATCAAGGCTCCTCGTATGTTAAATCCTTTCAATTATTATACTATATATATATATATATATATATATATATATATATATATATATATATATTATTTTAGAGGTTGTAGTGCCTCGCCACCTCTGCTTTACATCCTAGGTGTAAAGCTCTGTGTGGTAGGGTGTTACATTAATCACTTACAACCTTGCCATTGAAAGAATCACTTATCGTTAAAGTAGTCAGTAAGAAGTACTAATCCGGAAGAACAAGCATCTCTGAGGCCTTAACTGATTTCTTACTATTGTTTCTACGTCAATTCTTTATTGATTTTGTTATTTTTTTATGCGCCTTCGACAACAACAATCAACTTTCTATTCACCTGACTAAGATCTGCAGGATAATCATAGCTTGCTCAATTCGACAATCCTCGTGTGATCAACCCTCACTCACCTGAGGTATTAGTTTGATGAACCGGTGCACTTGCCAGTTCAGTTCTGTGAGTTCTAATTTTGTGCACCAATTAGTATAACATAACACTTTACTTTCTCTTAAAAAAAAAGTCACGCCATTGTAAAGGAGCTGATTGGGTTTAGAGCAAGAGTGCACGCGTGTGCAAGGAATGAAGCTGAGTTCACTATGTCTCTTATCTAATGAAATAATTTTGGTTTTGAGGTTAATAGATATGTTTGTGATGTCTCTATTCCTCATTAGAGGGAGAAGCTGATGGACTCTGTGTGTTCTTAATTCCAAAAGAAACTCAACATCCTTGTAAGCTCTCTTATTCCTTTGCATTTCATATGTTTGATATTATTCTCCAACTAACACTATTGTGTACATTTTGAATTCACATTAATTGAAACATCAATACCGGTATAGATAAACAATGTAGGGATAAACATTAGGAAAGCAATGAGAGAACTCACTACTTCAGAGCTTTCCAAACTAATGGGATACATACGTGTAAACAAAGAGGAAAATATGTGTAGATATGTGCATAATTCGAGTCTATAAATTTTCAAATAATAATAGGAAAAAACCTTTAATATTCTTATAGTTGAAACTTTTAAGCTACACTATAATTTGAAGGTGCAGGAGGATGATTTTGTTAGTTTAGTTTGAAGTGTTGTTAGTTTTAGTCCTGGTCATATTACTTGCTTGTTAAGTGTAGGATTAGACCACAGATTATGTACAGTAAATGAATATGTATAGGATTTGCTTTTTTATTATAATTTTCCTAATACTAATAGTATCAAAAATAAATTAATGACACAATAAACTAATAGTTAAAGCATTTACAATGCACCATATTCGGATGTTTTTGAAAATATACTTTTGTATGTTATTATTCTTTCCAAAATAGTTTGTAAAGAAAAGTCACAATTGTAAATGCTACAGGGAATGTCCAAGGATGTTAATGTATAAAAAATTAATCAGGATCTGGGGCATCCAACGAAATAAGACCAAGATGATCTGCAACTCTTGCGGCCATCTCCTTCGCTACATCTACAACGACTGTTGGGTATATTAGTATCAGAAGATGACAAAGTCTTTTATTGTGTTTTGGTTTCAAGGCACGATTAGATCGCTTTCTTTAGAGATATTTGTCCCCACACTTAGTTGCTACAGGGTTGATGACAATACTCTCCTAGGATACAATGAAACCTAAGAATTTCTTAATTAGTAATAGTAAGAAATTCTCAACTCTCTTGAACAAAGAAAATATCTTAATAGTTGAGTAAATTGTACACTCAGTACTTATATATTTTAAAATAGTGGACAAGAACTTATTTAAACATATTGCACATAGCAATTATGATTAGTTACGTACACAAATGGTTGTCTTTTTATTGCCAATAGATATAATATTTTGAACATACACAATTCTTTAAAGAGTTGTGTCCCTTTAGCCAATAGACATAATGTTTTGAACATACACAATTCTTAAAAGATTGTGTCCGTTCAATGAAATGGTACTAAACGGTTAGTAACCGTTTATTAATATTAATAATAATATTAATAATAATATCAATAATATTAATAATATTAATTAATCAAATTTGTAAATACCCTTCAATCCCCCGCTATTTACAAAATTTAAATGTCATACAAGTATATGCATAAAGAATGTGTCACTAAGATTAAACATTCTTTTAGTGTAAATTTTAAAGTTCTAACAAAGTAATAAGTGTCTAATCGATTAAACCTATACTCCATATGGTAGTACCAAAACTCACACACATTATTTATACCCTCGAAGTTCAAGAGTTTATAATTTTAAGCACTTATATGGCCTTGTGCTCATCCTGGTTTCATGAATATTTTACGAGAATAAAACCTCTAAAATTCTCGATTAGAGCGGCACTACTCTTATATTCATATAGGTGGAATTTTTTGATAAATAATATTATCATTCCATTAAGATTTTTAACTCACCCTCCTAATTTATTGTAAATAGCACTAAATCCTATACCTTAGTGCCACAATTGCTAAATAACTTGTTATTACCCATTAAACCTTGAAACTAGTGGTCTACTAGAATAAAGTTGGGTTCCCATTATTTAGTAATAATAGGTTTTAATCCCATTTTAGTAGTAGTCTCTTTGATTTTATCCCTTGACAAACCTTTAGTCAAAGGGTCTGCTAAATTTTCTTGGGATCTTACATAAGTGATGGTAATTACACCATCATCTATTTGTTGCCTCACAAACTCATGACTCAAACATATATGTCTAGACTTTCTATTATAAACCTTTTTATATGCTCGAGACATGGTTGATTCACTATCACAGAAGATTGAAATGGCTGTCATCTGCTGTGGCCACAGCTTTATATCATATAACAAATTTCTTAACCATTCCGCTTCTTTACCTGCGGCTGATAAAGCTACAAACTCAGCCTCCATAGTAGAATGTGTAATACATGTTTATTTCTTTGAGGCCTGATGAATCCATATTTGATGATAAATTTTAGATTGATTTGGATGGATTTCATCACAAAATCACATTTATTTATTCAATTAGCATACTTTTGTGTTCTCTCCCTAAGTCGAGCTTAATTGTGAAAACATGTTATTTTGTGCTTAATTTAACTAATTTTATTCCACTTTCATTCCATTCGATGCCTTGATATTTTTTATGAGTGATTTTAGGTATAATAGGTTGGAATGGCTTGATGAAAATGGAGGAGAAGCATGCAATAGAGAGAAAACATGAAGAAATCAAAGGAGGAACACACAGTCATGTGTGCGTACGCACAACATCCTGTGCGTACGCACAAGAGGAAAATTTAGCACGTGTACGTACGCACGAATCAGTGCACGCGACTCACTTAAAGGAAAATATTGGGGGCGATTTCTGGGCCTCCAGAGCCCAGTTTTGGACTTTCTAAAGCTGATTGAGTGTTATATCAAAGGGGCATCATTCCATGTCAAGGGGGGAGCAATTAGGGTAGATTAAAAACATGCTTTAGGTCATATTCTAGAGTGAAAAGCTCTCCATTCTCTCTAGAATTAGGGTAGATTAGCTTATATCTTTCTTAGATTTAGATTTAACTCTTGTTTTAATTTAGTTTTCCTTGCCACTTATTTTTCTTACACCCTTGTTCTTTAATTCTACTTGTTATTTCTTTTATTTTGTTCTTTTATGTTTATGACACTTTGTTACTTTTAATTTTAATTAATGCAATTCATGTTTTATGTTTCTTATTGCTTAATTTAGTTGTTATTATTGTTTTCTTGCAATTGGTAGTTGTAGAATTTATTATTTCTTGTTATTTTACCATGCATTCTTTTTATACCTTCCAAGTGTTTGATAAAATGCTTGGTTGGATTTTTGCCTAGCTTTTCACACTCTTGGTTGGGAAATTGGGTAATTAGGTGAACTTGAGTGATGGATGTCCATTCTACATTGTGTGAGGATTGTTAGTTGATTTGGTTTCCACTAACACTAAGGCTTACATTAATAGAGTTGGCTAGGACTTGTAGATTGAGATCAATTATGCCCTTTTGACTAGTCCTCGATGTTAGGATTGACTAATTGGGATTAATTCTACACAATTACCATGTTTGTGGTCCATAACTCGGATAGGAATCTTTAATTTCCCAATTCCTGCCAAGAGCCCTTTTTCGCCATTTAATTTCCATTTTTATTGCTTTTACATACTTTCCATTTAATTACTTACCATTTTAATTTCTTGCCTCTTGCAATCAAAACCCCCAAATCCCCCATAGCCAATAATAGAGCATTTCATTGTAACTCCTAGGGAAGACGACCCGGGACTTAAAACTCCAGGTTTATATTTGCTTTGAATTGTGACATCTTTGAATTAAAATTTGATTGATGGTCGATTGTCGGGTTGGGACTATACTTGCAACGCCAATCTTAGTTTGAGAAAAAATTCCTAGCCCGCTCTAGGCCATCATCAAGGCCCAACTTATTGCTCCACCACCTATGGTGAAAATCCATCCTAAAGTGGATTTGTTAGCACTAAGATTTGTAATCCAACTTGCGTCGGAATAACCTTCTAAAACTGTGGGATAATCACTATAATGTAATCCCAAGTTTATGGTTTTCTTGAGATAACCAATAACTCTTGTTATAGCTTTCCAATGTTGATTGCTAAGATTTCCTGTAAACCTTGATAATTTGCACATAGCAAATGCTATATCAGGTCTAGTACAATGCATTGCATACATTAAACTTCCTATAGCACTAGCATATTCTAATTGTGCTATAGGTCTTTCTATGTTTCCTTCTAATTTAAGATTGGATTCTTTAATTGTGAGATGACCAAACGTTTCCAATACATTTTTGATATAATGAGATTGACTTAAAGTAAAGCCAAATTCATTTTTATGCACCTTTATGCCTAATATTGTATCAACGTCATTCAAATACTTCATCTTGAATTTAGAAGTTAGATACTCCTTCGTTATACGAATTCCTTCTAAATTTGCTCTGATGATTAACATATCATCCACATATAAACAAATGATTACTCCATAATCTTTAGTAAATTTTGAATAAATACATTTATCCCCACTATTATATGAGAAGTCATTTGATAACACCACTGAATCAAACTTCTCATGCCATTATTTAGGCGCTTGTTTTAGCCCATACAAAGACTTAATTAATTTGCAAACTTTCTTTTCATTTCCGGGTAGCACATAGCCTTCCGGTTGCTCCATATAAATTTCTTCATTAAGATCTCCATTTAGAAAAGCTGTTTCAACATCCATTTGATGTATATGAAGCTTATGAATGGATGCTAATGCTATAAGAGTCCTAATTGAAGTCATTCTTGCCACAGGTGCGTAGGTATTGAAATAGTCTAGACCTTCTTGTTGTCTAAACCCCTTGGCCACTGACCTTGCTTTAAAGGTTTGTAATGAATCACCAGTGTTATACTTTCTTCTAAATACCCACTTACATCCTATAAGCTTTGATCCTGGAGGTAAATCAACCAATACCCAAGTATTGTTAGATAATATTGAGTCCATTTCATCATTTATTGCTTTTTTCCAAAAAGCAGAATCCCTTGAAGCCACAGCCTCTTTGAACATTTGAGGATCACCCTCTATGTTCATCACAATAGGAATCTTGTTTGTTACACAATTCCTAGTTCCTTCTACCAAAAAGGTGATAGCCTGAGAAGAAATAAAATCTGGACCCAAGTCCTTTCATTTTCTTACTCTCAAGTTCTTTCTTGGTTCAATCAACTCTTTGTTGCTTGGACGTTTATTGTTTTGATTATTTATTTCTTGTGAAATATTAGTATCATTTTGGGGATATTCTAAATTAGAAGTTAAATCATTAATAAATCTATTTTCAATAAATTCTACCTCTCTTGATTCAATAACTACATTAGACACTAAGTCTAATATTCTATATGCTTTAGAATTTTGAGCATATCCTATAAAAGTGCCTTCTATGGCTCTGGGCCGCAATTTGGTTCTCTTTTGATTAGAAACTTGATAAAAGGCTAAACACCCCCACACTTTAAGATCATTTAAATTAGGTTTCCTTCCTTTCAAATTTCATAAGGAGAAACCTTTCTATATCTTGATGGTATCCTATTATGGATATGACATGATGTCAATAATGCTTCACCCCATAAATTATAAGGCAATTTTGCATTTAGTAACATTGAATTGACCATATCCACTAAGGTACAATTTTTTCTTTCCGCCAAACCATTTTGTTGTGAAGTATATGGAGTGGAAGATTCATGCACAATACCATATAATTCACAAAATTTATCAAATTCATTAGAAAATATTCTCCACTTCGATCACTATGAAGAACTTATATTTTTATATCATGCATATTTTCTACTTCCATTTTATATTTCTTAAACATTTCAAAAGCTTCATCCTTATTTCTAAGCAAATACACATAAGTAAATCTAGAACAATCATCAATAAAGGTTATAAAATATATTTTTCTTCCTCTAGTAATATTGTCATTTAGTTCACAAATATCACTATGAATCGATTCTAATAAATGTGTATTTCTTTCAACTTTAGGAAAAGGTTTCTTAGTGATTTTGGATTGTATGCAAATATCACATTTCTTATTAAAATCCTTGTTATTAAGATCAATATAGTTATTCTTTTGCATATATTTAATTGATTTTTAATTTAAGTGTGCTAATCTACTATGCCATAAATCACAAGAATCAACAACATACAAGAAAACATTCACTTTATTAATACTAAGTTTAAACATGTCTTCAGTACAATATTCTTTTCCTATGAATACAACATTCTTAAGCAAGATCACTTTTTCGGATTCCATTACAACTTTGAATCCTTTCTTACACAAGAGACTAACAGAAGCTAAATTTTTTCTCAAATCTGGAACATGAAGTACATTTATTAAACTTAATTTCTTTTCAGATGTAAAATTCAATTCCACAATTCCTTGACCACAAACTTTGGCTAAGTTGTTATTGCCCATCAAGACCTCTCTATTGTTCACTTCTTCATATATTTTGAATTGGTTGCGATCATTGAAAACGTGAACAGTAGCCCTTGAATCTAACCACCGCTCAAGTGATTTTCCTTGTGTTGCTATGTTGACTTCTGTAACCATGCCAATATGCATGTTTTGTACTTTTTCTACAACCATAGCAATTAGATCCTTTTCTTCCACTAAGTTAGTCTTTGGTACTTCCTTTTTCAGAAGTCTATATTCTTTGATATAATGTCCTGAATCTAACCACCACTCAAGTTATTTTTCTTGTGCTGCTATGTTGACTTCTGTAACCATGCCAATATGCATGTTTTGTACTTTTTCTGCAACCATAGCAATTAGATCCTTCTCTTCCACTAAGTTAGTCTTTGGTGCTTCCTTTTTCAGAAATCTATATTCTTTGATATAGTATCCTTTCTTGTGACAATGATAACACTCTCTATGTCTCTTCTTATCTTGCTTTGAATCATTATTGAACTTTCTTTTCTTCTTATTAGTGTTGATGTCACCAATATGATTCACTTTAGAACTTTGAGAAAGATACACAGCATCACGTTTTTGAGTTTCCTCTTCTATACGTATGTGCCTTAGTAATTTCTCAATTGTAAAGTTCTCAACAAAATATAAAAGTTTCTTCCTATAACTGACGAGTGGATAATTTATACGCTTTTTGGCATTGTTTTTACTTAGTTTTTAGTATGTTTTAGTTACTTTTTATTATATTTTTATTAGTTTTTATGCAAAAATCACATTTTTGGACTTTACTATGAGTTTGTGTGTTTTTCTATAATTTCAAGTATTCTCTGGCTGAAATTGAAGGACCTGAGCTAAAATTTGATTCAGAGGCTGAGAAAGGACTGCAGATGTTGTTGGATTCTGACCCTCCTGCACTCGAAGTGGATTTTCTGGAGCTACAGAAGCCCAATTTCTGCACTCTCAATTGAGTTGGAAAGTAGACATCTTGGGCTTTCCAGCAATGGATAATAGTTCATACTTTGTCCGAGAGTTGACGGCCCAAACAGCCGTTAAAATGCCCACCAGAGACCCTTTTCTGGCGTAAAATGCAAGAACTGGCACCAAAACTAGAGTTAAACGCCCAAACTGGCATCCAAGCTAGTGTTTAACTCCAGAAAAGGCCTATGCACGTGTAAAGCTCAATGCTCAGCCCAAGCACACACCAAGTGGGCCCCGAAAGTGGATTTCTGCACTATCTGCACTTATTTACTTATTTTTTGTAATCCCTAGTAACTAGTAGTATAAATAGCACTTTTTACTATTGTATTTGATATCTTTGGATCATCTTTCGATCTTTTGATCATCTTTTGATCTTTTGATCACTTTGAGGTAGGCTGGCCGTTCGGCCATGCCTGGACCTTCTTCTCTTATGTATTTTCCAACGATGGAGTTTCTACACCTCATAGATTAAGGTATGGAGCTCTGCTGTTCTTCATGAATTAATACAAGTACTATTGTATTTCTTTCAATTCATGCCTACTTCTTCTCCAAGATATACTCTTGTACTTAATTCAGTTAAGTCAGAATGAAGGGGTGACCCGTGACAATCACCCACTATCTTCGTTACTCGCTTAGCCAAGATCCGCATGCCTGACAACCACAAGCAGTCTACATGATGTTCAACGTAGCCATTGGATGACAGCTGGAGTATAGTCTCTTGGGTCTCTGATCCACGGATTTGACTCGCCTCTCCGGACAACAGAGTATTCGAATTCGTGAGATTATAACCTTCGTGGTATAGGTTAGAACCAATTGGCAGCATTCCTGAGATCCGAAAAGTCTAAACCTTGTCTGTGGTATTCCGAGTAGGATCTGGTATGGGATGACTATGACGATCTTCAAACTCGCGAATGTTGGGCGCAGTGACAGTGTGCAAAAGGATAGAGAGATCCTATTCTGACACAAGTGAGAACCGACAGATGATTAGCCGTGTGAAAAGCGTACCTGGACCATTTTTACTGAGAGGACGGATGGTAGCCATTGACAACGGTGATCTACCAACATACAGCTTGCCATGGAAGGGAGCACGCATGATTGGATGAAGGCAATAGGAAAGCAGAGGTTCAGAAGCAATAAAGCATCTCCAAACGCTTATCTGAAATTCCCACCACCAATGAATTACATAAGTATCTTTATTTTATTTTATGTTTTATTTATCTTTTAATTATCAACACCTCATAACCATTTGAATCCACCTAACTAAGATTTACAGGATGACCATAGCTTGCTTCAAGCCAACAATCTCTGTGGGATCGACCCTTACTCGCGTAAGGTTTTATTACTTGGATGACCCAGTGCACTTGCTGGTTAGTTGTGCGGAGTTGCAAAAGTGTGATTGCAATTTCGTGCACCAGGTTTTTGGCACCGTTGCCGGGGATTGTTTGAGTTTGGACAACTGACGGTTCATGTTGTTGCTTAGATTAGGTAACCTTCTTTCTTGTTTCAACCTTTATTTTCTTTTCAAAAAGTTTTAAAAAAATTAATAAAATCATAAAACCAAAAAAAATTTGTTTTTCTTGTTTGAGTCTAGTGTCAAATTTTAAGTTTGGTGTCAACTGCATGTTTTTAATTTTTCTTAGATTTTCGAAAATTCATGCATTGTGTTCTTCTGTGATCTTCAAGTTGTTCTTGACGATTTTCTTTGTTTGATCTTTAATTTTTCTTGATTTGTGTCTTTTCTTGTTTTTCTGGTGCATTTTCGAATTGTTAGTGTTCCTAGTACAAAAATTCTTAAGTTTGGTGTCTTACATATCTTTCCTTTCCTAAAAATTTTTCAAAAATATGTTCTTGATGTTCATCATGATCTTCAAAGTGTTCTTGGTGTTCATCTTGATATTCAAAGTGTTCTCACATGCATTATTTATTTTGATCTTAAAATTTTATGTTTTGTTTCATTTTGGTTGTTTTTCTCTCTCCTCATTAAAAATTTAAAAGTCAAAAAAATATCTTTTCCTTTTTCTTCTCATAATTTTCAAAATTTTGAGTTGACTTGGTCAAAAATTTCTAAAATTTAGTTGTTTCTTGTTAATCAAGTCAAAATTTCAAATTAAAAAAAATAAAAAATAAAAAAATGAAATATATATATATATATATATATATCTTTTCAGTAAATAATACAGAGAAATGAAGGTTCAAAATATAAAGCAGAAGAATCACAGAGAAAAAGAGCTCACTGGCGTTAAAATGCCAGTAAAGAGGCCCTTTGGGCGTTAAACGCCAAAATGGCTATCATTCTGGGCGTTTAACGCCAGTAAAGGTATCATTCTGGGCGTTTAACGCCAGAAACAGCAGCATCCTGGGTGTTCAGAAAAACGCCCAGTAACAAGGGATTTCTGGCGTTTAAGGCCAGCCAGGGTACCTGGCTGGGCATTAAACACCCAAAATGGCTACCAGATGGATGTTAAACGCCAGAATGGCTATCATTCTAGGCGTTTAACGCTAGAACAGCAAGGGGGAGGTAATTTCGTTTCCAATTCAATTTTTTTTCGAATTTTCGTGTTTTTATTCATAATTTTAAATGCCTATCTTTTTTATCTCTTTTAAATTTTAAAATCTTATCTTTTTTACATCATCTTTTTCTATCTTATCTTTTTTTATTTTTCTTTTAATATTTTCAAAAATTTTAAAACTAATTTTTCAAAGAATCTTTTTCTTAATTTTATTTCATATTTTCGAAAATCCTTGCTAACAATTAATGTTTTAATTCAAAAACTTCAAGTTTGTTACTTTCTTGTTAAGAAAGGTTCAATCTTTGAATTCTAGAATCATATCTTTTAGTTTCTTGTTAGTCAATTCATCAACTTTAACTTTAAAAATCAAATCTTTTTAATTTCTTTTTCAATTCTTTTTCAAAATAAATTTCAATCATATCTTTTTAAAATTTTAATTTCAAAATCTTTTTCTAACTTCTTATCTTTTCAAAATTTATTTTCAAATCTTTTTCAACTAACTACTTGACTTGTTTGTTTTAATTTTAAAAAAAAGTTTACTATTCCTTATCTTTTTCAAAACCACTTAACTATTTTTCCACTTCTAATTTTCGAAAATAACTAACCATTTTTTTTAAAAAAAATCTTTTTAATTAACTAATTATTTTAAATTCTAATTTTATTTTATTTCTTTTAATATTTTTGAAACCAACTTAATTAATTAAATATAAATAAAAATATTTTTCTTTTCCGTCTTTTAAAATTCGAATACTCTCTCTCTAATCTCTTTCTATTTATTTTATTAAATTGCTAACACTTCTCTTCTACTCATAGTTCGAACCCCTCTCTCTTTTCTCTGTTCGAATTACCGATCCCCTCTTTATTCTATTCTTCTATTCTTCTATTCTTATACTCTCATAAAGGAATCTCTATACTGTGACATAGAGGATTCCACTACTCCCTTTCTTCTCTTCTTTTTCATATGAGTAGGAACAAGGATAAGGACATTCTTGTTGAATCTGATCCTGAACCTAAAAGGACTCTGAAGATGAAGCTAAGAGAAGCTAAAGCACAACACTCTGAAGAGGACCTTACAGAAAATGTCAAAAAAGAAGCAGACATGGCAGCCGAACCCAACAACAATGCTAGAGATGCAAGGAAGATGCTTGGTGACTATACTGCACCAACTTCCAACTTCTATGGAAGAAGCATCTCAATTCCTACCATTGGAGCAAACAACTTTGAGCTTAAGCCTCAATTAGTTTCTCTAATGCAGTAGAATTGCAAGTTTCATGGACTTCCATCAGAAAAATCCTTATCAGTTCTTAGCTGAATTCTTGCAGATCTGTGATACTGTTAAGACCAATGGGGTTGATCCCGAGGTCTACAGACTTATGCTTTTCCCCTTTGCTATAAGAGACAAAGCTAGGATATGGTTGGACTCACAACCTAGAGAAAGCCTGAACTCTTGGGACAAGTTGGTCAATGCTTTCTTGACCAAATTCATTCTACCTCAAAAGATGAGCAAGCTTAGAGTGGAAGTCCAAACCTTCAGACAGAAGGAAGGTGAATCTCTCTATGAAGCTTGGAAAAGATACAAGCAATTAACCAAAAAGTGTCCTTCTGACATGCTTCCAGAATGGAGCATCATATGTATATTCTATGATGGTCTGTCTGAATTGTCCAAGATGTCATTGGACCATTCTGCTGGTGGATCTCTTCATCTGAAAACACCTGCAGAAGCCTAGGAACTCATTGAGATGGTTGCAAATAACCAGTTTATGTACACTTCTGAAAGAAATTATGCGAATAATGGTATGACTCAGAAGAAAGGAGTTCTTGAGATTGATACTCTGAATGCTATATTGGCTCAGAACAAAATATTGACTCAGCAAGTCAATATGATTTTTCAAAATCTGACTGGATTGCAAGCTACATCCGGCAGTACTAAAGAAGCCTCCTCTGAAGGAGAAGCTTATGATACTGAGAATCCTACAATGGAAGAGGTAAATTACACGGGAGAATCCTATGGAAACACCTATAATCCTTCATGGAGAAATCATCCAAATTTCTCATGGAAGGATCAACAGAAGCCTCAACAAGGCTTCAATAACAATAATGGTGGGAGAAATGGGTTTGGCAATAGCAAGCCTTTTCCATCATCTTTTCAGCAACAAACAGCGAATTATGAGCAGAGCCACTCTGGCTTAGCAAACATAGTCTCTGATCTATCTAAGGCCACTCTCAGTTTCATGACTGAAACAAGGTCCTCCATCAAAAATTTGGAGGCACAAGTGGGTCAGCTAAGTAAAAGAGTTACTGAAACTCCTTTTAGTACTCTCCCAAGTAATACAGAAGAGAATCCAAAGAAAGAGTGCAAGGCCATTACCATAACCAAAATGGCCGAACCTATAGAGGAAGAAAAGGCAGTGATTTCCAGTAAGGAAGACCTCAATGGACGTCCACTAACCACTGAGGAGTCCCCCCCAATGAGGAACCAAGGGAATCTGAGGATCATATAGAGACCATAGAGATTCCATAGAACTTAATGCTGCAGTTCATGAGCTTTGATGAAGATTCTTCCTCTAATGAGGATGAAGATCTTGTTGAAGAGCAAGTTGCTCAGTACCTAAGAGTAATCATGAAGCTAAATGCCAAGTTATTTGGTAATGAGACTTGGGAGCATGAATCTCCATTGCTCATCAGTGAACTAAATGCCTAGGTTCAGCAGACATTAGCTCAAAAGAAACCGGATCCCGGAAGGTTCTTAATACCTTGTACAATAGGCACCATGACCTTTGAGAAGGCTCTGTGTGACCTGGGGTCAGGTATAAACCTCATGCCACTCTCTGTAATGGAGAAACTAGGGATCTTTGAGGTACAAGCTGCAAGAATCTCACTAGAGATGGCAGACAATTCAATGAAACAGGCTTATGGACTTGTAGAGGATGCCTTGGTGAAGGTTGAAGACCTCTACATCCCTGCTGACTTCATAATCCTAGACACCAGGAAGGATGAGGATGAATCTATCATCCTTGGAAAACCCTTCCTAGCCACAGAAAGAGCTGTGATTGATGTGGACAGAGGAGAGCTAGTCCTTCAATTGAATGAGGACTACCTTGTGTTTAGGGCTCAAGGTTTTTCTTCTGTAAACATGGAGAAGAAGCATGAAAAGCTTCATCTAATTCTCTCCATACAGAGTCAAGCAGAGCCCCCATACTCAAACTCTAAGTTTGGTGTTGGGAGGCCACAATCATGCTCTGAGCATCTGTGAAGCTCTGTAAGAGCTTCCTGTCAAGCTATTGACATTAAAGAAGCGCTTATTAAGTCTTGAGTCTTGAGTCAATTTTTAAGTTTCGTGTCAATTACATGTTTTAAAAACTTTTGCATTTTTTTCGAAAATTCATGCATGTGTTCTTCATGATCTTCAAGTTGTTCTTGATAAGTCTTCTTGTTTGATCTCCATATTTTCTTGTTTTGTGTCTTTTGTTGTTTTTCATATGCATTTTTGCATTCATAGTGTCTAAGCATTGAAAATTTCTAAGTTTGGTGTCTTGCATGTTTTTCTTTTCTTGAAAATTTTTCAAAAATAGTTCTTGATGTTCATCTTGATCTTCAAAGTGTTCTTGGTGTTCATCTTGACATTCATAGTGTTCTTGCATGTTTTCTTTGTTTTGATCCAAAATTTTCATGTTCTGCGTCATATTTGTATTTTTCTCTCTCCTCATAAAAAATTCAAAAAAATCAAAAAAATATCTTTTCCTTGTTTTACTCATAATTTTTGAAATCTTTAGGTTGACTTAGTCAAAAATTTTTTAAAATAAGTTGTTTCTTGTTAGTCAAGTCAAGATTTCAATTTTAAAAATCCTATTGATGATTGGATTTTTGATGGTTTAGAATTTCACAAATGAATTCTCGTTGCAAGTATAGTTCCTAAACCAAACAATAATCTTTTCATACAAAAAGTTGTTTGTCACTAAAACAAACCCCTAAATTTATAAAACGAAGTATTCAAACCTCGGGTCGTTCTCCCTAGGAATTACATTAAAGTGTCTTGTTATTAGTTGTGAGTTATTTTGGGGGTTTTGAGATTTCAGACAAGAAATATAAATGGCAAAGAAAATAAACTAACAACTAACAAAGCTCTTGGCAAGGTATGAGAACTAGAAGTCCCATCCTAGTCATCCTCCTCAATTGTGATAACAAATTGTCATTGCACCCACTTAGTTAACCTCTAACCATTGGAGGAAAGTCAAGTGGATGAATCAATTTGATTCCTCAAGTCCTAATCAACTCCTAAAGGAAAGACTAGCTTTAGAGACATTCAAATCAATTAGCAACTTCTAATTATCAATCAACAAAGGAATTAGATAACTCAAGAGTCACTAATTACTCAACCAAAGCCAAGAGGAACAAAATCTATACTAAAATTAAAAGAGGCATTTTATCAAACACATAAGAGGCATAAAAGGAAAGCATATGAAATCTACAACAAGAATGAAATCTAACAATAATTATTGCAATGAATTAACAACAACAATTGAAAGGAACACAATTATTATGAATTACCTCTAATGGTATTGAAAGAAAAGAGAAGGAACAAGAGTAGATCTACAACAAAATATAGAAACAACACAAAGGAAATTACAACAAAAGAATAGAAGAAGAATAAATGTAACAACAAGGAATTGAAAGATAGAAGTAGAAGAAGATGAATGAAAACCTAGATCTAAGAACTAAACCTAATCCTAATCCTAATCCTAGAGAGAGGTGAGAGCTTCTCTCTCTAAAACTAACTTTCCCTCCCAAAACTAAGCTAAACTAAACTAATGGTCAAAAGTATATTAATTCCCCTTCAATCTTTGGCTTAAATAGCATCAGAAATGAGTTGGATTGGGCCCACAAGGCTTCTAAAATCACTGGCCACGAGTTGGATTGGGCCCACAAGGCTTCTAAAATCACTGCTTCTTAAATAGCATTAATTGGATCATGTGCCACCATCAGCGCGTCCGCGTACTGTGCGCATGCGCGCCCCTATGTGCGTTGCAACTATGACAAATCTTATATCGTTTCAAAGCCCCAGATGTTAGCTTTTCAACCCAACTGGAACCGCATCATTTGGATCTTTTTATCTCAAGTTATGGTCAATTAAGTGCGAAGAGGTCAGGCTTGACAGCTTTTTGGTTCCATCATTTCTTCATGAGTTCTCCAACTTTACATACTTTTTTTTCTTCATTCCCTTGATCCAATCTTTGCCTCCTAAATCTGAAATCACTTAACAAACATATCAAGGAATCTAATGGAATCAAGGTGAATTAAATTTAGCTATTTTAAGACCTAAAAAGTATGTTTTCACTCTTAAGCACAATAAAAGGAGAAGTTATAAAACCATGCTATTTCAATGGATAAATGTGGGTAAAAGGTTATAAAATCCCCTAAATCAAGCACAAGATAAACCTTACAAATGGGGTTTATCAACCTCCCCGCACTTAAACCAAGCATGTCCTCATGCTTAAGCCAAGAGAGAAACAAAGGGTATCAACATTTATTCAACAGAAACTAACTAAATGCAATCTACCTATATGCAACTATCTAAATGAATGCAATTGCTTGGTCAAAATAAATTAATTCCCAAGAAGCATATATGCACAAGGGCCAAAGGTATTAACAACATGTCAAACCATAATTGAATTGAGTTATTAAATATTTTTACAAACTTGCATGAAAGGAGATGATCATGGGTGGAGACATGTAATTGAGCATCAAACCCTCACCGGATGTGTTTGCACTCTATTCGCTCAAGTTTTTAGGATTGATTCTCTCAATTCTCCCCTAATCATGCTTTCCAAGATTTGTTTTCCACCTAACAATCAACATTTATTTCATGCATGCATACAATTATCATGAGGTCTTTTCTTTAGGTTGTAATGGGGTCAGGGTCAAGGTAGGGTGTATATTTGGTTAAGTGAGCTTGAGATTTGAATCTTTGATAAGCTTAGACTTCCCACCTAACATATGACATCCTATATAATTAAGTTCTAACCTAACTACCCATTTTTTCTCACTTTTTCACATACTCATGTATCCCTTTTCATTTCACAACACTTATGCATCGATCTTTATTGGACTTTACTTTGGAGAATTTTGTCCCCCTTTTTTTATTTCTTTCTTTTTCTTCTTTTTCTTTCTTTTCTATTTTCTTTCTTCTTTTCTTTTTCATATTTTTTTCTCCTTTTCTTTTCTTTATCCCTTTTTTTCTTTCTTTCTTTCATATACAAAAACATCAATGCATAAGGCCTATACATTTAATCAATACATGAGCATGTACCCAATTCCCAATATTTACAACAAAAATGCAAAACTACCCTTTTATTCACCCAATGTCCCAAGATTTCCCACACTTGAATGATACTCACACACTAGCCTAAGCTACTCAAAGATCCAAATAAGGACATTTATTGTTTTTTGCTTTAAGGCTTGTAATGTGCTAAATTAAGAACAAGTGGGTTAGTCGTAGGCTCAAAGTTGGCTAACAATGGAAGATAAAATGTAAGGCTATTTGGGTAAGTGAGCTAATGAAACAATGGCCTCAATCATATAGATGCATGAATACACAAAATAATGGACATAAAGAATCAAACAAATCCAAGATCACAATCATAGAAAGAGAATAATGCATACAAGAAGGAAAAATAAGTGGTTATAAGATGTAACCACACTATTAGGTTCAAATCTCACTTGCTTGTGTTCTTAGCTAAAAAACATGGTCCATAATATATATAATTCGAGCAAGTTCTATGAAAAGTTTTCACTCAAATCAATTGAGGTGCCCTATGGATAATTTTCTTGAAAGATCTCATTATTTGACTAAGCTTATTGCGTATACATATGCAAAATTAAGAAAATTCAAGTAAAAATCCTAAAATCTTAAAATGAAATGCAAAAGTGTTGAGATTAGAGACTTGTCACCCAAAATCGTTGATTGGTCAGATGACCTCCCCACACTTAAAATTTTGCATCGTCCTCGATGCATTGAAGGATGAGCAAGGGGGTACGGCGAGTCTCCGGATTGCTACCCTCAGCTGGTAGCTCAACCGGTGTTGTTGTATGTTCTTCTTTCCGCTTCCATGTTTGCTTGTGGTGCGTTGTTCATGAAAAATAGAAAATAACACCATAAGATAAGAAGATATGAAAGCAAGGAAGCGTACATTGTTGGAATGAGGTGAATCACTAGAAATGAGTGAGTGAATTAATGTGACATTAATGACAAATAAGTGTGTGAATTCTAAATTGCGCGGTTTAGAACACACATTAGCATAAGAGCTATGTCACTAAAGAAGCATGCACTTTACTCATTCTAGTATGCTTGAAATACTTTAAGTAAACTTGTAAGGTAAATCAAGTATTAAAGAAGCATGAAAGCATTCAAGCTAAGCCTATGGATGCATATGATCATAAAATACAATGCATTAAGGTAAATGCACAACATCATCCATCAAGAAGTTTCCTAATCACAAAATAAGGCTCAAATCACATGGTGGCCAAATCATGCAATTCAAGAAGAGTTACAAGCTCGAAGGCAATTCTCATCACTTGGTGTTTTTAAAAGGTAAGCATGAGAAACTCAAAACTAAGTAGCAAAATATAACCTCAACAATAGAATCCAACAAAGATTATAAACATAATGATGTTAAGAAAACATCCCTTTTTAATACTCAGAAGCAATTAATGGTAAACAAGAATAACAATCCAACACTTATAATGAAAAAGAGACAATGAAATGAAAACTAACTAAAACTAACTAAGCAAGCTAACTAACTAACTAATTAGTTAACTAAAATAAATGGTTATCAATGGTGTTTGGATGTGTTGGATGAGGTGTAGAAGAAGGGAAGAAGAAAGGAGAAGGGAAGAAATGGAAGGAGGAGAAGAAAGGAAATGTAGTGAAAGAAGGACATCCGCGCGTACGTGCGCAAGGCGCGCGCGCGCGGATGGTGGTGCAATGGATGTGACGTGTACGCGCACAAGGTGCGTCCGCGTTGATGGCTTATTCCGAGAATAGCGCGTACGCGGCATGTGCGCATACGCGCGAGTTGGTTTGTGCCTTAGGCCTAATTTTCACACAGTGCAGGCCTAACTCTCGGGTCAAGGTATGGAAGGTGGAACTTCTCAATCCACGCGTACGCGTGCATGGCGCGCGCGCGTGGATGGTCCAAAACGCTTGATGCACGCGTACGTGTGTGTTGCGCGCACGCGTGGATGGTGATCTGTTTTCAAAAATTTTCTATATTTTTGCACCAATCTAAGCATTCCAAACCTCCAAACAGCTACCAAAACACCCTAAAACCTTATTTAACATGATAAAATGCTAATTAAACTCAAGAAACTAATCAAAACTAGAAATTAAACTACTTTTACCAATATGTACAAAAAAAGAAAATGAAAAGAAGTTACCATGGTGGGTTGATGCACGGAAAACTTGTCTCGCAACAAATTCCCCTTCGGCAAGTGTACCGATTTGTCGTCAAGTAAAACCCACAATAGAGTGGGGTCGAATCCCACAGAGATTAACAGATTAAGCAATCAATGGTTAATTGATTATCCTAGTTAGACGATTCAGATTTGGATGATGAGCAGCAGGAATTGTAAATTTTAGAAAAGTAAAGAAAGCAATAAGGTGCAGAAAAATAAAATGGCAAGAAAAGTAAATGTAAGAAATAAAATGAACATTGGGATCAAGAGATATTGCAATCCTCTGGATCATGTTCATTCTCATATCTTCCTCAATCAATGCACTCATTGATCTCCTTGGCAATCTTAATTGATCGAATTACAATTCCTTGTAATTCAATCTCTCAAATCTTGATCAATAGCCAATTCCTTGGTCAATTGCTCATGTGAAGAGATGAAGTATGGTCACTGATTATACCACATGCATTTCCCAAATCAAGTGTTGAGAGGATTATAGTCACATATCCATCCAAATCCAATTTGGTCCAGCATGAGAAAGCATTTCTAGCATGATCTCTTCATTCCTCTTTCAAGGTTCAGAAGAGATCCAAGTTTGAATAGCCTCTTTTCCAAGATACTACCCAATTGGATGAAGATCAAAAGCTTTCAAGTAAAATCAAGAGAAAAGAAAGAAGAAGAAGAATAAGAACTACAATTGATCCATTGAATCACAATAGAGCTCTCTAACCCAATGTAAAGAGTTAGTTGATCATTGCTCTACAAAAATAGAAAAGAGAGAAAGTGCAGAAAAGTAAAGATGAAGATTCAAACTGAAATTGAAACTTCAAAATTCATAAATTAAAAGTACAAACTAGAATTAAACTACTACTATGAAAAAGAAAAGAAAAGAAAAGGAAGAAGAGTGGTTGAGGGGAGGGGTCCAAAGACCCACTCCCCTTGGAGTGTGCCAATTCACAGAAGTTCGAATTGGTCTTCACTCTCTCCCCCTTCCTTCAATTCTCCCATCTCTAGAATGACTTGAATGTAAAAACTAAGGCCTTTATATAGGCTCTCCTAAATTACAAAATGAAATTAAAAGTAAATTACACTTAAATGAAAATTCCTATTCTAGATGCTTCTTGTGGCCTTGATTGGTTGACAATTGTGGGCTTGCTTGCTTGAGCTTTGAAGTGGGCTTGAGAGAGAAGTGAGTTAAGTTGAGGTCTAGGTGCTAAAGTTAGTGCTAAAGTTAGCCACACTAACGCTACAAGTTTGGTGTTAGTGCTAAAGTTATTGTGGCTAACGTTGCACTTGCTGCCCAGTTGGTGTTTTTGGGGCTTAAAAGATGCCTCTTTTTTGTGCTCCAATTTCATGCCCACTATAGAGTATTATACATCGTTGGAAAGCTCTGAATATCAGCTTTCTAACGCAACTGGAATCACCTCATTTGGAGTTTTATGGCTCAAGTTATTCTTGTTTGAAAAAGGCATGGTCAGGCTGCCAGGTGGGAATTTTTGCCCACGTTAACTACCACGTTAACTAAGTTAACGTGGGAGTTAACGTGGCTCATTGTGGCTTGTGTGGGCTCCTTCCAACGTTAGTGACAATATTGGGTGTCACTAACGTTGGCGATCACCTTTCTTCTTCACGTTAACTTCCACGTTAACTAAGTTAACGTGGGAGTTAACGTGGCTTCTTGGGGATAGTGTGGGTTTCTTCCAACGTTAGTGACAATGTTTAGTGTCACTAACATTGTCGACAAACTTGTTTCTTCACGTTAGCTTCCACGTTAACTAGGTTAACGTGGGAGTTAACTAAGTTAACGTGGGAGTTAACGTGGCTTCCTGTGACTTGGCCAACGTTAGTGAAAAAGTTGAATGTCACTAACGTTGGCATCACCTTTTCTTCTTAACGTTAGAGGCCACGTTAACTAAGTTAACGTGGTAACTAACGTGGCCACTTATGAGCTTGGTCCAACGTTAGTGATAATGTTAAGTGTCACTAACGTTGGCTCCATTTCCTTTCTTCAAAGTTAATGCCACTAACTTTTCTCACTAACGTTGGGGCTTTCCTTCCTTCCACGTTAGTGCCCACGTTAGTGTAACTAATGTAGCCACTAACGTGGCTTCTTCTCTTCTTCTTTTGGCCTGAAATCAATCAAACAAAGTACATCAAAGTCTTGCTCTTAATCATGGGATCATGCATCATCCAATTTATCATATAATTCATGCAAAATTCTCATAAAATCATATAAATTGCACAATGTATGCTTGAATCAAGATGTAACTGAATATCTACCCAAAACTAGCTTATTTCTCTAAGAAAATGCATGAAACTACCTTAAAAACAGTAAAGAAAAGGTCAGTGAAACTGGCCAAAATGCCCTGGCATCACAACACCAAACTTAAAGCTTGCTTGTCCCTAAGCAAGTACTAGAACAAGAGAATGATGAATGGAATGCCAAGAGAAATGAGTCATTCTTGTGGAAGTCATGTCCCTGGTTTTATGGTGGTTTCATGCATAGCAACTTAGGTTCATTCCTGGCTTTCAGACCTTTATCATGTCCTAGAATACTCATTGTGATTGCATCCCATGAGACTTTTATTCATTGATCCTTTTGTTGTTATTTCAAGGCTTATTTTCGTTCCTAGGCTAAGTGCTCTATAAGAGGGCAACTCTTTAAAATAAGCTTTCAGCCAACACTCCTGAACCAGTTGGTTCAAGGTGCTAGGTGTTGAAGCACCCCTAAGGACTTACTTGCTCAAGTCTCTCCCCCATACATACACACCACAGGCACATAGTTAGTTTATTTTCGTTTCTTAAGGTCTTGGTGTCCAGCACCTCTTTGGGCTACTAAATGTTCTGTAGCAAAGATTGCTCTTGCTAGTGGACTTTCAGCTGATAATCCCGGGTTAGTTAACCCAAGTTATCAGGTGATAAAGCACCCTGAGAGCTTAGTAATCCAAGCAGATCCTTGGTACAAGAACACCACAGACACATCCCTCAAGACTCAAACCCTTGGTGCCTAGCCTCTTTTCTTGCTATTTTTTTTCTTTTATTCTTCAACCTTTGTTCTTTCCCTTTTTCTTATTAGGATCTTGTTAGTTAGCTAGTCTCATGGGGTGTGTTCAAAGCATATGATTCAGGGCAGATAGTTGTCTTCCCACCTTGTGGTTGAACCAACTTAGCTAACTTATGACCACACCACAAACTCAGGAACTTACTCCATAGTATGAACTCTGCTCTGGTCTTTTATAAAACACTCATTCTCTTTTCATTTGATTCAAAAGGGACAAGCATACTAGTAAGCAAAGTAAGGATGCAGTAATGACATTCAGACTAGAAAACACAGACTTAATCAATAAAAAGTTTAAAAGACAGAATTGACATGCTTATTCACAAGGAGAAAGCACACATACATACAAAGAACATAGAAGACAATCATGCAAATTAAAGTGCTGGAAATAAGTAAGAGGAGAAAGGAACTTTACCACCTTGTAGTTCATATTTATTGTTGTTGCCCTTCTTCTCCTACTTTTCTCCCTTCCCACACCAATTTAGGCTAATTGCTTGTCTTCAAGCAACAAATAAAACCATGGTGGTGGGGTCTATGATGGGTCATGAACGTCTTACATACTGAAATGTAAGTGATGTATGTGGTTAAGCAAGCAAAAATTAAGGGTAACACTTCAAGCCTAAGAAGCAAAGGCATTATGATTATACAAACAAATGGTGTTGCTGGATACATTGCATAGAAAAATAAGTGGCACACCAAACTTAGTGTGACACTTACTCTTAGAATTGATGCAAGTATCCAGAAAGATTGAAAACAGATTGTTGCAAGGCAACACCAAACTTAGAATGTGATCATATGCCAATTTTATTTGGAAAGAAGCTGAGTAAAAGAACTATTGTGTTAATAACAAAATCACCAAGAGCCAGAGCTATCACGACAGGGGCTTCTTGGTGAGGCATTAACACAAACAGTTAGAGAGCATAGAAAATAAAGAACTAAAGCAATTACATGAATAAAGCAAAACAAAAGAAAATGTCTAATCTAGGTAATCAACCAACCGGTAGTTTGTTAATCACAATTAATCCCCGGCAACAGCGCCATAAACTTGATGCACGGAAAACTTGTCTCGCAACAAATTCCCCTTCGGCAAGTGTACCGATTTGTCGTCAAGTAAAACCCACAATAGAGTGGGGTCGAATCCCACAGAGATTAACGGATTAAGCATTCAATGGTTAATTGATTATCCTAGTTAGACGATTCAGATTTGGATGATGAGCAGCAGGAATTGTAAATTTACAGAAAAGTAAAGAAAGCAATAAGGTGCAGAAAAATAAAATGGCAAGAAAAGTAAGTGTAAGAAATAAAATGAACATTGGGATCAAGAGATATTGCAATCCTCCGGATCATGTTCATTCTCATCTCTTCCTCAATCAATGCACTCATTGATCTCCTTGGAAATCTTAATTGATCGAATTACAATTCCTTGTAATTCAATCTCTCAAATCTTGATCAATAGCCAATTCCTTGGTCAATTGCTCATGAGAAGAGATGAAGTATGGTCACTAATTATACCACATGCATTTCCCAAATCAAGTGTTGAGAGGATTATAGTCACATATCCATCCAAACCCAATTTGGTCCAGCATGAGAAAGCATTTCTAGCAAGATCTCTTCATTCCTCTTTCAAGGTTCAGAAGAGATCCAAGTTTGAATAGCCTCTTTTCCAAGATACTACCCAATTGGATGAAGATCGAAATCTTTCAAGTAAAATCAAGAGAAAAGAAAGAAGAAGAAGAATAAGAACTACAATTGATCCATTGAATCACAATAGAGCTCTCTAACCCAATGTAAAGAGTTAGTTGATCATTGCTCTACAAAAATAGAAAAGAGAGAAAGTGTAGAAAAGTAAAGATGAATATTCAAACTGAAATTGAAACTTCAAAATTCATAAATGAAAATTACAAACTAGAATTAAACTACTACTAAAAAAAGAAAAGAAAAGAAAAGGAAGAAGAGTGGTTGAGGGGAGGGGTCCGAAGACCCACTCCCCTTGGAGTGTGCCAATTCAGAGAAGTTCGAATTGGTCTTCACTCTCTCCCCCTTCCTTCAATTCTCCCATCTCTAGAATGACTTGAATGTAAAAACTAAGGCCTTTATATAGGCTTTCCTAAATTACAAAATGAAATTAAAAGCAAATTACACTTAAATGAAAATTCCAATTCTAGATGCTTCTTGTGGCCTTGATTGGTTGACAATTGTGGGCTTGCTTGCTTGAGCTTTGAAGTGGGCTTGAGAGAGAAGTGAGTTAAGTTGAGGTCTAGGTGCTAAAGTTAGTGCTAAAGTTAGCCACACTAACGCTATAAGTTTGGTGTTAGTGCTAAAGTTATTGTGGCTAACGTTGCACCTGCTGCCCAGTTGGTGTTTTTGGGGCTTAAAATATGCCTCTTGTTTGTGCTCCAATTTCATGCCCACTATAGAGTATTATACATCGTTGGAAAGTTCTGAATATCAGCTTTCTAACGCAACTAGAATCACCTCATTTGGAGTTTTGTGGCTCAAGTTATTCTTGTTTGAAGAAGGCATGGTCAGGCTGCCAGGTGGGAATTTTTGCCCACGTTAACTACCACGATAACTAAGTTAACGTGGGAGTTAACGTGGCTCATTGTGGCTTGTGTGGGCTCCTTCCAACGTTAGTGACTATATTGGGTGTCACTAACGTTGGCGATCACCTTTCTTCTTCACGTTAACTTCCACGTTACCTAAGTTAACGTGGGAGTTAACGTGGCTTCTTGGGGATAGTGTGGCTTTCTTCCAACGTTAGTGACAATGTTTGGTGTCACTAACGTTGTCGACAACCTTGTTTCTTCACGTTAGCTTCCACGTTAACTAGGTTAAAGTGGGAGTTAACGTGGCTTCTTGTGACTTGGCCAACATTAGTGAAAAAGTTGAATGTCACTAACGTTGGCGTCCCCTTTTCTTCTTAACGTTAGAGGCCACGTTAACTTAGGTCCAACGTTAGTGATAATGTTAAGTGTCACTAATGTTGGCTCCATTTCCTTTTTTCAAAGTTAATGCCACTAACTTTTCTCACTAACGTTGGGGCTTTCCTTCCTTCCACGTTAGTGCCCACGTTTGTGTAACTAATGTAGCCACTAACGTGGATTCTTCTCTTCTTCTTTTGGCCTGAAATCAATCAAACAAAGTGCATCAAAGTCTTGCTCTTAATCATGGGATCATGCATCATCCAATTTATCATATAATTCATGCAAAATTCTCATGAAATCATGTAAATTGCACAATGTATGCTTGAATCAAGATGTAGGTGAATATCTACCCAAAACTAGCTTATTTCCTAAGAAAATGCATGAAACTACCTTAAAAACAGTAAAGAAAAGGTCAGTGAAACTGGCCAAAATGCCCTGGCATCACAACACCAAACTTAAAGCTTGCTTGTCCCTAAGCAAGTACTAGAACAAGAGAATGATGAATGGAATGCCAAGAAAAATGATTCATTCTTGTGGAAGTCATGTCCCTGGTTTTATGGTGGTTTCATGCATAGCAACTTAGGTTCATTCCTGGCTTTCAGACCTTTATCATGTCCTAGAATACTCATTGTGATTGCATCCCATGAGACTTTTATTCATTGATCCTTTTGTTGTTATTTCAAGGCTTATTTTCGTTCCTAGGCTAAGTGCTCTATAAGGGGGCAACTCTTTAAAATAAGCTTTCAGCCAACACTCCTGAACCAGTTGGTTCAAGGTGCTAGGTGTTGAAGCACCCCTAAGGACTTACTTGCTCAAGTCTCTCCCCCATACATACACACCACAGGCACATAGTTAGTTTATTTTCTTTTCTTAAGGTCTTGGTGTCCAGCACCTCTTTGGGCTACTAAATGTTCTGTAGCAAAGATTGCTCTTGCTAGTGGACTTTCAGCTGATAATCCCGGGTTAGTTAACCCAAGTTATCAGGTGATAAAGCACCCTGAGAGCTTAGTAATCCAAGCAGATCCTTGGTACAAGAACACCACAGACACATCCCTCAAGACTCAAACCCTTGGTGCCTAGCCTCTTTTCTTGCTATTTTTTTTCTTTTATTCTTCAACCTTTGTTCTTTCCCTTTTTCTTATTAGGATCTTGTTAGTTAGCTAGTCTCATGGGGTGTGTTCAAAGCATATGATTCAGGGCAGATAGTTGTCTTCCCACCTTGTGGTTGAACCAACTTAGCTAACTTATGACCACACCACAAACTCAGGAACTTACTCCATAGTATGAACTCTGCTCTGGTCTTTTATAAAACACTCATTCTCTTTTCATTTGATTCAAAAGGGACAAGCATACTAGTAAGCAAAGTAAGGATACAGTAATGACATTCAGACTAGAAAACACAGACTTAATCAATAAAAGTTTAAAAGACAGAATTGACATGCTTATTCACAAGGAGAAAGCACACATACATACAAAGAACATAGAAGACAATCATGCAAATTAAAGTGTTGGAAATAAGTAAGAGGAGAAAGGAACTTTACCACCTTGTAGTTCATATTTATTGTTGTTGCCCTTCTTCTCCTACTTTTCTCCCTTCCCACACCAATTTAGGCTAATTGCTTGTCTTCAAGCAACAAATAAAACCATGGTGGTGGGGTCTATGATGGGTCATGAACGTCTTACATACTGAAATGTAAGTGATGTATGTGGTTAAGCAAGCAAAAATTAAGGGTAACACTTCAAGCCTAAGAAGCAAAGGCATTATGATTATACAAACAAATGGTGTTGCTGGATACATTGCATAGAAAAATAAGTGGCACACCAAACTTAGTGTGACACTTACTCTTAGAATTGATGCAAGTATCCAGAAAGATTGAAAACAGATTGTTGCAAGGCAACACCAAACTTAGAATGTGATCATATGCCAATTTTATTTGGAAAGAAGCTGAGTAAAAGAACTATTGTGTTAATAACAAAATCACCAAGAGCCAGAGCTATCACGACAGGGGCTTCTTGGTGAGGCATTAACACAAACAGTTAGAGAGCATAGAAAATAAAGAACTAAAGCAATTACATGAATAAAGCAAAACAAAAGAAAATGTCTAATCTAGGTAATCAACCAACCGGTAGTTTGTTAATCACAATTAATCCCCGGCAACAGCGCCATAAACTTGATGCACGGAAAACTTGTCTCGCAACAAATTCCCCTTCGGCAAGTGTACCGATTTGTCGTCAAGTAAAACCCACAATAGAGTGGGGTCGAATCCCACAGAGATTAACGGATTAAGCAATCAATGGTTAATTGATTATCCTAGTTAGACGATTCAGATTTGGATGATGAGCAGCAGGAATTGTAAATTTACAGAAAAGTAAAGAAAGCAATAAGGTGCAGAAAAATAAAATGGCAAGAAAAGTAAATGTAAGAAATAAAATAAACGTTGGGATCAAGAGATATTACAATCCTCCGGATCATGTTCATTCTCATCTCTTCCTCAATCAATGCACTCATTGATCTCCTTGGCAATCTTAATTGATCGAATTACAATTCCTTGTAATTCAATCTCTCAAATCTTGATCAATAGCCAATTCCTTGGTCAATTGCTCATGAGAATAGATGAAGTATGGTCACTGATTATACCACATGCATATCCCAAATCAAGTGTTGAGAGGATTATAGTCACATATCCATCCAAACCCAATTTGGTCCAGCATGAGAAAGCATTTCTAGCATGATCTCTTCATTCCTCTTTCAAGGTTCAGAAGAGATCCAAGTTTGAATAGCCTCTTTTCCAAGATACTACCCAATTGGATGAAGATCAAAAGCTTTCAAGTAAAATCAAGAGAAAAGAAAAAAGAAGAAGAATAAGAACTACAATTGATCCATTGAATCACAATAGAGCTCTCTAACCTAATGTAAAGAGTTAGTTGATCATTGCTCTACAAATATATAAAAGAGAGAAAGTGCAGAAAAGTAAAGATGAAGATTCAAACTGAAATTGGAACTTAAAAATTCATAAATGAAAAGTACAAGCTAGAATTAAACTACTACTAAGAAAAAGAAAAGAAAAGAAAAGGAAGAAGAGTGGTTGAGGGGAGGGGTCCGAAGACCCACTCCCCTTGGAGTGTGCCAATTCACAGAAGTTCGAATTGGTCTTCACTCTCTCCCCCTTCCTTCAATTCTCCCATCTCTAGAATGACTTGAATGTAAAAACTAAGGCCTTTATATAGGCTCTCCTAAATTACAAAATGAAATTAAAAGCAAATTACACTTAAATGAAAATTCCTATTCTAGATGCTTCTTGTAGCCTTGATTGGTTGACGATTGTGGGCTTGCTTGCTTAAGCTTTGAAGTGGGCTTGAGAGAGAAGTGAGTTAAGTTGAGGTCCAGGTGCTAAAGTTAGTGCTAAAGTTAGCCACACTAACGCTACAAGTTTGGCGTTAGTGCTAAAGTTATTGTGGCTAACGTTGCACTTGCTGCCCAGTTGGTGTTTTTGGGGCTTAAAAGATGCCTCTTGTTTGTGCTCCAATTTCATGCCCACTATAAAGTATTATACATCGTTGAAAAGCTCTGAATATCAGCTTTCTAACGCAATTAGAATCATCTCATTTGGAGTTTTGTGGCTCAAGTTATTCTTGTTTGAAGAAGGCATGGTCAGGCTGCCAGGTGGGAATTTTTGCCCACGTTAACTACCACGTTAACTAAGTTAACGTGGGAGTTAACGTGGCTCATTGTGGCTTGTGTGGGCTCCTTCCAAAGTTAGTGACAATGTTGGGTGTCACTAACGTTGGCGATCACCTTTCTTCTTCATGTTAACTGGAGTTAACGTGGCTTCTTGGGGATAGTGTGGGTTTCTTCCAACGTTAGTGACAATGTTTGGTGTCACTAACGTTGTCAACAACCTTGTTTCTTCATGTTAGCTTCCACGTTAACTAGGTTAACGTGGGAGTTAACGTGGCTTCTTGTGACTTGGCCAACGTTAGTGAAAAAGTTGAATGTCACTAACGTTGGCGTCTCCTTTTCTTCTTAACGTTAGAGGCCACGTTAACTTAGGTCCAACGATAGTGATAATGTTAAGTGTCACTAACTTTTCTCACTAACGTTGGGGCTTTTCTTCCATCCACGTTAGTGCCCACGTTAGTGTAACTAATGTAGCCACTAACGTGGCTTCTTCTCTTCTTCTTTTGGCCTGAAATCAATCAAACAAAGTGCATCAAAGTCTTGCTCTTAATCATGGGATCATGCATCATCCAATTTATCATATAATTCATGAAAAATTCTCATGAAATCATGTAAATTGCACAATGTATGCTTGAATCAAGATGTAAGTGAATATCTACCCAAAACTAGCTTATTTCCTAAGAAAATGCATGAAACTACCTTAAAAACAGTAAAGAAAAGGTCAGTGAAACTGGCCAAAATGCCCTGGCATCATGGGTTGTCTCCCATCTAACACTTTTGTTTATTGTCCTTAAGTTGGACTCATGGGGAGCTCCTCTCAAGGTGGCTTGTGCTTGAATTCATCTTGGAACTCCCACCAATGCTTGGTTCTCCATTGTGCCCCACGATTTCTTATGGATTGAGCCAAGTGTTGATGGAGTTCTTCACAAGCTTGGGACTCCCAAAATTAGTCCTCTTCTTGTAATCTGGGATCCCACACTTTGTTTTCACACCCGTCTTGAGGTTGATCATCATTATTAGTCCATCCGGGTGGTGAACAAGAAGAATTCTCTATGAAGTGCCCAACAATCCTCCTAGACCCATCTATTTGAGCACTATTCCCACCTTTGTATTCAACTCTTAAAGTATCAACCAAAATGAGCCTTGATTTGCAACGCCAACCACGAAACATCTTTTGCTTACGCTTCATCCCACAAAGCATCCTAAGTTGACCATCTGTATCAAGCAAGTCATACTCAAGTGGGACAATAAAGCTAATAGAAATGAATTTTACCCACTCAAGTGAAGGAGTAGATGACAACCTAGGCAAAGATGCTTCCAATGATCTTGACAAAGCATAACCAACCCTCGTTCTTCTATGTCTAGGGACTTCCACCTCTTCACAAGATCTCTTAATCTCAATCCTTTATTCAACAATTTTATCTAAACCTTTTCCCTTACTCAAACCATAATAGGGAGGGTGAGAAAAATTTACCTCCTCAACACTTTCAACTCCAGCGGGAGAGGGTTCTTCATTCTTAAAGGATTCTTCACCACTAAGACTTGATGCTTGCTCTTCATTGTCATGGGAACTCAATTCTTGTTCTATCCCATCCAATTCTTTGTATGGAATATGCATTGGAGGTTATGCACATCCCTCCTCAACATCAATTTCAATCTTCTTGGAGGGGTCTTCTTCAACTCTAGGTTCCCATGGGGGTTCCGCATCTCCTAAGTCTTCAACTATTTCTTCCTTTTCTTTGATAATCCTAGCTTCCTCCAATTGTTCCAACACAAAGCAACTTCCCTCAATTTCCACCGGAGTTTCTAATCTCTCCTTCATGCTATGTTCTTCATTCGATTCTCCACATGTAGCCATGGGAGTTCCTTGAGTGTTCAAGCATTGGGAGGCTAATTGATTTGTTACCGCATCCAACATGGCCATGAAATTTTGCACATCCCTTTTCATCTCTTATTGCCCTTGAACAAGAACACCAAGGGTCTCATGCATTAGAGATTGCGGTGGGTGGAAGGGTTCATCAAATTGGGGGGAGGATTCATAGTAGGAAGGTGGTTATTCTTGGTAGAGTTGTGGTGGTTCTATGTTTTCCACTCTTTCCACTTGTTGCACAACACACTCCATGGTTGCTTGAAATTGATCCAATGCTTCCTTGAGATGATCCCTTGACTCTTGTTCCTCTTGGATAATATGATTAGGATCATGTGGCTCTTGGATCAATGGATATGAGTATTCTTCCATGGGAGGTTGTGGTGGAAAGTAGTATTCATCTTGTGGTTAAAAATTTTTATATATTGGAGGTGGTTCATCTTGGTAATAATGTGGAGGAGGTGGCTCTTGAAAATATTGATGTTGGAATGGTGGTGGCTCTATATGTGGTTCATATGGCTCATATGGTTGTTGGTAGGATGGATATGGATTAGGCTCATATGAAGGTGGTTGGTAAGAAGGGGCTTGTGAGTATGGTTGAGAGTTATGTTGAGGATATGGTTCATAGGCATATGGTGGTGGTTCTTGAAAGTCACAAGGTGATTCACCATAGCCATTGGATTGATATGCATCATAGAGTGGCTCTTCTTCATAGTGCATTGGTGGAGGTTGTTGCCAAGAGGATTGATCATATGCATATGGCTCCTCCCACCTTTGGTTATCCCATCTTTCATACACATTCTCATTATAGTTCTCATCACCTACAACATAGTTGTAACTACACTCATAGCCAAAGTGAGAATTCATGATAGCAAGAGAGGGCAAAAACAAAAAATAGTAACAAATAAAGAGAACAAACTAAAAACTAACAAAGAAGCAAAAAGCAAACATATTCACAATATTCACATATATACAATAACCAATAACACAACACCATTGCAATTCCCCGGCAACGGCGCCATTTTGATGATTGGATTTTTGATGGTTTAGAATTTCACAAAAGAATTCTCGTTGTAAGTATAGTTCCTAAACCAAACAATAATCTTTTCATACAAAAAGTTGTTTGTCACTAAAACAAACCCCTAAATTTATAAACCGAAGTATTCAAACCTCGGGCGTTCTCCCTAGGAATTACAGTAAAGTGTCTTGTTATTGGTTGTGAGTTATTTTGGGGTTTTTGAGATTTTAGACAAGAAATATAAATGGCAAAGAAAATAAACTAACAACTAACAAAGCTCTTGGCAAGGTATGAGAATTAGAAGCCCCATCCTAGTCATCCTCCTCAATTGTGATAACAAATTGTCATTGCGCTCACTTAGTTAACCTCTAACCATTGGAGGAAAGTCAAGTGGATGAATCAATTTGATTCCTCAAGTCCTAATGAACTCCTAAAGGAAAGACTAGCTTTAGAGACATTCAAATCAATTAGCAACTTCTAATTATCAATCAACAAAGGAATTGGATAACTCAAGAGTCACTAATTACTCAACCAAGGCCAAGAGGAACAAAATCTATACTAAAATTAAAAGAGGCATTTTATCAAACACATAAGAGGCATAAAAGGAAAGCATATGAAATCTACAACAAGAATGAAATCTAACAACAATTATTGCAATGATTTAACAACAATAATTAAAAGGAACACAATTATTATGAATTACCTCTAATTGAATTGAAAGAAAAGAGAAGGAACAAGAGTAGATCTACAACAAAATATAGAAACAACATCAAGGAAATTACAACAAAAGAATAGAAGAAGAATGAATGTAACAACAAGGAATTAAAAGATAGAAGTAGAAGAAGATGAATGAAAACCTATATCTAAGAACTAAACCTAATCCTAATCCTAATCCTAGAGAGAAGTGAGAGCTTCTCTCTCTAAAACTAACTTTCCCTCCCAAAACTAAGCTAAACTAAACTAATGGTCAAAAGTATGTTGATTCCTCTTCAATCTTTGGCTTAAATAGCATCAGAAATAAGTTGGATTGGCCCACAAGGCTTCTAAAATCGCTGGCCACGAGTTGCATTAAGTGGATCATGTGCCACCATCGGCGCGTGCGCGTACCATGTGCGTACGCGCCTCTGTGCGCGATGCAACTTTGGCAAATCTTATATCGTTTCAAAGCCCCAAATGTTAGCTTTCCAAACCAACTAGAACCGCATCATTTGGACCTCTGTAGCTCAAGTTATGGTCAATTAAGTGTGAAGAGGTCAGGCTTGACAGCTTTTTGGTTCCATCATTTCTTCATGAGTCCTCCAACTTTACATGCTTTTTTTTCTTCATTCCCTTGATCCAATCTTTGCCTCCTAAATCTGAAATCACTTAACAAACATATCAAGGCATCTAATGGAATCAAGGTGAATTAAATTTAGCTATTTTAAGACCTAAAAAGCATGTTTTTACTCTTAAGCACAATTAAAGGAGAAGTTATAAAACCAATCTATTTCAATGGATAAATGTGGGTAAAAGGCTATAAAATCCCATAAATCAAACACAAGATAAACCCTACAAATGGGGTTTATCACCTATCTTTTCAAAACTTTTTCAAAAATCAAATCTTTTTCATTTTTCTTATTATTTTTCAAAAAAAAAATTTTAAAATTGTTTTTCAAAATCTTTTTCTCATTTTTATTTCGAATTTTCGAAAACTTTACTAACAATTAATGCGATTGATTCAAAAATTTGAAGTTTGTTACTTTCTTGTTAAGAAAGGTTCAATCTTTAAATTCTAGAATCATATCTTTTAGTTTCTTGTTAGTCAGGTAATTAATTTTAATTTTAAAAATCAAATCTTTTCCAAAATATCTTTTTTAATCATATCTTTTCAAAATATCTTTTTCAAATCATATCTTTTTCAAACCATATCTTTTTTTTTAAATTGATTTCAAAAATATTTTCTAACTTCTTATATTTTCAAAATTGAATTTCAAATCTTTTTTAACTAACTAATTGACTTTTTGTTTGTTTTACTATTTCTTATCTTTTCCAAAACCACCTAACTACTTTCCTCTCTCTAATTTTCGAAAATTACCTCCCTCTTTTTCAAAATTCTTTTAATTAACTAATTGTTTCAAATTTTAATTTTAATTTTCTTTCTTCTCTTAATTTTCGAAAATCACTAACTATTTTTCAAAAATAATTTTCGAATTTCTCTCTCTCATCTTCTTCTATTTATTTATTCATTTACTAACACTTCTCTTCATCTAAAAATTCGAACTCTCTCTTCTCCTCTATGTTCGAATTTTCCTCATCCTTCTTCTATTCTTTTCTTCTTCTACTCACATAAAGGAATCTCTATACTGTGACATAGAAGATTCCTCTTCTTTTCTATTATCTTCTTTTTCATATGAGCAGGAGCAAGGGTAAGGACATTCATGTTGAAGCAGATCCTGAACCTGAAAGGACTCTGAAGAAGAAGCTAAGAGAAGCTAAAGCACAACAATCCAGAGAAAACCTTATAGAGAATCTCGAAAAAAGAGAGAGATATGGCCGAACCCAATAACAATGGTGGAGGCGCAAGGAGGATGCTTGGTGATCATACTACACCTACCTCCAACTTTTATGGAAGAAGCATCTCAATCCCTGCCATTGGAGCAAACAACTTTGAGCTAAAGCCTCAACTAGTTGCTCTAATGCAACAGAACTGCAAGTTCCATGGACTTCCATTAGAAGATCCCTATCAGTTTTTAACTGAATTCTTGCAAATTTGTGATACTGTTAAGACTAATGGAGTAGATCCTGAAGTCTACAGGCTCATGCTTTTCCTTTTTGCTGTAAGAGAGAGCTAGAATATGGTTGGACTCACAACCTAAAGATAGCCTAGACTCTTGGGATAGGTTGGTCACAGCCTTCTTGGCCAAGTTCTTTCCTCCTCAAAAGCTGAGCAAGCTTAGAGTGGATGTTCAGACCTTCAAGCAAAAAGATGGTGAATCCCTCTATGAAGCTTGGGAAAGATATAAGCAGTTGACCAAAAGGTGTCCTTCTGGTATGCTTTCAGAGTGGACCATTTTAGATATATTCTATGATGGTCTATCTGAGCTTTCTAAGATGTTACTGGGCCATTCTGCAGGTGGATCCAGTCACCTAAAGAAAACGCCTGCAGAAGCTCAAGAACTCATTGACATGGTTGCAAATAACCAATTCATGTACACTTCTGAGAGGAATCCTGTGAGTAATGGGACGCCTCAGAGGAAGGGAGTTCTTAAAATTGATGCTCTAAATGCCATATTGGCTCAGAACAAAATGTTGACTCAGCAAGTCAACATGATTTCTCAGAGTCTGAATGGATGGCAAAATGCATCCAACAGTACTAAAGAGGCACCTTCTGAAGAAGAAGCTTATGATCCTGAGAACCCTGCAATGGCAGAGGTGAATTACATGGGTGAACCCTATGGAAACACCTATAATTCCTCATGGAGAAATCATCCAAATTTCTCATAGAAGGATCAACAAAAGCCTCAACAAGGCTTTAATATTGGTGGAAGAAATAGGCTCAGCAATAGCAAGCCTTTTCCATCATCTTCTCAGCAACAGACAGAGAATTCTGAGCGAGCCTCTCTAACTTAGCAAACATAGTCTCTGATCTATCTAAGGCCACTTTAAGTTTCATGAGTGAAACAAGATCCTCCATTAGAAATTTGGAGGCACAAGTGGGTCAGCTGAGTAAGAAAATCACTAAAACTCCTCCTAATACTCTCCCAAGCAATACAGAAGAGAATCCAAAAAGAGAGTGCAAGGCCATTGATATTATCAACATGGCCAAATCCAAAGAGGAAGGGGAGGACATGAATCCCAATAAGGAAGACCTCATGGGACGTCCTCCAGACATAAGGGAGTTCCCTATTGAGGACCTAAAAGAATCTGAGGCTCATATAGAGACCATAGAGATTCCATTAAACCTCCTTCTACCATTCATGAGCTCTGAGAACTATTCTTCCTCTGAAGAGGATGAAGATGTAACTGAAGAGCAAGTTGCTCAATATCTAGGAGCCATCATGAAGCTGAATGCCAAGTTGTTTGGTAATGAAACTTGGAGAGATGAACCTCCCTTGCTCATTAGTGAACTAGATACATGGGTTCAGCAAACTCTACCTCAAAAGAAACTAGATCCTGGTAAATTCTTAATATCCTGTACCATAGGCACCATGACCTTTGAGAAGGTTCTATGTGACCTGGGGTCAGGTATAAATCTTATGCCACTCTCTGTAATGGAGAAACTGGGGATCTTTGAGGTTCAAGCTGCAAGAATCTCATTAGAGATGGCAGACAAGTCAATGAAACAAGCTTATGGATCGGTAGAGGACGTGTTGGTAAAGGTTAAAGGCCTTTACATCCCTGCTGATTTCATAATCTTAGACATTGGGAAGGATGAGAATGAATCCATCATTCTTGGAAGACCCTTCCTAGCCACAACAAAAGCTGTGATTGATGTTGACAGAGGTGAACTGGTCCTTCAATTGAATGGGGACTACCTTGTGTTTAAAGCTCAAGGTTATCCTTCTGTAAACATGGAAAAGAGGCACGATAAGCTTCTCTCAATACAGAGTCAAACAAAGCCCCCACAAATAAACTCTAAGTTTAGTGTTGGGAGGCCACAACCAAACTCTAAGTTTGGTGTTGAAGCCCCACATTCAAACTCTAAGTTTGGTGTTGGGAGGTTCCAACAATACTCTGAACATCTGTGAAGCTCCATGAGAGCTCACTGTCAAGCTATTGACATTAAAGAAGCACTTATTAGGAGGCAACCCAATTTTTATTTATCAATATTTCTATTGTTCTTTTATGTTTTATTAGGTTTATAATCATGTGGAGTCACAAAACAATTGCAAAAATTAAAAATAGAATAAAAAATAGCATAAGAAATAGCACACCTTGGAGGAAAAGCTTACTGGCGTTTAAACGCCAGTAAGGAGCATCTGGCTGGCGTTCAACGCCAGAACAGAGCATGAAGCTGGCGTTGAACGCCAGAAACAAGCATGGAAGTGGCGTTCAACGCCAGAAACATGCTGCAGATTGGCATTGAACGCCCAAAACAAGCATGGAGGTGGCGTTTAACGCCAGAAACATGCTGCAGTCTGGCGTTAAACGCCAAGATTGCATACAAAGGGCATTTTACACGCCTAAAGGGTGCAGGGATGAGAAATCCTTGACACCTCAGGATCTGTGGACCCCACAGGATCCCCACCTACCTTCTCCCTCTCTCTCACACCTTTTCACAATACTCTTTCCCAAACATCATTCACCAATCATCTCATTCACTATTCCCCATCACCTCTTCACCACTCACATCCATCCACTCTTCCCCATAAACCCCACCTACTTTCAAATTCAAAATATTTTTCCCACCCAAACCCACCCTAAATGACCGAACCCTAACCCCTCTCCCTCCACTATATAAACCCCTCTATCCTTCTTCATTTTCACACATCACTACCCTCTCTTATCTCCCTTGGCCGAATACACATCTCTCTCCCTCTCCTCTATATCTTCTTCTTCTTCATCTATTCTTTCTTCTTTTGCTTGAGGACAAGCAACATTCTAAGTTTGGTGTGGTAAAAGCATAGCTTTTTTGTTTTTCCATAACCATTTATGGCACCTAAGGCCAGAGAAACTTCTAGAAAGAGGAAAGGGAAGACAAAAGCTTCCACCTCCGAGTTATGGGAGATGGAGAGATTCATCTCAAAAGCCCATCAAGACCACTTCTATGAAGTTGTGGCCAAGAAGAAGGTGATCCCTGAGGTCCCTTTCATGCTCAAGAAAAATGAGTATCCGAAGATCCGACATGAGATCCAAAAAAGGGGTTGGGAAGTTCTTACCAACCCCGTTCAACAAGTCGGAATCTTAATGGTTCAAGAGTTCTATGCCAATGCATGGATCACTAGGAACCATGATCAAAGTATGAACCCGAATCCAAAGAATTATCTTACAATGGCTCGAGGGAAATGCTTAGATTTCAATCCGGAAAATGTAAGGTTGGCATTCAACTTGCCTATGATATAAGAAGACGCATGCCCCTACACTAGAAAGGTCAACTTTTATCAAAGGTTAGACCAAGTTCTCATGGACATATGTGTGGAAGGAGCTCAATGGAAAAGAGACTCTAAAGACAAGCCGGTTCAATTGAGAAGACTGGACCTTAAGCCTGTGGCTAGAGGATGGTTGGAGTTCATCCAACGCTCTATCATCCCCATTAGCAACCGATCCGAAGAAACTGTGGATCGGGCCATCATGATCCATAGCATCATGATTGGAGAGGAAGTAGAAGTTCATGAAGTCATCTCTCTAGAACTCTACAAAGTAGCCGAAAAGCCCTCCACCTTGGCAAGGCTAGCTTTTCCACATCTCATTTGCCATCTATGCTACTTAGCTAGAGTTGTCATAGAAGGAGACATCCTCATTGAATAAGACAAGCCCATCACTAAGAAAAGGATGGAGCAAACAAGATAGCCTATCCATGGATCTCAAGAGATGCATGAGGAAGCTCATCATCAAGAAATCCCTGAGATGCCTCAAGGGATGCATTTTCTTCCAAACAACTATGGGAACAACTCAACACTTCTCTAGAAGGATTGAGTCATGACATGAACCAATTAAGGGTGGACCACCAAGAACACTCCATCATTTTAAATGAGATTTGAGAAGATCAAAGAGCTATGAGGGAGGAGCAACAAAGGCAAGGAAGAGACATAGAGGAGCTCAAGGACACCATTGGTCCTTCAAAGAGAAGGCGCCACCATCACTAAGGTGGACTCATTCCTTAACTTCCTTGTTCTTATCTCTCTATTTTTCGATTTTTGAGCTTCATGTTTGTCTATGTTTGTGTCTTTATTACATGATCATTAGTGTCTAGTGTCTATGTCTTAAGGCTATGAATAATTCCATGAATCCTTCACCTTTCTTAAATGAAAAATGTTTTTAATACAAAAGAACAAGAAGTACATGAGTTTCGAATTCATCCTTGAAATTAGTTTAATTGATAGGCTTTGAGCATCAATTGATAGGAGGACCCAAGGAAATAAAATCCAGACCTAAGAAGCTAAATCAAGCTGTCCCTAACCATGTGCTTGTGGCATGCAGGTCCAAGTGAAAAGCTTGAGACTGAGTGGTTAAAGTCGTGATCCAAAGCAAAAAGAGTGTGCTTAAGAGCTCTGGACACCTCTAACTGGGGACTTTAGCAAAGCTGAGTAACAATCTAAAAAGGTTCACCCAGTCATGTGTCTGTGGCATTTATGTATCCGGTGGTAATATTGGAAAACAAAGTGCTTAGGGCCACGGCCGAGACTCATAAAAGTAGAGATGTGTTCAAGAATCAACATACTTAACTAGGAGAATTAATAACACTATCTGAACTCTGAGTTCCTATAGATGCCAATCATTCTAAACTTCAAGGGATAAAGTGAGATGCCAAAACTGTTCAGAAGCAAAAAGCTACTAGTCCGCTCATCTAATTAGAACTAAGCTTCATTGATATTTTGATATTTATAGTATATTCTCTTCTTTTTATCCTATTTGATTTTTGGTTGCTTAGGGACAAGCAACAATTTAAGTTTGGTGTTGTGATGAGCGGATAATTTATACGCTTTTTGGCATTATTTTTAGGTAGTTTTTAGTAGGATCTAGCTACTTTTAGGTATGTTTTTATTAGTTTTTATGCAAAATTCACATTTCTGGACTTTACAATGAGTTTGTGTGTTTTTCTGTGGTTTCAGGTATTTTCTGGCTGAAATTGAGGGGCCTGAGCAAAAATCTGATTCAGGCTGAAAAAGGACTGCTGATGCTGTTGGATTCTGACCTCCCTGCACTCGAAATAAATTTTATGGAGTTACAAAACTCCAAATGGCGTGATCTTAACTGCGTTTAAAAGTAGACATCTAGGGCTTTCCAGCAATATATAATAGTCTATACTTTATTCGAGTTTAGATGATGCAAACTGGCGTTCAACGCCAGTTCCATGTTGCATTCTAGAGTAAAACGCCAGAAACACGTCACAAACCAGAGTTAAACGCCAAAAACACGTTACAACTTGGCGTTTAACCCCAAGAGAAGGCTCTGTATGTGTAAAGCTCAAGCTCAGCCCAAGCACACACCAAAGTGGGCCCCGGAAGTGGATTTCTGCACTTAGACTTATTTCTGTAAACCCTAGTAGCTAGTCTAGTATAAATAGGACGTTTTACTATTGTATTTTTATCGGGGTCTTATCTTGGAATTAGTCTTTGATTAATCTCTTGATCACATTTGGGAGCTGGCCATTTGGCCATGCCTGGACCTTCATCACTTATGTATTTTCAACGGAGGAGTTTCTATACACCATAGATTAAGGTGTGGAGCTCTGCTGTTCCTCGAGTATTAATGCAATTACTATTATTCTTCTATTCAATTCAGCTTATTCTTATTCTAAGATATTTGTTGCACTTCAACATGATGGAAGTGATGATCCGTGACACTCATCATCATCCGTCCTTATGAACGCGTGCTTGACAACCACTTCCGTTCTACCTTAAATCAAGAGCATATATCTTGGATTCCTCAGTCAGAATCTTCGTGGTATAAGCTAGAATCCATTGGCAGCATTCTTGAGAATCCGGAAAGTCTAAACCTTGTCTATGGTATTCTAAGTAGGATTCAAGGATTGAATGACTATGACGAGCTTCAAACTTGCGAGTGTTGGGCGTAGTGACAGACGCAAAAGAATCACTGGATTCTATTCCGACATGATCGAGAATCGACAGATGATTAGCCGTGCTGTGACAAAGTATTTGGACCATTTTCACTGAGAGGATGGGAAGTATCCATTGACAACGGTGACGCCCTACATACAGCTTGCCATAGAAAGGAGTAAGAATGATTGGATGAAAGCAGTAGGAAAGCAGAGATTCAGAAGGAACACAGCATCTCCATACACTTATCTGAAATTCCTACCAATGAATTATATAAGTATCTCTATCTTTATTTTATGCTTTATTTATCTTTATTTTTGAAAACCACTATAACCATTTGAATCTGCCTGACTGAGATTTACAAGATGACCATAGCTTGCTTCATACCAACAATCTCCGTGGGATCGACCCTTACTCACGTAAGGTATTATTTGGACGACCCAGTGCACTTGCTGGTTAGTTGTGCAAAGTTGTGACAAAGTGTGATTCACGTTTGAGAGCTCCAAGTCTATTAGCACCATTGTTGATGATCACAATTTCGTGCACCACTTGTCCTCAAGCAACCAAACTAATATAGGCTTAGGATGTGAATTTGCATGAGAATGAGAGTTCAATTAAGCTCATGTCTCTTCTTATAGTGGGATTTACAACTGCAATCCTGAATAGTTTTGGCATCTCACTCTCCTTTGAATCAGAAGGATGTCACTGTCATTTGGAATTAGAATCCGGATAATATTATGAATTCTCTAATCTTTTCTACTTCAATTTAATCCTTGAACACAGCAAATTTTCTTTGATTCTCTTTTCTTTGGTGCTTTGCACCTTGAGCCTAGCCGTGACTTTAAATGTTTTGTCTCAAGCTTCACTGACACAAAAACATCACAAGCACATAACTGGGGAACTCTGTTTAAGTTCTGATTTTCCTTTCAGTTACTCCCAGACAGTGGTGCTCAAAGCCTTTGGCATACTCTGTTAAATGCATTTGATCTTGACACGGGCGCATGGCTCACGCGACCGCGCGAAATGGAGGAAATCGCAGTGATGTGCTTGCATGCCTGACGTGAACGCATGGATTGGAAGTTGCACGAGTGACGCGAACGCGTGGACGATGCGTACGCGTGACAAGGAAAAATGCTGATTGACGCGCACGCGTAGACGATGCGTACGCGTGACGTGCGCGATCTGCAAAATTTACAGAAATCGCTGGCATGGATTTTGGTCCGCGTTTTAACCCAGCTTTCGGCCCAGAAACGCAGATTAGAGCCAGGGAACATGCAGAGACTAGGAGAATTATTCATTCCGCATAATTTTAGTTTTAGATATGATTTTTTACTCTTCCCCTAGGTTTTCTTTTACACTCATAATTTAGGATTTGAAGATTTTGCTTTGGTTATTGAGAAGAGTCTACCTCCGGAACTGGTCATTCTATTTTGTTTACTTACTTTTCGCTTACTCTTTCATATCCTTAATTTGTTCAGAGTTACAATTGGATTATTTTTAGAGTTTATTAATACAAGAACTATTTTTATTTTTAATTGATCTTTTCAATTATTGTTTATCATGTCTCTTTTTATTTTCCCTTTTTATTTTGTGAAGTCTATATTTATGATCATGGAGTAGTTTCCTAACTTGATTGGGAGTTGATTAAAAGGAGAACCTTGAGTTGGAATACTCAAGAGTCAATTTGTAATTGGGTTTATCGTTGGTTGAATCTCTAGTCACTAACGTTAATCCTTCCCAAGGGAGAGGATTAGCACTTGTGAATAGAAGTTGACTTCCAACTTACTTGACGTTCCTTTATTCAGTAAAGGATAACTAAGTGGAAATAACTACCAATTACCAATTGATCTTGAGAAAAATCCAACAAGGATAGAACTTCCAATTGATCTTCTTCTGATCAAGGTTTTTATTTAAATTACATAAATTCTCTAATTTAATTTCCTGTTTATCAAACTCAAAACTATTTTGGAAAACCTCTGATTAATATAACAGCACATCTGTCTGCAACTCGTTGGGAGACGACCTGGGTCTCATACTCCCAGTATTTTATTTCTAAAATTTGTGACAACTGTTTTCTAAATTGAGAAGTGGATTTTTGCTGGTTAAGAGCTGTACTTGCAACGCTATTTTTCTTAATAATTTTTAATCTACCGATTTCTGCCATGTCAATTTTTGGCACCGTTGCCGAGGAGTTGCAATAGATTGCTAATTTATTGATTGGAATTTATTTATTTGCATTTTATTTTATTTTATTTTTGTTACCATGAGCTATATGTCTCTTCCATTGAATGACTCGTTCATTTCCTGATTCGAGCTTAGCCGCTTTTGATCCCGAAATTGAGAGAACTATTTCACGTATTAGGCGAGCTCGACGTCGGCTAGCCTCTGAGGGTGGTGAAGTGACTAACGTCAATTCACCAGTCTCACCTGAGGGCGAATCTGAACCACCTTTTAAGGAAGAAACAAGCTCCTTGATAAACTGCTATTTTACGATTCATATCGTGTTTAATTATGTGGTTTTATCAAGTCTTCGCCCACTTATTCATATGATTTGCATGTATTTACAATTCCTTCCTAAAAATATTCTATGATTGGAAATTTGCTTCCTAGAGACCTTTTACTTGTACATTTTTATTTTCCTTTGTACCATTCGATGCCGTGATCTGTGTGTTAAGTGTTTCAGACTTCATAGGGCAGGAATGGCGTAAGGAATAAAGAGGAAGCGTGCAAAAGTGGAAGGAACACAAGGAATTGAGGAGATGACCAGTGAGAAGTCACGCGGTCGCATGGCTCACGCGACTGCGCGAAATGGAGAAATCACAGTGACGCACTCGCGTGCCTGACGTGACCGCGCGGATTGGAAGCTGCACGAACGACGCGAATGCGTGGACGACGCACACGCGTGGTACGAAAAATGTTGAGTGACGCGAATACGTGGACGACGCGGCCGCATGACGTGCGCGATCTGCAGAATTACAGAAGTCGCAGGCACAGATTCTGGGCCGCATTTCAACCCTATTTTCGTCCCAGAAATACAGATTAGAGCTAGGGAACATGTAGAGGCAACAACAATAATTCATTCCACATAATTTCAAGTTTTTAGATCTGATTTTACTTCTCCCCTAGGTTTCTCTCTTTTGACATTCATAAATTAGGATTTGAAGACTTTTTGCTTTAGCTTTTAAGAAGAGTCTACCTCTGGTACTGGTCAATATAGTTTGTTATTTACTTTTCATTTACTCTTCCATATTCTCAATCTGTCCAGAGTTGATATTGGATTATTTTCATAGTTTATTAATGTAAAACTATTTTTACTTTTAATTAATCTCTTTCATCATTATTTATTACGTCTCTTCTTATTTCCTCTATTGATTTTGTGAAGTCTACAATTATGATGATGGAGAAGTCCCCCAACTTGATTAGGAGTTAATTAAAAGGAGAACCTTGAGTTAGAATACTCAAGATTTCAATTGTAATTGGTTCATTGTTGGTTGACTTGTTAGTCACTAACTCTTATCCTTCCCAAGGGAGAGGATTAGGACTTGTGAAAAAGAAGTTGACTTTTAATTTGACTTTCCTTCATTCGTTGAGGGTTAACTAAATGTAAACAATGACTAATTATTAATTGCTCTTGATAAAATTTTAACAAGAATAGAACTTCCAATTAATCTTCTCCCGGTCAAGATTTTATTTAAATCATATAAATTCTCTAATTTAATTTTCTGTTCATCAAATTCAAAACCCCTTTTGAAAACCTCTGATTAATAAAATAGTACATCTTCCTGCAACTCGTTGGGAGACGACCTGGGACTCATACTCCCAGTATTTTATTTCTAAAATTTGTGACAACCCTTTTTCTAAATTGACAAGTAGATTTTTGCCGGTTAAGAACTGTACTCACAACGCCATTTTCCTAATTAATTCTTAATCTGCCAATTTCCGCTCACGTCAATTTTTGGCGCCGTTGCCGGGGAGTTGCAATAGTGTGCTAATTTATTGATTGGAATTTATTTAATTGCATTTTTCTTTTTTTTATTTTGTTACTATGAGCTGCACGTTTCTTTCATTAAATGACGCGTTCACTTCCTGATCCAAGCTTGCCAGTACTTGACCCTGAGAATGAAAGAACTATTTCACGTATAAGGCAAGCTCAGCGTCAGCTAGTCCTCTCCGAGGACGAATCTGAAACGTCATCTAAGGGAGAAACAAGCTCCCCCTCTACTGATCTAGTTGATTTACGTGCAGGTGACATGGCAACACCTAGGAGAGTCACTATCCAAGAGGCTGGAGCCCCTGATTTTACACTACAACCATTCCAGGCACGCCACCCAGCAGTGGCTGTGGACTTTGAAATAAAGACTGCACTACTCAACTTGATGCCCAAGTTTCATGGCTTACCTGCTCAAGAGCCTATCAAGCACCTTAGGGATTTTCAGACAGCTTGTTCTACTGTTAAGCGTGATGGTACTGACGAAACTTCTATTCTGCTGAAGGCTTTCCCATTCTCTCTTGAGGGGAAGGCAAAAGAGTGGTACTACACTCAACCCGGAGCAACTGTTTCTAACTGGAATATGCTTAGAAGAGAATTTTTGGAGAAATTCTTTCCAGCTGAGGTTACCGATAAACTGAGGAAAGACATTTCCATGATCGTTCAGGACGAATCTGAGACTCTCTATGAATATTGGGAGCGCTTCAATAATCTTCTGGAAGCATGTCCCCACCATATGATTGATAAGATAGTGTTGCTCAGCTACTTTACACAGCGCATGAAATCTCAAGATAAGACCACATTGGAAGGTGCTAGCAATGGGTCTATGAAAAAGTACAAGACTACGGAAGAGGCATGGCAATTGATTAGCGACTTAGCTGAATCTACTAGGAATCACAGGCAGAAATAAAGTCGGTCAAGAGCTGTTACAGAGGTATCCTCTAGCAAAGAGACTGCTGCTATAACACAGAGCTTATGTGAAATGACCAACTTACTGAAACAGATGCAACTAAGTCAACAACAAGCTCAGCAAGTTCAGCCCGCTCCACCATAGCACAGCCAACAGTTGGTTCCACAAAGAGTATGCGGGATCTGTGCTGATTATAGTCATTATACTGATGAGTGTTCGTAACTCTAACAGGAAGACCAAACTGTGGCAGCCACCCACAACTTCTGTGACCGCCCTAATCAAGGGTACAATCAAGGTGGCGGCTACAACCAAGGCTAGAGAGATAATTCTAACAAGGGTTAGAGGGACAATCATAACAGAGGAGGCAGAGATAACAATGGAAACCAGAGGTGGAATAACAATAACAACTTCAGGCAGCAAAATCAGAATCAGGCCCACAGAGCACCTCATCTAAGGCAGTCTCAAGCATCTCCTAATGACGAGTTACTAAAATCTATTGATCGGAGACAGTAGGCCATGGAAAACAACCTTACTTCTACTTTAAATGGTATGAACTCTACCTTGCAAGCCCTTGTCTCACAGATTGGATCACTGAATAACTCCAACAACCAGTCCTCAGGCTCTGGTGGACTCCCCTCTCAACCATTACTCACCCCCAAGGGTGGCATCAATGCCATTACCCTGAGATCTGGAACCACATTGCAAGAGAGGAATCTAGAGGAATCAAGCCAAGCAGAACACGCCCCAACTGCGGACACGGTTGAGGTAGAGGATGTTGAAGAAGAAGATGAAGCACAAGGCATGGCTGAAACAGAAGCAGCCCAACCAAGGAGTGCGGAACCCCAGCAAGTTGAAGCTCTAAAAGACGCCACTCCTATTCCATTTTCACACCTTGCTAAAAAGCCCAGAAAGCAGATGGAACTTGATCCCAAAATGGTAGAGATCTTCAAAAAGGTTGAGATAACTGTTCCCCTTTTTGATGTTATTCAGCAAGTGCCTAAATGCACAAAGTTTCTAAAAGAGTTGTGCATACATAAAGATAAAATTAATGAATTAGAAACTATTCCTTTAGGTAGTTCTATATCTGCTTTAATGGGAAATATACCTGAAAAATGTAGTGACCCAGGCTCAAGCATGGTTAACTATACCATTGGAGGTGTGATATTTTCTGACTGTATGTGTGATTTAGGAGCATGTGTGAGTATTATGCCCTTGTCTATATATAATGCTTTAAGGCTCCCTCCCTTAAAAAGGTCGGCAGCTCGTTTTGTGTTAGCAGATAAAAGCATTATCACAGTGATTGGAATTGCTGAAGATGTATTAGCGAGCATTAAGGGGCTCACGTTTCCCATTGACTTTTATATCCTGGAGATGCCCCAAAATGACTCAGGAAGACCTTCGCCAATCCTGTTTGGGGATTCCTACAGAGACAACCATGACAGGTTAATCTTTCTTGGGTAGTTGAGTTCTACTCCAATTTCCACCTGCCTACCCTACAGTCTGTTTATGTCCGTCAGAAGCAAGTTCCCATTACAGAATAGGCCATTCACCGAGCCTTAGATCTTCTCCCTGCTCCAGAAGGATTGGACGCATTTCAAGAAGCCGCACTCAAGCGCCAGGCATACAAATTTGACTAGGACGCTATTCTCAGAGTTATCACACAACCTGGCAGCAAATGGATTTCTGGGTACCATCGTTCCCGTACTAAGGGAATATCGGCTTCTGCACTCACCTTAGAGGCTCACGTATGGGCACAGATTATGTCCCATTACGTCTTTCTGGGCACTCATGAGTCCTCCTTCACAGCAGACATGGCCGTTCTACTATGGTGCATCCTCACAGACCAGCCTCTAAATCTACCAAGACACATCCGGAACGCTTTGGGACACGTGCAAATCGTGGGCAACCTACCTTTCCCCGACTTGGTCTCTGATCTTGTCTCAGCAGCCGGAGTCTCCTACAGAGCTGGAGACATCAAAGCCATACTTCCACGGGATGACAATACGTCCCTAATGGGAGATATCTCAGGCCACCACTAGCCACTACCAGCCAGTCCGCAAAATATGCTGCAGACATTCCACCTTCTACTAGTCAGCTGCTACATCAAATACTGGAGAGGTTGGACCGGCAAGACCAGAAAGTGAAGCTACGAGAGCGCCGCAACCACCGCCATTTCAAATACCTCAAGGAGCTACTCACAGCCAACCACAGACCTGACGAGGACCCAGGCACTCCGGACTCTACTTCCATTACCAGCACAGGGAGCCATGACGGCCCTAACGGTGGAGATACTGCCACCAGCCCACCCTTGTTCCTGACAGATGGCACCGAGGTAATTCTTTCCCCCTAACACCAATTTCTTTTTCTTTAGAATAGGATAAATTGCATAGTAGTAGGTTAATTGCATGCATGTTCCACCTGATTGAAAAGATAATAAGTTTCTTTTAAGACCATATATTTTTTGAAAATTTCACTAATTTAAATCAAAACACTTATGTTAAATTCGTTTGAAGTTGAAATTGGAACAGGATTTTTGAGCTAAAAGAACACATAATCCGTGAGACTTTGAGCCTAAATACATGGTTACACTATTTAACCATAAACATATTTATTTCTCATGTGTTTTCTTCTCTATGATTGTAATCTGAATTTTGTTTTATCCTATATGTCCAATGTTAATGTGTTATGTGCATGCATATGATTGAGGCCATTATTTGTTTAGCTCACGTATCCCAAATAAGCCAACCCTTTTAATTACCTTTGTTAACCACTTTGAGCCATTTTTAATCTCATTTGTTCTATATTTTACTACATTACTAGCTTTAAGCAGAAAAACAATTGAAAATCCCAATTGAATCTTTGGTTAGCTTAAGATAGAATTTGTGTGTTAACTGAGTATGGGAAAATTGTGGGAATAAATGGTAATAGGAAAATATGTCATGATAAAATAAAGGGAATTTGGGTACCTATTCATGTGAAACCATAAAAGAAAAATTACAAATCTATGTGCATTGATAAAAAAATTTTCCATTACTTTAGTGAATATGGGGACAAAATCACCCCAATGATAAGTCAGAGTTTAATAATCAATGCACATGTGATAAAATTAAAATAAAGGTTGATGCATGAGTATGGAATGTGAAAAGGAGATTTTGGGTAACTAAGATGAATGTTGAAATTATATAGAATATATGTATGTTAGGTGAGAGCTTAGGCTAATTAAAGATTCAATATATAAGCTCACTTAGCCATATATGTTCCCTCACCTTACCTTAGCCCCATTACAACCATGAAAAGACCTCATGATGTTTGCATTGGCATTTTAAAATTGTTGATTGGTTACGTGAAAAATAAAATTGTTGAAAGCATGATTAGAGAAGGATAGAGTGATTACCCTATATACTAGAGATGATTAGAGTGCACACACACCAACAGTAAGGGTTCAATGCTTGGTCCTATATTCCCTGCTTTCACGAGCTATCTTCTTACAAATTTATCTGCCTTTACAATATGATTTGAATTAGTGAAATCTGCCAATATTTTGTCTTAGAGAACTTATCTATTTTTAATCATAAAGACAAAATCATATAGCTGCATTCATATGTATATAGGTTGCATTGCATTGCATGAGTCTTACATGTCCCTATTCACTCATATTTATCTCCTTCAATTTAGCATGAGGACATGCTAATGTTTCAGTGTGGGGAGGTTGATAAACCGCTATTTTACAATTCATATTTTGTTTAATTGTGTGGTTTTATCAAGTCTTCGCCCACTTATTCATATGATTTGCATGTATTTACAATTTCTTCCTAAAAATATTCTAACATTGGAAACTTGCTTCCTAGAGGCCTTTTAGTTGTATATTTTTATTTTCCTTCGTACCATTCGATGTCGTGATCTGTGTGTTAAGGGTTTCAGACTTCATAGGGTAGGAATGGCGTAAGGAATAAAGAGGAAGCGTGCAAAAGTAGAAGGAACACAAGGAATTGAGGAGATGACCAGCGAGAAGTCACGCGGTCGCATGGCTCACGCGACCGTGCGAAATGGGAGAAATCACAGTGACGGATTGGAAGCTGCACGAATGACGCGAATTCGTGGACGACGCGCACGCGTGATACGAAAAATGCTGAGTGACGCAAATGCGTGGACGATGCGGCTGCGTGATGTGCACGATCTGCAGAATTACAGAACTCGCTGGCACAGATTCTGGGCCGCATTTCAACCCTATTTTCGGCCCAGAAATACAAATTAGAGCCAGGGAACATGCAGAGGCAACAATAACAATTCATTCCGCATAATTTCAAGTTTTTAGATCTGATTTTACTTCTCTCCTAGGTTTCTCTCTTTTGACATTCATAAATTAGGATTTGAAGATTTTTTGCTTTAGCTTTTGAGAAGAGTCTACCTCCGGTAGTGGTTAATATAGTTTGTTATTTACTTTTTATTTACTCTTCCATATTCTCAATCTGTCAAGAGTTGATATTGGATTATTTTCATAGTTTATTAATGCAAAACTATTTTTACTTTTAATTAATCTCTTTCATCATTATTTATTACGTCTCTTCTTATTTCCCCTATTGATTTTGTGAAGTCCACAATTATGATGATGGAGTAGTCCCCCAACTTGATTGGGAGTTGATTAAAAGGAGAACCTTGAGTTAGAATACTCAAGAGTTCAATTGTAATTGGTTCATTATTGGTTGACATGTTAGTCACTAACTCTAATCCTTCCCAAGGGAGAGGATTAGGACTTGTGAATAGAAGTTGACTTTTAATTTGACTTTCCTTCATTCGTTGAGGGTTAACTAAATGTAAACAATGACTAATTATTAATTGCTCTTGATAAAATTTTAACAAGGATAGAACTTCCAATTAATCTTCTCCCGGTCAAGATTTTATTTAAATCATATAAATTCTCTAATTTAATTTTCTGTTCATCAAATTCAAAACCCCTTTTGAAAACCTCTGATTAATAAAATAGCACATCTTCCTGTAACTCGTTGGGAGACGACCTGGAACTCATACTCCCAGTATTTTATTTCTAAAATTTGTGACAACCCTATTTCTAAATTGACAAGTGGATTTTTGCCGGTTAAGAACTGTACTCACAACGCCATTTTCCTAATTAATTCTTAATCTGCCAATTTCCGCTCACGTCACTCCTCTACTACTGATTCAGTTGATTCACATGCAGATAACATGGTAGCACCTAGGAAAGTTACTATCCAGGAAGCTGGAGCCCCAGATTTCACACTGCAGCCGTATCAGGCGCGTCACCCAGCAGTGGCTGTAGATTTTGAAATAAAGACTGAACTACTCAATTTGATGCACAAGTTTCATAGCTTACCTGCTCAAGAGCCTATCAAGCACCTTAGGGATTTCCAGACAGCTTGTTCTACTGTTAAGCGTGATGGTGCTGATGAAACTTCTATTCTATTAAAAGCCTTCCCATTCTCTCTTGAGGGAAAGGCAAGAGAGTGGTACTACACTCAACCCAGAGCAACTGTTTCTAATTGGGATACGCTTAGAAGAGAATTTTTGGAAAATTTCTTTCCAGCTGAAGTTACTGATAGACTGACGAAAGAAATTTCCATGATTGTTCAGGACGAATCCGAGACTCTCTATGAATATTGGGAGCGCTTCAACAATCTTCTGAAAGCATGTCCCCACCATATGATTGACAAGATAGTGTTGCTCGGCTACTTCACACAGGGCATGAAGCCTCAAGATAAGACCACATTGGAAGTTTCTAGCAATGGGTCAATGAAAAAGTACAAGACTACTGATGAGGCATGGCAATTGATCAGCGACTTAGCTGAATCTACTAGGAATCACAGGTAGAAACAAAGCCGGTCAAAAGTTGTTGCAGAGGTATCCTCTAGCAAGGAGACCGCTGCTCTGACCCAGAGCATATGTGAAATGACCAACTTACTGAAGCAGATGCAGTTGAATCAACAACAAGCACAGCAGGCTCAACCTTCTCCACCACAGCAAAGCCAGCAGCTGGTTCCACAAAGAGTATACAGGATTTGTGCTGACTACAGTTATTATACTGATGAATATCCGCAGCTCCAACAGGAAGACAACATTGTGGCAGCAACTCAAAACTTCTATGACCGCCCAAATGAAAGATACTATCAATAAGGCGGCAATTCTAACCAAGGTTGGAGGGACAACTATAACAGAGGAGGCAGAAACAGTCAAGGCATTCAGAGATAGAATAATAACAACAATCAGCAGAACCAGTATTAGCAGAATTCTACCTATCAACAGCAGAATCAGAATCAAGCTTACAGAACACCTCATCTAAGGCAGCCCCAAGCATCTCAGCAGACCCCTCAGATAACTTATCTTCTTCATCTTCTAATGATGAGTTACTAGAGTCTATTGATCGGAGACAGCAGGCCATGGAAAATAACCTTACTTCTACTCTTAATGGTCTGAACTCTACCTTGCAAGCTCTTATCTCATAGATTGGATCACTAAATAACTTCAATAACCAGCCTTTGAGCTCCAGTGGAATCCCCTCTCAACCATTACCCAACCCCAAGGGTGGCATCAATGCCATTACCTTGAGGTATGGAACCACACTACAAGGGAGGAATCCTGAGGAGCCAAGCTCGCTAGAACACGCCCCAGCTGAGGACAGGGTTGAGGTAGAGGATGTTGAAAAAGATGATGAAGCACAAGGCATAGCGGAAGCAGACGCAGCCCAACCAAGGAATGCAGAACCCCAGCAAGCTGAAGCTGTACGAGACGCCACTCCTATCCCATTTCCACACCTTGCTAAGAAATTCAGAAAGCAGATGGAACTTGATCCCAAAATGGTAGAAATCTTTAGAAAGGTTGAGGTAACCGTTCCCCTTTTTTATGTTATTCAGCAAGTACCTAAATACGCAAAGTTTCTAAAAGAATTGTGCATACATAAAGATAAAATTAATGAATTAGAAACTATTCCGTTAGGTAGTTCTATATCTGCTTTAATGGAAAATATACCTGAAAAATGTAGCGATCCAGGCCCATGTATGGTTAACTATACCATTGGAGGTGTGATATTTTTTTACTGTATGTGTGATTTAGGAGCGTGCGTGAGTATTATGCCCTTATCTATATATAATGCTTTAAGGCTCCCTCCCTTAAAAAGGTCGGCAGCTCATTTTGTGTTAGCAGATAAAAGCATTATTACAGTGGTTGAAATTGCTGAAGATGTGTTAGTGAGCATTAAGGGGCTCACGTTTCCCACTGACTTCTATATCCTGGAGATGCCCCAAAATGTCTCAGGAAAGCCTTCATCAAGCCTGCTTGGAAGACCGTTTTTAAAGACTTCGAAGTTCAAGCTGGATGCCTTTTCGGGAACCTATTCTTTTGAGGTAGATAGCAAAACAGTGAGCTTCAATCTGGATGAAGCTATGAAGCATCCCCCAGAAGATCACTCCATATTCCAATGCAACATCATTGATGAAATTATAGCTGCAACTCACCAGGAAGAAATGGAAGAGAGTCACATGGAGCAAGACCCAAGTGTGGGGACACCCTCTGAACATACTGAAGATTCATTACCATCTTCACTAGCCCCAGATGATCCAGAGCCAAGCCATGAGGAGAAAATGGAATTAAAGCCCCTTCCTCCACACCTCACCTTGAGGACAAGCATAAGTTTTCAGTTATCATTGCGAGGGAACTCACTTCCCAACAAGAAGAACAACTGCTTAGTATATTGAGGGCGCATAAGAAAGCAATTGGATGGAGCTTGGTGGATATAGTAGGCATCAGCCCTCAAGTTTGTGAACATAGAATATTCTTAGAAGAAGGAGCAAAGCCTGTCCGTCAACCTCAGAGAAGATTGAATCCAACCATCTTAGAAGTTGTCAAGAAGGAAGTAACCAGACTACTTGAAGCATATATCATTTACCGCATTTCAGATAGTGAATGGGTCAGCCCAGTGCAAGTGGTACCAAGAAGTCTGGAGTCACAACAATAAGAAATGAGCAGGGAGAACTTCTGACAACCAAAATGCAGAACTCATGGAGAGTTTGCATTGACTACAGGCATCTCAACCAAGCCACTCGCAAGGATCATTACCCCTTGCCATTCATTGATAAGATGCTTGATCGCCTGTCAGGTAAATCCTATTACTGCTTTTTAGATGGTTATACAGGTTATTTTCAAATCCATATAGGTCTGGAAGATCAGGAAAAGACTACTTTTACATGTCCTTTTGGGACTTATGCTTATAAAAGAATGCCCTTTGGCTTATGTAATGCACCAACTACTTTCCAAAGGTGTATGATGAGTCTTTTCTCTGATCTCATTGAGACCTGTATGGAAGTTTTTATGGATGACTTTAGCGTATATGGTGATTCGTTTAGCCTTTGCTTGGATAGTTTATCTCGAGTATTGGACAGGTGTGTTAGTTCAAACCTGGTTTTAAATTTTGAAAAGTGTCATTTTATGGTGAAACAAGGAATTGTTCTAAGACATGTTGTTTCTGATACTGGTATCTCTGTAGACCCAGCAAAGGTGGATGTTATTTCTAGTTTACCTTACCCCTCCTCTGTGAGGGAAGCCCGTTCGTTCCTTGGCCATGCAGGTTTTTACAGGAGATTCATTAAGGACTTCAATAAGGTAGCACTACCCTTATCCAGACTACTGTAGAAAGATATTGAGTTCAAGTTCAGTGAGGATTGCAAACAAGCGTTTGATAAGCTGAAGACCACCCTGACTCAAGCTCCGATTGTGAGGGGACTAGACTGGAGTCAACCATTTGAAATCATGTGTGATGCCTCCAATCATGCAGTAGGAGCAGCACTAGCTCAGCATGAAGGTAACGATCCTTTTGTAATTGCTTATGCATCTAAGACTTTATATGCTGCTCAATCTAATTATACTACAACTGAAAAAGAGCTTCTAGCTATTGTTTTCGCTCTGGATAAATTTCGAGCCTATGTACTTGGTACTAAGGTAGTAGTGTACTCAGACCATGCAGCTCTAAAATATTTATTAGCTAAAAAGGAGTCTAAACCAAGGCTAATACGTTGGATGCTACTGCTGCAAGAATTTGATTTAGAAATTAAAGATAGGAGTGGTAACCAAAATTTAGTGGCAGACCACTTGAGTCGCCTTGAGCACATTAAAGATGACTCCATTCCTATCAATGATACTTTCCCATTTGATAGCTTACAGGCAGTAGCTAAAGTAGTTCCTTGGAATGGATATGTAGCTAATTATCTAGTTAGCCACACTTTGCCTCCCGATTTTACTAAGCATCAGAGAGACAAGCTAAAAAGCGAGTCCAAATATTATATATGGGATGATCCGTATCTATGGAGGTGTGGTGCTGACCAGGTAATTAGACGGTGTGTACCTCAATCAGAATTCCAGTCCATTTTAGAGGCCTGCCACTCATCTGAGAGTGGAGGACATTTTGGCCCTCAACGAACAGCTAGAAAAGTTTTAGACTGTGGATTCTGGTGGCCTACTCTTTTTAAAGATGCTGCTAACCTTTATAAATCTTGTTCTCCTTGCCAAAGATTTGGTAATATATCCAAGAGGGATGAAATGCCTCAACAAATTATGCTTTTCTATGAAATTTTTGATGTTTGGGGCATTGACTTCATGGGTCCATTTCCAAATTCTAATGGTCACCTTTATATACTATTAGCTGTAGATTATGTTTCTAAATGGGTGGAAGCAATTCCGACCCGTAATGATGATGCTAACACTGTTGTTTCCTTTGTTAGAAACCATATTATTTGTCGCTTTGGATCACCACGAGCAATCATGAGCGATCAAGGTACTCACTTTTGTAACAGGAGACTAACAGGATTACTGAAGAGGCATGGGATAATTCATAAAGTATCAACAGCCTATCACCCCCAGACTAATGGGCAAGCTGAAGTGTCTAACAGAGAGATAAAGCGCATACTGTAAAGGATAGTCAAGCCTCATAGAAAGGACTGGAGCACCAGGCTCCAAGATGCGCTTTGGGCATATCGGACAGCATATAAGACACCAATCGAGATGAGTCCTTTCCGCTTAGTTTATGCAAAGGCCTGTCATCTCCTAGTTGAGTTAGAACACAAAGCCTTCTGGGCGGTAAAGGAATGCAACATGGACGTTGAGAAAGCCGGAGCTGAACGGAAGTTGCAACTGCAAGAACTAGAGAACCTTCACCTAGAAGCTTATGAAAACTCCAAGCTTTACAAGGAAAAGATGAAGGTTGTGCATGATAAGCACATCAAGAGGAGAGAGTTTCAACCTGGGGACTTAGTCCTCCTTTACAACTCCAGAATGCGGCTCATGCCAGGCAAGCTGAGATCTGGATGGGACGGTCCCTATCGAGTAGAGAAGGCGGAGCCATACGGAGTCTTTCACTTGAGCCATCCTTCAAGCTCTGAACTTATAAAGGTCAATAGACATCGCTTGAAGTTATTTCATGGCGAGAAGATGGCAAAAAACAAGGAGCTAGAGATCTTCCTCTTGGAAGATCCACCCACAGCAGAAGACTGAGCTAGTGGAGCGTCCAACTTAAGGATGTTAAAGCAAAGTGTTGGGTGGGAAACAACCCACCATGGTATGATCGTTCTTTTCCCCTCTCCTTAATTCCCTTTTTCAATAACTCTTCTCAGTACTAGTGCCTATAGTTTGCATCTGCATTTGCATATTGCATAAAAAAACGCATGCAACGTGACAGCGTCACCGACGCGTCCGCGTCATATGTGTGTTGGGAAGAAAATAAGATTGAATAGAGAGTCACACGAAAGTGTGGCTGGAGGCGTGCCTTTGGCACAAACTCGCCCATGCGACCGCGTCACAAACGCGTTCGCGTCATCTGCGACATAGCCTCCCCACGCGTCCGCGTCACTCACGCGAACGCGTGGCCCTGAAAAATCGACGTAAATTGGTGTATGGCAGTAAGTTGAGCTGGAATTGGGTGGGACTCGCGCTAGAAGCACAAGCCCTACCACGCGAACGCGTGCTCCACACGTCCGCGTCGTTTTCAAAATATGGACATTCACGCGACCGTGTTAACCACGTCAACGCGTCACCTTTAAATTTGGAAAAATGAGTTTCACACAGAGAGTTGCGCGAATGCAAGGCTGCTCTCGTGCCACTAGCACAAATCATGTCACGCGTCTGCGTGACCGACGCATCCGCGTCACTTCATATAAGCGCTACTCGCACGAACGCATGACCCACGCGTCCGCATCGACTGCGCCACCCAACATATCCAGATCAGCCAAAATATCTTATCTTTTTCTTCCCAAATCCTAATTTTTCTTCTCCCTCCTTATTTCTTTCTCCTTTCTTCCTCATTCTTCCTTCTTCCTTCTTTCTTCTTTCTTCTTTCTCACTTTCTACTTCCTCTTTTTCACCACCATTATCAAGGTTTTTCTTTTCTTCTTCCCTCTTTTCTTTTCTATTCTTATTCTTATTTTTATGTTTTCTTCTTTTTTTTACTTTTGTTATCTATGTTTTCTTTTTCTTTTTTTTTTCTTTTTAAATCCTTTTTATTGGTGTTGAAAATTTATTTGGGTCATTATTTCCTATATTTTGCTTGTGGATTGTTCAGGAATTGTTTGACAATTATATATTATTTTTATAAGATTGTTGCATGTTCAATGTAATACTTTCAATACCTTATTTACCATGCATGCTAAGTGTTTGTGAAAAAGGCCGTATGGCATCATGCACTACTTTTATGTTATCCTACTTTCATGCTAAGTGTTTTATTAATTATTTATAATTGTCCATACAAACATATTTTTAGTTTGAAAGACTTGGTAATCTAACTTGGACATTGAATGCTTGATCTCTGCTACTCATTCCTTTGCCGGCATGCCAATAAATACCTTGCATTTCACTGTCATCACATGCACTTGCTATATTTCCATTGATGACTTTTCACATGTAGTCATGACCATGTGTTAACGTCATTCTTCTTTACTATGCATTGATTACCACCTTTCCCGTTCTCTTCCTTGCTCTAACCCTTGAAGTTTTAACGTCCTTACTCTTTTCCTTTCAGGATGGCCACCAAGAAAGGAAAAGACAAAGCTACTCCCAAACCACCAGCAAGGAGAGGAACAAAAAGAGCATTAGTGGCAGAGCCATCCTCAACCATAGTTAAGCCCTCAATAAAAAGAATTAAGAGGATTATAAAGGTCGATGAAAAAGAGAAAGCCTTCCCAGCAAAGGACACTGCGCGATTTTCCAACCGCTACTGCGAGCAGATGTTCTCCATCCTCACAGAAAGCAATTACAACAATGAATACCTTCTTATCCTCCCGACCCGTATTGCTGAATTTGTTGAGCCGCAAATTGAACAAAGACACTGGGCATCCCTATAGAGATAGCCACAGCAGGTTAATCTTTCATGGGTAGTTAAATTCTACTGCAATTTCCACTTGCCAACCCTGCAGTCTGTCTATGTCCGATAGAAGCAAGTCCCCATTACAGAAGAGGCCATTCAACGAGCTCTAGATCTTCCCCCTGCTCTAGAAGGATTAGACGCATTCCAAGAAGCCTCACTCAAGTGCTAGACATACCAATTCGACTGGGACGATGTTTTCAGCGTTATCACACAACCTGGCAGCTGATAGATTTATGGATACCATCGTTCCCGACCTAAGGGAATATCGGCTTCCGCACTTACCTTGGAGGCTTGCGTATGGGCATAGATTATGTCCCATTACGTCTTTCCGAGCACTCATGAGTCCTCTTTCACTGCAGACATGGACGTTCTACTATGGTGCATCTTTATAGACCAGCCTCTAAACCTACCAAGACACATCCAGAATACCATGGGACACGTACAAATTGCGGGCAACTTACCTTTCCCCACCTTGGTCTCAGATCTTATCTCAGCAGCCGGAGTCTCCTACAGAGCTGGAGAAACCAAAGCCATACATCAACGGGATGATCAGTACGTCCCTAACGGAAAATATCTCAGGCCACCAAGAGCCACTACCAGCCAGTCCATAGAACAAGCTGCAGACATTACCCCTTCAACACTACAAGCACTTTCAACAAGTCAGCTGCTCCATCAAATACTGGAGAGGTTGGATCGGTAAGACCAGAAAGCGAAGCTACGAGAGCGCCGTAACTGGCGCCGATTCAAATACCTCAAGGAGTTACTCACAGGCAACCACAGACCTGACAAAGACCCAGACACTCTGGACTCTACTTCCTTTACCAACACCGGGAGCCATGACGGTCCCGACTGCGGCGATACTGCTACCAGCCCACCTTTGTTCCTGACAGATGGCACCGAAGACGGTGCAAAGCCTTAAGTGTGGGGAGGTCGGTCAGTACTTGACTTCCGGAGGTAATTTCTCTTCCTTAACACCAATAAAATAGAATATTTAGTTAGTTTTTCTTTTTTTTAGAATAGGATAGATTGCATAGTAATAGGTTAATTGCATGCATGTTCTACTTGATTGAAAAGATAATAAGTCTCTTCTAAGACCCAATTTTTTTGTTTTCTCACTAATTTAAATCAAAACCTTTATGTTAAATTTGTTTAAAGTTGTAATTGGAACATCGTTTTCGAGCTAAAGAACACACAACCTGTGAGACTTTGAAACTAAATACATGGTTACAATATTTAACCATAAATATTTTATTCTTGTGTGTTTACTTCTTTATGATTGTAATTTGAATTTTGTTTTATCCTATATGTCCAATGTTAATGTGTTATATGTATGCATATGATTGAGGCCATTATTTGTTTAGCTCACTTATCCCAAATAAGCATATCCTTTAAATTACCTTTGTTAGCCACTTTGAGCCGTTTTAATCCCATTTGTTCTACATTTTACCACATTACTAGCCTTAAGCAGAAAAACAATTAAATATCCCAATTGAATCTTTGGTTAGCTTAAGATAGAAATTGTGTGTTAATTGAGTGTGGGAAGATTGTGGGAACAAAGGTTAATAAAGGAATGTGTCATGATAAAATAATGGGAATTTGGGTACCTACTCATGTGAAATTATGAAAAAAAAATTAAAATCAATGTGCATTGATAAGCTATGTTTATTTTCATGTTCAAAATATATATAAGTTAAAGTTCAACAATCAATGCACATGTGATGAACTTAAAATAAAGGTTGATGCATGAGTATGGAATGTGAAAAAGAAATTCTGGGTAGCTAGGTATGAAATTTGAAGTTATATAGAATATACATATATGATTAGGTGAAAGCTTGGGTTAATTAAAGATTCAATTTATAAGCTCACTTAACCATATATACCCTTACCCTTAGTCATTCATATTTATCTCCTTCAACTAAGCATGAGGACATGCTAATGTTTAAGTGTGGGGAGGTTGATAAACCATTATTTTATGATTTATATTGTGTTTAATTGAGTGGTTTTTATCAAGTCTTTACCCACTTATTCATATGATTAGCATGTATTTACAATTCCTTCCCAAATTGCTCTATGATTGAAACCTTGCTTCCTAAAGATCTTTTAATTGTATATTTTTATTCTCCTTTATACCATTCGATGCCATGATCTATGTGTTAGGTGTTTCAGGCTTCATATGGCAGGAATGGCTTAGAGAATGGAGAGGAAGCTTGCAAAAATGGAAGGAACACAAAAAATTGAGGAGATGACCAGCGAGAAGTGACGCGGGCGCATGGCTCACGCAACCGTACGAAAAGGAGGAAATCGCAGTGACGCGCTCACGTGCCTGACGCAAACGCATGGATTGGAATCTGCACGAGTGATGCGAACACGTGGACAACGCATACGCGTGACAAGAAAAAACGCTGATTGACACGCACGTGTGGACGACGCGTACGCGTGACGTGCGCGATCTGCAGAATTTACAGAAATCGCTGGCGTGGATTCTGGGCCGCGTTTTAACCCAGCTTTCGACCCATAAATGCAGATTAGAGCCAGGGAACATGCAGAGACTGGGAGAATTATTCATTCTGCATAATTTTAGTTTTAGATCTGATTTTTTACTCTTCCCCTAGGTTTTCCTTTACACTCATAATTTAGGATTTGAAGATTTTGCTTTGGTTATTGAGAAGAGTCTACCTCCGGAACTGATCATTCTATTTTGTTTACTTACTTTTTGCTTACTCTTTCATATCCTTAATTTGTCCAGAGTTACAATTGGATTATTTTTAGAGTTTATTAATACAAGAACTATTTTTATTTTTAATTGATCTTTTCGATTATTGTTTATCATGTCTCTTTTTATTTTCCCTTTTTATTTTGTGAAGTCTATATTTATGATCATGGAGTAGTTTCCCAACTTGATTGGGAGTTGATTAAAAAGGAGAACCTTGAGTTGGAATACTCAAGAGTCAATTGTAATTGGGTTTATTGTTGGTTGAATCTCTAGTCACTAACACTAATCCTTCCTAAGGGAGAGGATTAGGACTTGTGAATAGAAGTTGACTTCCAACTTACTTGACTTTCCTTTATTCAGTAGAGGATAACTAAGTGGAAATAACTACCAATTACCAATTGATCTTGAGAAAAATACAAAAAGGATAGAACTTCCAATAGATCTTCTCCCTATCAAGGTTTTTATTTAAATTACATAAATTCTCTAATTTAATTTCCTATTTATCAAACTCAAAACCATTTTGGAAAACCTCTGATTATAAAATAGCACATCTGTCAGCAACTCGTTGGGAGACGACCTGGGACTCATACTCTCAGTATTTTATTTTTAAAATTTGTGACAACTCTTTTCTAAATTGACAAGTGGATTTTTGTTGGTTAAGAGTTGTACTTGCAACACTATTTTTCTTAATAATTCTTAATCTGCCAATTTCCACCACATCAAGGATTAATTGACACAATCACACCACAAGCATATGACCAGGGAAACAAATCTTTGAGCTTTTAATCATGTCTAACCTCCCTAGTCATTGATGCTCAGAGCCTTGGACCTTGCTTTTATTTTTCTTTTGCTGTTTCTTCTGCTTCAAGGATTAAATTTTTTTTTGTTACTTCAAAGAATTCATAATAGTTCTCTAAATTCTTGTTCCTTATACATCAACATCCCTTGATTCGAATTCAGCTATGTATTGTTCATGTCATTCATTCAAAATCACAAATAATACCATCACATTTAAGTAATTAAGACTACTCTTAAATATAACTCAATTTCTCATGCAATACATCATTTTTTTTCTTTTTAGATTCAAGTTCAGTGAGCAATACATGAGACAAAATTTTGTTTTTTTGTTTTTTTTTTAATTAAAAGCAAATGACAGAATGAAACTAAATCTAAGAACTGAAAGTACTAAAGATCATGCAGGCAATCAAAGCAACAAAAAAATAGAAGACAACAAAATAAGAACGGAAGAAAAATAGAATGAAAGGAATTCAACCATCTCAGTTATGCTGGTGGCCATCTCATTCCTCCATGAAGAACCTTCATCTCCCTTTGGTGCTCAGTTATGCCGGTGGCCATCTCATTCCTCCATGGAGAACATTCATCTCCCTTTGGTGCTATTAAAATAAACAGAAAAGGCCAAAAGTGAAGCAACAACACCAAACTTAAAAGTTTGCTTGTCCTCAAGCAAAGAAAAGCTGAAAACATGGTGTCAAAAATTCTTCATAATTGCTCATGTTCCTGTTCTGATCATTCTGCATGACCAAAACACATGTAAAACAAGAAAAATTTAAAAAAAAATGAGATAAAGTATTTTAAAACCAAAACTAAAATAACTATATTGCTAAAATCAAAATAACTATAAAATTAAAACCAAAGTAACTGCAAAAGCAAGGATCCTAGTAGTTGGGTTGCCTCCTAATAAGCGCTTTTTTTAATGTCACTAGCTTGACACTTGATTGTTGAATTTTCTTCTCTTCTTCTAGTTGGTTAAAAGAAATGTCTCCAAGGGGGGAGAGGTGAAAATTAGTGCTCCCTGACATAAATTCCTCCTAACAAGATTTCTTTTATTGTGATTAGCTTGATTCACCTTGCTTGTTGGTGCAGAGGTTGGATTGTTTTTTTCTGACCTTCTCTTTTTCATGGATATTTTCTTTTGTTTCTGGGTCACAATCCCCTTTTCAGTGCTTTCCTTGGTTGCCTTCACTTCTTTGATTTCAAAATTTGGGTGTTGTGTGATGGTTGGAGTGTACCCTTCATTAAAAACTTCTTGAATTGGTGGTTCAATAAACTCACCCTCTATGCCACCCTCTGCTTCATTAGAGTGTAGATTCCCATAATTGTTTTCATCCCTTACAACCTCCTTTGTTTGTGCATCTTCCTTATTTGTTGGTGCATCTTCCTCCTTTGTTTTTGTATCTTCCTCTTCTTCCATGTGAGAGTGTGGAAAGTTCTCTAATTCACTGGAGTATGAACTCCTTTGATTGATTTCCTCACTTTCTTCCATAGGATCTTGCATTATATCTCTTGGGAAGAAATTTGCTTGTTCTTCTTTCTGGGACTTGATAATCAACTGCACATATTTCTCTACATTTTTGACACTCGTCCTTATATCATGTATGAATTCTTTCATATGAAGCTCAAGAGCTGATGGTTCTTGATATGAATAAGAAGATGGTAGCTCTTGATATGAATAAGAAGGAGATGATGGTTCTTGATAAGAGTAAAAAGAGGATGGTTCTTGGTATGAATAGGTAGATAGTGGCTCTTGATATTGGTAGAAAGATGATGGTTCTTGGTACGTATATGGAGATGGTGGTTCTTGATATGAATAGGGAGGTGGTGGCTCTTGATAGTTGGAACATGGAGCATTGAAGTTTCTTTGGTTTAGACTTTGACAACCAAAATTTGAGTCGTTCCTCCATCCACAATAATAAGAATCACTCCTTGGGTGTGAGTAGTAACCCATGTGATCTCTCTCTATTATTTTTTTAGCACAAAACACAGAAAATAATTAAATGCACCATGTGGTAAACAGGAAAGTAAAGAAGAAAGAATAGATTTTTTTGAAAAGAAATAAAATAATGAATAATAAAAATAAGGGTCGCTCTATGGTATAGATGTAAATCTGTACAGATTTACAGATATTTTAAATTATAAGTTATTTGACAGACACGTGGTCTACAAAGGGGACAATGCATTAGATTTTAGTTAGTTCAAGCGGCTTTGAAGAGCCTAACAAGCCGTGTTGGTTCTATAACAGTATGTACATCACTTGAATTCCATTAGTGGTAACTTTTTTGTTTTTGGTCATATTAGTGGAAGTTTTTGGACATGGGTTTTTACTCAGAAATTTGGACTTCATTGTATTTATAATGTTTATTTTACAAAATTTTGGTAACTACCAAAAGCCCAAAACCTTGTTATGAAATATGGGTTAGGTGTTGACAAATATTAATGGAGTCTGGAACTTTGTAATGGACTAATGGTCATACAAGGGTGAGCCAAGGGAGAAAATATTGGAGAAGGAATTTTCTGGTTGTTATTGGTGAATTTTTTTGTGGGAAAAATAAAGAAGAGTTTCCATGTTTTTATTATTTTCACCGAAATGCAATGAAAAGAGAAAAATGAGGGAAAAAATTTACAACACTAGTTAATAGAAGGGTCAATATCTATTTTATTATATAAAAATTAAATTTTTACACGTAATAATAAAATTGATGTGGCGCCAATAACTTGGTACGCACAATTGTAATCTCAACTCTTTTTCACAACTTCAAACAACTAACCAGCAAGTGCACTAGGTCGTCCAAGTAATAAACCTTATGTGAGTAAGGGTCGATCCCACGAAGATTGTCGACTTGAAACAAGCTATGATCATCTTGTAAATCTTAGTCAGGCGGATTCAAATGGTTATAGAGTTTTAATAATTAAAAGATAACTAAAACATAAAATAAAGATAGAGATGTAATTCATTGGTGGGAATTTCAGATAAGCGTATGGAGATGCGTTGTTCCTTCTGAATCTCTGCTTTTCTACTGCCTTCATCCAATCCTTCATACTCCTTTATATGGCAAACTGTACATTGGGTGTCACCATTGTTAATGGCTACTTCCCGTCCTCTCGGTGAAAATGGTCCTCTACGGTTTCTATACGGCTAATCAGCTGTCGGATTTCTCGTCTTGGATGAAAAATATCATGTACAGAGATCGTATGGCTAATCAGATGTTGGTTCTCAATCCTGTAGGAATAGGATTTACTATCCTTTCGCGTCTGTCACCACGCCCTACAGTTGCAAGTTTAAAGCTCGTCATAATCATCCCATCCCAGATCCTACGCGGAATACCACAGACAAGGTTTAGACTTTCCGGATCTCCGAAATGCTACCAATAGATTCTAGCCTATACCACGAAGATTCTAATCTCGGATTCAGATGCCCCATTGTCAGAGGGGAGTCGATGTCAATCGTTGATTAGAAACCCAAGAGATATACATTCAAGCTTGTTTTCATGTAGAACGGAAGTGGTTGTCAATCATGCATTCATAAGTGAGAATGGTGATGAGTGTCACATAATCATCACATTCGTCATGTTCTTATGTGCGAATGAATATCTTAGAGTAAGAATAAGCATGAATTGAATAGAAGAACAATAGTACTTTGCATTAATACTCGAAGAACAACAGAGCTCCACACCTTAATCTATGGTGTGTAGAAACTTCACTGTTGACAATACATAAGTGATAATGGTCCAGGCATGGCCATGAGGCCAGCCCCCAATGGCATATGAATTCGAAAATAGGGAAAAGGACCTAATCCCAAGATCAAGGATGATCAAAAGATATGAGTACAATAGTAAAAAGTTCTATTTATACTAAACAAGTTACTAGGGTTACAAAAATAAGTAAATGATGCAGAAATCCACTTCTGAGCCCACTTGGCGTGTGCTTAGGCTAAGCATTGAAGCTTTCACGTGTAGAGGCCTTCCTTGGAGTTAAACGCCAGTTTGTAACTTGTTTCTGGCGTTTGACTCTAGCTTGCAACTTGTTTCTGGCGTTTAACGCCATAATAGGGCAGAAAGCTGGCGTTAAACGCCAGTTTGCGTCGTCTAACCTCAGGCAAAGTATAAACTATTATATATTTCTGGAAAGCCCTGGATGTCTACTTCACAACGCAGTTGAGAGCGCTCCATTTGGATTTCTGTAGCTCCAAAAGTTCCATTTCGAGTGCAGGGAGGTCAGAATCCATCAGCATCAGCAGTCCTTTGTCAGCCTCTGAATCAAATTTATGCTCAGGTCTCTCAATTTCAGCCCGAAAATACCTAAAATCACAGAAAAACACACAAACTCATAGTAAAGTCCATAAATGTGAATATTTCTTAAAATTAATAAAAATATACTAAAAAGTAGCTAAATCATACTAAAAACTATATAAAAATAATGCCAAAAAGCGTATAAATTATCTGCTCATCACAACACCAAACTTAAATTGTTACTTGTCACCAAGCAACTGAAAACAAAATAGGATAAAAAGAAGAGAATATACAATGAATCTCACAATATCAATGAAACTTAGTCCCAATTAGATGAGCGGGGCTAGTACCTTTTTGCTTCTGAACAGTTTTGGCATCTCAATTTATCCTTTGAAATTCAGAATGATTGGCATCTATAGGAACTCAGAATTTTAGATAGTGTTATTGATTCTCCTAGTTTAGTATGTTGATTCTTGAACACAGCTACTTTATGAGTCTTGGCCGTGGCCCTAAGCACTTTGTTTTCCAATATTACCACTGGATACATAAATGCCACAGACACATAACTGGGTAAACCTTTTCAGGTTGTGACTCAGCTTTGCTAAAGTCCCCAGTTAGAGGTGTCCAGAGTTCTTAAGCACACTCTTTTGCTTTGGATTACGATTTTAACCACTCAGTCTCAAGCTTTTCACTTGGACCATCATGACACAAGCACATGGTTAGGGATAGCTTGATTTAGCCGCTTAGGCCTGGATTTTATTTCCTTGGGCCCTCCTATCCATAGTTGCTCCCAATAGTTGTGTGGAGGAAAATGTATCCCTTGAGGCATCTCAGGGATTTCTTGATGAGGGATTTCCTCATGCTCTTGTTGATGTCCATGAGTGGGCTCTCTTGTTTACTCCATCTTTTTCTTAGTGATGGGCTTGTCCTCTTCAATGAGGATGTCTCCTTCTATGTCAATCCCAGCCAAATTACATAGGTGACAAATGAGATGAGGAAAGGCTAACCTTGCCAAAGTGGAGGACTTGTCAACCACCTTGTAGAGTTCTAGAGGTATGATCTCATGAACTTCCACTTCCTCTCCAATCATGATACTATGGATCATGATGACCTGATCCATAGTCACTTCAGATCGGTTGCTAGTAGGAATGATGGAGCGTTAGATGAACTCCAACCATCCTCTAGCCACAAGCTTAAGGTCCGGTCTTCTCAATGAAATTGGATTGCCTCTTGAGTCTCTTTTCCATTGAGCTCCTTCCACACATATGTCCATGAGGACTTGTGATGAGCGGATAATTTGTACGCTTTTTGGCATTGTTTTTAGTATGTTTTTAGTATGTTTTAGTTAGTTTTTAGTATATTTCTATTAGTTTTTAGTTAAAATTCACTTTTCTGGACTTTACTATGAGTTTGTGTGTTTTTTTGTGATTTCAGGTATTTTCTGGCTGAAATTGAGGGACTTAAGCAAAAATCTGATTCAGAGGCTGAAAAGGACTGCAGATGCTGTTGGATTCTGACCTCCCTGCACTCGAAGTGGATTTTCTGGAGCTACAGAAGTCCAATTGGCGCGCTCTTAACGGCATTGGAAAGTAGACATCCTAGGCTTTCCAGCAATGTATAATAGTTCATACATTGCCCGCGATTTGATGGCCCAAACTGGCGTCCCAAATCAGCTCAAAACTGCCCGGCATTAAATGCCAGAACTGGCACAAGAATGGGAGTTAAACGCCCAAACTGGCACAAAAGCTGGCGTTTAACTCCAAGAAGAGTCTCTACACGAAAATGCTTCAATGCTCAGCCCAAGCACACACCAAGTGGGCCCGGAAGTGGATTTTTATGTTATTTACTCATCTCTGTAAACCCTAGGCTACTAGTTCTCTACAAATAGGACCTTTTGCTATTGTATTTTCATCTTTAGATCCTTTGATCATCTTTAGATCTTTGGACATCTAGTTCTTTGATCAGATCTTGGTTCTTCTGCCCCTCTCTGGGACCGAAGCCAATGATCACTTTTGTTCTTATGTATTTTCAACGGTGGAGTTTCTACACACCATAGATTAAGGTGTGGAGCTCTGCTGTACCTCGAGTATTAATGCAATTACTATTGTTCTTCTATTCAATTCTACTTATTCTTGTTCTAAGATATTCATTTGCACCCAAGAACATGATGAATGTGATGATTATGTGATACTCATCATCATTCTCACTTATGAACGAGTGCCTGAGAACCACTTCTGTTCTACAAGCAAACAAGGCTTGAATGTTTATCTCTTGGATCCCTTAATCAGAATCTTCATGGTATAAGCTAGAATTGATGGCGGCATTCAAGAGAATCCGGAAGGTCTAAACTTTTGTCTGTGGTATTCTGAGTAGGATTCAATGATTGAATGACTGTGACGAGCTTCAAACTCGCGATTGTGGGGCGTTAGTGACAGACGCAAAAGAATCACTGGATTCTATTCCGACATGATCGAGAACCGACAGCTGAATAGTCGTGCCGTGACAGGGTGCGTTGAACATTTTCACTGAGAGGATGGGAGGTAGCCACTGACAACAGTGAAACCCTACATACAGCTTGCCATGGAAAGGAGTAAGAAGGATTGGATGAAGACAGTAGGAAAGCAGAGAGACGGAAGGGACAAAGCATCTCCATACGCTTATCTGAAATTCTCACCAATGAATTACATAAGTATCTCTATCTTTATCTTTATGTTTTATTCATACATCATCCATAACCATTTGAGTTTGCCTGACTAAGATTTACAAGGTGACCATAACTTGCTTCATACCAACAATCTCTGTGGGTTCGACCCTTACTCGCGTAAGGTCTATTACTTGGACGACCCAGTACACTTGCTGGTTAGTTGTGCGAAGTTGTGATAAAGAGTTGAGATTACAATTATGCGTACCATGTTGATGGCGCCATTGATGATCACAATTTCGTGCACCAACTTGGTCCGACCTTTGATCAAATTTGACCGTTCTAGTGTAGGGGCGTGCGTTTTCTTGCATCATTGGCAAGTGGAACGCCAACCTTACATTTTTCGGACTGAAATCTAAGTATTTTCCCCGAACCATTGTAAGCCAATTCTTTGGGTTTGGGTTCATGCTTTGATCATGGTTCCTAGTGATCCATGCATTGGCATAGAACTCTTGAACCATTAAGATTCCGACTTGTTGAATGGGGTTGGTAAGAACTTCCCAACCTCTTCTTCGGATCTTGATGCGGTTTTTGTAAACCACACTTACTAACCGACAAGTGCACCGGGTCGTACCAAGTAATACCTTACGTGAGTAAGGGTCGATCCCACGAGGATTGATGGATTAAGCAACAGTTATTGAGTGATAAGCTTAGTTAGACAAGCAGAAAATGGTTTTGAGATATTCAAAGAGCATTAAACAGCAAACTTGGAATATTAAAGACAGGCAGATAAATAAGTTGAGAATAAAGTATTGAGAAAGCAGTAAAGATTTCAGAGTTATCTAATTTCTGGATTAATTTTTATTACTAATTAATTTAATCATGCAAGATTTAATTTCATGGCAAACTATATGTGACAAGACCCAAATTCCTTAGACCTTCCTAGTCTCCTCTAAAATTCATTAATTGCCAATTCCTTGGTCAATTAATTTCAATTAGAGGGTGATGATCAATTTCTAGTTTATATGCCAAAAGAATCCTAATTATCCACAAATAAGGGGGATTATATGTCACGTATCTCATTAAATACAAACAATTAAAAATTCAGTATAATATGTTTTCAAGCTGTTGTGCAAGTAAAGAGCTTTTCCAAGTTTTACAAGAACTCAATCAGAACATGGGTCATACTTCCGTTCCACCCAATGTTTATAGAATAAAGAACGAAAACAATTATTGAAATATAAATCAAGACATGAATTAAATTAAAAAGATCAAACGAATCAATCCATGAAAATAGACAGAGCTCCTAACCTTAACAATGGAGGATTAGTTGCTCATAGTTCAGAGAAGAAAAATAATAAGGGTTCTGGTAACAATGTGTGGGTCCCTGTCTAAATGTACAGAGTTCTTATTTATAACTAATCCTAATAAATTTAAAATCTAATTATCTAAAAATAATATCTTTTCCTAAAAATTAAGATTTGAATTTAAATTTGAATTAATTAACAAGTCTTCAGCTGATGGGTGGGGACCACTTGATTTGTCCATTCTGCAGCTTCTAATCTGTGTTTTCTGGGCTGAACACTGAGTCAGAATGCGGCCTAAAATCCACGCTAGTGATTTTTGTAAATTCTGCAGATCACGCACGTCACGCGTACGCGTTAGTCACGCGTACGTGTCGCTGGTCTTCTTCGCAGACGCAGCCGCGTCACTGAGCAAATCTTCAAATCACGCGTATGCGTCAGTCACGCGTACGCGTCGCCATGGATACTTCCAGATCACGCGTACGCGTCAGGCACGCGTGCGTGTCGCTCCTCGCAGCCATCTCCTTTGATTCTTGTGCTGTAGAAACTCCATCAAATTCTGTCGAATTCTACATAAAATAAATAAAATTACACAAAACTTAAAATAGCATCCATAGTGGCTAAAATATAATTAATTCTTAATTACACTCATCAATTTAAGTGCAAATTCACTAGGAAATGATAGAGAAGATGCCCATGCATCACAATACCAAACTTAAACTGTTCCTTTTCCTCAAGCAACAGCTCGTGTCTCTTCTTATAGTGGGGTTTACAACTGTAATCCTGAATAGGTTTGGCATCTCACTCTCTTTTGAATCAGAAGACTTGATGCGGTTTTTGTAAACCACACTTACTAACCGGCAAGTGCACCCGGTCGTACCAAGTAATACCTTACGTGAGTAAGGGTCGATCCCACGAGGATTGATGGATTAAGCAAAAGTTATTGAGTGATAAGCTTAGTTAGGCAAGCAGAAAATGGTTTTGAGATATTCAAAGAGCATTAAACAGCAAACTTGGAATATTAAAGACAGGCAGATAAATAAGTTGAGAATAAAGTATTGAAAAAGCAGTTAAGATTTCAGAGTTATCTAATTTTTGGATTAATTTTTATTACTAATTAATTTAATCATGCAAGATTTAATTTCATGGCAACCTATATGTGACTAGACCCTAATTCCTTAGACCTTCCTAGTCTCCTCTAAAATTCATTAATTGTCAATTCCTTGGTCAATTAATTTCAATTAGTGGGTGATGATCAATTTCTAGTTTATATGCCAAAAGAATCCTAATTATCCACAAATAAGGGGATTATATGTCACGTATCCCATTAAATACAAATAATTAAAAATTCAGTATAATATATTTTCAAGTTGTTGTTCAAGTAAAGAGCTTTTCCAAGTTTTACAAGAACTCAATTAGAACATGGGTCATACTTCCGTTCCACCCAATGTTCATAGAATAAAGAACGAAAACAATTATTGAAATATAAATCAAGACATGAATTAAATTAAAAAGATCAAATGAATCAATCCATGAAAATAAACAAAGCTCCTAACTTTAACAATGGAGGATTAGTTGCTCATAGTTCAGAGAAGAAAAATAATAAGGGTTTTGGTAACAATGTGTGTGTCCCTGTCTAAATGTACAGAGTTCCTATTTATAACTAATCCTAATAAATTTAAAATCTAATTATCTAAAAATAAAAATAATATCTTTTTCCTAAAAATTAAGATTTGAATTTAAATCGCAGTTAATTAATTAACAAGTCTTCAGCTGATGGGTGGGGACCACTTGATTTGTCCATTCTGCAACTTCTAATCTGTGTTTTCTGGGCTGAACACTGAGTCAGAATGCAGCCCAAAATCCATGCCAACAATTTCTATAAATTCTGCAGATCGCGCACATCATGCGTACGCATCAGTCACGCGTATGCGTCGCTGGTCTTCTTCGCAAGTCACACGGACGTGTCGGTCACGCGACTGCGTCGCTGAGCAAATCTTCAAATCACGTGTATGCGTCGCCATGGATACTTCCAGATCACGCGTATGCATGAGGCACGCGTGCGCTTCGCTCCTCGCAGCCATCTCCTTTGATTCTTCTGCTGTAGAAACTCCATCAAATTCTGTCAAATGCTACCTGAAATAAATAAATTTGCACAAAACTCAAAATAGCATCCATAGTGACTAAAATATAATTAATTCTTAATTAAACACAACAATTTAAGTGCAAATTCACTAGGAAAAGATAGAGAAGATGCCCACGCATCACAACACCAAACTTAAACTGTTGCTTGTCCTCAAGCAACCAAAACTAATATAAGCTTAGGATGTGAATTTGCATGAGAATGAGAGTTCGATTAAGTTCGTGTCTCTTCTTATAGTGGGGTTTACAACTGCAATACTGAATAGGTTTGGCATCTCACTCTCCTTTGAATCAGAAGAATGTAAATGTCATTCGAAATTAGAATCCGGATAATATTATGAATTCTCTGATCTTTTATATTTCAGATTAATCCTTGAACACAGCAAAATTTACCTTAATTTATTTTTCTTTAGTGCTTTGCACCTTGAGCCTAGTCGTGACTTTAAATGTTTTGTCTCAAGAGTTACTTGACACAGAAACACCACAAGCACTTAACTAGGGAACTCTCTTTGAGTTCTAATTTTTCTTTCAGTTACTCCCAGACAGTGGTGCTCAAAGCCTTTGGCATACTCTGTTAAACACACTTGATCTCGACTCTAAGTGTTCTGTCTCAAGAGTTACTTGATACAATCACACCACAAGCATATGACTAGGGAAATAACTCTTTGAGATTTTAATCATGTCTGACCTCCCAAGTCATTGATGCTCAGAGCCTTGGACCTTGCTTTTATTTTTTTATTTATATATAAGTTTTTTTTCTTTTACTGTTTCTTTTGCTTCAAGGATTAAATTTTTCTAAATTTCAGAGAAGTCATAATAATTCTCTAAATTCCTGTTCCTTATACATCAACATCTCTTGATTCAAATTCAAATATGCATTGTTTATATCATGTATTCAAAAATCACAGAAACTACCACCACCTTTAAGTAAATCAGTCTATTCTTAAAATTAACTCAATTTTCTCATGTAATACATCACTTCTTTTTCTTTTCTTTTTAGATTCAAGTTCAGTGAGTGGTACATGAAACATCTTTTCAGAATTAAAGCAATTAAAAAAACTAAATTAGTCCTAGGATTCTAACAAATAAAGGATCATGCAGCAAACTAAGCAAAATAGCATAAAGCTGGAACATAACATAGAAAAAAGATGGGAGGAATAAAAATGAAAGAAACTCAACCACCTTAGTTATCCTAGCAGTCGCTTAATTCTTCATGTTGTATTCCTCAGTGAAGATGATTCGCCTCCCTTTTGTGCCAGAAAACCAATAAGCGCAGCATCCAACAACACCAAACTTAAACGTTTGCTTGTCCTCAAGCGAAGAAGAACTAAAAATAGAAGAGACGAAGATCATGAGAAGAGGAAAATAAAAGGATAAAAGAATAAGAGAGAATTAGGATTGGAAGAGAGAGAAAAAGAAAACTAGGCGGCGCAAGCGACGCGTACGTCTACGTCACGCGTACGCGTACGTCACGCGTACGCGTGGGTCGCGCTTTCTTCATAATGACGCATTAGCGTCAGTCACGCATCCGCGTGCCCTGGATTTTGTGCGATTCACACGAAGCTAGCCGCGCACCCGCGCGACCTTCTGTTCACATGGCTTGGGAGCCAATTATTCATACGACGCGTTCGCGTCATGCACGCACTCGCGTGGATGGCCGTATGTGCAACTGACGCGAACACGTCAGTCACATGTCTGCGTGCTCTAACTTGTACTTTTAGAACACTTCCTGCCCCAAGCCAGCACAACTCTCTGCCCAAACACTCTTTTACGTCGAATTTGCAGGTCACGCATTCGCGTCGGTGACGTTTGTGCGAAAGGCTCCATTCTGGCGCCACTCCCGCGCAACTCTTTGTCAAATTTATTTTTCACACACATCCATCTGACGCGTACGCGTCATTGACGCTTGCGCGTCGTGTGCTCTTTTCTCCTTTTTTTTGAAATATCCAGTTCTTGTTCTAAAATAGCTGCATAATCAGAAAATTAGTAAGAACTCAATAAATAAGAAAACTGCTACTAGGAAAAATAAAAATAGCTAAGGATACGAAATTATCAAGTTGCCTCCCGACAAGCGCTTCTTTATCGTCACTAGCTTAACGGTCAGCTCCTCTAAGGAGGAGGATCATAGGGGCTCAGATCTTCACCCCTTACTTTGAACTTCTTTCCTGTGTCTCCATAACGTAGCTCAATATGCTCCAGAGAGAGGATTCTGATTACTGTATAAACCCATGCTAGATTGCTGGTCAACACCACCTTCATTCCTGGGGAGAAACCTTCAGTGGGAATCTTTTTGTTTCTCCATCCTCTGGGTACTTTCTTCTTTTTGGGAACATCCTCCTTGGTAGATGATGCATTCCCAACACCAAACTTAGGTTTGATGTCAGGAGAAATTTTATTGATTGTTACCAAGGGAGGCTTGAGATGCAGATTCTGCTGTGTATCATCAGGGTGTTTTTGAACGTTTGGATCAATAAGCTCAGCCTGCATGCACCTCTCTTCTTCACCTGTTGGCTATATATATTTGAAGACATGAAAGACCAGTTTCTCATTATGCACTCTAAGCACTAATTCATCCATTTCTACATCAATCAGAGCTCTTTCTGTGGCTAGGAATGGTCTTCCTAGAATTATAGAGGCATTCTCATCCTCCCTCGTGTCAAGAATCACAAAGTCTGCTGGGAGGAAGAACTTACCCACTTTGACCAGGATATTCTCCACTAATACGTATGCAGGCTTCATAGATTTGTCTACCATCTATAATGCTATCTTTATGGGTTGTGCCTCCTTGATTTGCATCTGCTTCATCACATATAAAGGCATTAGATTTATGCTTGCCCCCAGATCACATAGGGCTTTCTCAAAGGTTGTGCTCCCAATGGTGCATGGAATTTGAAAGCTCCCTGGATCTGGCATCTTCCTTGGCAAGTTATTCTGAATGATAGCACTACATTCCTTAGTCAGGACTACTGTCTCATCTCCCTTTAAACGCTTTTTCTTTGACATCAGCTCCTTCATGAACTTGACATAGATAGGCATTTGCTCCAAAACCTCAGCAAAAGGAATATTGATTTGTAACTTTCTGAAGATTTCCAAGAACTTTGAGAACTGCTTGTCCTTGGTCTCCTTTTGAAGTCTCTGAGGATACGGCATCTTAGGCTTGTACTCAGGAGCCTTTGGCAGTGTAGGATAAGTGTCAAGCGAGTCTGGGAATGGGTTGTCTGCACGCTTTGGAGGGGCGTGCTCTACTTCTTCCTTCTTCTCCTCTGGAGCTTCTTTTTCAACTAACTCTTCATTGACCTTGGTCTCAGAGCCAGCTACTTTACCACTTCTCAATTGAATAACCTTGCAATCTTCTCCTGGGTTCACCACTGTATCACCTTGAAATGTACTTGCAGACCTCTCAAGTATTTGCTTGCTCAGTTGGCCCACTAGCACCTCTAAATTTCTAATGGAGGCTCTGGTTTCCTGCATAACTTGTGCTTCCGTACTTGCCACTTGTCCACTTATCACGGGGATAGCCTTGCATTCCTCTCTTGATTTGGAATTGTGTTACTAGGAAGGCTATTAGTGGTCCTCTGATTAATTTCATTAACTCTGGTGGCTATTTGGCCCATTTGAATCTCCAGGTTCTTGATGGATGCTCTGGTTTCCTGTCTAAAACCTGTCAATATTGCTTCCAAATCATTGTTCTGTTGGAAACCGCCCTGAGAATTATTGTTGAAGTTCTGAGGTCTCTGAGGTTGATCCCTCCATCCAAAATTCGGGTGATTTCTCCATCCCTGGTTATATGTCTTAGAATATAGATCATTGTTGGGATTCCTAGGACCACTCCCCATGTAATTCACCTGTTCAAAAGAGGGTTGAGCATAATCATAATTATCATTTTGAATAAAGTTACCTGCCATGTCATAGGAGACTTCCTGTGGTGGATTTTGGGTGTTGATAGCTGATACTTGCATGCCACCCATCTGTTGAGTAAGTAGATTTATTTGCTAAGACATCAGCTTGTTCTGAGCAAGAAGAGCATTAACAGCATCTACTTCCAACACGCCTCTCTTCTAAGGGGTTTCAGAATTCACAGGATTCCTATTAGAGGAGTATAAATATTGGTTGCTTGTAACCAATTCAATAAGCTCAATAGTCTCCTCTGGTGTCTTCTTCTTGTGCAATGAACCTCCTGCAAAATTGTCTAGGCACATCTTGGACATTTCACCCAAGCCTTCATAAAAGATATCAAGTTGAGTCTATTTGGAGAACATGTCAAGAGGGCATTGCCTAGTCAGTAGCTTGTATCTCTCCCAAACTTCATACAAAGTTTCACCATCCTTCTGTCTGAAGGTCTGAACCTCCACCCTAAGCTTAGTCAGCTTCTTTGGTGGGAAAAATTTAGTGAAAAACTTAGTAACCACCTTGTTCCAAGTGTCCAAACTCTCCTTTGGTTGGGAATCTAGCCATAACTTTGCTCCATCCCTTAGAGCAAACGGGAAGAGCATGAGTTTGTACACATCTGGGTTCACTCCATTTGTCCTCACAGTATCACAGATTTGCAGGAAGTTAAAAATAAACTGATTTGGGTCTTCGTGGGAAAGACCATGATACTGGAAATTTTATTGCACCAGAGTGACCAGTTGAGGCTTCAACTCAAAGTTGTTCGCAGAAATAGGAGGCACCACAATGCTCATTCCATACAGATCCACTATAGGAGCGGAAAAAGAACTAAGTACTCTCCTTTGTTGTTCATTCCCATTCGGATTTGCTGCATTGGCATTCTCAGTATTAGTCAGATCTATAGTGGATTCTGCAGCCTTGTAAAGTCTTGCTTGTTGTAAACGCCGCCTGAAAGTCCTTTCAGATTTAGGATCAAAGCCTAAGAGATGTTCTTTGTCTCTGTTCATGCGCATAAACAAACAGCAAACAAGAAAAGATGGAAATCTCTACGTCAGAGTGTAGAAAATTTCCAATGAGGTAATCTGTGTAAATTAATAAAATAAAAATAGTAAATAATAAATAGGTAACACCAAATTTAATTTCAGAAATTAAGAAAAATATTGGTGCTATTTATTTATTTAAAAATTTATTTAATTTTTTTTTCAAAATTTTGTTTTTGAAAATTTTTTTTAAAAATACAATTTAATAAAATTAAAAAATAAAATGCCTAATCTAAGCAATCAAACAACTAATAGTTGTTAATCACTATCAATCCCCGGCAACGGCGCCAAAAACTTGATGCGGTTTTTGTAAACCACACTTACTAACCGGCAAGTGCACCGGGTCGTACCAAGTAATACCTTATGTGAGTAAGGGTCGATCCCACGAGGATTGATGGATTAAGCAATAGTTATTGAGTGATAAGCTTAGTTAGGCAAGCAGAAAATGGTTTTGAGAAATTCAAAGAGCATTAAACAGCAAACTTGGAATATTAAAGACAGGTAGATAAATAAGTTGAGAATAAAGTATTGAGAAAGCAGTTAAGATTTTAGATTTATCTAATTTCCGGATTAATTTTTATTACTAATTAATTTAATCATGCAAGATTTAATTTCATGGCAAACTATATGTGACTAGACCCTAATTTCTTAGACCTTCGTAGTCTCCTCTAAAATTCATTAATTGCCAATTCCTTGGTCAATTAATTTCAATTAGAGGGTGATGATCAATTTCTAATTTATATGCCAAAAGAATCCTAATTATCCACAAATAAGGAGATTATATGTCACGTATCCCATTAAATACAAACAATTAGAAATTCAGTATAATATGTTTTCAAGCTGTTGTTCAAGTAAAGAGCTTTTCCAAGTTTTACAAGAACTCAATTAGAACATGGGTCATACTTCCATTCCACCCAATGTTCATAGAATAAAGAACGAAAACAATTATTGAAATATAAATCAAGACATGAATTAAATTAAAAAGATCAAACGAATCAATCCATGAAAATAGACAGAGCTCCTAACCTTAACAACGGAGGATTAGTTGCTCATAGTTCAGAGAAGAAAAATAATAAGGGTTCTGGTAACAATGTGTATGTCCCTGTCTAAATGTACAGAGTTCCTATTTATAACTAATCCTAATAAATTTAAAATCTAATTATCTAAAAATAAAAATAATATCTTTTCCTAAAAATTAAGATTTGAATTAATTAACAAGTCTTCAGCTGATGGGTGGGGACCACTTGATTTGTCCATCTGCAGCTTCTAATCTGTGTTTTCTGGGCTGAACACTGAGTCAAAATGCGGCCCAAAATCCACGCCAGTGATTTCTGTAAATTTTGCAGATCGCGCACGTCACACGTACACGTCAGTCACGCGTACGCGTCGCAGGTCTTCTTCGCAAGTCACGCGGACGCGTCGGTCACTCGACCGCGTCACTGAGCAAATCTTCAAATCACGCGTACGCGTCAGTCACACGTACGCGTCGCCATGGATACTTCCAGATCACGCGTACGTGTCAGGCACGCGTGCGCGTCGCTCCTCGCAGCCATCTCTTTTGATTCTTATGCTACAGATACTCCATCAAATTCTGTTGAATGCTACCTGAAATAAATAAAATTACACAAAACTCAAAATAGCATCCATAGTGGCTAAAATATAAATAATTCTTAATTAAACTCAACAATTTAAGTGCAAATTCACTAGGAAAAGATAGAGAAGATGCCCACGCATCAGATCTTATGTCGGATCTTGGGATACTCATTTTTCTTGAGCATGAAAGGGACCTCAGGGATCACTTTCTTCTTGGCCACAACTTCATAGAAGTGGTCTTGATGGACCTTTGAGATGAATCTCTCCATCTCCCATGACTCGGAGGTGGAAGCTTTTGCCTTCCCTTTCCTCTTTCTAGAGGTTTCTCCGGCCTTAGGTGCCATAAATGGTTATGGAAAAACAAAAAGCAATGCTTTTACCACACCAAACATAAAAGGTTTGCTCGTTCTCGAGCAAAAGAAGAAAGAAAGAAGGGGAAGAAGAAGAAAATAGAGGAGATGGCGGGTTATAGGAAGTTCGGCCAAGAGGGGGAAAGGTGTTTGTGTTGTGTTAAGATGAAGGAGTAGTGAGGGGTTTATATAGGGTGAGGGGAGGATTGGGTTTCGGTTATTAGGGTTGGGTTTGGGAGGGAAAAGTGTTTGAATTTTTAAAGTGAGGTGGGTGAGGTTTTTAGGGAAAAGGTATGAAGGTGATTGCTGAAGAGAATATAGGGAAGAAGATATGATTTGATTGGTGAGTGAGAGAGAGAGAGAGAGAGAGGTGGGGTAGGTGGGGATCCTGTGGGGTCCACAGATCCTGAGGGGTCAAGGATTTCATCCCTGCTCCTTTTAGGCGTACAAAACGCCCTTACTGTGCAATCCTAGCATTTAACGCCAGATTGCTGCTTGTTTCTAGCATTAAACGCCAGCTTTTATTCCTTTCCTGGCGTTAAACGCCAGGCTACAACCTGTTTTTGGCGTTTAACGCCAGATTGTAGCCTGTTTCTAGTGTTTAACGCGAGTCTGGTGCTTGTTTCTAGCGTTTAACGCCCAGAATGGTGCCAGACTGGGCGTTAAACGCCCATTCTGCTACCCTTACTGGCGTTTAAATGCCAGTAAGTTGCTCCTCCAAGATGTGCTATTTTTAATGCTGTTTTTTATTTTTCTTTGATTTTTTGCAGTTATTTTTGTGACTCCACATTATCATCAACCTAAAAAAAGAAAATAACATAGATAAATAAAATTGGGTTACCTCCCAATAAGCGCTTCTTTAATGTCAATAGCTTGACAGTGAGCTCTCATGGAGCATCACAGATGTTCAGAGCATTGTTGGGACCTTCCAACACCAAACTTAGAATTTGAATGTGGGGGTTCAACACCAAACTTAGAGTTTGGTTGTGGCCTCCCAACACCAAAATTAGAGTTTGACTGTGGGGGCTTTGTTTGACTCTACATTGAGAGAAGCTTTTCTTGCTTCCTCTCCATGGTTACAGAGGGAGATCCTTGAGTTTTAAACATAAGGTAGTCCTCATTCAATTGAAGGATCAACTCTCCTCTGGCCACATCAATCACAGCTTTTGTTGTGGCTAGGAAGGGTCTTCTAAGGATGATGGATTCATCCTCATCCTTCCCAGTGTCTAGGATTATGAAATCAGCAGGGATGTAAAGGCCTTTAACCTTTACTAGCACGTCCTCTACCTGTCCATAAGCCTTTTCCATGGATTTATCTGTCATCTCTAATGAGAATTTGGCAGCCTGTACCTCAAAGATTCCCAGTTTCTCTATTACAGAGAGTGGCATGAGGTTAATACCTGACCCAAGGTCACACAGAGCCTTTTCAAAGGTCATGGTGCCTATGGTACAAGGTATTAAGAATTTACCAGGATCCTGTTTCTTTTGAGGTAATGTCTGTCTAACCAAGTCATTCAGTTCATTGGTGAGCAAGAGGGGTTCATCCACCCAAGTCTCATTACCAAATAACTTGGCATTCAGCTTCATGATTGCTCTAAGGTACTTAGCAACTTGCTCTTCAGAAATATCTTCATCCTCTTCAGAGGAAGAATATTCATCAGAGCTTATGAATGGCAGAAGTAGGTTCAATGGAATCTCTATAGTCTCTAGATGAGCCTTAAATTCCTTAGGTTCCTCAGATGGGAACTCATTTTTGTCCAAAGGACGTCCCATTGTTGGGATTCACGTCCTCCTCCTCCTCTCTAGGTTCGGCCACACCAAGTAAGGTTATGACCTTGCACTCTCTTTTTGGATTCTCTTCTGTATTGCTTGGGAGAGTACTAGGAGGAGTTTCAGTGACTTTTTTACTCAGCTGGCCCACTTGTGCCTCCAAATTTCTAATGGAGGACCTTGTTTCATTCATGAAACTTAGGGTGGCCTTAGATAGATCAGAGACTATGTTTGCTAAGCTAGAGGGACTCTGCTCAGAATTCTCTGTCTGTTGCTGAGAGGATGGTGAAAAAGGCTTGCTACTGCTAAACCTATTTCTTCCACCATTATTAAAGCCTTGTTGAGGCTTTTGTTGATCCTTCCATGAGAAATTTGGATGATTTCTCCATGAGAGATTATAGGTATTTCTATAGGCTTTACCCATGTATTTCACCTCTGCCATTGCAGGGTTCTCAGGATCATAAGCTTCTTCTTCAGAAGATGCTTCTTTAGTACTGTTGGATGCATTTTGCAATCCATTCAGACTCTGAGAAATTAAATTGACTTGTTGAGTCAACATTTTGTTCTGAGCCAATATGGCATTCAGAGCATCAATTTCAAGAACTCCCTTCCTCTAAGACGTCCCATTACTCACAGGATTCCTTTCAGAAGTGTGCATGAACTGGTTATTTGCAACCATGTCAATGAGTTCCTGAGCTTCTGCAGGCATTTTCTTCAGGTGAATGGATCCACCTGTAGAATGGTCCAATGACATCTTAGATAATTCAGACAGACCATCATAGAATATATCCAGGATGGTCCATTCTGAAAGCATGCCAGAAGGACACTTTTTGGTCAGCTGCTTATATCTTTTCCAAGCTTCATAGAGGGATTCACCTTCTTTCTGCCTGAAGGTTTAAACATCCACTCTAAGCTTGCTCAGCTTTTGAGGAGGAAAGAACTTGGCTAACAAAGCTGTAACCAGCTTATCCCAAGAGTTCATGCTATCTCTAGGTTGAAAGTCCAACCATGTTCTAGCTCTGTCTCTTATAGCAAAAGGGAAAAGCATAAGCTTATAGACCTCGGGATCAATTTCATTAGTCTTAATAGTATCACAGATCTGCAAGAATTCAGTTAAGAATTGAAAAGGATCTTCTTATAGAAGTCCATGAAATTTACAATTCTGTTGCATCAGAGAAACTAATTGAGGCTTTAGCTCAAAATTGTTTGCTCTAATGGCAGGGATTGAGATGCTTCTTCCATGGAAGTTGGAATTTGGTGCAGTAAAGTCACCAAGCATCTTCCTTGCACCTCCACCATTGTTATTGGTTTTGGCCATGACTCATTTTTTGAGATTATCTGTAAGGTTTTCTCTGGATTGTTGTGCTTTATCTTCTCTTAGCTTCTTCTTCAGAGTCCTTTTAGGTTTAGGATCTGCTTCAACAAGAAACTTCTTGTCCTTGCTCCTCCTCATATGAAAAAGAAGAGAACAAAAAAGAAGATGAATCCTCTATGTCACAGTATAGAGATTCCTTTATGTGAGTAGACGAGAAGAGAAATAGAAGGATGAGAAGAGAGAAGAGGGAAAATCCGAACACAGAGAGAAGAGAAGGTTCGAATTATGAGTAGAAGAGAAGTATTAGTAGATAAATAAAATAAATAGAAAGAGATGAGGGGGAGAGAATTTCGAAAATTATTTTTGAAAGTGATTTTCGAAAATTAAGAGAAGAAATAAAATTAAAATTAAAACAATTAGTTAATTAAAAGAATTTTTAAAAAGGATGAGGAGTTTTCAAAAATTTGAGAGATAAAATTAGTTAGGTAGTTTTGAAAAAGATAAGAAATAGTAAACAAACAAAAAGTCAATTAGTTAGTTGAAAAAGATTTGAAAATCAATTTTGAAAAGATAGGAAGTTTAGAAAATATTTTTGAAATCAAATTTTTTTGAAAAAGATATTATTTGAAAAAGATATGATTAAAAAGATATGATTCAAATTCATTTTGAAAAATATTTGAAAAAGAAATTTTAAAAAGATTTGATTTTTTTAAAATTAAAATTGATTACTTGACTAACAAGAAACTAAAAGATATGATTCTAGAATTTAAAGATTGAATCTTTCTTAACAAGAAAGTAACAAACTTCAAATTTTTGAATCAATAACATTAATTGTTAGTAAAGTTTTCGAAAATTATGAAATAAAGATAAGAAAACGATTTTGAAAATCAATTTTTAAAATTTTCAAAAATAATATAAAATTGAAAAAGATTTGATTTTTGAAAAAGATTTTGAAAAGATAGGATTTTTGAAATTGAAATCTTGACTTGACTAACAAGAAACAACTTATTTTAAAAAATTTTGACTAAGTCAACCCAAAGATTTCAAAATTTGTGAGTAAAATAAGGAAAATATATTTTTTGATTTTTTTTTATTCAATGAGGAAAGAGAAAAATCACAAAAATGACTCAAAACATGAAAATTTTGGATCAAAACCTATGATGCATGCAAGAACACTTTGAATGTCAAGATGAACACCAAGAACACTTTGAAGATAATGATGAACATCAAGAACTTATTTTTGAAAATTTTTCAAGAAAAGAAAGACATGCAAGACACAAAACTTAGAAATTTTTAAGTTTTAGATACTATGAATTTAGAAATGCATATGAAAAACAACAAAAGACACAAAACAAGAAAATATGAAGATCAAACAAGAAGACTTGTCAAGAACAACTTGAAGATCATGAAGAATGCAATGCATGAAATTTTTGAAAAATGCATAAATTTTTAAAACATGCAATTGACACCAAACTTAAAATTTAACTCAAGACTCAAACAAGAAACACAAAAAAAATTTTGGTTTTTATGATTTTATAAATTTTTTTTAGATTTTTCGAAAATTATTTTGGAAAAATGAAAAAGAAGAAAAATTTTGAAAGATTTTTGAAAACTTTTTTGAAAATAAAACAATGGTTAAAACAAGAAGAAAATTACCTAATCTGAGCAACAAGATGAAACGTTAGTTGTCCAAACTCGAACAATCCCCGGCAACGGCGCCAAAAACTTGGTGCACAAAATTGTGATCTCAATGGCGCCAATAACTTGGTACGCACAATTGTAATCTCAACTCTTTTTCACAACTTCACACAACTAACCAGCAAGTCCACTGGGTCGTCCAAGTAATAAACCTTACGTGAGTAAGGGTCGATCCTACGGAGATTGTCGGCTTGAAGTAAGCTATGTCATCTTGTAAATCTCAGTCAGGCAGATTCAAATGGTTATAGAGTTTTGATAATTAAAAGATAACTAAAACATAAAATAAAGATAGAGATACTTATGTAATTCATTGGTAGGAATTTCAGATAAGCGTATGGAGATGCGTTGTTCCTTCTGAATCTCTGCTTTCCTACTGCCTTCATCCAATCCTTCATACTCCTTTCTATGGCAAGTTGTATGTTGAGTGTCACCGTTGTCAACGGCTACTTCCCGTCCTTTCAGTGAAAATGGTCCTCTACGGTTTCTGTACGGCTAATCAACTGTCGGATTTCTCGTCTCGGATGAAAAATACCATGCACAGAGATCGTATGGCTAATCAGCTGTTGGTTCTCGATCGTGTAGGAATAGGATTTACTATCCTTTTGCGTCTGTCACTACGCCCTACAACCGTGAGTTTGAAGCTCGTCACGGTCATCCCATCCCAGATCCTACTCGGAATACCACAGACAAGGTTTAGACTTTTCGGATCTCCAGAATGCTGCCAATGGATTCTAGCCTATACCACGAAGATTCTAATCTCAGATTCAAATGCCCCATTGTCAGAGGGGAGTCGATGTCAATCGTTGATTAGAAACCCAAGAGATATACATTCAAGCTTATTTTCAAGTAGAACGGAAGTGGTTGTCAATCACGCGTTCATAAGTGAGAATGGTGATGAGTGTCACATAATCATCACATTCATCATGTTCTTGTGTGCGAATGAATATCTTAGAGTAAGAATAAGCATGAATTGAATAGAAGAACAATAGTACTTTGCATTAATACTCGAGGAACAGCAGAGCTCCACACCTTAATCTATGGTGTGTAGAAACTCCACCGTTGAAAATACATAAGTGATAATGGTCCAGGCATGGCCGTGAGGCCAGCTACCAATGGCATATGAATTCAAAAATAGGGAAAAGGACCTGATCCCAAGATCAAGGATGATCAAAAGATATGAGTACAATAGTAAAAAATTCTATTTATACTAAACTAGTTACTAGGGTTACAGAAATAAGTAAATGATGCAGAAATTCACTTCCGGGCCCATTTGGTGTGTGCTTGGGCTGAGCATTGAAGCTTTCACGTGTAGAGGCCTTCCTTGGAGTTAAACGCCAGTTTCTAACTTGTTTCTGGCGTTTGACTCTAGCTTGCAACTTGTTTCTGGCGTTTAATGCTAGAATATGGCAGAAAGCTGGCGTTAAACGCCAGTTTACGTCGTCTAAACTCAGAAAAGGTATGAACTATTATATATTTCTGGAAAGCCCTGGATGTCTACTTTCCAACGCATTTTAGAGCACGCCATTTGAATTTCTATAGCTCTAAAAAATCTATTTCGAGTGCAGGGAGGTCAGAATCCATCAGCATCAGCAGTCCTTTGTCAGCCTCTGAATCAGATTTATGCTCAGGTCCCTCAATTTCAGCCAGAAAAATACCTAAAATCACAGAAAAACACACAAACTCATAGTAAAGTCTAGAAATGTGAATTTTTCTTAAAAATTAATAAAAATATACTAAAAGGTAGCTAAATCAAACTAAAAACTATATAAAAATAATGCCAAAAAGCGTATAAATTATCCGCTCATCAGTCCCACATCGGTTGGGGAGGGGAACGAAGCATGCCTTATAAGGGTGTGGATACCTCTCCCTAGTATGACGCGTTTTGATGAGTGAGTGTGGGGGGCTTTGACTATCATCCCTATCATCAAAGGCAAAACCGTGAGGCCTTGTGTGCCAAAGAGGACAATATCGTGCTAGTGGGTGGTCTGGGCTGTTACAGAAATTATCTGCATATATCTAAGAACTATCTGCCTGAGGGTCAAACCTTTTTAAAATGATGAAAATTTAGTAAATCTATAGCTGGGCTATTTTAAGTTACAAATTAAACCTTACTCAAAACAGAACAATAATACACCAGTCTGAAATGGTACTTGAATGTTTGATAGAAGAGCTGATCACTAGTCCGAAATACACCCTTACTAAAATGCCAACACTAGCAGTGCCAATTCAATGAATTCATTGAACTTGTACTACAGCTTAAGCAGTTCAACATCAAGATCAGGAGACACGAAACAATACCAAAAACAGAACAACAAAAGCATGTAAAATAAGGAATTACAACTTCATGCCATCTCACTAATATCCCTCAATATTACTCTCGTAGTCTTAAGTTTCTCCTAACCAAAACCTAAACGGATAAGAATATCTAAAGCTCAAGAAGCGATAAGCCTTCGGGAAGATAATTCAAACAAATGGTACAAAGGTAGAAGTCCCAAATACTGTTTATATGATCAAAACTATAGTAACTACTTTGTGAGGCAAACATGTTTTCCTCCTTCCTGTTCAACCAAAAAAAATAATGATTTTTCATATGATTGACAAATAAAGTAAAACAAAATAAAAGCTCGATCACAGAAAAATAAGAATTGATATGCACTTGAATTGCCAAAGCCATTTACATAACCAGAATTCAAAAACTAAATGTTGTTCATTTGGTTCAACAAAATACAGAAGGTGGAACGGGGCGGCGTCAACATGATAGATTAAATCTCCAAACCCATATCTGGATTCAAAATTATTATCTCCAAACCCAATAGGTTATGATAACAAAACATCAAATTAGATTAAATTAAATATTTCATAATTTACATAACAAAAGATTAGGATTATGTATAACCCTCTTTTACTGTTAGAAAGGGTGATTTGATTATTGGTGGAATCATGGTATCTGTAACACCCTGATTACCCTAAGCTTTACCCCACGTTATAAAGCAAAGATTAGTCAAGGATTACAACAGTTCTAAGCTCATACATATGATATATATAGAAGGAATAATATTATCTATAAGCCTGATGAAGGATATAGTTCAAAAATAGGATTTAAAAGCGCAAAACGATCTATCGAAACGTCTAACTTAAAGCACAAGGAACAGATGAGATATAAACAAAAATAATAGTATAATAATATAATATCATAAGAGACTAGCCACGGCTCGCGGAGTTTAAGCCGGCTAGCCAAATATACCGACAAAAGGAAACAGAAGTCTAAATGGCTTATACAAGTTTCTCTCTCTAATACAAGCCTTTAGGCCAAAACAAAATACAAAAGTGAGAGATATATAAACAAAACAAATCAAATGACTCCAAGAATAACAAGATCCTCCGCTTCTGTCACCACCTAAACAACTCACCCCGGTGGGTTGCGACCTGCATCTGAAAAATAACAACAGAATATGGTATAAGAACCGAAGGTTCTCAGTATGGTAACAATCCCCAGTGATTTAGGATATAAGACCCCGGGACACCAAAGGCAATCCTAGACTCCATATCCATCACAAGAGTTCAAACTTAAAGCATTCTAAACCAAAACAGCATAATATGTAATTCCTTAATACAACTTAAACCGTAGAACCATAACAGGGTGATCTATCTTAGGGAATTTCTACTCTAATCAAACACCGCTGTCCCACAGCCTTCACCAACTGATCTGCCATGCGATCCCATTGCCACCGCCTTCCAAACCTCCTCAGCTCCAGCAAGGCACAAGTATATACAATACAAGTAAAACACAAGTAGAGGCATATACAGCAATTAATACAAGTAGCAATTAAACATGTTTAACAGATAGGGAGAAATAATGGCAAGTCGGCAAAGCATACAAACGGGTAGAAAATGCATATGATGAATGCCTGCTCTAGTGGCTGTGATATCACATTGTCAGTTCAACTACCAACCCGATATATCTCTATGGAGATGTTGCCCTTCAGATTCATGGTGTGGGAACCCCCGAGATATAGTGCTCGAATCACTATCCAGGGTTTTGCGCCTGTACGCTCTGATGATCTGAAGGAATGCGAGCGGGATCTATTGCCACCGACTTCACATCTAAGCACAAGCGGGATGAACTACCGCCCTTACGCTGCCGCCGCTACCTCAACAGGCGGGATCCAACCTCGGCCCCTGCCGGGTGCATAGCGTCTCATAATCTTAATGAAAAGTGATACAGTGGTTTTCAAAAATATTTTTTGTACAAGATGGATCCATCACTTCATTCAGAGTCCTCGACTCCTTTCAACCACTGCTCATGCACAATTCGGTTCCTTAATTTCGCATCTTATCCATCAACCATTCATCACACATCATCAAACCTTTCCTAGTACAATAGAAACCTAGTACCGCGTTTGCAAACATTTTCCAAATAATAGTGTCTAAAACCCTAAAACCATTTCTCATGTTTGAGCACCCAAAACTATGTCCAAAAGTCTTAAAAAGGTGTTATAGAAGCTTATAATCTTGACAGGAAGGTGAAATAGTTGAAAACAAAGCAAAATTTGAGAAACAGTGCGTGTGCATCCGCACAGGGGTGTGCGTGCGCATGCCCAGGAAATTTTTAAAAGTGTGCGTACGCACAGGTGTCAAAACTCATAAGGGTCTATTCACAGACTTGCACAACCTGTGCCAGTGCCCCCAACAGACTGGCCTTCCCAACGTGTGCGTGCGCACAGATTGCACTCTTCCCATTGGTGTCCGCGCGCACAACCTGTGCCAACGCTGTAGGAAGATTGCCTGCCTCTGCATGTGCGAACACACAGGTCTGTGCGTGCACAGAGGTCACCATTTACGCAGAGTGTGCATGCGCACATACTAGAAAACTCAGAATTCTGTAACTTTGCTGAATTTCCAGTTTTCAACACCAATTTTTTGAGTGATCATAACTTCCTCTATAAAATTTCAAATTTCATAAACTTTATACCGATTTAAAGGGTTTTCAAAGATCTTTAATTCTAAACAAATTTCAACCAATTTTGAAATCGAGGCAAAAGTTATGATCAGACAAAGTTCACCAAAATTTCACTTTTACCCAAAATCACAATTTTTACAATTCCTTTCTAAAACAAAACCAAAATCAACGCAAACCATTCCAAACTCCAATTTTCATCAAAATCAACCCTCTATGTCATAATACACCAACAATACCCCTTTTTCCTTCACCTCTCACTATTCTCCACCTCAACATCAATTATATTACACTTATCATCAAATCACATTCAAATTTACTATTTCATCAACCTTAACATCACTTTTATCATAACAAGCCATCTTTCTAATCCACACAATCATTCAACATCGTCATATCATTATAACCCATCATAATTGCATCCAACATTCATCAACTCATCATAAACCATCATTCATCAACATTCAACACACCAACAATCACTTTAATTCAAACCTATCCTATGGGTTACTAGCCTAAGTGTCCATGAATATTATATACTACATAGAGGAAACCAAAACTATACCTTGGCCAATTCCCAATATGAACCAAATGAGCTTTCAACCAAAATCCAACCACCAATGTAGCTCCAACAAGCACCAACAAGCTTCAAACTCACAATAATCAAGCTATATACATGTAAATCCCCACAAAATTAACCTAGGGCTCAACATAAATCAAAAGTTCACAAGAGATCAAAGCCTCTTACCTTTTCCAACAGATTTGGATGGCAAAACCTAAAGCTAAGCAAGGATTAGAGTGAACCTAAACACCAAGAATCACAAAAACGCACTTAGCCCCAAGCCCTAGATACCCGAAATTTTGAAGAGAATAACTGGGAGGATTTCGAGCTTATCTCTAGAGTTTCCTGGATGGGTTTTGTAGAGTTCTTCGCAAGGAACACGTAGCCGCTAACGGCACACAAATCGGAGTTCTATAGCTCAAGATATGAGCTTGGGAAGATTGAGGTGATTAGGGTTTTCTTCTTTCTCTCCTCCCTTTCTCAACTCAGCAGCGCCCCCTCCTCCATATGAGGGTGGAATGAGCTGAAAACCTCATTTAATGAGAGTTATATACATTGGACTTGGACCCACTTGGACCCGGTCCAACCCGCTAAGTGTTTTTGGTCCATTTGGTCCACTTTGGGCCAAAACCTTTAACACTAACACCCGGTTTTCCATCTCTAATGTTTTTCTAAGGTTTTTGACTGTTTTCGCTTTTTCTTGTGCGGTACCGGGCAGATTTGAATCGGTTCAACCGGTTCAACTACCGGTTCACAATTTTTTACGATTTTTCGCAGAGAACACGTTTTCTGACTCAGAAAAACCTACTGAGTCCAAAAAATATATTTAAATCCCCAAATTCTCATTCTAACTTTCTGGAATTTAATTTGGGCATTTAAATGATTTTATTCGTGAAAAATCCGGTTCTTACAATTTCCCATCTACATTAAAGATATGTAAGTTTTGACCCTTCAGAGTAATGCTTGTAATGCCATATTTCAGTACCATTTCTATTGTTATAACTTATAATTGTGAACCATAGCTTGAATAGAGGTCATACTGGCTGCTATAGCCATCATAAATCAAACTCTCTGTTTTGCCCACCCTTAAATTAAAACAAATATTTCTGACTTTTCTAGGAAGGTTTTGGCTCACCTGATCCATCACCCAAAGAGTGAATTTAGTGTCTCTCAGCCTCCATTCCTTTTAATATGCTTTCATTTTTAAATATAAATAGGTATTAATCCTTATTGATTAGGTCAACTATTAGAATATGATTAGGTCAGCTATTAGATTTTAATCCTTATAGGAACAATACAGGTTGCTTCTATTTTTCCTAATAATAATATACTTTGGATGTGCTTCTAGCAATTGTCTTAGGAAGGATCAGTATTTGTATGCTTAAATCAGTTACTTTGTTGTAATTAAAAGTTCTAATACAAAGTGAAGATAAAACAATTTCCTATTCTTTTATCTTTTTATGCAAGTATTCTCAATAATTAGTTATATATAAAATCTATCGAAAGTAAAAGCAAGTAATTTTGGTTCCAGACCTCTGTTTTGACTATTGTTAAACTCTATAGTTATATTTAATTGTGTTGGTTCTATTTTATCTATGGAAAAAAAGGCAACAGAGAATGCATTTTTTTATTTTTCAAATTATTTTATTTGGAGAGATACTTCATTGTATTTTGGTGTGATTTATGACTAATATTTAATTCGTTTGAACACCCCTGTAATCAGTTTCAAAGTATATGTATATATTATTTGAACTTGGCTTTGTGCTTGATAACTTTGCTTTGTTGAATTATTTAATAATTAGATTTTATGGCTTCTTATTCAAAATGAGGTAGCCGATCGTGATGTTCCCATGTCAGAGTCTGCAGAGCATTCGGCTTCTACATTACCTCCTCTCCCAACCACATCATCTGAGCGCAAAAATTGATCAACAGTTTGGGACCACTTCAAGAGAACATCAGATTATGAAAATAAGGCTCAATGTCAACACTATTTGAAAGTGATCAAGTGCGGAAATGGAACAAGTGCAATGAGATCACATTTAAAGATTTGCATAAGCAAACCCGGTTTAGATAGAGGCAAACGACAGAAAACAGGCACATTGCCTAGCCCAGAAGCACAAGTGGGTAGGTTTGATGCAGAATATGCCCGGGAAAAATTGATATCAATGTTTGTTTGCGAGGAACTTCCTTTTCAATTTGTAGAAAGTCAAGGTTTTAAAGAATATTCGGTGGCTCTGCAACCAGGATTCAACACTCTTTCCCGTATTACATTGGCACGTGATATCTTGATGCTCTATGAAACAAAGAAGGTTCAACTTCAAAAATACTTTTCCAAATACGAAGGAAGAGTTTGTCTTACAACTGATAACTAGAGTTCGTGTCAGAATATGGCGTATATGTGTTTGACTGTTCATTTTATTGATGTGGAATGAAAGCTGCAAAAGAAAATACTAAATTTTTGCCAAGTCACTGGCCACACGGGAGAGATTATGCCTCAAAATGTTAAAGCTTGCTTGAATAACTGGAAGTTGAACAAGATCTTGAGTTTGATAGTTGATAATGCATCGTTTAACGATGTAGGAGTTACGTATTTACAAAGAAGGATGATTTCTTGGAAGAGTTCAGTTTTGAATGGAGAGTATCTCCATATACGATGTTGTGCGCATATTTTAAACCTGATTGTGAAGGATGGATTGAAGGAGATTGATCATTCGGTCGCCAGAATTCGCGATGCTGTAAAGTATGTTAGATCCTCAAATTCAAGATTACCTAGGTTCAAGGAAGCATACTTTGTTGGAATGAGGTAAATCACTAGAAATGAGTGAGTGAATTAGTGTGACATTAATGACAAATAGGTGTGTGAATTCTAAATTGCGCGGTTTAGAGCACACATTAGCATAAAAAGCTATGTCACAAAAGAGGCATGCACTTTACTTATTCTAGTGTGCTTGAGATGCTTTAAGTAAACTTGTAAGGTAAAACAAGCATTAAAGAAGCATGAAAGCATTCAAGTCAAACACATATGGATGCATATGATCATGAAATATCATGCATTAAGGTAAATGCACATCATCATCCATCATCAAGAGGTTGCCTAATCACAAAATAAGGCTCAAATCACATGGTGGCCAAATCATGCAATTCAAAAAGAGTTACAAGCTCGAAGGCAATTCTCATCACTTGGTATTTTTCAAAAGGTAAGCATGAAAAACTCAAAACCAAGTTAAATATAACCTCAATCATAGAATCCAACAAAGATTATCTACAAATATTCATGCTAGAATAGCATTTAGGCAATAAGGGGGAGGCAATGCATAGTAAACAAAGTCAATAATCCAACACTTGTAATGAAAAGAGAGAAAATAAAATGAAAACCAAACTAAAGCTATCTAACAAACTAACTCACTAACTAATTAACTAACTAAAATAAATGGTTATCCATGGTGTTAGGAAGTGTTGGATGAGGGATTGGAGGAGGGAAGAAGGAAGGAGAAGGAAAAGAAATGGAAAGAGGAGAAGAAAAGAAATGGATGGAAGAAAGGGCATCCACGCGCACGCACGCATGACGCGCGCGCGTCGATGGCTTATTTCGAGAGTGGCGCGTACGCGTCATGTGCGCGAGCGCGCAAATAAGTGTGTGCCTCAGGCCCAATTTTCGCACAGTGCAGGCCTAACTCTCGGGTCAAGGTATGGAAGGTGGAACTTCTCAATCCACGCATACGCGTGCATGGCGTGCTCGCGTGGATGGTCCAAAATGCTCAATGTACGCGTACGCACGCAGTGCGCGTACGCGTGGATGATGCTCTGTTTTTTTTTTTTTTTTCAAAAATTTTTGCTATATTTTTGCACCAATCCAAGCATTCCAAACCTCCAAACAGCTACCAAAATACCATAAAACCTTATTTAACCTACTAAACTACCAACTATACTCAACTAACTAAACAAAATATGAAATCAACCAAATTCTACACTATTTACAAAAGAGAAAATGAAAAGATGTTACCATGGTCGGGTGTCTCCCACCTAGCACTTTTGTTTATTGTCCTTAAGTTGGACTTATGGGGAGCTCCTCATCAAGGTGGCTTGTGCTTGTACTCATCTTGGAACTCCCACCAATGCTTGGTTCTCCATTGTGCCCCAAGATTCTTCATGGATTGAGCCAAGTCTTGATGGAGTTCTTCACAAGCTTGGGGCTCCCAAAGTTGATCCTCTTCTTGTAATCCGGGATCCCACACTTTATTTTCACACCCGTCTTGAGGTTGATCATCATTATTAGTCCATCTGGGTGGTGAACAAGGAGAATTCTCTATGAAATGCCCAACAATCCTCCTAGACCCACCTATTTGAGCACTATTCCCACCTTTGTATCTCATGTTTGATGCATCAACCATAATGAGCCTTGATTTGCAACGCCAACCACGAAACATCTTTCGCTTACGCTTCATCCCACAAAGCATCCTAAGTTGACCATCCGTATCAAGCAAACCATATTCAAGTGGGATAATAAATCTAATAGAAATGAACTTCACCCACTCAAATGAAGGTGTAGATGGCAACCTAGGCAAAGATGATTCCAAGGTTCTTGACAAAGCATATTCCACCCCCATCCTCCTTTTTCTAAGGATCTCCACCTCTTCACAAGATTTCTCTAATTCAATCCTTTGTTCATCAATACTATCTAAGCCTTTTCCCTTAATCAAACTATAATTGGGAGGGTGAAAGAAGTTTACCTCCATAACATTTTCAAATGCACCGGGAGAAGGTTTTTCAAGTTCAAAGGATTCTCCACCACTAGGACTTAATGCTTGCTCTTCATTGCCATGGGAACTCAATCCTTGCTCTATCCTATCCAAGTCTTCATATGGAATATGCCTTGGAAGGTGTGCACTTTCCTTCCTAGCATCAATTTCAATCATCTTGGAGGGGTTTTCTTCAACTCTATGTTCCCATGGAGGCTCCGCATCTCCTAAGTCTTCTACCACTTCTTCCTTGTCTTCAACAATTAAAGCTTCCTCCAATTGTTCCAATACAAAGCAACTTCCTTCATTTCCCACCGGAATTTCCAATCTCTCCTTCATGCTATGTTCTTCATTTAATTCTCCACATGTAGCCATGGGAGTTTCTTGAGTGTTCAAGCATTGGGATGCTAATTGATTTGTTACCGCATCCAAGGCGGCCATGAAATTTTGCACATCCCTTTTCATCTCTTCTTGCCCTTGAACAAGAACACCAAGGGTTTCATCCATTAGAGGTTGGGGTGGGTGGAAGGGTTCCTCATTTTGGGAGAAGGGTTCATAGTAGGAAGATGGTTCTTCTTGGTAGAGTTGTGGTGGTTCAATATTCTCCACTCTTTCCACTTGTTGCACAACACACTCCATGGTTGCTTGAAATTGATCCAATGCTTCCTTGAGACGATCCCTTGACTCTTGTTCCTCTTGGATATCATGAGTAGGACCATAAGGCTCTTGGATTGAAAGACATGAATATTCTTCCATGGGAGGTTGTGGTGAAAGGTAGAATTCATCTTGTGGTTGAAAATTTTCATATATTGGGGGTGGTTCATCTTGGTAATAATATGGAGGGGGTGGCTCTTGAAAATGTTGATGTTGGAATGGTGGTGGCTCTATGTGTGGTTCATATGGCTCATATGGTTGTTGGTAGGGTGGATATGGATTAGGGTCATATGAAGGTGGTTGGTAAGAAGGGGCTTGTGAGTATGGTTGGGAGTTATGTTGAGGGTATGGATCATAGGCATATGGTGGTGGTTCTTGAAAGTCACAAGGAGATTCACCATAGCCATTGGATTGATATGCATCATAGAATGGCTCTTCTTCATAGTGCATTGGTGGAGGTTGTTGCCATGAAGATTGATCATATGCATATGGCTCCTCCCACCTTTGGTTATCCCATCCTTGATACACATTATCATTGTAGCTCTCATCACCTACAACATAATTGTAATCACACTCATAGCCAAAATGAGAATTCATGATAGTAAGAGAGGGCAAAAACAAAAAATAGGAACAAATAAAGAGAATAAACTAAAAACTAACAAAGAAGCAAAAAGCAAACATATTCACAATATTCACATATATACAATAACCAATAACATGACACCATTGCAACTCCCCGGCAACGGCGCCATTTTGACGAATGGATTTTTGACGGTTTAGAATTTCACTAATGAAATCTCGTTGTAAAGTATAGTTTCTAAACCAACAATAATCCTCTCATGCAAAAATTTGTTTGTCACTAAAACAAACCCCTAAATTTATAAACCGAAGTATTGAAACCTCGGGTCGTTCTCCCTAGGAATTACAATAGAGTGTCTTGTTATTGGTTGTGAGTTATTTTGGGGTTTTGATATGAAGCATGAAAGATAAATGGCAAGAAAGTAAACTAAGGCCTAAAAAGGTCTTGGCAAGGGTTGGTGGTCAAGGATCTCTATCCTAATCACTAACCACAATATGAGAATTGGCAAGGATTAATCTCATTAAATCATCCTCTAACTAGTAGTAAAGGAAAGTCAAATGAGCTATATCAATCCTAGTCCATAAGTCCTAACTCTCCACTAATTCAATTAGTGAGAACTAGAGTCAATGGCTCCCAATCATCAATCTCTTGGACATTAGTAACTCAAGAGGTCCTAAATTACCTTTCCAAGCCAAGAGTATAAAATCCTACTCTAAAATCCAACCAAGCATTTCATCAAACACTTGGAAGGCATAAAAGGAAAACATAGTAAATGGATAACAAGAACAAAATCTAACAACAATTATTGAAAGGAATTAACAATACAAATCAAAAGGAACACAATTATTATGATTTACCTTGAATTGAATTGAAAGAGAAAGGAAGGAACAAAAGTGGATCTACAATCAAAGTATAAGAACAACATAAAGGAAATTACAACAAAAGAATAGAGGAATATGAATGTAACAACAAGGAATTGAAAAGATAGAAGTAGAAGAAGATGAATTAAAATCTAGATCTAAGAACTAAACCTAATCCTAATCCTAATCCTAGAGAGAAGTGAGAGCTTCTCTCTCTAGAAACTAACTAAAAGCTAAACTAAAACTAATTGGTAACTAACATGTGTTTCCCTCTTCACTCCTTGGGTTAAATAGCATCAGAAATGAGTTGGATTGGGCCCACAAGGCTTCTAAAATCGCTGGCCACGTTTTGCTTCAAGTGGACTAGGTGGCAGGAACGGCGCGTGCGCGTACTATACTCGTGCGCGCCACCATACTTGTAGCAACTATGGCAAATCTTATATCGTTTCGAAGCCCCGGATGTTAGCTTTCTAACCCAACAGGAACCGCATCATTTGGACCTCTGTAGCTCAAGTTATGGTCGTTTAAGTGCGAAGAGGTCGGCTTGACAGCTTTCCGGTTCTTTCATTTCTTCATGAGTTCTCCAACTTTTCATGCTTCTTTCTTCATTCCCTTGATCCAATCTTTGCCTCCTAAACCTTAAATCACTTAACAAACATATCAAGGCATCTAATGGAATCAAGGTGAATTAGATTTATCTATTTTAAGGCCTAAAAAGCATGTTTTCACTCTTAAGCACAATTAAAGGAGAATATACAAAACCATACTATTTCATTGAATAAATGTGGGTAAAAGGTTATAAAATCCCCTAAAATCAATACAAGATAAACCGTCAAATTGGGGTTTGTCAATTGTCACGGGTCACCCCTTCATTCTGACTTAACTAAATTAAGTACGAGAGTATATCTTGGAGAAGAAGTAGGCGTGAATTGAAAGAGAAACAATAATACTTGCATTAGTTCATGATGAACAACAGAGCTCCTTACCTTAATCTATGAGGTGTAGAAACTCCACCGTAGAAAAATACATTAGAACAAAATGGTCTAGTCATGGCTGAATGACCAGCCTCCAAAAAGGATTTGAAGAACTCCCAAAAGGTCAGAGACTCCGAATACAATAGTAAAAAGTGCTATTTATACTAAACTAGTAAACTAGGTTTACAGAAAATGAGTAACTAAGTGCAGATAGTGCAGAAATCCACTTTCGGGGCCGACTTGGTGTGTGTTTGGAGTGAGCTTTGAATCTTTCACGTGCATAGGCCACTCTTGGAGTTAAACGCCAGCTTGGATGCCAGTTTGGGCTTTTAACTCCAATTCTGGTGCCAGTTCCGGCGTTTTAGGCCAAAAAAAGGTCTCTGTGGGTGTTTGGACGCTAATTTGGGCCATCAAATCTCGGAAAAAGTATGGACTATTATACATTACTGGAAAGCCCAAGATGTCTACTTTCTAACGTAATTAAGAGCACGCCAATTGGGCTTCTTTAGCTCCATAAAATCAACTTTGAGTGCAGGAGAGTCAGAATCCAACAGCATCTGCAGTCCTTTCTTAGCCTCTGAATCAGATTTTTGCTCAGGTCCCTCAATTTCAGCCAGAATATATCTGAAATCACAAAAAAACACACAAACTCATAGTAAAGTCCAGAAATGTGATTTTTGCATAAAAACTAATAAAAATATACTAAAAAGTAACTAAAAACTACCTAAAAACAATGCCAAAAAGCGTATAAATTATCCGTTCATCATGGGTCCAGGTTCAATTGCGCTTGAGGATGACTAGAAAGTCTTGATTGTTTGTTTTCTTTAGTTATTCTAAACACTTAGGTCGTAAAGAGATTAGACTTGCTTTTCCATATATTATTAGACTTGTTTATGTTTATGTTTATGTTTGGTGATAGATCAAAGAAATTCAATACTCCTTGGATAGGGATATTGGTGTCAACAATTATAGCAGTTGCAATGTCATTTTTTGCTGTTGGAATTTGCATCGTTTCTTTGGCTTAGGAGAAATTTTCCATCATTGAAGAGGCTTTTTGAAGTGACATTAGGAATGAAGGGTTTCATCCCAATGTGCCTTATACCTTCTTTGTTCTTGGTGTTAATTATAAAGTAATTATTATTTACAATGGAAATGGAAGGGATTTCATTATTTACAAATGTTACTTGTATTATTTAGAAAGAAAAAATAATAATTTTTAGATTAAAAAAATCAATTTAAAAGAAAAAAAGTTAAAAATTGGTTTTTTGTATGTAAAAAAATTAATGTGTAAAAATTGGTTTTTGGGTGTAAAAACTAACTTTTTGGTATAAAAACCATTTTTTAGTGTAAAAACCGATTAATTTTTTAAAATCGATTTTTATTTTAATAACCTGTTAAAAACCGGTTTTAAACTTTACTAACCGATTTTATCATATGAAACCAATTTGATTAATTAACCAATACTATATTTTTGATTAACTAAAAAATTGGTTTAATTTTTGGATTAACCAAACCATGAACACCCTAATTTCAACGAGTTCATACGTCCATATACAACAGTTATCTTTGAAGTAATATGCATAAATGAATATATTTTGATATACATTATCTATTGTTCTTCTATCTTTCAATTTATAAAGGAACATGTCTGAGGAGTATGGATTTCAGATCTTTTGTTATCTAAATTAGTATATTTATCTTTATAAAGGAACGTGTCTGTGGAGTATGGAACAATTTATAAAGGAACACTTGTTTTTGTAATGGAATTGAGGTTGTCAGCTTCTTCTGCCGCACTTGGGATGGAGACGCCCAAAGATGAGGAGATTGTTTATAATTTTTCTGTATTTGCCAATGAGAAAAAGAGAAGAAAAAAGAAAAAGAGAAAGAAAAATACAAAAAATTAACGTTTTAATAAGGGAGTTATTTGACTCAATTTAACGGTTGAACAACATTTAACATTCGGTCTGTCTTTAGTAAGCTCAATTCTTTTGAATTTTTCAGATATACTAAATAATTTATGAATATGGTCTATGTGGTGTTTAATAATAATTAACATATTTTTACATTTACCACACATATTTTTAAAATTCATCTAATGAAACCCTAATTTATTTTCCAAAAAACTCACTATACTCCCCTCTCTATCTCCCCTCTCTATCCACAGAGCCATCACCACCTACTCCACTCTTCTCTGGTCTTCGCCGTTGCCATCGCCGTCCAGCCCAACACTCGCTGCCGATCTCCGCCCATCTTTTGGCGTCGTTTTTAGCCTCTCTCTCTACGTCGTTCATTCGTAGCATCCCTCTTCTCTCTTCGAGTCATTCGTTATCAGCCTTAGTGCGCTGTCGTTCTCTCGCCGCCGATCATGGCACCCGCGGGCATCGTCTTTCTCACTCCTCAACGGCGTCATCCTTAGCAGGCAACGAACAGTGGCATGGATCTCAGCAAGTTGAGCATCGTTGTCAGTGCCGTGGTGCTCCCTCTCTCCCTTCATCCTCTACTTCCAGAGTTTCAATGGAGTTTCAACCTCAGGTATAAATTTACTTTATTGATTTCATTTTTTTTATTCCTTTTATGTTCTTGTTGTATGACTATGCTTCATTGAACTCATTCAAAAGCTTTTTTGTTCTGCGTATTTTTTGTTAAGGTTTTTTGTATGAATTTGTTTCGTTGACTTTATTAAATTATTTTTTCTGTTTTGTTTATTTGGTTATTTGATTTTTTTGGGTTTTGTTTATAAGTTAAAGAATTTTGGAATTTGTTTTTATAATAATGTTTTCAATTTCTGTGTTTATGATTCTGTTCATGATGTTCTAGTTCTATTTTTATTTTATTTTTTATTTGTTATTACTGTTTGATTTTTTTGTCTATTTGAAAATTCAAAAATTAGTATTGTGATTTTGTTTGCAAATTTAATTGTCATTGGTTAGTTATCACCTCTGTTCTTCACTACAAGAAAAACACCAATTTAGGTACATTTTTAAAGTGTAGCCAAAAATGAAAAAAAAATGATGCCTTAGGCAAAGGCTACGCTTTTTAGGCTTTTAGATACGCTTTTGTAGGGGATGCCTATTCTAGTGTTGCCTATTCTCAAAGGCTACGCTTTTCTGTATCAAAAGCTACACTTCTAACCTTTGAGAATAGGGTACGCTTTTTAAGTGATGCTGTTCAGGACCAAAGGCTACGCTTTTTTGCACTAATGATTACCAGAATTCAAAAGAATAGGCTACATTTTTCAAGGCTATTGCATCACTTTATAAACGTAACAAATAGTATATCTATAACTACTCTATATAAGTATGGCATTTTGTCCCTCATTTTTTTAAATTTTTGTTTATATACATATATAGAAACAGAAATTTCTAATAATCTTTTTATCTAAAACCTAATATTTGGGAATATAAATTTATATATAATCTTGTATTTTTAATTAAATTAGTTAATTATTATAAAATAAAAATAAATACATAATAATACAATACAATAATCTTTAAAAAATTAAAATTATCCTTAAACAAAATATATTTATATAATGAACCAAAAATATTGGGATGATCATAATTTTGAGTATTTATACGTTTCACACTAAAATAAGCATACTCATATCAAAATATGCATGAGACCACTTAGAATTTACTACTAAAAACCTAGGAAAAACCAAAATATTATATCTTACAAAATTCATCTTTCACCCTTCTTTGGTTGCACCTCTAAAAAGTTTCAGAGTCTTGAGATATGTGGTAAATTCATCTTTCACCCTTCTTTGGTTGCACCTCTAAAGAGTTTCAGAGTCTTGAGATATGTGGTTTTGAAGTTACTGTTCCAGAATTCGATAACCTTAATATTCTCTTCCTCAACTTGCTTTATGAGATCCTCTAGACTCAGTTGTCGATTTAAAGCATATGAGACGGCACTTTTCACAACACCTTCAAGTTCTGCACCACTGTAGTTTTTTGTTCTAGCAGCTGCAAAAGATAAAGCAAACCCAGAGTAAACATTTGCTGACCTTCATAATTGAATAAGTGTGATGCTGATAATTTTATTATCCACTTTTTTTTTGGCAAAATGATAAGTAAAATCTTGACATCAGAAGTAGCTGATCTTGCTTCAAAATATTTATTAGTAAAGAATCAACCTAATCAAGATTACTTATTGATTACTTCCATCGCAGACAACAAAAACATAAATATACAAACGTATATCATCCTAAATTTGCCATAATAAACACATCGGGAGCAAGAAAAGAATTTTCTTTCATCTTATTAGTATGAATTTGAAGAATTTGCAATCGACCATTTTCATCAGGAAGGCTTATTTCAACCTGGACTTCCAACCGCCCTGGTCTACAAGCAAAAGAAATGGCAACAACTAAAGAGGTATGCACTACATATGCATATAGTTACTATAGGAGTTTATTATAAGAAATCAAAGCAGCAATAGATTGGATAACAATTCCAGAATACAATAAACAATAGCATATCCTTGTTGAGTGTTCATAAATTTACATTCATACTTTCCACACTAAGCATATTTAAAAAACCTACAAGAAACGAGAGAAAATTTAGAGACCTTAAGAGAGCCTCGTCAAGCATATCCTTTCTGTTGGTCATTCCAATAAGCAAAACATTATTTAGCGACTCCACACCATCTATCTGCAAACCAATCAGATTGTTTATTAGATATGCTTATGACTAGTAGAGAGGAGTTATTATTTTAATAAAAAATTATTTAAACTGACCTTAGTAAGAAGCTGGTTCACAATGCTATCATGAACTCCAATACCATCGCGAGTTGAACCTCTTGACTGCACTCACACCGAGGAGATTGTGTGACTAAATATAGATCAGAGAATTATATACAACTTTAAGCTCAATACTACAATTTGTTGGGGATAATGAAACTCGTATTAAATTAAATCTTAATATTTAAAATTCATTGTACTGCAATTTTGAGGAGTCATCAAGATAAATATATAACTTGATAAATCTGAAGAAAACTACATGAAAAAAATTTCACCTGAAGCTTTTATGACTCTAATTTAACTATCTATAAATCCCACAAAGGAGGCTCACATATTATTAGTAGCATAGAAAATCTGAAGCATTTAATATTGACACACAATGATCATGAATTAATAGTAATCAATAAATAGGCAAATAACACATTGCATTATTCATGTTAGTCCAAAGTTCAGAAATTCCATACCTTACAAATAGCATCGATTTCATCAAAGATAATTACATGCAAATCACGTTCATCCCCTGAAAATATAGCGATTAACTAATTATCAGAAAATTTAATCTTAAGTACATGCAATCTGTGTTTCTCTATCACCTCGGCTCCTCTGCTCTTGTTCAGCATCAGTAAAAAGGTCCCTTACATTCTTTTCAGTTTCACCAACAAATTTGCTCAAAACATCAAGGCCATTTACAATCTAGTACAGCCAGACAAGGAAAATTAAGATTGTACAAAATGTATTAAGCACCAAATAGTAAAAAGTTCAAGAAAGCTTATTCCAAGACAGTCACTAGTTCAGTATGAGACACAATTAGAAGTCGTCACTGCAATTAGAAAGTCCGGACAGCAATATTTCTGCAGAAAATGATCATTTTTTAAAAATCATATCTCTCAAACCACACATCGGAAAATTCTGAAATTTTAGGAGAACAATCTAGACATCTCAAGGTTTCATATAAAAGTAATTTCACTCATTTTGAGTGGCTAGATTGCTCCCAATTTTGTTCACAAAGTGCTGCCCAAAACTGCATAATTCTGCAACATATAACCTTGGGTTTTGAGAGGTTAAAAATTGATTCCAAGCTTTTCACTTACTCTAACCCTTGCATTCTAACTTTTTTTTACCTATTGTGACTTATTGGAAAGATTAAATCATCCCCAAGTACTAAGGATTAATAAATCACCATTTTGGGTAACTTTTCACCTTTAAGTATACTCATGAAATCAAAAATTTCTGCATTACTCAACATAGCAATCTAGCCACAGATCACTCAAACAATTCACATATATTATCATCAATTTATTGCATCATATATAACAAATAGTGCAAATGGATCAATATTCAAATCAATCTTAAACTTTAACATCATAGTTTTCAGTTCCAAATGGATCAATATTTCAAATCAATCCTAAAATTGTTCCTGTCGGTGTTCACAGTTCCAAATGGAGACTCGATCTGAGTCATTGGCAGTTACCATTCATGGATGCATCAGATGTAACTGGATCTTAATGCTCAATCTACAGCAAATCAGCAATTCATCATCATAATAAATAACTTCAAACAAATTCACTACCACTCTCTTTCCATGTTTTTTTATTTCTTCTCCTCCGGCAAAAACCCTAGAAGTCTAAATAATTTTGAACCTGCAAAAAACCTAATTAATTCTTCAAATTCGAACTATTAACCACTCCATGACTTGTAACACCCTCACTATCAGAATGTCACGCTTCCGGCTGCGCTATTCTGATGGCAAGAAGTATTACAACGACTTTATATACTCAATATTAAAATAGGAGCCTTTGACTTGACATCGCATCACTGATTTCTTGTTAACCCGAAAATAAATACTTTATCTTAAAAAAACAAACAGGCATAAATTCATATACCAGACTTCTTACATAATAGCTTATAATGTAATATACATATAAAACATACAACTCCTATCCCTCTTATAAAAATCGTAATAACAAAAGACGAGGGAAGAAAAATTATCTAATTAATACAATATCATATAAAACAAAACGTAGTATAACTCTTCATAATGCTCCTTCATCCGATTCCTGAAAAGGTAAAGCTATAGGGGGTGAGAACCTAACCACACGGTCTCACCACGGAATTTCAGAATTGTCATAAGAAAATATTTAATAAGAAAACTGTTTTCAAGCTCAGTGATTATCATTGCCTTATGAATTCTTTTAAAAACTAATAGCTAATCGTTCAAAACCTTTTCAAAAAAAAAGTGTTTAATCTTTCAGAAATCCAAAACCTTTCTTTTCTTATAAGAAAATCTCAATCAGAAACCAACCACACAATCAATCAACACAATCATCAATTCAGCACCAAAGTTCGTTTTTAAATGTAGCACACCAGGACAAACACAAGTAAGACAGACAAGGAAAGACAAGGAAAGCACAGGTTTAGGTAGCAATTACAACAAATAGTTCAGGTAGCAGTTAAGAACAATTTAACAATTAGGCAAACCAAAACAAGTTCAAACCCAAGCAAAGCATGCAAATGCATATGATGCATGCCTGTCCTATGGCTAATGAGCTCATCTGTCGGTTATCCAACCAACCCGACAAGTCCGAAAACCTTAGACTGTCCCCCGATGTGCATCCTCAAGAGCCTATGCATAGCTTTTTCTCAAATAATCAATATTGCTCAATGGGGGTTAACATTCCCGGGAATTTATAGTGCCCGGTCACCCTTACGTCGTAGAGTCAACAGAGTATCGAATTTTCAACCTAGTACACATGGTGGCAAGCCACAGTACTGTACTTTACCCAGGGAACTCGTGTCTCAGATAATTCAAATTTATAAGCCATATGGATAATTCATTCAACATTCATCGACATCTAAGTCATTCTCAATATCATCATCATTCGTCAATCCATATCTCATTTCCAAATTCATTCTAAAATCATATTTCAAAGTCAATCCTCATCATCCTTCTTCCCATTCCATTCATCAATAATCCCAATTCAAAACATAATTCTTTCTTTGATAAATAAATCAATCTTAAAACATATAAAGTTTAAGACCAAATCTTTTCAGATAATACTTTAAGCGAAACTTCCAATTTTATAAAATTTCGGTAGCATCTCCTCTAAAACTCGGACACTGTCACCCTTTTCAGGTCCCATCCAAGCATTTCCCAAACATTTCCTCAACCATTTCCAAATCTCAATCATTTTCCAAAATTCAACTAGTTCCAATATCAAATTATTTTCAAATCGAACCAATTCCAATAATAAAACTCTTTTTAAAATCAAACCAGCTTAAATATTAAATCATTTATAAAATCAGACTAACTCAAAATCAAACCGCTTTCAAAATTAATTTATTTTCATATCTCAAATTATTTCCAAAATCAATTTATTTATATTATCAAGTAAACTCCAAAACCAAGAAAATCCACTTTTCATAATAATCAAGTAAATAACATTTCAAACCGGTTTTTTTATCAACAACTATACACCACTCACGCAATCAAGCACCCAATAATCCAGTCTAAAAAACCATGATATCCACAAGACAAATATAATCATAGAAGTATATCTTTTTGCATCAATATCTATTTATAACAACTCTTTAATGTAAAATAGATTTTAAGAAAACCCCCTACCTCAATTAGTCGAAACCCACAAAGCCAAAAGCAACTAAAAATCCTTTTCTCTTGGCCCAAATTCAACGACATCGAATCCGACCATTTTCCGTAGCAGTGACAGCCATAGAAGCACCGTACACAATAGTAACTCAACCCTAAAACGTTAACGTCGCAAAATCCTGAATAAATTATAACAAATCGCTAAAAGCAAGAGTTCCAAAACAAGAAAAATGCACCGAATCAAGAGGGAAGCAAAAGTTGGAGCTGTTGCAAATCCAACGGCCATCACTGGCAAGAACGGAACCTGACAGAAATGATGGAAAGTGCAGGTGATGTAGAATAGCTATGGTGGTTGATCTGATCAGCACCGAGAGCGGAGTCCGTAATTCCAACAACAGTGGCCATGGTTACAGCAAAATGGAGAATTCAAACTCAATAAAATCAAAATAGAAATGAATTTAATGAAACTGAAAACAGAGACCGCTTACGATAAAAGACCGAAGCAGCAGCAATAGGAGTGGTAGCCCTCTTCTCTCCAATCTGTGATTCCAGCGACCAAAGGCACGACGGTTGTTCCCCAGTGACAATCGACGGTGGCGGCTGAAGCTTCATCGATGGTGACTTGCTAGTGGCTTGAATGGCAACGGCAAGGCACGAACGGCGGCGACTGGGTGACACTGGCTCCGACGGCGCACGGGTCTCCTTCCTCCTCCTCTCTTTAATCGCATCACTCCCTCTCTCTGCGGCAGTGGCACAGCAGCAGTGACGAGCTTCAGCGGCGGCGAATCGCTGGTGACGGATCTGAGGTCGGCGAAACTCGACCATGACAGCGGCACAGCGAAGCACTAATGGCAGCGACACATCTTCCTTCAACCCGTGGACTCCCTCTCTCTCGGGTTGACGTCGACAGCGACTTGGCTGCCATGGAGCTCCTCGGACGGCGACTCGACGGCCGCAGTGACGAGATGGCGGTGGCGGCAGCAGAACACAGTCTCCTCCCTTCTTATCTCTCTCCTCCGCCAACCTTCTCTCTCTCTTGTTCCGTTTCTTTCCTTCCTTTCTTTTTTTTTCTTTCTTTCTTTAGTTTTTCTGAGGCTGGGTTTTGGGGAAGGTTAGGGAAGGAGGATTGGTGGCGGTGAATAGAAAGAAACAAGGAAAAGAAAATTTAATGATAATGTCAAAGTAGAGAATTGATATTCAAAATTTATATAAATATATAAAAGAAAACATAGTATATGTTGTAAAATAAATAAAAGATATATAAAATAAAGATATATAAATAGAAGATTCTAGCATTAATATAATTAGATCAATAATGATTTATATATATATAATAATATTATATGTTGTAATGTGTATATATATACAAAGATAGAAAGAAGTATTAAAAATAAAGAGAGAGAGAATTGCATTTATTTATTGTTACCATCTCAATATAATAAAGATGATTAATATTGTTATTAATATTATATGTAAAGAGTAATAGAAAATAGAATTTAAAATACTTATAAAATAAAAGAAGAGAAAGAATTATAGTAGAAATATAAGGAGAAGAGTATTTGATTGCAACATAAAGAGGGAATTGATTTTTTATTACTTGCTTGTGTAACATCAACGGAGGTTAACCTCCCATTTATAAGCATGTAGGATGAAAATTTTCCACCTTCGTTAATATTATTCTCTCTTGAGAATGTAAATTTCATATAGGAAATGGGCATCCACGTCCCATTCCTATCACAACACTCCCCCTTGGATGACCATTTAGAATTATTGCCTCATTAAAACCTTACTAAAGGAAAACCCTGTGGGAAAAACCTTAGTGAAGGAAAAAGAGTACAATATCCTTTGTGATGGGACTGCCTCATTAAAAACCTTGTCAAGAAAAACCCAATGGGAAAAAACCTGACCAAGGAGAAAAGAGTACAGTCTCCTCCTCTTGCCGACATCATTTAATGTCTCGAAATCGACGCATCCCAATCTCATGTACCAATCTTTCAAAGGAGAATTTTGGGAGTGACTTTGTGAACAAATCTGCCAGATTGTCACTTGAGCGGATCTGTTGGATATCAATTGTCCCTTGATTTTGAAGATCATGAGTGAAGAAGAATTTGGGAGAAATATGCTTTGTTCTATCACCTTTGATGTATCCACCCTTAAGTTGAGCAATGCATGCTGTATTATCTTCAAACAGGACAGTTGGAGCTATCTTATGATCAATTAGTCCACATGATGATAGAATATATTGAACCAGACTCCTCAGCCAAAAACACTCGCGACTAGCTTCATGAATCGCCAGTATTTCAGCATGATTAGAGGATGTTGCAGCAATCATCTGTTTCGTGGACCTCCAAGATATAGTTGTACCACCATATGTGAACAGGTATCCTGTTTGAGATCTCCCTTTATGTGGATCAGACAAGTATCCGGCATCTGCATAGCCAACTAGTTATGACTTGGATCCATAGGGATAAAACAATCCTATATCAATCGTCCCATGAAGATATCGAAAGATTTGTTTGATTCCACTCCAATGTCTTCTGGTTGGAGAGGAACTATATCTTGCTAGTAAATTCACCGCGAATGATATGTCAGGTCGCGTATTATTAGCAAGATACATTAGCGCTCCAATGGCACTAAGATATGGTACTTCAGGACCAAGGATATCTTCATTTTCTTCTTTAGGACGGAATTGATCCTTTTCCACATCCAAAGATCTTATGATCATTGGGGTACTTAATGGATGTGACTTATCCATATAAAATCTTTTCAAGATCTTTTCTGTGTATGTTGTTTGATGAATAGAGATCCCACTTTTTATATGCTCGATCTGCAGGCCAAGACAAAACTTAGTCTTTCCAAGATCTTTCATCTCAAACTCTTCTTTTAGAGTTTTTATAATTATTGGAATCTCTTCAGAAGTCCCAATGATATTTAAATCATCAACGTACACAGCAATTATAATAAATCCATAAGCAGTTTTCTTTATGAAAACACACGGGCATATATCATCATTCTTGAATCCGTTTTTTGCCAGATACTTAGTAAGAAGATTATACCACATTCGTCCAGATTGCTTTAGACCATATAAAGATCTTTGTAATTTGACTGAGTATAACCCTTGCGAATATTCATTAGATGGTTTAGATATCTTTAGTCCTTTAGGGACTTTCATATAGATATCCCGATCTAATGAGCCGTATAAATAAGTTGTTACCACATCCATTAAATGCATATGCAGTTTATGATATGCAGATAAACTGACCAAATAACGCAATGTTATCGCATCCACTACAGGGGAATACGTTTCTTCATAATCTATACCGGGCTTTTGTGAAAAACCTTGTGCCACAAGTCGGGCTTTATAGCGCACAACTTCATTTTTCTCATTACGTTTTCTCACAAATACCCACTTATATCCAACAGGTTTTACTTCTGCATGTGTACGGACTACAGGTCCAAAGACTTCACGTTTTGCAAGTGAGTCTAATTCAGCCTTCATGGCTGCTTCCCATTTTGGCCAATCATTTCTTTGTCGACATTCTTCAACTGATCTTGGCTCAAGATCCTTATTTTCATGCATGATATTCAATGCCACATTATATGCAAATATTTCATTGACAATTGTCTTATTTCGGTCCCATTTCTATCCTGTAAAGACATAATTTGTCGAGATCTCGTCATTTTCACAATTTTCAGGTACCTGAACGTCTTCTGGCGTTAACATTATATCAGAATTTTGGATAACTGCAGGTGTCTCTACTATGTCTTTTTCAATAGGAATATTATTTACCTCTTTTCTCTTTCGAGGATTTTTATCTTTGGAACCGACAGGCCTGCCACGCTTCTGGCGTGTATTTGCTTCAGTGGCTATTCGTCATACTAGGACATCAATTCGAATTGGGGTATTTTCCGCTGGTATATAAGATTTGGTAATCCTCTTTGTATCGGAAAATGCATCAGGCAATTCATTTGCTACTCTTTGCAAATGTATAATCTTTTGAACTTCCAGTTCACATTGCCCTGATCGAGGATCTAAATGCATCAACGATGATGCATTCCAGTTAAGTTCCTTTTCAGGAAGCTTATTCTCTCCCCCTAATGTTGGAAATTTTGATTCATCAAAATGACAATCCGCAAACCGGGCTTTAAATACATCTCCAGTTTGTATCTCAAGATACCTCACTATAGAGGGAGAATCATATCCAACATATATTCCCAATTTTCTTTGGGGTCCCATTTTGGTGCGATTAGGTGGTGCAATGGGAACATATATCGCACACCCAAATATTCTTAAATGGGAAATATTTGGCTGCTGGCCAAAAGCTAATTGCATAGGAGAGAATTGGTGGTAACTTGTTGGCCTCAAGCGAATAAGTGCTGCGGCATGTAAAATAGCATGCCCCCAAACCGATGTTGGGAGATTTGTTCTCATAAGTAAGGGTCTAGCAATTAATTGGAGGCGTTTAATAAGTGATTCTGCTAACCCATTTTGTGTATGAACATAAGCTACTGGATGTTCAATACTTATTCCATTAGCCATACAATAAGCATCAAAAGCTTGGGAAGTAAATTCACCAGCATTATCAAGATGAATTGCTTTGATTGGATTTTCTGGAAATTGTGCTTTTAATCGAATAATTTGAGCCAGTAATCTCGCAAACGCCAGGTTGCGAGAAGATAATAAGCACACATGTGACCATCTCGAAGATGCGTCTATCAGGACCATAAAATATCTAAAAGATCCACATGGTGGATGAATAGGTCCACATATATCACCTTGAATCCTTTCTAGGAATTCAGGGGACTCAAATCCAATCTTTACTGGTGATGGCTTTAAAATTAACTTTTCCTGAGAACATGCAGCACAACAAAATTCACTAGTTTTAAGAATCTTCTGGTTCTTTAGTGAATGTCCATGAGAGTTTTCAATAATTCTCCTCATCATGGTTGTTCCCAGATGACCAATCGGTCGTGCCAAGTTATGAATTCATTTGGGCTAGTAAACTTCTAGTTTACAATGGCATGTGATTCAATTGCACTAATCTTGGTATAATACAACCCAGATGAAAGTGAGGGTAATTTTTCTAATATAACTTTCTTATTTGAATCATGAGTTGTGATACATAAATACTCATGATTTTCCTCATTCATTGTCTCAACATGATATCCATTTCGGCGAATATCTTTGAAACTCAACAAGTTCCTCAGAGACTTGGTAGATAATAGTGCATTATTTATTATAAATTTTGTTCCTCCAGGAAACAAAATTATAGCTCTTCCGGAGCCTTCTATCACATTGCCTGAGCCAATAATAGTATTAACATATTCCTCTTTTGGCACAAGATGGGTAAAATATATATCACTTTTGAGAATAGTGTGCGAACTTGCACTATCCGCAAGGCATACATCTTCATTACATATCCTTGTCATTCTCTTCAAAAACAAATAATAATAAAATGAGTAGCATGTACAGTTAAATTGAATACTTGATTGAAATTATTTTCCTAAGAAACACTGTACACAACAATAATATCATATACTAAAATTTTATTTTAAAACATAACACATTTAATGATTTCAAAATTTATAAACATTAATATTTCATTATTTATGTACATCACATTTGAAACTTAAATACATAGAAAATAAAACTTAACGATAAGTTCTTTACATTATTTATTTACATAGATACTTCACAATCCCACATATTAAACTATTCCATCATTGATCAAATGACCAATATTTCCTTCAGGATCCTCAAAGACATCAGATACATCATAATGAGTGGTGGAGTTCTCAGCATCATTTGAAACAAAATTTGTTTCCTTTCCTTTGTCATCCTTTTTCAAAGATGCCTGGTAAAGATCGACTAGGTGCCTTGGGGTACGACAGGTACGAGACCAATGGCCTTTTCCACCACAACGGAAACACTTATCCTCTGTTGATTTATTCTGCCCGATATTCCTTTCTTTATCCCACTTCTGGTGAGATCCTCTCTTTTGAACATGATTCTTTTTCCTTCCATAATTTTTCTTGTTATTAAAAGCTTGCCATTTACCTCTTCTGGGGTAATGATTTGTCGCATTTACTTCAGGAAATGGGGCGGCGCCAGCTGGGCGCGCTTCATGATTTTTCAAGAGTAACTCATTATTGCGTTCAGCAACAAGAAGGTAAGAAATTAACTCAGAATATTTTTTAAACCCCTTTTCTCGATACTGCTGCTGCAGGAGCACATTCGAGGCATGGAAGGTTGACAAAGTTTTCTCCAACATATCATGATCGGTTATCTTTTCCCCACACAATTTCATTCCTGAGGTGATTCGAAACATTGCAGAATTATATTCATTTATAGATTTAAAATTTTGTAGACGCAAGTGCGTCCATTCATATCGAGCTTGAGGAAGTATCACCGTTTTTTGAGGATTGTACCTTTCTTCAAGGTCTTTCCAAAGATCTGCAGGATCTTTTAATGTGAGATATTCATTTTTCAACCCTTCGTCAAGATGACGACGAAGGAAAATCCTGGCTTTGGCTTTATCCTTCTGGGATGCATTATTTTCAGCCTTAATGGTATCTCCAAGATCCATTGAATCAAGATGGATTTCAGCATCTAATATCCATTATAAATAATTGTTTCCAGATATATCAAGAGCATTGAATTCAAGATGAGAGAGATTCGACATAATGAAAATATTACCTGAGTCTTCCTAAAGATTTGATCAGAGTCTCGTGCTGATAACGTGTTGTAAAATAAATAAAAGATATATAAAATAAAGATATATAAATAGAAGACTCTAGCATTAATATAATTAGCTCAATAATGATTTATATATATATAATAATATTATATGTTGTAATGTATATATATATACAAAGATAGAAAGAAGTATTAAAAATAAAGAGAGAGAGAATTGCATTTATTTATTGTTACCATCTCAATATAATAAAGATGATTAATATTGTTATTAATATTATATGTAAAGAGTAATAGAAAATAGAATTTAAAATACTTATAAAATAAAAGAAGAGAAAGAATTGTAGTAGAAATATGAGGAGAAAAGTATTTGATTGCAACATAAAGAGGAAATTGATTTTTTATTACTTGCTTGTGTAACATCAACGGAGGTTAACCTCCTATTTATAAGCATGTAGGATGAAAATTTTCCACCTTCATTAATATCATTCTCTCTTGAGAATGTAAGTTTCATATAGGAAATGGACATCCACGTCCCATTCCTATCACAACAGTATACAGTATTTATATTATATATTTGTTTAGTTAAAATTTATATTTATATAAATATATAGAAGAAAATAATTTTGGTATCGGTCATTTTATTAAGGTAGAAAAATTAGGATTTTGTCTAGTTAGGATTTGATTTGGGGATTAGGATTTTGTGTATGAAATTGGGAATTTTGGGGTTTAATTTAGATTTGGTTAATTTTAATCAAATTATGATATAGAGTGTTAATTTGAAATCTAATTTAATCTTAAAAATTATTTTAAAATATTATTTGTTGTATTAAAATACTAATTGGTTTGAAATCAAATTCTTTAATTGAATTTATAAGATAATAAGATTAATTTTTTTTATTCCTAAAACTTGAAGTATTAAATCATAGAAATATCAATTATTTGAATTAAATCACATAAAAAATTTTATCATTTCGTAACTATTAATTTTATAATTTAAATATAGAAAATAATTCAATAGTTATAAAATTAGATAAAATTCTAATTAATTATCAAAATCTTATTTAATTTTTGACTTATTTAGCTTTAATAAAATAATTTCTGAGAATAAAATTTCTAATGAATAAATGAATTGAAATTAATTCATAATAAGATTTATTTAAAAATTCTGGGTCTTATATGACCGAGTAGCAATCGTCACCATCTCTTCTAGCGGAATCGGACGAGAAATTGTAATTTATCTCGCAATCGAGATGTTCGACAAAATTTTTGCTGTGAACACCCGAACGTGTTCTTGTGGAGGCAACGAACTGAGTGAAGCGCAGTGCCAGAAGGAGAATCATTCTGCTAACAACGTCGCTGGTAGCGGTGCTACGGTCGAGATACACAGTGTACAAGGCATCAAAGGTGAAGTTGAAGAAGATGATGAGCTGCGACGGTGAGTGGTGAGCGAAGGTGAAGATGAAGGAGAAGTGAGCCGGTGAGTGGTGGTGAGCGAAAGTGGGTGGTGGTGAGCAAAGGTGAGGGCATGAAAACGGCAAAGGTGGTGGTGAGCTTTCTGAAGCATAAGGGTGCGGTTTCAGAAGATGAAGGGCGTGGGTTTAATTTTGGTGGTAAAGTAAAAAGGAAATAAAAAATTTACTAAGTTTAGTATATGTATTTGGTTTCTTACATTAGGAAACACTTTAAAAACGCACTCAAAATATAACAAATAGGCTACTATTCAAAAGCGTTCTCTTTGGTATAAAAAATGAATCCATAGCTCTTAAGATAAGGCTACGTTTATAAATGATATTTATAATATCTAAGGAAACACTTTTCAAATGATGCTACAAATGTATTTTTTATTCTCTTACAAACAGAAAACACGGAAAAAATTATAGAAATAGACTACACTTTTTAAATGTAGCTTAAAAAAGTGTGACTGAATAGATATTTTTCTTGTAATACTCTAGTGAAATTGATTGGATGAGTGAACTTGAATGGGATTAGTCAGTTATCACCAACAAAATTTTGTAACAACTTGTTAATTCTATCTAATCCTACTTTTGTTGATGAATGATTGTCGAAATGCTATTAATCTCTGATAAATTATGATAAATTATGGGTTAGCTGGTGATGCTTTCTTTCATTTTGACATGAGAGAAAAAGAAATGTGATTTGGTGATACCTGCCGACATTGTTGTGCTGAATATTCATCAATAATGTTACACACATTAATTAGCAAGTATTATTTTTTATATTACATAGTTACATCTTTTATTGGTTATTATTGAATTGTTTTATTTGATTGGTTATTCTTCCTTTCTTAATTTTTGGTGTTCATTGTATTTTTTACCTCTGAAATTTACCTAATGTGCATTTTAATTGCTAAACTTTAAAAATATGTAACATAATTTTTGAACCTTTCCAAATGTATATTTTACTCAAAATAAGTGCATTATATTTGATATTTGTTATTCATACATGTTTAATAACATTTATATTTATATTAATAATTATGAATAAAAATATATTATATAATTTTATTATGTAACTAATAATTAGCATATAGAATAGTATGAAGCAGTTAATAGCATGTTCATTATCACATTTCACATTCTTACTTCAATTAAATGGTACCTGGAATATTGATCATGCTTCTTATTTGATTTTAACTTTTAAACATACACTCTAGAAAGCTCTGCTGCTGTTACCAGAAACTTGTCTCAGCAGAATCTTAACTTTCGGGAACTTCTATTAAAGGAGTTGAGCTAAAGCCATGAATAAAGAGTTAGAAGATGCAAAATATGAATTGAGCTCAAAAGAGTGTTCTCCCTGCTGCTGTAACGGCTAGAATTAGCATAGAAGCCGGTTTAACATTTGGTTAGCAGAAGATTGTTGGCAGACAGAAAAAACTGGAAAGCCATAGGCATTGACTGTTTCGGAGCAAGTTCTCCAATAGGGGAGATATATAAGGAGTTTGATATCACCAAGAAAGCTATTATTGTTGCTGCAAAAGAACTTTCATAAATCCTGAGTTTTCTTTATTTTTGTTTCTTCTTATTCAGAACTTTTACGTTTCAATAGTGGTATGGGTTTTAATTATGGATCTGTTTTTTGAGAAATCACTTTAGCCACAATAAAGAAGATTAGATTATTCTTGAAAATGGTTCTCAGAGGAGAGGCATAGACTGAAGGATGAGTGGAATCAATAAAGTTGTATGAATTTATAAAAACTTTTTTGGCTTGTGAGTTTTTTTCACTGTGATGTAACACTTATTCATGTATAATGCAAATAATTTAGCCTTTATTGGTATTTTAAAGCATCTTGCTTAAATGATTGTTTAGAATTCTTTAAGGCTCATTCAAGCTTAAAAATTGAAAATGTAAAAAATAAAATAAAATAAAAGGTGTAAGCATGCTTCAAAGTAAGGAGAAATGACTATGCAACCTGGTTATTCAATTTCAATCCATATTTTGATCTGACTAATAAATTATAAATAAAAATGAATTCTGTTCTGTTTTGTACAAATTAACAATAATAGATAAAAAAAATTATATTTGAGGATTGCCCTTATTTCTATGAATATTAGATGAAAGATGAACATATAGTTTCAATCTACACATAACATACTCATCTCACTATAACAAAACCAAAAGGTATAGCAATACCAGAATAAATATGCCTTGAAATATAAATTTGTTTTAACAAATTCTAAATTGCATATGATATGATACAATTTAATTTTTTTAGTCTAAAACCTTCTTTTCTTGAAATTTGAGTCCCAACAACAACTTAAATGCTTTATGTCATTATTCATATTCATACAAATGAATCAGAAGATACAACATAAAAAGGAAAATGTCATCAATAGCATCATGTGCCACTTAAAGTTTAATAATTGATTTTAGGAGAGAGCAATGACTTTTTCAGTTGCTATATCAAGATCAATGTCATAGAAGCATGTTCTAGTTGGAAGCCCTGGCATGATGCTCATTGTTTCAACCAATGGATAACTGAAACCAGCTCCAATGCTGGCTCTAACATCCCTTACGGGTAAGAATTTGTCAATGAAGTTGAATATATTATTGTTCTGAAATTGAATAAAATAAGAATTTGTGCAGATCCAAGTATTAAAAGTACAATTAGTGAAGATCTAATTACATAAAAAACTTGTAGAATTTTACAAAATAAAATCAAGAATAGAAAGCTTTATTTAAAACCAAAATCAATCTTAAAAAAATAATTAGAACAAAATTAATGGCCTGCTCATTTAGAACCGGAGGAAGCAGTTAGAGCGGTAGCAGAAACATTAATGACCACGGTATCAGTGGTTGTCTCCATCGTCCGCTGCCTCGTTATTGTTTAAACCTGTAATCTTCCTCTTCTTCTTTCTCGTTGTCATCGTCAAGATCAGTGCCATGGTCTCTTCTCTTCAATGTTGTTATTGGTGAAGTCGGCAACCATCATCCAAGACTTTGTTTTCAAGCATATTGTCGGAAGTCTTCCATAACATTATTGGACTAACCGTGGAGGTAGGATAGGATTTTGCTGCCCTTTTCAATGCTTCATTTGTCTCAACATTAATTTAGGGTGCTTTTGAAATATTCAGAGATTTACTATCTATTTCCCTAATTTCTAGCAAGTTATTCATGGAATGAATGTAAACTATTGAATCTTCCGCCAACTTAAATCATCGCTTCCAATACCATAGTAAATTAAAAATGCCCAAAAGACTTAGGCTAATTTTAGACTGACCCTTTAATATTTACTATGCCACATAGAATTCTGAAATTATGAGATCACAACAAAATTAATAGCAGAATTTCATTATCCGACAAAAATGACAATTAGATATTAAATTGTCATTTCTAATTGTAACGGGCGAATCTTCCTCTCTTAAACTAAATAGGACCATAATAAAAATTTTACTCAACATATTTTAGGTCCACCCCGTGACCATGTGAAGCTAATTTTAAAATCGAGATGGTACAAGTGCATATGCGAGTCTCTCAATTTATGAACAACTAGGCTAGCTACATTACTTTGGTTTCAATTTATTACGACCAGCAACTCTATTATTCTTCACACAAGCAAAAACTCATTTCAGGTAGTAGGAATCTTTTGATATTTATATGGCCAATTTTATGGTGCCTATGAGTTTTTGCCTAAATGTTGCTTAACTTATTTTTTGTAGTAAATTTTGATTTTTTAAAAATTATTTACTTTTATATCTTTTAAATAAAATAATAATTTTTAACCCTTTTTAATAAATAGACACCACATTATAGACACCGTAGCATTCACTTATTTATATATCGAATTGAAGTTTCCGACACAGTTACCCGCTTATGTATACGAACGCATATACTTATTTCGTTTTAATTTAATTAATTCTCTATTCTCATACATCGTTATTCTCACAAAATTATTATATCATAAGTTGAATAATTTTGATGTAACGTGGACACAAAAGGATAAGGAAAGTTTTACATACAAAGAAACAAAAAGAAGAGGGGTGATGGGATCCTTTCTTTTCTTTCCGTTTCTTGTAGAAAGTTGCTAGAAGCATCACACACACATTATTGTGACTTTGCTAATGCTACAACGGGCAAAAAGCAAGTAAAGAATAATTTTAACCAGTGAAACTCCAAATTGCTCTAATTATTTTTTTATCAGATAAATAACTTTTTAACAAAAAAATTATAAATTCATATATGATATTTTAGAATATTAAATAAATTAGATTTTAATAAAATAAAATAATAAATTAGTTCCTAATATTTTTTTAAATAATAAATGAGATCTTTAATATTTTAAAGAATTATTATAATTGAATGATTAAATGATCTGAATTTCAAAAAATAAAAGATTAATTTATAATTTTATTTTTATTAAATATTAATTTATCTAATATTCTAAAAAATTATGAATTAATTTGTCAATATTTTTATTAAAATCTAGTTTATCAAAAACAAAAATCATCATCAGAAATAAATTTAAAATATCATCACTTGATCTTAAATTCTTAGTTGGTTCATATCTAAAGGACTTTTGTGGGGTTCAGTCATGCATATATTGATGGGACCCAACAAGGAACAATAATGTGTTGCACACTTGCACAAGCAAGGGGGCTTAGTTGGAGGCCATGATAAATGAATCATTGTTCTCAAAAATAAAAAGTGGCCTCCATCACTACACTCCTACTAGTCTACTACATTCAAATGGTGTGTTAGATGGGTTTTAGTCTCCAAGAGCTGATGGGGTATGCACATCCATCAAACCTGGCAAACTTCCCAAACTTTCACATGCATCATCATGCACATATAATGCCTACCCACCCAATCCCTAGTACCACTTTGCCACAAAGTTTTCCCTTTTCTTATTATTGGTATTGTTATGTTATTTAATTTGGACATTTAAAATTAGATAAATTAATAAAATAGTATATTATTTACAAAATAATTTTAAAATATACAAATGATAAATACATTTTTGAAAAATTTATAAACGCTTTAATAATAACCAAATATATTTGTCATTCTTTAAATTTTTTTCATCCTTTATTAAAATATTGCTGAGCATAAAATCACTAAATTTTAAAGATAAAAATATTTTCTTTTTGATATCAATGTCTTAAATTTTTTTTTTATCAAATTTCAATTTTAAAATCCTTTTTAAGAATATATATTTAATGTTTATTTATTTTTGTCAAGTTTTTAAATATTTATTTATTATTTGTATCTTTTAAAATTATTTGTCACTAATATAAATTTTAAAATATCATGTTATTTAATAGTTTATCCTTTAAAATTAAGTATTTATACAACATCAAACAAAATTTAAAAAGATTTAAAAATAAATAATAGATTAATGTATGTTAATATTGATTTCTATACATGTGCAACTCATTTTAACAAATAAAATAGTTTTAATGATAACAAATACAAGTCACATTAGTTTTTTAAAAGATTAACTTGTTGATTTATATTATGAGATTAATTTGTTTTACGTTTGTTACGTTATTTTTAAGAACTATTTTGATTCAATAAAACATTAAAGAGTAATTACTCAAATCAATTTTTGAAATTTTTAAAATTTGATATTTTAGTTTTTTAGATTTTAAAATACACAAAATAGTCCCCAATATTTACTTTCATTAGATAATACAGTTTTTCTCCGTTAGTCATTAATAGTGATTGCTGATGTGAAATTTTAACTCGCACATATGACTGTTAAATGTCCACATATGCATTCTGAATCACCATCCCCTCACCTATATTATTCAGTTTAACCAAGCGTTTATGCAAGAATAATTCAATTTAATTCATTTCATATTCTTTTACTCATTTCAGAGCCCAAAAATAAGTTGTCGGACATTAATTAGGGGTTACAAAAGTTTACAAACTAAAAGATAAATAGTTGAAAATAGAGTTTAAATGTGAAAATAGGGCTTGTGCGTACGCATCACTCTTGTGCATATGCATGCACCCAAAGCAATTCCCAGCTTGTGCGTGCGTGCACTATCGTGCGTACGCACGACTTGGAAAACTCCCTTGTTGTGCATACACACGAGAACTTCCTTCGCTTTTGTACAATGTATACGCACCATATGGTGCGTGGGCACGTGTACCAAAAATTCTGGTTTTTCTCATAATTTCGTAATTCAGTTTTTTATACTGATTTTTAATCGTTCATATCTTTCTGTATAGAATTCAATTTTCCATCATTCTTAAACTATTTTAAAGATATTATTACAACATTTGATTTAAGATAAATTTCATTATTATCCGAACTCTGACCGCCAAGTTATAGCCTATCAAAATTGATCAAAAACTCATTTTTTTTACCAATTTTAAACCTCTACTCACTTTCACCAAAATCTCAGTTCAACTCAAACCAAACCATACATAAATCATTCCAAAGCTCTATCTATGCATTTTAACACTCATTCACCCCTTTATATCCATTCCAAATCTAATTAAGCAAGTTCCACCCCACTCATTCTAATTTCACAATTTTTCTATCAATAATCACCTTAATAATCTAATCATACAACCAAATTCTCATTGTTCCAATCATCAATTCAATCCTAGTAATCTATCACTTACCGTGACTTATCTCATAAGGGATATCCCACTCTATTTCGGCCTCCAACCCAATATCCACATCAATTATTATAATAATAAGCAAAACTACAACCTCATATTCAATTCCACTCAAACAATCATATTTTCACATCAAACATTCAATTTACCAAATTACACTACACATAATCCATTATTAATATACACCATTCCATTCAATCTTATCTTAGGAGAAATTTACCTAGACATTCACATAATCTTACATAGTGCCTACTTGAAACTAACACCCATATTTTAGGCTGTGTTTGTTTACATGGATGAGACATTGTGACACAGACACAAAAACACAAAATCGTATTTGATAGATGAGATATGGACAAAGACATTGTATTCAGAGATACTGAATTAGTGTATTTTGTGCCTATGCTGACAAAAAAAAAAACACAGAGACACTAACATGGGATACAACTTATTTTTTTATTATTCTTGTTAATTTTTTATAATTATATTTTTTTACTATTATAGTTTTTATCTCAATTTTTTGGATTAAAAAAATGAGAATAAATTGAATTTTTATAATTTATTCTAGTGTATCTCCAAACAGAATATAAAACACAAAATTTTGTGTCTCTGTCCTTGGTGCCTTGTTTTCAATATCTTGTCTTGTCCTACTTTCAGAAACAAACACAGCCTTAATGACGGCAGATCTAACTCTTGAATTTTCTCCTCCAATCAACTCAAACTCTAATCAATGGCACCAAACCTTTGCCAAGTGTGCCTAAAAGCAAACTCCAATTTCACAACACCAACTTCACAATCAAGCTATTCACAACAAAATTACAATTCCTCAACCTAGGGTTCATAGAATTGGAAAAAATTCAAAGAAAGAAAGCTTTCTTACCTTAACCCACTCGAATATGGGATAGAACCTACTTAAAATCCATGCTAGAGTACACCTAAAGAACCAAAATCACAATTTTCTCAGCACCCATATAGCCAAAAATGCAAAATTGAAGGAAATAGTGAATTGGGTAAGAAATTTCGAGTTTCTTACCACTTTGTTCAGATAGAATCGAAGAGGATCTGAGTCGAACGCGTGGCCACAAATAGTTCGTTAATCGAAACTCCAGATAAAAAATTATGATCAATTTAAAAAGAGGATAAATAGTGACATTAGGTTTTGTTTGTGCCGAATGTGTTTAGTGGGTGGGGGTCTATATGTGAGCCTTGGGCCAATATGGGTTCGGTTAACTCGTTTTAGCTCGTTGACTTAATTTTGGGTTAAAACTTTTAAGATTAGCATTTTAATTCGTATTCTAATTATTTTTACTTCTCCAAAATATAAATTTTAATCTCTTAGCCTCCTTTGCTTATTTAAGTTATTAATTAACTATTTATCATTTTTTTGGATTTTACAGAAACAATCGCAAAAAAATATTTAAAATCTCAAAACATTCCCTAAAAAATTTTAAAAATTTCAAAACATATTTTTTTGAATTATTTATAAATTAATACATTTTAATTTCTAATATTTTCAGTTTATTTATCTCAACTTTAATTATTTATTACAAATTTTTTTTGTATTTTCAAAATAAATTATAAATTAATTTTGAAAAGGAAATTAAAAAATAAACTCATTTATTTTTAACCATACAAAATAAATTAATTTATAGGTGCTATATTCTATGATCATTCTTTAATGATGAGAAGAGAATGAGTATTGTTGTCTAAAAAAATAGAACTCCCATTAAATATTAAATTTTTCACATAAACAATTAAAATATTTGTGTAAATGCTTATAAAATGTAACACTTTGAAACTTGCATTTAATGTGAACCAAGTTCTCTATGAAGTCAATTTTGTAAGTATTGGTCAACCATATGATCAATGCAGATGATTTACGAAATTTCAATGCGATGCTTCTCATATTTTACAATATTGGAAGAAGAAAAGTCTTTGACAAATCCAAGTGTTCTGTTTAGGGGTGGCAATGGATAAGGTTTGGATCCAACCCTAATGAGTAATTAATTAATTTTGCGGGATTTTGCCTGTAAATTCCGTAAAATTAATGAGTAATTAATTAATAAATTAATTATTATTCAAATAAATTAAAAATTAAAATTTTATAGTTTAGGAAAGAAGAAATATTTAAAATACAAATTTTGACATTAATTTTAAAGAATTTAGTCTAAAACCGGACCAACAGACCAAATTGATTGGACCGGACCATATTGGACCCAAGGCCAACCAATATAATGCCCATCAGCCACTCTTTTCCCTCATTCTTCATGGAACCCGCTGAGAAGAGAGAAAATGAATAGAACACTAAATCCCAAATTCAATCACAACTTCAATCCACTATATCTCTCAATCTGGAGATCCGATTGAAGAACTGTTTATGGCCAAACATTTGTCTCATTGATCTCCTCAATTTTATCATAATAAAATGGAAAGAAAATTTGAATTCTATGCCTAGTTCTCCCTTCCTTGCATTTTCGTACATTTGGGTTAGTATATTGAGAGATTTTGTGATTTTGATGGTTTATGGGTAGTCTAGTGTTGGAAAATTGTTGGATTTTATCCCAATCATCAATGTGTAAGGTAAGAAAATTCTAAATCCTTGTGGTTTTTCTAATTATGTGACTGTAGTTATTAATTTGGTAAATTTCATGGAATTAAATTGAATTTATGTTGAATTAGATATTGAATTGGTGAATTGGAGCACTCGAAATCAAGCTTTGGTGGCTGGTTCGACTTGGAGATTTAAGAGAAAGGAGGTTTTTGAGGTGTTTTTGGTTTAGAAAGGAATCGGCTAAGGTATGATTTCGGTTTCTCATAGTTAATGTTTAATGTCACGTGAAAACTTAGGCTAGTTGACTGTAGGATAAGTTGAACTATGTGAATTGTTGATGATTAGTGATCTTTGATGGAAATTATTGTATAGATTGCACAAATTGTATGTTGATATGCTGTGGTATATAAATTATGTATGAGGATTGAGTGAGTTGTATGTGTTGTAATATGAAATGATGATAATTGTTAATGATGAGGATTGGTGATAATTATAAATGGTGGTTTGTGAATTAAATTGAGTAATTAGGTGTGAAATGATTGAGGAAGGATGGATAGGTGGTTGGTATTGATTTTTATTATAATTGAATTAATTTTTGGATTGAAAGATTCGAAAAGTTAAAGATTTTGTAAATTTTGGCAAAAGCTTATTTTTTGATCAATTTCAGCAGGTTATAACTTAGCTTCCGGATCTCCAAATTTAGTAAAACTTATTTTAAATAAAAATTAGATACGTGAAGTTAACAACGTTTAAAGAACAAACTAAAAATAATTTTTAACAAAAACGTTATGCGCGATCGAAGTTGGGTGTGCAAAACTGATTTTTTTTAAAACTTAGCAGCATTTTGCAGATTTTGTTAGGCATGCGTACGCAGACAGGCCCGCGTCACGGGCAGGACCGCGTACACGGGCAGGACCACGTGATACGGGGATGATTCCCTGTCTAAGGGACTCGCGTATGTGGAACAAGGGTCGCATACACGAGATGGAAAATTTACATTTCCGCGTAGCAAAACATAGCATGCGTATGCAGAACCCCTGTTTTCTGAAAATGATGTTTTCAAATTTTAAACCATCCATCTAACTTTTAAAACCTCTTTAACACATGTTTAGGATCTGTTAGCGAGTCTTTAAGACTTAGAGTAAGGGTGAGCGTGTTGAATAAGTTAGGTAGGGAATTGAACAAAATGTTGAGAAGTGAGTGATTGAATTGTTAATACAATGACGTGATGAAAGATACTTGATATGTGATTGATAATGATGATAATGGTAATGATGAAATTGAGATGAAATGAGGTTTGAATTGATGATGATACTGACATTAAACGAGTTTTTCCATGGGCAATCCTATATATATATATACTAGTATTTTTATCTGTAATAACATTACGGGAATATAAATTTTTTAAAATTATAGTCTACTTTGTTCTGACAGTATAAATTATGCATGATACAAAAGATTTATAAAGTATAACTACTTTTACAAAAAAAGTCGTAGGTTAATAAAAGTCTCTAACTAAGAAGACCAATGTATCTGTACATAAAAAATTAAATAATAAGCATTTTAGTTATTATTTTTATACGAAAAGGTATTATTTTTTTATTAATAATTAATTTTAACATTCGTTATCTAAAATTTAAAATAATTTAACATATATACTTTTATATTTAATTAGGTGTTAACTGTTAAGTCTGTTATACAAAGAGAAATAATTAATTTTTATACTTGCTATTTAAAAATAATATTTTTTTCTCCCTGTGTATATAAAAATATAATTAAATTTTAGTATAAAAAATTATACTGATATTTATAAAATTAATTTAAAATTAATTTTTTTTAAAACAATTTAATCTTGATTCTAATTTTTAATTATAATATTAGTCTTCTCTCCAAATTATATGTAATAAATATTTGAAAGAAGAGAAATGAAAATATAGATTAGAAAGATAAGCGGTGAAAATTTAAAACTAAATAAAAAACTAAAAATTGTAAAAATATATCGGATGACAAAAATAGTAGAGAGAAATAGAAAAATTGAGAGAGGTAGATGAGAGAATTTAGGAAGGGAGATTATTAATTTTGAAAAAAATATTTTTTTTTTCAATTTTAATAAGCGAGTGTCATGTGACACATTTGATTATTAAATTAGATAGTAATATATGATACATAATATAGATATATTTGAATTTCAATTTTAATATTTGAATTTTAATTTTAATACAATTAAAGAATGTCATATTACACATTTTAATTGTCAAATTAGTAATTAGTCATTGATATTGATAATGATATATAAAAAAGATAGAGTAGTTGAAGGACTAAGAGAAATAGAAAAAGGAAGAGGGAGGAAGGGAGAACTCTTTAATTTTGGAGGAAAAGATTTGATTTCAATTGTAATAAGAGAGTGACATGTGGCACATTTTGGTTGTAAAATTAGTAAGGAGGAGGAAAGAATTCTTTAATTTTGGAGAGAAAGATTTAATCTCAATTACAATGAGAGAGTGATATGTGGCACATTTTGGTTGTAAAATTAGTAAAGAGGAAAGGAGAATTTCTTAATTTTGGAAAAAAAGATTTGATTCTAATTGCAATAAAAAAATGACATACGATACATTTTAGTTGCAAAATTAGAGATATAATATATGATAGATAAATAATAGATGATAGATTTCCAATTGAAGATTTGCAATTGGAATAAAAAGGCAGAAAGGTATTTGTAGTTGGGATAAAAGGGCGGAAAACATTTTTAATTTAGATACACTAAGAAGATGCCATGTGGCAATTTTTGGCTTTAAAATTATATATATATATATATATATATATATATATATATATATATATAATGGATAATGGATTTGAGCTTGGGGTGTCTCCCCCATGTATAAAGTTGAGTTTGGGATTTTGTTTTTTTCATTGATGAGCTTGGAATTATTTCCATGGATATTGTTGAGTTTGGAGATGCGCGTACAGAAGAATTATCCACGGTTAGTTACTAAAACATGTAGGGTTGATTATATAATCAACAGATGATATCATCAATCATAAGACAGACATACATCATATGCAATTGAATATTTTGCATGAGTGTGCATTTATTTTGGATTTACCTAACTATTTTTTCATGTTTAGCTGCTACTCGTTTATTTGCATAATCTAATTCTATTTGTGCTTTCTTTATTTGACTTGTAGTATCTAAATATTTTTTTTAAAAAAAATTATAAAACATGACTTTTGAAAAAGATTAAAAATATTTGAAGAGATTATTTTAAAATTTTTAAAAATTTTTAAGTTTTTTTAGGATTATTTTGTTCTTTAATATGAAGATTTATTTATCCAAAATACACACATGAATACTTAATAGTTACATATAACAGTTAACATTTTATATCAACTAAAACCTAAATAACTAATAAAAGAAAATATATTATCTAACAAAAATAAAAAATAAAAATTATTTTATATATTTTAAAATCTAAAAAATTAAAATATCTAACTTTAAAAACTTCAATACTGATTTGAGTAATACTCAACCTTCAAACATAAGAAACTAAAATAATTCACGCGTATATCAAGAGGGCTTTTGAGTAATACTCAACCTTCAAACATAAGAAACTAAAATAATTCACGCGTATATCAAGAGGGCTGATAAACTCTAAAGCGAGCATTAAATAATCATGCACGAAACTGCAATACTCGTTGCTCAATAGCATGTTGTTCAATAATTGTGTCTTTTGCCATTAAAATGTTTCGTCTGGTGTGCCATAGAGTAGTGCTCCTAAGAGTAATAGAGTAGATGTTAATGTTTATCTATAGTTTATGTTTCCTTCATCCTATTGATAAATCTATTAATTTGTGTTTTCCACTCTCATTATATATTTGTAGTTGGTAGAGTTAATACTTAAAATCATTTTTAAATTTATAGTCTAAGTTTTAATATCATTTTTAAATTTAAAATTGTTTTAAATTTATTCTTAAACTTAACATAATCATCTGTAAAATACTTTTTGATGATAAAATAATAATGTAGTTAGATAAAAATCACATTAAAAATTACGTTAATTAAACTGGTAAAACATCATCATTTCATATTTTACGTCTAAATAAAATATAAACGACATTATTTAGAGGATTTTGAGGGATTTTAAACTCTTAAAGACGTTGTTTATATTTTATTTGGGCGCCAAAAATAAAACGGTAACATTTTACCAGTGCAATATAACTTTTAACGTGATTTCCGTCTAATTATGTCATTATTTTGTCACAAAAAAATATTTTAGAAACAATAGTTGTTAAGTAGGGACGGACCATGAGCAAGAATGAGGGGGCACTTGCCCCCACAGTATTTTTATTTATTTTATTTAAAAAATATAGTTATATATAATGTGATCCCATTTTAAATTTTAAATGACCCCACTACAAATAAATTAAACTAAATTAACTAAAGTTTAAATTCATTATTTTTATTTCTCTATCATTTTGACTATTATTTAACCTAATCAAATTTAATTCTTGTGCCGTCATTCCTTTATTCCCTTAACCCTCTTCTTATTTTTATATTTTTAATTTTTTTTCTTTTTCTTGTCTAGTAGTTATCTTCTCTTCATCAAAAAATAAATTTTAAATTCTCTATTTTTTATATAACTCTCCATGACTCTATATATCTTCCAATTTCATTGTTTCTCTTTTTGATATTTTCAATTACAAAATTTAATTCAAACAATTATAATTTAGGTATTAATTTAATATTTTATTTTCTTTGTAACTTTATATATTTTATTTTATTCTGGATTTATTCATCTTTATTACTTATTTTTTATCTTTTGTTCTATTATATATACCTATGTTGCATATAAAATTTTAAAATGAATTGATTAATTTATTAATTTAAAATATATTTTTTATTTTTAGAAATAGTAATAGAAAAATATTTTAATTACAATACATAATTAAATAGATGCATAAAATCTTTGATCTAACATTATGTCAAAATTAAATTAAAAAATATATAACAAATTTAATTATTTAAAAAAAAGAAAAAATTGTAAATTATGTTTTTATTATTTTATATAAACATACTTTTCATATACAAATTTAATTTTTCTAGTATTTATATATAATTCTAGTTTCAAGTTATAAATATTAGTGTATCATTAGGCGCTAATGTGCCAATTAATTCAATTTTTTATTATTAAATATGTATAAAAAAATTAGTTAGGATAATAAGTTATCTATAATTTAATTAAAATATTTTAAGTTTAAGTTTTAGAAATAAAAAATATTTTTTTATAAATTATATATAATAAATAGTATTTTAAGAATAAAAGTGTTCACTAACTCTTTTTAATTTTTATATCTCTATATAATTAATAATATTTAATAATATTTATTTTAGTATATATATTTTTGCCCCACTCCTAAAATTTTCTGGATCCGTCACTGTTGTTAAGTATTTTAAAATTAGAAATAATATTAAAATTTGGGTGCAAATTCAAGAACCACTTTAAATATTAACTCGTAGCTTGTAATAAGTTTCTGGATGGATATAAATAACATTTTTCTTTTATATTAATGCATTTGGTTTATCTTATTTTATCTACTTTCCTCTTTGCGACTTTTTCCCTCAATATTATTAGTCTTTCCAATTTTTTTACGGTGAATACTATGATGCTTATTATTTTGTACTTAAGTTACTAAAAGAGGTAAATAAATTATATTTAATAAATTTTATATGATTTATTTTTTATTTTAAATATTTTATTTTTTACTTTAAAAGAGAAGTTAGACAATTTAGACACCATACCAAAGACACCATAAAACTTACCTTTTTTTATATATAAAGGACAGAGGCACCCTTTGTGGGCTACCTCTCATGATTGTTTTCCTAAGTTGGTGATGTTAATCTCCAAGGATCCATACACCGTTGAGAAGCACATAGGGCAAGCCTCAATGAACAGTAGGCATCATTCTATCATGGGTGTCATTCTCATTGGAAACAAATTAATCTAATGCGTTATGCGTGACTAAATCCTAAAGGAAATGTCATAATGGAAAGTAGGCTACGATATACCAATATTTTAAACTTTTGTAAAAGAGGAACAGAAATGTACATCAATATGATTTTGTTATTTTGTTTTATTTTTCTTTTCAAATAAAAACTAAAGCTGAATGCTACAACATTGAATGTTTATGATTCAGTTGAGAAATGTGATATGTTGAGTTCTGTTGAATGAATTACACACTGATTGAAAAAATTAAACCCATCATGGTTCTTTTTGCTTAAAATTTTAAAGTGTATTAGTGCACTAGTGTTTTAGTAATTTTTAAATATTGATCTTAATTATAAAAGATATATAATATATGTAATTAAGATTAACGGTTGATATTTATTGAAATATTGGTGTACTAATATACTTAAAAGTTTTTTTAACTTATATATAGTTATATTCATACGAATTTAATAATTGAGAGTTGTAGATAATAATTTTTTTTGAATTAAATATTTTAATTTTGTGTTCCCTTCAAAGATAAAAGAATAAAAATGCTTTTAAGTATGCTAATACATTAGTGTTTAAGTAATTTTTAATCATTAATCTTCATTGTAAAATTAAGATTAATGATTAAAATTTATTGAAATACTAATATATGGGTACATTTGAAAAATTTTCAAAAGAATATGGTGTATTAAGAACATCAGATAAATGGGCCCTATTCCACCTGTTCCGTCGAGTAATATTTTAGCCCGGCCCAACCAATCCGATCCATATGCATGAAAATATCAAACAGATAGGATTAAAAAAAAAAAAGAAAAAAGGGAATAAATAAAAGTTAAGTTCCCTCGCAAAGTTCCCGCGCACTGAACCTAAATTGCCGATTGGCCGCTGAGTTTCCCTCTTCAGTCTTCACTCCGTTCTCACTTCTCAGATTCACTCACTTCCCCAAAATCCCCAACCCCCGCCGAAAAAAAAAAACCGAGAAGAAAAGAAAAAAAAGGTGATGGTGGCCGTTCTACCGTTGGAAACTGCCATGAACGCTCGCGACGCTACTCTTTTCGCCACCGCAACCCTCTTTGGCGCCGTTACCTCTGCACTTGCTCTCCGCTTCTTCTACCGCTCCCGAAACCATCCCCAAACCCAAAACGGAACCATTTCCAATCACCGCCATTCACGTGGTGACCCTTACGATCCTTCCAAGCGCAAACAGTTAGTCAGTCTATCAAATTTGACTTTATTGTTGCTGTTCACTACAATTATGCTAATCCCTTTTTTAAAAAATTGAATCGAAGATACTTGTCGTGGGATGATTATTTCATGGCGATTGCGTTTTTGTCTGCTGAAAGATCCAAGGACCCTAACAGGCAGGTCAAATATGATGTTTCATCTCTCATAATTTTGTTTAGATTGGGAGTTGATTCTGAAGAATTCAAGGCTTGTGTTGGTGTTGTTATTTGTAGGTAGGGGCATGCTTGGTGAGTCAGGATGACATAATTCTTGGTAAGCTTTTTAACTTCATTTGCTCAAACCATCAAACACCTTGTGCACATTCCATATTACTTTAATATTCAGGGACTACGAATTGCATAAATTATATGGAACGAACTTTAATTATTATTAGTAAATTGTTTTAAGCATAATTACTACTTTATTACATTTTTTTTCCTTAACTTTATTGTGTTAGGCATTGGCTATAATGGATTCCCAAGAGGTTGTTCCGATGACAAGCTACCATGGGCAAAGGTTAGTATTTAAGGGAATGACTTGGGCAATTTGGTGTCTTTAAATTTTAACCATGTTAGGTGTACACCAAAATTAGCTACCCGATAAAATACACATTGGAATACAAAATTTCATTAAACATAGTGGCTAGTTTTGGTAGCTGAAAATTTGCCACCCAGGTAGAATACACACGGGAATACAAAATACACATTAAAAATGAGTTAAACTATGCATATATTTGTATACAAATACATAGTGATTGATTTTGGTATGCAAATAGCATTTTTGTTAAACTTCAGTTTCTCTGAATTTTAAACCATTTTTATCTAATTTGGAAATCTGTTATGTTTTAGAAATCCAGGAGTGGGAATCCTTTAGAGACAAAATACCCGTAAGTTTTTTTGCTTTCAGATATTCTCTCTCTCAAGACCATTAATAATAATCATTTATTGGTTAAAGGGTAGCCTACAGTAATATTTCCTAAGGTCGGGCAATATTACACACTACACTTCTCCAACTGAAAAAAGTTTGTACTAAGTTTTAGTGAGATTTGAACTTTAGAAGTGTATGACATTGGGTATCCTTGAATTTTATATATTGTAATATTGACCTCTTTTGTAAACATGAGACCGACCATACAAATCAAGTGGTGTTGTGTGTACTATTATCTAATTGTAGGGAGATCAGTGTAATTTGCCTTTAGTTGAAAACTAATGCCTTAACTCTTGTCTGCAGTTTAATCATTTTGTTGCTACAGTTATTATATTTAAGATCCTATTGATGATGCTTTGTTCCTATTTTAGATATGTTTGTCATGCGGAAGTAAATGCTATTCTTAACACAAATCACGCCTCTGCTGCTGGACAAGTAAGTTCAACTGCATTCTCTACTTACCTTATCTTGTGAATTGAAAATATTGCAGCTTCTGGAGGTCGATATCTTTATTTATTTATATATTTATAAATTCCACTTGGACTACGCCATTCACACACGTTGTGCATATCAGATAAAACAAATGCCTTTTCGTATGATCTGCTAAGCGATTTGTCTTTTCTTTATTTTAATGCATGCAGCGGCTTTATGTGACCATGTTTCCCTGCAATGAATGTGCAAAGATCATAATCCAGGTTGGTGAAATTGTGGATTATTGATTTGATGAAACATTGTGCACTCAATTTTTTTTCTCCATTTTAGGCTTTGATCAGTATGCAGATATAGTGCTTTGCCTTATTGTTTCTAAACTAGATTAAATCATATCTTAGTGTAGAAATTGTGATAAGAAATGAGTTCAGTATATACATATTATCATATTAAAAAAATGATAAATTACAATTTGTTGTTGCAGTCAGGAGTTTCTGAAGTGGTTTATTTTGTGGAGAAGTTAGAAAGTTCTGATATTGCATATACTGCTTCTCACAAGCTACTGTCATTGGCTGGTGTTAAGGTATAAACACCCCCTTTTACAAATTGTTATGGAATTTGGGATTCATTTGGCTTGTGAGGGTTAATCAACGATAATGTGAATTCTTATTTGCAGGTCAGGAAGCATCAACCACTTATGAACGAAATTCATCTTAAGTTTGAGGAACGCTAGATGTCGAAGATTGACACAAATTTAAGGTGGTCTTAGTCATTATCTTCTGAGTTACTGGGTAATGGCTATCAAATTTGGAATACTAAGTCGCATTATATGAACAAATCAAACAAGGAATAGTGATATAGTATGTTTAGGGAAAGTTCATGGGATGATGAACAAGCTAGGAAACCAACATACACAACGGTGTTGTTAAAAAAAAAATTGTATTTTACTGTAAAACGTGCCAAATTTGGCCAAAAAATTTTAATATGGATGTCTTTGGAGTTATATCCCAAAATGGGATTGTATGGTGTTGTGCGTAGGTATGGAATTTGAATCTTCTCGTACTCGAAGTGAGCGACAAGTATTTTTTTTTATGAATTTGAATTGTCTCAATTTTAAATTTTGAGGTAAAGTGTGATCTTGTATTTTTTTTATCCTGCTTATAAAATAAATAGTGAGAGATCACATTTTATTCTTTAAATTGAATCTTGAGTCTTGATATATGTATTTTGGCACCCTTCTGTATATCTCTTCGCTTTAGGTTGATTTCTAGCTGTTCGTTTATGTTATCAAGCGGAGTGTTGCATTTTCGGTTTATTGGTTTTGATTTACCCACTTTTTCAAAGACTCCTAGTTAAGAACATTCTTGCAATACTATACGTACTAAATTTTATTTTAGAGGTCGTAATATCTTACCACTTCTGTCTTATGACTTAAGCATAAGACTCGGTGTGGTAGGGTGTTACATTATAGTATCAGAGCCGTTTGTTCCTGTAGATTCTGAGGGATGGACTGACTATGCTTTTGTGCATTCTCTATGTTTGTGTTCATGTTCTATTAGGATATCTGACTGATATAACTGACATAAACGTTCATGAGCATACATTTGAGACTTTGAGCACTAGACTTTTGATATTGAGACTGATCAATTTGATATCGCTTGTTTGGTGTGTATAGGAACCAGATGGCGTCTCGTGGATGCGGTCAGGGTCATGCGAGAGGACGTACCGGTACTCATGAGCTGGAATTTAATCCAAACGATCTGGTGAACTTCATGGCTGCACTACAGAATATGGCTGCTGCTATGCAGGCCACCGCTGAGGCACTCGGGCAGCAGATGAATAACAATAATCATAATGGGGGAAAACAGAGGAAATGGGGCTGATGACTTACATCATCTACCTTTTTCCTTGCATAAAAAGACCATAAAAGAGGCATAATCTCATTTGATAATTGCAATTCATGCCTTAATTGATGAATATCATAGTACATTGTTTTGAAATGAGTTTGTGTTGAATTTTAGGCGAAAAAAACATCAAAAATAGGAAGAAAACAACTAAACAAGTGGGCGTGTGAAGTAGTCGTGTCACTTGGAACAAACGCCACAAAAATGTATTGGCTTGGCACGCCAGAAGCTGGGCGTGGCACGCTGGTACAATATTCCAGAGAGCAACAATGAAGACCATCGAAGGGGCGTGGCATGCCAGAAGCTGGGCATGGCACGCCAACTAATTACCTAGAAGAGTCATCACTAGGGCGTGCCACTTTGTATCGAAGGCGTGGCACGCCAGTTCCAGAATTCACTTGGGCGTGCCATTTGAGGATCAAGGCGTGGCATGCCAAGCCTAAGAGACCCACAATTGAATGGGCATGCCACTTCAGCAACATGGAGTGGCACACTGGTACAAGAATCTAGAGAAGGGGTTGAAGGCTAATGAGGTCTGGGCGTGCCACGTGAGCAACCAGGCGTGGCACGCCAGTGAACAAGAAGGCAAAGAAAAAAGTTGGGCGGGCCACTTGGTGTCGAAGGCGTGGCACGCCAGCTTAAGAGGTCCCACTAAGGCGTGCCACTTGAATGATCAGGCGTGGCACGCCAGCACTGAAGGAGGCCAAACAAAACTGGGCGTGCCACTTGGTATCGAAGGCGGGGCACGCCAGCTCAATTGTCCCACTTTGGGGTGCCACTTGAACATCCAGGCGTGGCACGCCAACCTTTGGAACCAAGGCAAGTGAAGGGTGTGGCACGCCAGTCTCATGGCGTGGCACGCTGGTAGTGTTTTCCAGAAGAGGAGATAAAGGGCCAAATGAACTGGGCGTGCCATTTGGATGATGAGGCGTGGCACGCCAGCAAGAGGATGAAGCATTTAGAGGGGCGTGGCACGCCAGACCTTGGGCGTGCCACACTGGTACAAGTTTCCAGAAGCATGAAGATGTGGAAAATGGCTTGGGCGTGCCACTTGGTGTTGAAGGTGTGGCGCGCCAAGCTACTTAAGGACAATTAAAATGGCCTGGGCGTGCCACATTGGCTCGAAGGCGTGGCACGCCAGGGTACTTGGGTCAATTAAAATGCCCTGGGCGTGCCACTTTGGCTCGAAGGCGTGGCACGCCAGGGATGTGATAGAAGAAGGCGTGCCACTTGGAGGGTGAGGCGTGGCATGCCAAGCTTGAAACGAAGAGAGCGTGACACGCCAGAGGAATGCCAGTCACACACAGCTGGAAGATCACGTTTGTTGAGTTTTTTTCCTCCAAATTGTAATTTTCTTTTCACTTTTGTAATTTCCTTTATTTCTAGATCTAGGAGTAGTATAAATACCATTGGAAGTATTGGAAACACACATGGAGATGCAGATCACTATCTCAAGGGGATTGTAGAGTTTTAGTTTTGAATTCACTTTTTACACTTCATCTCTTCCATCTTTTGTACTTTTTTTTTCTGAGCTATGAGTAGCTAAATTCTCTCTCATTGAGAGAGGGAGCTCTATTGTACTTGATGGATTAATGATAGTGAATTTCTTCTTCTCTCCATCTTCTCTTTGATTTGCTGGAAGGAATTTCAATTTTCATGCTTAGTGTTCAATTATTTTGGAAACGAGATTGAATGCAAAATGGGTTTCATGGGAACCTTGGAAAAGGAAACATGAAACCATGCTAGAAATCTCTTCTCACACTTGAGTAGAATCTGGGTTTTGGTGTTTGGATATGGTGAAATATAATCCTCCCTCTACCTGGACCTACAAGGATGTGTGGTATAATCAGGGACCAAGCATATCTCTCTTCATGAGCAATTAGACCAAGGAATTGGCTATTGATCAAGATATGAGAGATTGAGTCACTAAGAGATTGGAGCTCAATCAATCATGATTGCCAAGAGGTCAATGAGTTGCATGATTGAAGAGGATATAAGCTGGATTTAATCCAAAGAGACAATATCTCCTGATCTCAATGAATTTCCTCATTCTTATCTCTCCCATTCTTTTATAGCTTTCATTTACATTCAACAAATTCCCATTCCCTTTTACATTCTTGCTATTTCTATTTCTGCACTTTATTGCTTTCCTTTATTCTTTTGCCATTTATGTTTCTGCCATTTATGATCCTGCACTTACAACTTATTCTGTCTAAGCTTGACTAATTCACCAATTAATTAAAATTGTTCAAATCTACCAATCTCTGTGGATACGATCCCACTCTACTGTGGGTTATTACTGATAAACCCCATTTGTAGGGTTTATCTTGTACTTGATTTAGGGGATTTTATAACCTTTTACCCACATTTATCCATTAAAATAGCATGGTTTTATAACTTCTTCTTTAATTGTGCTTAAGAGTGAAAACATGCTTTTTAGGACTTAAAATAGCTAAATCTAATTCTCCTTTGATTCCATTAGATGCCTTGATATGTTTGTTAAGTGATTTTAGATTTAGGAGGCAAAGATTGGATAAACGGAATAAAGGAAAAGCATGTAAAAAATGGAGAATTCATGAAGAAATGAAGGATTCGCAAAAGCTGTCAAGCCGACCTTTCCGCACTTAATCGGCCATAAATTGAGCCACAGAGGTCCAAATGATGCGGTTTCAGTTGGGTTGGAAAGCTAACATCCGGGGCTTCGAAACGATATAAGATTTGCTATAGTTGCATCGCACATAGGGGCGCGCACGCGCACGATACGCAGACGCGCCGATGGTGGCACATGATCCACTTAATGCAACTCGTGGACAGCGATTTTAGAAGCCTTGTGGGCCCAATCCAACTCATTTCTGATGCTATTTAAGCCAAGGATTGAAGAGGGATGAAAAGTTAGTTACCATTAGTTTAGTTTAGCTTAGTTTAGTAGTTAGAGTTAGTTTCTAGAGAGAGAAGCTCTCACTTCTCTCTAGGATTAGGATTAGGCTTAGTTCTTAGATCTAGATTTTAATTCATCTTCTTCTACTTCTATCTTCTCAATTCCTTGTTGTTACATTCATTCTTCTTCCATTCTTTTGTTGTAATCTCTTTTATGTTGTTCTTGTGTTTTGTTGTAGATCTACGTTTGTTTCTTCTACTCTCTTTCAATTCAATCAAGGTAATTCATAATAATTGTGTTTCTTTTGATTGTTGTTGTTAATTCCTTTCAATAATTGTTGTTAGATTCTATTCTTGTTATCAATTTACTATGCTTTTCTTTTGTACCTTCCAAGTGTTTGATGAAATACTTGGTTGGATTTTAGTGTAGGTTTTGTTCCTCTTGGCCTAGGTAGAGTAATTAGTGACTCTTGAGTTATCTAATTCTTTTGTTGGTTGATAATTAGAAGTTGCTAATTGATTTGAATGCCTCTAAAGCTAGTCTTTCCTTTAGGAGTTGATTAGGACTTGAGAAATCAAATTGATTCATCCACTTGATTTTCCTCCTTAGTTAGAGGTTAACTAAGTGGTAGCAATGAATAAATTGTGGTCACAATTGAGGAGGATAACTAGGATAGGATTTCTAGTTCTCATATCTTGCCAAGAGCTTTGTTAGTTGTTAGTTTATTTTCTTTGCCATTTATATTTCTTGTATAAAATCTCAAAAACCCCAAAATAACTCATAACCAATAACAAGACACTTTATTGTAATTCCTAGGGAGAACGACCCGATGTTCAATACTTCGGTTTATAAATTTATGGGTTTGTTTTAATGACAAACAATCTTTTGTATGAAATGATTATTGTTGGTTTAGAAGCTATACTTTACAACGAGATTTCATCAGTGAAATTCTAAACCGTCAAAAATCCAATCATCAAAATGGCACCGTTGCTGGGGAATTGCAATAGTGTTGTGTTATTGGTTATTGTATATATGTGAATAGTTTGAATATGTTTGCTTTTTGATTCTTTGTTAGTTTTTAGTTTGTTCCCTTTATTTGTTACTATTGTTTTATTTTTGCCCTCTCTTGCTATCATGAATTCTCACTTTGGCTATGAGTGTAGTTACAACTATGTTGTAGGTGATGAGAACTATAATGAAAATGTGTATCAAGGATGGGATAACCAAAGGTGGGAGGAGCCATATGCATATGATCAATCCTCTTGGCAACAACCTCTACCAATGCACTATGAAGAAGAGCCATTCTATGATGCATATCAATCCAATGGCTATGGTGAATCTCCTTGTGACTTTCAAGAACCACCACCATATGCCTATGAGTCATATCCTCAACATGAACCATACTCACAAGCCCTCTACCACCTAGCACCTTCATATGACCCTAATCCATATCCATCTTACCAACAACCATATGAGCCATATGAACCACACATAGAGCTACCACCACTCCAACATCAACATTTTCAAGAGCCGCCCCCTCCATGTTATTACCAAGATGAACCACCTCCAATAAATGAAAAATTTCAACCACAAGATGAATATTACTTTCCACCACAACCTCCCATGGAAGAATACTCATATCCATTGATCCAAGAGCCATATGATCCTAATCATATTATCCAAGAGGAACAAGAGTCAAGGGATCATCTCAAGGAAGCATTGGATCAATTTCAAGCAACCATGGAGTGTGTTGTGCAACAAGTGAAAAGAATGAAAAACATGGAACCACCACAATTCTACCAAGAAGAACTACCTTCCTATTATGAACCCTTTCCCCAAAATGATGAACCCTTCCACCCACCCCAATCTCTAATGGATGAAACCCTTGGTGTTCTTGTTCAAGGGAAAGAAGAGATGAAAATGGATGTGCAAAATTTCATGGCCGCCTTGGATACGGTAACAAATCAATTAGCCTCCCAATGCTTGAACACTCAAGAAACTCCCATGGCTACATGTGGATAATCAAATGAAGAACATAGCATGAAGGAGGGATTGGAAACTCCGGTGGGAAATGAAGGAAGTTGCTTTGTATTGGAACAATTGGAGGAAGCTTTAATTGTTGAAGACAAGGAAGAAGTGGTAGAAGACTTAGGAGATGCGGAGCCTCCATGGGAACATAGAGTTGAAAAAAACCCCTCCAAGATGATTGAAATTGATGCTAGGGAGGAAAGTGCACACCTTCCAAGGCATATTCCATATGAAGACTTGGATGGAATAGAGCAAGAATTGAGTTCCCTTGGTGATGAAGATCAAGCATCAAGTCTTAATGGTGAAGAATCCTTCGAGCATGAAAAACCTTCTCCTGTTGGATTTGAAAGCGTTGAGGAGGTAAATTTTTCTCACCCTCCCTATTATGATTTGAGTAAAGGAAAATGTTTAGATAAAATTGTTGAACAAAGGATTGAGATTAAGAGATCTTGTGAAGAGGTGAAAGTCACTAGAAATAGAAGAAAGAGGGTTGGTTATGCTTTGTCAAGACCTTTGGAAGCATCTTTGCCTAGGTTGCCATCTACTCCTTCACTTGAGTGAGTAAAATTCATTTCTATTAGCTTTATTGTCCCACTTGAGTATGGCTTGCTTGAAACGGATGGTCAACTTAGGATGCTTTGTGGGATGAAGCATAAGCAAAAGATGTTTCGTGGTTGGCGTTGCAAATCAAGGCTCATTTTGGTTGATACTTCAAGAGTTGAATACAAAAGTGGGAATAGTGCTCAAATAGATGGGTCTAGGAGGATTGTTAGCCACTATATAGAGAATTCATCTTGTTCACTACCCGGATGGACTAATAATGATGATCAACCTCAAGACGGGTGTGAAAACAAAGTGTGGGATCCCGGATTACAAGAAAAGGATTAACTTTGGGAGCCCCAAGCTTGTGAAGAACTCCATCAACACTTGGCTCAATCCATAAGAAATCTTGGGGCACCATGGAGAACCAAGCATTGGTGGGAGTTCCAAGATGTGTACAAGCACAAGCCACCTTGATGAGGAGCTCCCCATAAGTCCAACTTAAGGACAATAAACAAAAGTGCTAGGTGGGAGACACCCCACCATGGTAAAATCCTTTCATTTTCTCTTTTGTACATATTGGTAGAACTAGTTTAATTTCATGTTTAGATTAGTTGGTTGAGTTTAATTAGTATTTTATCATGTTAAATAAGGTTTTAGGGTGTTTTGGTAGTTGCTTGGAGGTTTAGAATTCTTGGATTGGTGCAAAAACATAGAGAAAAATTTTGAAAAAAAAAAACAGAGCACCATCCATGCGTACGCGCACTTTACGCGTACGCGTGCATCAAGCATTTTCGACCATCCACGCGCGCGTGCCATGCGTGCGTACGCGTGGATTGAGAGGTTCCACATTCCATACATTTTCCAGAGAGTTATGCCTACGCCATGCCAACGTTGTGCCTTTGGCACAACCCCACTCGCGCGCATGCGCACATGACGCGTACGCGCCACTCTCAAAATATGCCATCGACGCGCGCGCGGCATGCGCGCGTACATGCGGATTTCCTTCCTTCACCACATTTCGTTTCTTCTCCTCTTTCTATTTCTTTCCTTCTCCTTTCTTCTTCCCTCCTCCTACCCCTCATCCAACACTTCCAAACACCATGGATAACCATTTATTTTAGTTGGTTAATTAGTTAGTTTTCATTTTATTTTCTCTCTTTTCATTATAAGTGTTGGATTATTGACTTTGTTTACTATACATTGCTGCCCCTTATTGCCTAAATGCTATTTTAGCATGAATATTTTTAGATAATCTTTGTTGGATTCTATGATTGAGGTTATATTTTGCTACTTGGTTTTGAGTTCTTCATGCTTACCTTTTGAGAATACCAAGTGATGAGAATTGCCTTCGAGCTTGTGACTCTTCTTGAATTACATGATTTGGCCACCATGTTATTTGAGCTTTATTCTGTGATTAGGCAACCTCTTGATGGATGATGTTGTGGATTTACCTTAATGCATTGTATTTCATGATCATATGCATCCATATGTGTTTGACTTGAATGCTTTCATGCTTTTTTAATGCTTGTTTTACCTTACAAGTTTACTTAAAGCATCTTAAGCACACTAGGATAAATGAAGTGCATGCTTTTTTTGTGACATCGCCCTTTTATGCTAATGTGTGTTCTAAACCGCGCAATTTAGAATTCACACACTTATTTGTTATTAATGTCACTAATCCACTCACCTCATTCTAGTGATCATTACCTCAATCCAACAATTATGTTTCCTTGCTTTTGTTTCATCATCTTATGGTGTTATATCTTTGTTCTTCATGATACGATGCACCACAAGCAAAAACGGAAGCAAGACTAAGAACATGCAGCAATCCAGAGAGTCGCCGTACCCCTTGCTCATCTTTGAGTGCACCGAGGACGGTGCAAACTTTTAAGTGTGGGGAGGTCGTCCGACCGATCGGCGATCTTGGGTGACAAATTTCTAATTTCAACACTTTTGCATTTCATTTTAGGTTTTTTGGATTTTTCCTATTTGCATTTTTCCTATTTTTGCATACATATACACAATAATCTTAGTCAAAATAATGAAAATTTTCAAGATTTCTATCTATAGGGCACCTCAATTGATTTGAGTGAAAAATTTTCATTAAACTTGCTTGAATCACATATATATATTGTGGAACATGAATTTTTGAGCTAAGAACACGAGCAAGTGAGATTTGAGCCTAATGGTGTGGTTACATCTTATAACCACTTATTTTTCCTTCTTGTGTGCATTATTCTCTTTCTATGAATGTAATCTTTGATTTGTTTGATTCTTTATGTCCATTATTTTGTGTATTCATGCATTTATATGATTGAGGCCATCATTTCATTAGCTCACTTATCCAAATAGCCAACCTTTTATATTCCTTTGTTAGCCAATTTGAGCCTACGCTTAACCCACTTATTCTTATTTTAGCACATTACAAGCCTTAAAGTGAAAAACAATAATTGTCCCTTATTTGGATCTTTGATTAGCTTAGGCTAGTGTGTCTAACATTCAAGTGTGGGAATCTTGGGACATTGGGGGAATAAAAGGGTAGTTTTGTATTTTTATTGAAATTATTGTGAATTGGGTACATGCTCATGTATTGATAAAATGTATAGACCTTATGCATTGATGTTCTTGTATATAATTTGAAAGAAAAAAATGAGAAAAGAAAAATAAAAGAAAAAGAAAAAAATAATACAGAAAAGAAAAGAAAAAAAATAGAAAAAAAGAAAGAAACAAAGAAAAAAAGAAGGAAGGAATAAAAAGGGACAAAATGCCCCAAAGTAAAGTCCAATAAGGGTCAATGCATAAGTGTTGTGAAATGAAAAGGAAATACATGAGTATGTAAAAAAGTGAAAAATGGGTAGTTAGGTTAGAACTTAATTGTATAGGATGTCATAGGTTAGGTGGGAAGTTTAAGCTTATTAAAGATTCAAATTTCAAGCTCACATAACCATATATGCATCCTACCTTGACCTTAACCCCATTACAACCTAAAGAAAAGACCTCATGATAGATGTATGCATGCATGAAATATATGTTGATTGTTAGAAGAAGAACAAATCTTGGAAAGCATGATTAGGGGAGAATTGAGAGAATCAACCCTAAATACTTGAGTGAATAGAGCGCATACACATCCGGTGAGGGTTTGATGCTCAATTACATGTTTCCACCTATGATCATCTCTTCTCATGCAAGTTTGTAAAAATATTTAATAACCCAATTCAATTGTGGATTAGACTTGCTAGTCCTTAGCCCTTGTGCATATATGCTTCTTGGAGATTGATTTATTTTGACCAAGCAATTGCATTCATGTAGATAGTTGCATATAGGTAGATTGTATTTAGTTAGTTTCCATTGAATAAATGCCATCCCTTACTTCATTCTTGGTTTAAGCATGAGGACATGCTTGGTTTAAGTGTGGGGAGGTTGATAAACCCCATTTATAGGGTTTATCTTGTGCTTGATTTAGGGAATTTTATAACCTTTTACCCACATTTATCCATTGAAATAGCATAGTTTTATAACTTCTCCTTTAATTGTGCTTAAGAGTGAAAACATGCTTTTTAGGACTTAAAATAGCTAAATCTAATTCTCCTTTGATTCCATTAGATGCCTTGATATATTTGTTAAGTGATTTCAGATTTAGGAGGCAAAGATTGGATAAAGGGAATAAAGGAAAAGCATGTAAAAAATGGAGAATTCATGAAGAAATGAAGGAATCGCAAAAGCTGTCATGCCGACCTCTTCGCACTTAATCGGCCATAACTTGAGCCACAGAGGTCCAAATGATGCGGTTCCAGTTGGGTTGGAAAGCTAACATCCGGGGCTTCGAAACGATGTAAGATTTGCCATAGTTGCATTGCGCATAGGGGCACGCACGTGCACGGTATGTAGACGCGCCGATGGTGGCACATGATCCACTTAATGTAACTCGTGGCCAGCGATTTTAGAAGCGTTGTGGGCCCAATCCAACTGATTTATGATGCTATTTAAGCCAAGGATTGAAGAGGGATGAAAAAGTTAGTTACCATTAGTTTAGTTTAGCTTAGTTTAGTAGTTAGAGTTAGTTTCTAGAGAGAGAAGCTCTCACTTCTCTCTAGGATTAGGATTAGGCTTAGTTCTTAGATCTAGATTTTAATTCATCTTCTTCTACTTCTATCTTCTCAATTCCTTGTTGTTACATTCATTCTTCTTCCATTCCTTTGTTGTAATCTCTTTTATGTTGTTCTTGTGTTTTGTTGTAGATCTACTTTTGTTTCTTCTACTCTCTTTCAATTCAATCAAGGTAATTCATAATAATTGTGTTTCTTTTGATTGTTGTTGTTAATTCCTTTCAATAATTGTTGTTAGATTCTATTCTTGTTATCAATTTACTATGCTTTTCTTTTGTACCTTCCAAGTGTTTGATGAAATACTTGGTTGGATTTTAGTGTAGGTTTTGTTCCTCTTGGCCTAGGTAGAGTAATTAGTGACTCTTGAGTTATCTAATTCTTTTGTTGGTTGATAATTAGAAGTTGCTAATTGATTTGAATGCCTCTAAAGCTAGTCTTTCCTTTAGGAGTTGATTAGGACTTGAGAAATCAAATTGATTCATCCACTTGATTTTCCTCCTTAGTTAGAGGTTAACTAAGTGGTAGCAATGAATAAATTGTGGTCACAATTGAGGAGGATAACTAGGATATGATTTCTAGTTCTCATATCTTGCCAAGAGCTTTGTTAGTTGTTAGTTTATTTTCTTTGCCATTTATATTTCTTGTCTAAAATCTCAAAAACCCCAAAATAACTCATAACCAATAACAAGACACTTTATTGTAATTCCTAGGGAGAACGACCCGAGGTTCAATACTTCGGTTTATAAATTTAGGGGTTTGTTTTAGTAACAAACAATCTTTTGTATGAAAGGATTATTGTTGGTTTAGAAACTATACTTTACAACGAGATTTCATTAGTGAAATTCTAAACCGTCAAAAATCCAATCATCAATTACTTGACGATAATTTTGGTGCGCTTGCCAAAGAGCGGATTCATCAATCTTATTGGGAGGGGAGTGAATTCGAACCCATCAAGTTTTATGACACCGTTGCCAGGGATTGGTTTGAATTTGACAATGATTAAATTCATTGGAGAGCTAGATTAAGCATTTTTCATCTACCTTGTTGTTTTCTTTTTCTTTTTTTTTGAGATATTTAAATTTCTTTCTAATCTTTGTTTTTCTTTCTTTTTTTGGGATCGTTTTAGCTATTCATTGTTTATACTTTCACTATTCTAAATGTTTGATTAATTGCATCAACCAAGCTAACCACTAATCTTAACTAAGGAGATTCTTTCACTTGTCCTTTACTTGCTGTGTGTTGAGTGTATGATAGGCAGAAGAGGAGAACCTTCATCCTCTTTTGATAGTGAACCTGAGAGAACCTTCCTTAGATTGAGGAGGGAGGCTAGAGGCAAAGGCATAGTTGGAAAATAACCAGTGGAAGAAGATCTAACAACCACCATGGAAGACGAAGTGCACGACAATGTTGGAGGAGGTGATGGAAATCAAGCTGGGCAAGAGAGGAGAGTCTTAGGCTCCTACATCAACCCAAATCCAGAAAACTGTGGCAACAGCATCCTCAAGCCAACAATTCATGCTAACAACTTTGAGTTGAAACCTCAACTCATCACACTAGTCCAGAATAATTGTTCACATGGAGGAAGTGCCCAAGAAGATCCAAATCAACATCTCAACACATTCTTGAGGATATGTGATATTGTAAAGTCTAATGGGGTACTGATAAACCCCAATTTTGTGGTTTATCTTGTGCTTATTTTAGGGGATTTTATCACCCTTTCCCACATTTATTCAATGAAATAGCATGATTTTGTAATTCTCCCTTGATTTGTGCTTAAATGTGAAAACATGCTTTTTAGGCCCTAAAATTGGTGATTTTAATTCACTTTAATTTCATTCGATGCCTTGGTGTTTTTGTTGAGTGATTTCAGGTTCATAAGGCAAGTATTGGATGGAAGAAGTGAGGAGAAAAACATGCAAGTGGGAGAACTCATGAAGAAATGAAGGAACCGTAAAGTTGTCAAGCCTGACCCCTTCGCACTCAAATGACCATAACTTGAGCTACAGAGGTCCAAATTGAGGCGGTTCCAGTTGTATTGGAAAGCTAACATCCAGGGCTTTAAAATGATATAAAATTTGCCATAGTTGCTTCGCGTCTAAGGGACGCGCACGCGCAATGTATGCGTGCGCGCCGATTGAGCACGTGGTTCACTAAATGAAATCGTGGGCAGCAAATTCTAGAGCATTTTGGGCCCAACCCAACTCATTTCCAATGCTATTTCATGCAGATTTCAAGCTTGAGCAAAAGGGGAGCAATTGTTTGTAGCTTAGCATCATGTAGTGTAGTTTCTAGAGAGAGAAGCTCCCTCTTCTCTCTAGAATTAGGTTAGGTTTAGGACATTCCCATATTAGATCTAGGTTCAATTACATGTTTTCATCTTGTTTCTTTTATGATTTCTTGTTCCTACTACTCGATTCTCTTAGTTTTCATGTTAATTTCTCTTTTATGTTCATGGATGCTCTTGTTGGATTTGATTTACTTTTAGTGCAATTTAATGTTTGATGTTCTTTTATTGTTGATTTGAGTTGTGATCTCATTTTCCTTGCAATTGGTAGTTGTTAGATTTTACCTTTCTTTGCAATTTACCATGCTTTCCTTTATTACCCACCAAGTGTTTGACAAAATACTTGGTAGGGCTTTAGAGTAGAATTTTATGCTCTTGGCTTGGGAAGGTAACTTAGGAACTCTTGAGTTACTAATGTCTAAGTGATTGATGATTGGGAGCTATTAACTCTAATTCTCACCAATTGATTAAGTGTAGAACTAGGACTTATGGACTTGAATTGATATAGCTCACTTGACTTTCCTCTACTATTAGTTAGAGGTTAACTTAGTGGGATTGATCCTTGCCAATTCTCATGTTGTGGTTAGTGATTAGGATAGAGATCCTTGACCACCAACCCTTGTCAAGGCCTTTTTGTTATTTGAATTTCCTTCACCATTTACTTTTCATGTTTCTCATCCAAAACCCCAAAAATGTACCTCATAGCCAATAATCATTCACTTCATTGCAATTCCTAGGGAGACGACCCGGAGTCCAAATACTCTGGTTAATTCTTATTTGGGGTTTGTTCTTTGTGACAACCAAAATTTTTGTATGAAAGGACTATTGTTGGTTTAGAAACTATACTTTACAACGAGCTTTCATTTGTGAAATTCTAAACCACATAAAAGTTCAATCATAAAAAATGGCACCGTTGCCGGGGAGTTGCAATGGTGTTATGTTATTGGTTATTGTATATATGTGAATAGTGTGAATATATTGCTTTTTGCTTTATTTGCTAGTTGTAGAATTTTGTTTCTCTTGTTTTCTATTAGCTTTTGTTTTTATTTTCTCTTTCCATTATGAATTCTCACTTTGGCTATGAGTGTGATTCTAACTATGTTGTAGGAGATGGAAGCTTCAATGAGGATGTGCATCAAGAATTTGGAGATCAAAGGTGGGAGGAGCCCCAAGCTTATGGACTACCTTCTTGGCAACAACCTCCTCCAGCTTCTTATGGGTACGATTCAAATCTTGATGCATACCAATCTAATGTATGTGATGACCCTCATTGTGTTTGTCAACCACAATCATCATATGCATATGATCCCACTCCTCAACATAGCCCTTCACCATACTCACAAGCCTCATACCACCATTCACCTCCATATGACCCTAACCCATACCCACCATACCAACCACCATATGAACCATATCTAGAGCCACCACCATTCCAACACCCATTCTCTCATGAACCACAAAATCCATACACACCACCTCAAGAATTTCACCAATATGAACCACCTTCCAATTACAACAACCTTCCCTCAAACAATGAACCCTCTCTTCCACCATCACTTCTCAATGAAGCCCCCATGCTAGAACTAAGAGATCTTGAATCTCATCTCTTAAGGTGACAAGAGGAGGATGCAAAGAAGTTTGAGGAGTTAAGAGCAAAAATGGCCATCATGGTAGAAGCCGTTGGCAACATAGTCTCATCCCACCTAAGCCTATGCGATCAAAGCACTCCCATTGTTGAATGTGGAGAAGCAACCAAGGAGCTTAGTGAGGGAATGGACTTGAATCTTTAAGGTGGAGAAGAAGAGTTAAAGAAAGAAGTGCAACAAGAGGAGAAGGTAGAGATGATTGAATCAAAGGAAGTAGTGGTTGGAACCTTAGGATATGTTGAGTACACAGAGGAATCACAATTTGAAGAGCCTTCTTCCATGGAGTTTGGAGTTGATGTTGAGGAGGAGAGTGCATAACTTCCAAGATACAATGTGATTGAAGAATTAGAAGAAGTGTTCCAATCAATAGGTCCTCCTATTTATGATGATTCCGAATCAACATGTGATCCCTTTGAGCTTGAAGAACCCTTCCCCACTCTACTTGGAATTGATGAAGAGGTAGATTTCACTCAACCTCCTATTTGTGATTTGAGTGATGGGGAAGAGCTAGAAGAATTTGGTGAAGAAGAATGTGAACTTGAGGAAGCTTGGCAAGAGGTAGAGCTTGAAGAGCCTTGCCAAGTGGTGGAAGCCTCTAGAAGAGGATGGACGGGAGTGGAGCATGCTTTGTCAAGACCGTTGGGAACTCCTCCACCTAGGTTGTCATCTAATCCTTCATTTGAGTGGGTAAAACTTCTAACTCTTAGCTTTATTATCCCACTTGAATTTAGTTTGCTTGAGATGGATGGCCAACTTAGGGCGCTTTGTGGAATTAAGCGTAAGAAGAGGATGTTTAGTGGTTGGCGTTGTAAGTCTAGGCTCATTGTGGTTGAAAGCTCAAAATTGAATAGCATGGATTGGTGTAGTGCTCAAGTAGATGGGTCTAGGAGGGTAATTTGGTGCCTTCATGAGAATTCATCTCCCTTGCCACCCGGAGGAAATCACCATGATCAACTCAAGGACGGGTGTAAAAATAAAGTGTGGGATCCCAGATTGCACAAGGAAGATCAACTTTGGGAGCCCCACGCTTGTGAAGAACTCCATCAATATTTGGTGCAACAAATAAAAAATCTTGGGGCACAATGGAGAACCAAGCATTGGTGGATGCTCCAAGATGGTTATAAGCACAAGCCACCTTGATGAAGAGCTCCCCATAAGTCCAACTTAAGGACAATAAACAAAAGTGCTAGGTGGGAGACACCCCACCATAGTAAATTCTTTTCATTTTATTTTTTGTAAATATTGGTAAAATAGGTTTAATTCCTTGTTTGATTGCTTAGTTGAGTTTAATTGGGAGTCTAGTAGGTTAAATAAGGTTTTATGATGTTTTGGTAGTTGTTTAGAGGTTTGGAATGCTTGGTTTGGTGCAAAAACATAGAAAAATTTTAAAAAACAGAGCACCATCCATGCGCACGCGCACTCTACGCGTACGCGTGACCCAAGTATTTTCAACCATCCACGCGCACGTGCCATGTACGCGTACGCGTGGATTGAATTTTTCCGCCCTTCCATACATTTTCCCGAGAGTTGTGCCTGGAGTGTGCCAACCTTGTGCCCTAAGGCACGCGCACGCGTACCTTGCGCGGGCGTGCCGATCTCGAAATAACCCACTGACGCACGAGCGCACCGCACGCGTACGCGTCGCTTCCAATTCATCAATCCACGCTTACGCGCACATGACGCGCACGCGTGGATTGCCCTGTTTCACCAATCTTCTTTTCTTCTCTTCTTTCCATTTCTTTCCTTCTTCTCTCTTCTCTTCTTTTCTTTCCACCCTTCAAACATCGTCCAACACTACCAAACATCATGTAACACCATTTCTTTTAGTTAGTTAGTTTGTTTAATTTTTGTTTTTCATTATAAGTGTTGAATTACTAATCTTGTTTACTATTTACTGCTGCTTATTACTGATAGGATGTTAGTTTAACATCATTGTGTTATTGCCATTGTTGGATTCCTTTGTTGAGGTTACAATTTATTACTTGGTTTTGGATTTTCATGTTGAACATTTGTGAATACCAAGTACATGTTACATTGCCTTTAAGCTTCTTAACTCTTTTGAATCGCATGTTTTGGCCACCATGCATTCATCATCCATTGTTAGACAATTATACATTATCATTGCATTTTTTTTAGGTGATGCTTGTTTATGATTTATCTTGTTCACATCACCTATTTCATGCATTGAGATTTTGGAATTGTGAAATTGGATCGAAAGCTTACCTAATGACATATTTTTTAGCTTTGTAAAGCTTTGTGGACCATGCTTGCTATGTGATTAATTTCCACTTCCATATTCCTTTTTCCTAAGTTCCATAGCATCCATGTGTTTCACCTCTATGTCACTAAGGTGTTGCAACAACTTCAATATGTGTCATTGTTTGTTATGTAAGTTTCATATATACCATTTTGTTCACTAAGTTACTTACACATCAATCAATGTCCATGCACCATCCAATTTCACAATTGCTTGATTAATTGCTTGAATGCTTTCATGCCTCTTCACTACTTGTTTGGTTGACTTAACCTACAAGTCTTTTGAAGTATTTCAAGCACACTAGAATGAGTGAAGTGCATACCTCTTTTGTATAATTGTGACATAGTTTTTAATTACTAGGGTGTGAGTTCTAAAACCGCATGCAAGTTAGGACCCACACACCTATTTTTCATCAATGTCACACTAATTCACCCACTCAATTCTAGTGAATTACCTCATTCCAACAATCCATGCTTCCTTGCTTGTGCATTTACTTGTCTTATTATCCCCTGTTTTCTGTTTTTAGGATAAGTCATCATAAGCAAAAATGGAAGCGGGAGTAGAACACGCAGCAACCGGTTGACCTACCAGCTGAAGGTGGCAACTCGGAGAGTCGCCGTACCTCCTTGCTCATCTTTGAGTGCACCGAGGACGGTGCAAACTTTTAAGTGTGGGGAGGTCATCCGACCACTCGGCGTTTTTGGGTAACAAGTTTCTAATCCCAACACTTTTGCATTTCATTTTAGAATTTTTAGTTGCATTTTCTTGTTTTGTATATGTATATATTAAGCTTAGTCAAAATCATGATATTTTCCAAGAATTTAATCTATAGGGCACCTCAATTGATTGAAAATTTTTTTTTAGAACTTGCTTGAATTATACAATTGTGGATCATGTTTTTGAGCTAAGAACACAAGCATGTGAGATTTGAGCCTAATTGTGTGGTTACATCATATAGCCACTTATTTTCATTCTTGTGTGCATTATTCTCTTTCTATGATTGTAATCTTTGATTTGTTTGATTCTATATGTCCATTATTTTGTGTATACATGCACTTATATGATTGAGGCCATCGTTTCAATTAGCTCACTTACCCAAATAGCCTACCTTTTATCTTCCATTGTTAACCAATCTTGAGCCTATGCTTAACCCATTTGTTCTTAATTTTAGCACATTACAAGCCTAAAGCGAAAAACAATAAATGTCCTTATTTGGATCTTTGATTAGCTTAGGCTAGTGAGAGTGCTTATCATTCAAGTTTGGGAGAGTTGGGAACATTGGTTGGGATGAAAGTGTATTTTTTGTATTTTTGTCAATATTTTGGAAAATTGGGTACATACTCATGCATTGAATGTAAAACCATATGCATTGATACTTTTGTATATACTTTATTGCAAAAAAAAAATAATATAAAATAAAGAATATATATATATATATATAATTGAAAAGAAAGAAAAAGAAAAGCAATAAGAATGGGACAAAATGCCCCAAGTAAAGCTCAATAAGAATCAATGCATATGTGTGGTGATCAAAAAGAGAACGCATGAGTGTGTGTGAAAAGTGAAGAATGGGTAGTTAGGTTAGCTTTGAATTGTATAGGTTGTCATAGGTTAGGTGGGAAGTTTAGGTTAATCAAAGATTCAAATTCTAGTCCACTTGACCATATGCATCCTTACCTTGACCCTAGCCTCATTACAACCTATAGGAAAGACCTCATGATATTTGTATGCATGCATGAAATAATTGTTGATTGTTAGATGAAAAACAAATCTTGGAAAGCATGCTTAGGGGAGAATTGAGTGAATCAACCCCATACACTTGAGTACCTAGAGCGGATACACATCCGGTGAGGGTTCGATCGCTCAATTACGTGTCTCCACCCATGATAATATTTTCTTGAAAGTTTGTAAAATCTTTCAATGATTCAATTCAATTGTGGGTTGATTTGATTGCTATTGCCTTAGCCCTTGTGCTTGCATATGTATTCTTGTAAGTTGACTTATTTTGACTAAGTAGTTACATTCATGTAGATAGATTGCATATAGATAGATTGCATATAGATAGGTTACCTGTAGTTAGTTTGCATTGAATAAATGTGATACCCCTTGTTTCTTTCTTGATTTTAGCATGAGGACATGCTTAGTTTAAGTGTAGGGAGATTTGATAAACCCCAATTTCGTGGTTTATCTTGTGCTTATTTTAGGGGATTTTATCACCCTTTCCCACATTTATTCAATGAAATAGCATGATTTTGTAATTCTCCCTTGATTTGTGCTTAAATGTGAAAACATGCTTTTTAGGCACTAAAATTGGTGATTTTAATTCACTTTAATTCCATTCGATGCCTTGATATTTTTTTGAGTGATTTCAGGTTCATAAGGTAAGTATTGGATGGAAGAAGTGAGGAGAAAAGCATGCAAGTGGGAGAACTCATGAAGAAATGAAGGAACTGTAAAGCTGTCAAGCTTGACCTCTTTGCACTCAAACGACCATAACTTGAGCTACAGAGGTCCAAATAAGGCGGTTCCAGTTGCGTTGGAAAGCTAACATCTGGGGTGTCGAAATGATATAAAATTTTTTATAGTTGCTTTGCGTCTAAGGGACACGTGCGCGCAATGTTTGCGTGCATGCCGATTGAGCACGTGGTTCACTAAAGTGAAATCGTGGGCAGAAAATTCTAGAGCATTTTGGGCCCAACCCAACTCATTTTCAATGCTATTTCATGCAGATTTCAAGCTTGGGCAAAAGGGGAGCAATTGTTTGTAGCTTAGCATCATGTAGTGTAGTTTCTAGAGAGAGAAGCTCCCTATTCTCTCTAGAATTAGGTTAGGTTTCGGACATTCCCATCTTAGATCTAGGTTCAATTACGTGTTTTTATCTTATTTCTTTTATGATTTCTTGTTCCTACTACTCGATTCTCTTAGTTTTCATGTTAATTTCTCTATTATGTTCATGGATGCTCTTGTTGGATTTGATTTACCTTTAGTGCAATTTAATGTTTGATGTTCTTTTATTGTTGATTTGAGTTTTGATCTCATTTTTCTTGCAATTGGTAGTTGTTAGATTTTACTTTTCCTTGCAATTTACCATGCTTTCCTTTATTACACACCAAGTGTTTGACAAAATGCTTGGTAGGGCTTTAGAGTAGAATTTTATGCTCTTGGCTTGGGAAGGTAACTTAGGAACTCTTGAGTTACTAATGTCCAAGTGATTGATGATTGTGAGCCATTAACTCTAATTCTCACCAATTGATTAGGTGTAGAACTAGGACTTATGGACTTGGATTGATATAGCTCACTTGACTTTCCTCTACTATTAGTTAGGGGTTAACTTAGTGGGATTGATCCTTGCCAATTCTCATGTTATGGTTAGTGATTAGGATAGAGATCCTTGACCACCAACCCTTGCCAAGGCCTTTTTGTTATTTGAATTTCCTTCACCATTTACTTTTCATGTCTCTCATCCAAAACCCCAAAAATATACCTCATAGCCAATAATCATTCACTTCATTGCAATTCCTAGGGAGACGACCCGGAGTCCAAATACTCTGGTTAATTCTTATTTGGGATTTGTTCTTTGTGACAACCAAAATTTTTGTATGAAAGGACTATTGTTGGTTTAGAAATTATACTTTACAATGAGCTTTCATTTGTGAAATTCTAAACCACACAAAAGTTCAATCATCAGGTACACCCTGACACCTATAAACTACTCTTGTTCCCTTTCTGACTCAGAGATATGGCAACAAAGTGGTTGGAAGCATTTCCCGTGGAGAGCCTAACCACATGGGAAGATGTTGTGAACAAATTTCTAGCAAGATTTTACCCTCCACAAAGGATCAACAAGCTAAGAGCTGAGGTGCAAACCTTCAGATAGCTAGATGGTGAAACACTATATGAGGTCTGGGAGAGGTTCAAGGATCTAACAAGAAAATTCCCACCAGATATGTTTAATGAATGGGTGCAGCTCCACATTTTCTATGAAGGACTAACCTATGAATCAAAGAAGGATGTAGACCACTCTTCAGGGGTTTCACTCAACAAGAAGAAGACCATTGAGGAAGTCATAGATGTCATTAAAACTGTAGCTGAGAATGACTACTTCTATGCTTCAGAAAGGGGCCAAAAGAAGGGGGTGCTGGAACTCAACTCTGTAGATGCTCTGTTGGCACAAAACATGGCAATTGCAGCACAACTAGCCACTTTGACTAAGAAGATGGAGAACAATAAAGTTGCAGTGGTTCAAGCTCAAGCACCACCCCAAGAAGAAGATGCACCAGAAGTCGAATGTGAGTAAGCAAACTATGTACACAACTTCTCTCGACCACCATATGACCCTAACTCCAAGACATACAACCCAGGATAGAAGAACCACCCAAATTTCGGGTGGGGGGAAACAACAAGGTCACAACCAAGATCATAACAAGCCATACCAATCCAATCACTACCATAATCACAACCCCAACCATCAATCAAACAACAATAGACCCTACCACAATCCACCTCACACATCATACCCTTCCACCCGGCAAACACACCACCATCAAGACACATTAACCTCAACCTCACAACCTTGCAAGATCAGAGGTAGCTTTGAGAGAGTAGAGGCTGCAATAGCACAGCTATCATCACAGCTCACATGGGCTATTTCCACCCTTTTAGAGAGACAAGCACAGGCTGAAAAAAAGATAGATGCCAACCAAGAAGAATACAGATCGAATCTGAAGAATCAAGGTGCAGCAATCTCAAAGCTGGAAGCACAAGTGAGGATCTTATCCAAGCAAATTCCAATGCCTACACACACATTTCCAGTGACACCATGGCCAACCCAAGAAGGAAATGCAAGGCCATTATACTTAGGAATGGAAAGGTGGTAGAAGAGGCAACCCCAAGCCAGGAGAACCACGAAGAAGATGCTGTAGAAAAGCCTGAAAACAAGAAGAAGGAAGAGACCCCTGGCCCATCTTCACCAAAGCCAGTCTTGAAACCTTATGTGCCAAAGGCACCATACTGACAAAGGCTAAGGAAGGATGGGAAGGATGGCCAGTTTTCTAGATTATTGGAAATCTTCAAAAAGCTCTAAATCAATATACATTTGCTGAAGCACTAGAGCAAATTCCTCTCTACGCCAAGTTCTTTAAGGAACTCATGACAAGAAAAAGAAACTGGAAAGAAAAGGAGACTGTAGTCCTAACTGAAGAGTGTAGTGCCATCATACAAAAGAAACTCCCCCAGAAAATGAAAGACCCAGGGAGTTTCCAAATCCCCTACATCATAGGGGATATCAATATTGAGAAGGCCTTATGCGACTTGGGGGCTAGCATCAATCTCATGTCCTTGAACATGATGAGAAGGATGAGAATTGAGGAAGCCAAACCAACAAAAATGGCACTCCAACTAGCTGATAGGACATTCAAGTTTCCACATGGAGTAGTGGAAGATTTATTGGTGAAAGTGGGAGAATTCATTTTCTCAGCTGACTTTGTTGTGCTGGATATGGAAGAAGAGGCTAACACTTGAATTATCTTAGGAAGGCTATTCCTAGCTACTGCTGGAGCCATCATTGATGTGCAAAAAGGGAAACTAGTCTTGAGATTGCATGAGGAGAAGATGATCTTCAATGTTTTCAAGGCAATGAGTTACCCCAAGGAATCAATAGGAGAATGCATGATGGTGGACACCATAGAACATATAGTTCAAGGAGTTTTGGAAGAAGAGCAATGTGAAGGAACTATGGAATTGGAGCAACAAACATCACGTGGAGAACTACCACAAGGAACAATGGGAAGTTCAATCATGACAAACCACAAAGACAACAATGGAGAAGAGGCACCAAAACTAGAGCTGAAAACCTTACCTTCAAGCTTGAAATATGCATATCTGGGTGACAACAGCACCTACCCAGTGATCATCAACTCAAGGTTGAGTAAAGAGCAAGAAGAGAAACTCATCCAAGTGCTGAAACAACATAATGATGCTATAGGCTGGACACTCACAGACTTAAAGAGGATCAGCCCCTCATTGTGCATGCACAAGATTCTGCTTGAGGAGGGTGCTAAGCCCTTACGACAACAACAAAGAAGGCTGAACCCAACTATGAATGAAGTGGTCTAGAAGGAGATGTTGAAGTTGTGGCAAGCTAGAGTGATCTACCCCATCTCAAACAGCCCTTGGGTGAGCCCTGTACAAGTAGTTCCAAAGAAGGGAGGGGTCACTGTTGTACCAAATGAGAAGAATGAGCTGATACCAACAAGAACGGTGACTGGTTGGCGCATGTGCATCGACTACAGGAAGCTCAATGAAGCCACCAGGAAGGACCACTTTCCCCTACCATTCATGGACCAGATGCTTGAGAGGCTGGCCGGACATGAATACTACTGCTTTCTTGACGGTTATTCGGGTTACAACCAAATAGTTGTAGACCCCAAGGACCAAGAGAAGACTTATTTTACTTGTCCATATGGTGTCTTTGCTTATAGGAGAATGCCATTTGGATTGTGCAATGCACCTGCAACATTCCAAAGGTGCATGCTCTCCATATTTTCAGATATAATTGAAAGATTCATTGAGGTGTTTATGGATGACTTCTCTGTATTTGATAACTCATATTCTAATTGCCTACATCACTTGGCCTTGGTGCTAAAGAGATGCCAAGAGACCAACCTTGTTTTAAATTGGAAAAAATGCCATTTCATGGTTACAGAGGGGGTGGTCCTTGGTCATAAAATCTCAAAAAGGGGCATAGAAGTGGACAAGGCAAAAGTGGAGGTGATTGAAAAGTTACCCCCACCTTGCAATGTCAAAGCAATTAGAAGTTTTTGATGCGGTATTTTACAAACCACACTACTAACCGGCAAGTGCACCGGGTCGTACCAAGTAATACCTTACGTGAGTAAGGGTCGATCCCACGAGGATTGATGGATCAAGCAACAATAGTGTTTGATAGGATTAACTTAGTTAGGAAAGCAGAAAATGGTTTTGAGATATTCAAAGAGCATTAAACAGCAAATTTGGAATATTAAAGGCAGACAGATAAATAAGTTGAGAATAAAGTATTGAGAAAGCAGTTAAGGCTTCAGAGTTATCTATTTTCCGGATTAACTTTTATTACTAACTAATTTAATCATGCAAGATTTAATTTCATGGCAAACTATATTTGACTAGACCCTAATTCCTTAGACCTTCCTAGTCTCCTCTAAAATTCATTAATTGCCAATTCCTTGGTCAATTAATTCCAATTAGAGGGTGATGATCAATTTCTAGTTTATATGCCAAAAGAATCCTAATTATCCACAAATAAGGGGATTATATGTCATGTATCCCATTAAATACAAACAATTAAAAATTCAGTATAATATGTTTTCAAGCTGTTGTTCAAGTAAAGAGCTTTTCCAAGTTTTACAAGAACTCAATTAGAACATGGGTCATACTTCCGTTCCACCCATATTCATAAAATAAAGAACGAAAATAATTATTGAAATATAAATCAAGACATGAATTAAATTAAAAAGATCAAACGAATCAATCCATGAAAATAGACAGAGCTCCTAACCTTAACAATGGAGGATTAGTTTCTCATGGTTCAGAGAAGAAAAACAAGAGTTCTGGTAACAATGTCTATATCCCCTATCTAAATGTACAGAGTTCCTATTTATAACTAATCCTAAAAATCTAATTATCTCGATTCTCTCTTTTCCTCAAAATTAGATTTGAATTTAAATACGAATTAATTAACAAGTCTTCCGCTGATGGGTCGGGACCACTTGATTTGTCCATTCTGTAGCTTCTAATCTGTGTTTTCTAGGCTGGAAACTGGGTCAAAACAGCCCAGAAATCGTAATCAGTGTTTTCTGTATTATTGCAGATCGCGCATGTGACGCATCCGCATCGTCCACGCGCTTGCGTCATTTGTGCAAATTCCGGTCCACGCGTTCGTGTCAGGCACGCGATCACGTCATTGCGATTTTTCCATTCCGCGCGGTCGCGTGAGCCATGCGTCCGCATCGGTCTTCGCTGGTTATCTCTTTGGTTTCTTCTTTTTTCTCTGCAGAAACTTCATCAAATCTCTCCGAATGCTACCTAAAATAAATAAAATTGCACAAAACTCAAAATAGCATCCATAGTGGCTAAAATATAATTAATTCTTAATTAAACTCAACAAATTAGATGCAAATTCACTAGAAAAAGATAGATAAGATGCTCACGCATCACAACACTAAACTTAAACTGTTGCTTGTCCTCAAGCAACCAAAACTAATATAGGCTTGGGATGTGAATTTGCATGAGAATGAAAGTTCGATTAAGCTCATGTCTCTTTTTATAGTGGGGTTTATAACTGTAATCCTGAATAGGTTTGGCATCTCACTTTCCTTTGAATCAAGAATGTTATTGTCATTCGGAATTAGAATCCGGATAATATTATGAATTCTCTGATCTTTATATTTCAGTTTAATCCTTGAACACAGCAAAATTTACTTTAATTTATTTTTCTTTGGTGCTTTGCACCTTGAGCCTAGGCGTGTCTTTAAATGTTTTGTCTCAAGCTTTACTTGACACAGAAACACCACAAGCACTTAACTGGGGAACTCTCTTTAAGTTCTGATTTTTCTTTTAATTACTCCCAGAAAGTGGTGCTCAAAGCCTTTGGCATACTCTGTTAAATGCAACTGATCTCGACTCTAAGTGTTCTGTCTCAAAGATTACTTGACACAATCACACCACAAGCATATGACTAAGGAAACAACTCTTTGAGCTTTTAATCATGTCTGACCTCCTAAGTCATTGATGCTCAGAGCCTTGGACCTTGCTTTTATTATTATTTATTTATTTATTAAAATATTTTTTTTGTTTTGTTTCTTTTGCTTCAAGGATTAAAATTCCTGTTCCTTATACATCAACATCCCTTTATTCAAATTCAAATATGCACTGTTCATATCATGCATTCAAAAATCACAGAAAATACCACCATATTTAAGTAAATCAGACTATTCTTAAAATTAACTCAATTTCTCAAGCAATACATCACTTCTTTTTCTTTTCTTTTTAGATTCAAATTCAGTGAGTGGTACATGAAACATCATTTTAGCATTAAAGCAATTAAAAGAAAACTAAACTAGTCCAAAGATTCTAACTAATAAAAGGATCATGCAATAATCAAAGCAAAATAGCAGAAAGCCGGAACATAACATAGAAAAAGAGGGGAAGAATAAAAAAATGAAAGAAACTCAACCACCTTAGTTATCCTAGTGGTCGCTTTATTCTTCAGGTTGTGCTCCTTAATGAAGATGATTCGCCTCCCTTTTGTGCCAGAAAACCAACAAGCGCAGCGTCCAACAACACCAAACTTAAAGGTTTGCTTGTCCTCAAGCAGAGAAGAACTGAAAACAAGAATAAATAGTGAGAGGAAAGAAGAGTATAAAGATAAAAGAATAAGAGAGAATTAGGATTGGGAGAGAGAGAAAGAAAAGTGAAAACGGTGCGGCGACGGCGACGCGTATGCGTGCAGCATGCGTACGCGTGGGTTGTGAATTTTCTTAATGACGCGTTAGCATCAGGTACGCTTCCGCGTGCCATGAATTTTGTGCGATTCGCGGAAGCTAGCCGAGTACCCGCGCGACTCTCTGTTCACATGGCTTGGGAGCCAAATTTTCATACGACGCGTTCGCGTCGTGCACGTGGTCGCGTGGATGGCCATATGTGCAACTGACGCGAATGCGTCAGTCATGCGTTCGTGTGTTCTAACTTGTGCTTTTAGCACACTTCCTACCCCAAGCCTGCGCAACTCTCTGTCAAACATTCCTTAACGTCGAAGTTGCAGGTCACGCGTTCGCGTCGGGGACGCGCCCGCGTAAATGGCGTAAATCACAAACGATGTGAACGCGTGGGGTACGCAAACGCGTGGGATCGTTTGTGCGAAAGGCTCCATTCTAGTGCCACTCCTGTGCAACTCTCTGTTAAATTTATTTTTTCACTATACATGATCGACGTGTTCGCGTCAGTGACGCTTGCGCGTCGTATGCACGTTTTTTTGATATATATATATATAGCTATATATATATATATATATATATATATATATATATATGAGGTTATCAGCAGCATGATCAGAAAATTAGTAAGAACTCAATAAAAATCAAATAAGAAAATTACTACTACGAAAAATAAAAATAGCTAAGGATACGAAATTATCAGGTTGCCTCCCGACAAGCGCTTCTTTATCATCACTAGCTTGACGGTCAGCTCCTCTAAGGAGGAGGATCATAGGGGATCAGCTCTTCACCCCTTACTTTGAACTTCTTTCCTGTGTCTCCATAACTTAGCTCAATATGCTCCAGAGAGAGGATTCTGATTACTGTATAAACCCATGCTGGATTGTTGGTCAATACCACCTTCATTCCTGGGGAGAAACCTTCAGTGGGAATCTTTTTGTTTCTCTATCCTCTGGGTACTTTCTTCTTTTTGGGAACCTCCTCCTTGGTAGATAATGCATTCCCAATACCAAACTTAGGTTTGATATTAGGAGGAATTTTATTGACTATTACCAAGGGAGGTTTGAGCTGCAGATTCTACTGTGTATCATCAGGCGGTTTTTGAAGGTTTGGATCAATAAGCTCAGCCTGCACGCACCTCTCTTTTTCACTTGTTGGATGTATATCTTTGAAGACATGAAAGACCATTTTCTCATTATGCACTCTAAGCACTAATTCACCCACTTCTACATCAATCAGAGCTCTTTCAGTGGCTAGGAATGGTCTTCCTAGAATTATAGAGACATTCTCATCCTCCCCTGTGTCCAGAATCACAAAGTATGCTGGGAGGAAGAACTTACCCACTTTAACCAGGATATTCTCCACTAATCTGTATGCAGGCTTCATAGATTTGTCTACCATCTGTAATGCTATCTTTGTGGGTTGGGCCTCTTGGATTTGCAGCTTCTTCATCACAGATAAGAGCATTAGATTTATGCTTGCCCCCAGATCACATAAGGCTTTCTCAAAGGTTGTGCTCTCAATGGTGCATGGAATTTGAAAGCTCCCTAAATCTGGCATCTTCCTTGGCAAGTTATTCTGAATGACAGCACTACATTCCTTAGTTAGGACTATTGTCTCATCTCCCTTTAAATGCTTTTTCTTTGACAACAGCTCCTTCATGAACTTGACATAGATAGGCATTTGCTCCAAAACCTCAGCAAAAGGAATATTGATTTGTAACTTTCTGAAGATTTCCAAGAACTTTGAGAATTGCTTGTCCTTGGTCTCCTTTTGAAGTCTTTGAGGATACGACATCTTAGGCTTGTACTCAGGAGCCTTTGGCAGTGTAGGATAAGTGTGAAGAGAGTCTGGGAATGGGTTGTCTGCACGCTTTGGAGGGGCGTGCTCTACTTCTTCCTTCTTCTTCTCTGGAGCTTCTTTTTCAACTAACTCTTCTTTAACCTTGGTCTCAGAGCCAGCTACTTTACCACTCCTCAATTGAATAACCTTGCAATCTTCTCATGGGTTCACCACTGTATCACCTTGAAATGTACTTGCAGATCTCTCAAGTATTTGCTTGCTCAGTTGGCCCACTAGCACCTCTAAATTTCTAATGGAGGCTCTGGTTTCCTGTATAACTTGTGCTTCCGTACTTGCCACTTGTCCACTTATTACGGAGATAGCCTTCCATTCTTCTCTTGGATTTGGAATTGTGTTACTAGGAAGGCTATTAATGGTTCTCTGATCAATTTCATTAACTCTGGTGGCTATTTGACCCATTTGAATCTCCAGGTTCTTGATGGATGCTCTGGTTTCCTGTCTAAAACCTGTCAATATTGCTTCCAAATCATTGTTCTGTTGGAAACCGCCCTAAGAATTATTGTTGAAGTTTTGAGGTCTCTGAGGTTGATCCCGCCATCCAAAATTTGGGTGATTTCTCCATCCCTGGTTGTATGTCTTAGAATATGGGTCATTGTTGGGATTTCCAGGACCACTCCCCATGTAATTCACCTGTTCAAAAGAAGGTTGAGCATAATCATAATTATCATTTTGCACAAAATTACCTGCAATGTTATAGGAGACTTCCTGTGGTAGATTTTGGGTGTTGATAGTTGAGACTTGCATGCCACCCATATGTTGAGTAAGTAGATTTATTTGCTGAGACATAAGCTTGTTCTGAGCAAGAATAGCATTGAGAGCTTCCACTTCCATAACACCCTTCTTCTGAGGAGCCTTAGAGTTCACAGTATTCCTGTTATATGAGTATAAATATTGGTTGCTAGCAACCAATTCAATAAGCTCAATATTCTCCTCTGGTGTCTTCTTCTTATGCAATGAACCTCCTGCAGAATTGTCTAAGCACATCTTGGACATTTCACCCAAGCCTTCATAAAAGATGTCTAGTTGAGTCCATTTGGAGAACATGTCCGGAGGGCATTGCCTAATCAGTAGCTTGTTGATGTTAGGATTTTTGCTAGTAAAGAATTTGTAGAAATATAGTCGTGTTGTGAGTATAGATTCTAAACCAACAGAAAATTCCTTCGTACAAACGTTTTGGTTGTCACAAGTAATAAACCCTTTTAAAATTGATAACCGAGTATTCAAACCTCGGGTCGTCTTCTCAAGGAATTGCAGGGAGGTATGTTCTTATTATTGGTTATGGGTTTTGTAAATTGGGGTTTTGAAAGTGGGGAACAAGTAAATTAAAGGACAAATAAAATAAATGATTGACTATAAAATAAACTCTTGGCAAGATATGAAAATTCGGAAGTCCTATCCTAGTTACTCCTATAAGAATGGAAGTTAATCCCACTTAGTTAACCTTTGCGTAAGCAAGGGAAAGTCAAGTGAACCAATTGGTTAGATTTCCCAAGTCCTAGCCAACTCCTAAGGAAAGACTAGAGTTAGTGGAATTTCAGTTAATTAGTCGTCATAACAATCAATCATGAATAGTTGATAACTCAAGAGCTTCCAGCCAAAAGGGAATAAAATCTACTTGAATGAAAATAATTTGGATAAAGCCCAAGCGTCAATAACATGAATTAGAGAAAATAATCATAAGTCTAAAATAATTCAAATTATATTAATTAAGAAAATCGCAACATGAATGGCTCATAAGTCAAATAGGCAACATATGTAATACAAGCATTAAATTATCTGAGAGTAAAAGAGAAAATAAATAAAAACAGGAACATTGAACCTGATATGAAGATGAAATAATCCTGAAGTGAAAAGAAATCCTAATCCTAAAATAAATTCTAATCCTAATCCTAATCCTAAGAGAGAGGAGAGAGCCTCTCTCTCTAAAAACTACATCTAAAACTAAAAATTATGAGTTATGATTAGCATGAATATGAATGGATGCATTTTCCCGCTTTATAGCCTCTAATTTGTGCTTTCTGGGCCAAAAACTGGGTCAGAAACAACCCAGAAATCACTAATTTCAAAATCTGGTACGTACAAGTCGCGGGAAAGTGACGCGGAGGCGTCATCTACGCATTTGCATGGAATGAGATTCGTAGATGTGACGTGGATGCGTCATCCACGCGTTCGCGTTGCTTAACTTCGAGGCAGCTATAACAAATTATATATCGTTGCGAAGCCCCAGATGTTAGCTTTCCAACTCAACTGAAACCTTGTCATTTGGACCTCTGTAGCTCAAGTTATGACCATTTGAGTGTGAAGAGGTCAGGCTGGACAGCTTAGCAGTTTCTTCAACTTCTTGTATTCCTTTCACTTTTGCATGCTTCGTTTCCATCCTCTGCCCCATTCATGCCCTGTAATCCCTGAAATCACTTAATACACATATCAAGGCATTGAATGATAATAAGAGAGGATTCAAATAAAAGAAAATAAAAGCCAAAGAAGCATGTTTTCAATCATAGCACAAAATCAGGAAGGAGAATGTAAAACCATGCAAATCATATGAATAAGTGTATGAAAGATTGATAAAATCCACTCAATTAAGCACAAGATAAACCATAAAATAGTGATTTATCAACCTCCCCACACTTAAACATTAGCATGTCCTCATGCTAATCTCAAGAGAAGCTATAAAGGAGTGAAGAGGAATGATAGAGAGTATGCAATGCAACCTATCTATGTGAATGCAACTACATGCAAAATGTTTCTACCTACTTGGTTGAAAGTGAATAAGTTCTTCAAGACAAATATGAACCGGATTTCACTAATTCAAATTACAAAATACAGTACAATGAACTTGCAAGAAGAAGATAGCTCATGAAAGCAGGGAACATAGAATTGAGCACTGAACTCTTACTGGTAGTGTATATCATTCTAACTCTCAAGTGTCTAGGGTCAATTCTCTCAATTCTCTACTAATCTTGCTTTCTATAGCTTGCTCTTCATCTAACAATCAACAACAGTTTAATGCACCAACACACAAATCAAGAGGTATTTTAAGGGTTGTAATGAGGTTAGGGTCAATGTAGGATTGTATTTGGCCAAGTGGACTAAAATCTGAATCCTTAATTAACATAAACTTTCCGCCTAACTTAAGACAATCCATTTAATTAAAATTCAAAATCTAACTTCCCATTAACTGTGTTTTCCACATATTCATGCATCCTCAATTTGAGTTCAGAACATATGCATTGATACCAACACTTACTTTGGGACATTTTGTCCCCTTTTATTATTTGCTCTTTTCTTTTTCTTTTTTTTTCAATGCATATGATTAAAGTATTGAATGCAATAATATGTGCTCAACTATTATTTTGCACATTTTCACTAAAATATACAACACCCAATTATTCAAACCAAATATTTTCAAACCTAACTTCCCCACACTTAAATCATGAGCACTTTTACTAGTCTAAGCTAACCAAGGATTCAAATTAAGGACATTATTGTTTTCCGCTTAGAGTTAGTAATGAGCTAAAGTAAAGAACAAATGGGTATATTAGGCTCAAATTAGTTTGCAAAGGATAATGAAAGGGTAAGGCCATATGGGTATGTAAGCTTAGTGAAACAAAGGCCTCAATCATATTAGTGCATGCTGATAAACCCCATTTGTAGGGTTTATCTTGTGCTTGATTTAAGGGATTTTATGACCTTTTACCCACATTTATCCATTGAAATAGCATGGTTTTATAACTTCTCCTTTAATTGTGCTTAAGAGTGAAAACATGCTTTTTAGGACTTAAAATAGCTAAATCTAATTCTCCTTGATTCCATTAGATGCCTTGATATGTTTGTTAAGTGATTTAATGTTTAGGAGGCAAAGATTGGATTAAGGGAATGAAGAAAGAAAGCATGAAAAGTTGGAGAGCTCATGAAGAAATGAAAGAACCGGAAAGCTGTCAAGCCGACCTCTTCGCATTTAAATGACCATAACTTGAGCTACAGAGGTCCAAATGATGTGGTTCCAGTTGGGTTGGAAAGCTAACATCCGGGGCTTCGAAACGATATAAGATTTACTATGGTTGAACTGGGCATGGTGACGCGTACACGCATAGTACGCGCACGCGCCGTTGCTGCCACCTGGTTCACTTAAAGTAAAACGTGGCCAGCAAATTCTAAAGCCTTGTGGGTCAAATCCAATTCATTTTTGATGCTATTTAACCCAAGGAGTGAAGGGGGAAACACAAGTTAGTTACCAATTAGTTTTAGTTTAGCTTTTAGTTAGTTTCTAGAGAGAGAAGCTCTCTCTTCTCTCTAGAATTAGGATTAGGTTAGTTCTTAGATCTAGATCTATTTCTTCTTCTTCTCTCTTCCAATTTTCGTTCCTCTCCTCTATTGTAGTTGTAGAATTCTCCTTCTAATGTAATTCCTTTGTTTGTAGTTTGTGAATTCTCTTTTGTAGATCTACATTTCTCCTTCAATGCAATTGGTAAGTTCTTTGTTGTTTCATGATTGATTTGGTTTTCTATTGTGGACCTCTTGCTTTTGTAGTTAGATCTCTCCTTAATTCTTGCAAATTCATGTGTTTACTTGTATTGCACTCTATGTGTTTGATGAAATGTCTCTTATAGCTATTAGTTAGATTTTGTTCCTCTTGGCCTAGGTAGAGTAATTAGTGACACTTGAGTTATCTAATTCCTTTGTTGATTGGTAATTGGAGAGATTTCTAATTGGTTTGGAGTGCACTAAAGCTAGTCTTTTCTTGGGAGTTGGCTAGGACTTGTGGCTCAAGTCAATTCATCCACTTGACTTTCCTTTATTGAGTAAGGGTTAACTAAGTGGTAGCAATGAACAATTCTCATCACAATTAAGAAGAATAACTAGGATAGGACTTCTAATTTTCATACCTTGCCAAGAGCCTTTTTATAGTTGTTAGTTTATTTTCATTGCCATTTACTTTTCATGCTTCTTATCCAAAACCCCAAAACACATTTCTAACCAATAACAAGACACTTTATTGTAATTCTTAGGGAGAACGACCCGAGGTTTGAATACTTCGGTTTATAATTTTAGGGGTTTGTTTTAGTGACAAACAACTTTTTGTATGAAAGGATTAGTGATTGGTTTAGAAACTATACTTGCAACGAGAATTCATTTGTGAAATTCTAAACCATCAAAAATCCAATCATCACATGCATACATCAAACAATGGAAATATAGAATTAAGCAAGACAAAGATCACAATTTTAGAGAGAAAAACACACACCAAAAATAAAATATTGGTTGATAAAATGCAACCAATCAAATAGGCTCAAAATCTCCCTGGTTTTGTGTGTTTGAGCTTTAAACCATGTTCCAAAATAAGATTTCTTCAAACAAGTTTTTCAAAAAGTTTTATTCAAATTAGTGAAATACTATAAAAATTTCTTGAAAAAGAAAATATTACTTTAACCAAGTGGTAAAATATGCACAAAATCAAACTATAATGCAATCAAACATGCAAATGCAACAATGAAAAACAAAAATTGGTGTTGAGAAGGGACTAACTAACCCATGGAGATCGGTATCGACCTCCCCACACTTAAAGATTGCACCGTCCTCGGTGCATGCTGAGATGTGCAAGTGGACGGGCGGTTCCAATTGGCGCCTTTCTCCAAAGATCATGCAGATGGACTTGTCTGTCTCCCCATGTAAACGTCTTCCAGTTCCCTTCCAGGTGGCCATCCTGAAAGAAAAAAAGGGAAGAAAAGTAACCCAGGAATAAAGATAAGAAAATAAATAAAGTATGGGTGGGTTAATGCCAATTGATAAGGGTCTCATTTACATGGAAGCTTCAACATGTAAGTGATAAAATAGTAGAAGCACATGGCAAATCAAGAGTGCAAAAATTTGCAACATAGGGGAAGAATGTGGGTAATGAAAGACAATATAAATTCATGTCAATGTAAAATTAATACAAGTATCATAAAAGATTAACATTGATTTAAATAATATTACCCAACAGTGTAAAACAAGTCACTGAGCACCAAGATAATACCAGAAAAGACACAACAGTTGAATATGAACAAGTAACACCGATGGAAAAATAATAAATTTAGAAAAGAAAAGAAAAATATGCACAAAATTAAAATGCAATGAATGAAATATGCAAATAAATTAAGAAAAATAGAATGAAGGTGAAAAAGAATGAGAAGTGAAAGAAAAAAGTAAGAAAGAAAGAAGAAAAGATAGAAGAAATTAGGATTAGAAAAGAAAAGATAAGATAATTGGTACTGATTTGGATAAGCTGTACGGCGCAGGCGACGCGGACGCGTGGTGCACGCGATCGCGTGGGGTGTGATGAATTCAAGGGACGCTGACACCTAGGGCACGCGGACGCGTGACTCGATTTGTGCTAGTGGTGCGAGAGTAGCCTCGCGTGCGCACAACTCTCTGTTTAAATGCATTTTTGCCAAAAATCTAGGGTGACGCGGTCGCGTGGTTGACGCGATCGCGTGGATGGCCTAAATTTGAAAACGGCGCGGACGCGTGGGGCACGCGTACGCGTGGCAGGGTTTGTGCTTCTAGCACGAGTCCAGCCCAATTGTAGCTCAACTTTCGGCCATACACCCTTTTTACATCGATTTCAGGGCACGCATTCGCGTGGGTGACGCGGACGTGTGGGAGGCATTTTTCCCACATGACGCGGATGCGTCATCGATGCAGTCGCGTGGATCAATCTGTGCTAAAGGCACACCTCCAGCCACGCTTTCGCGTGACTCTCTGTTCACTTTTCTTTTCTCCCTAATGCACCTGCGACGCGGATGTGTCAGCGATGCTGTCGCGTCGCGTGCGAATATTTTTTTATGCAATATGCAGAATGCAATGCTTAATATGAATGCTATGCATGATTTCAGGTTCAATAAAAATTAAAAAATAGACTAAAATTTAAACTGAAAAAAGAACGATCATACTGTGGTGGGTTGTCTCCCACCTAGCACTTTTAGTTAAAGTTCTTAAGTTCGACATTTGGCGAGCTCCTTGTCATGGTGGCTTATGCTTGTACTGATCCAGGAATCTCCACCAGTGTTTGGAATGCCAGCATCCTCCAGGGTCCCAAACAATAAGGTACGTAAAGCCCTTAGGTGAGTTCAAGAAGGCTTCAAGGCTCCCGGAGTGTTGAATGTCGGAATAGATTACAGGATCCCAAATGCTACTTTTACACCCATCTTTGTCTTGATCTGTATTTTTCCAGCCGGGTGGTGAGTAGTCTGAATTCTCACTGCAGTGACCAAACAGCTTCCGAGATCCTTTCAATTGAGCTTGACACCAATCCTTGCACCTCAAGTTAAAGTGTGAAACCTTATTGAATCTTGCATACCAACTCTGAGTGCGAGTCAATTCCCTTTTTCTCTTAAAGCTGCAAAGAGCTCTAAGCTGGCCATCTGTTTCAAGCAAACCATATTCAAGTGGAAAATTGAAGATGAAAGTCAAGGATTTTACCCACTTGAAGTTTGTGTTGGGTGGTAGTGGCCTTGGGGTTAGTGTTTTCAGTTGTTCTGCAAGCTCTACTCCCTTGTGGTCTTCCGTAAATTTCTCCACTTCTTTGCAAATTTCTTCAACTTCACCCATGTCTTGATCAAAGTCATTGATATCTTCCTCATCACTTGAGTCGTAAATAGGAGGTTGAGAAAAGTCGACCTCTGCATCATCTTCATATTCACTTGGGAAAGATTCTTCAGTCTCAAAGAATTTACTTGCGGATGTAAGTTCATTATTAAGAGAACTTGAGTGGTGACTATCATCATTAGGAAAACTTGAGTCTTGGGTAATTCCGTCTAATTCTTCATAAGATACCTGCCTTGGGGGTTGTACACTATCCTCCTTAGCATTAATTGTAATGTCTTCGACGGAATTCTCCACAACTCTGGATTTCTGCGGAGGTTCAGCATCTCCTAAATCTTCAACCAACTCTTCTTCTTCTACAATGACAGCGTCCTCTATTTGTTCTAGTACGAAGTTATGCTCTATGCTGTCCATTGGAGCTTCTCGTGTCTTTTTCACAATACATTCTTCATTAGATTCTCTACATGAAGTCATGGGAGTCTGTTGAGGGACTGAACGTCTAAAAGATAATTGATTTATTGCTTGCTCTAGTTGATGAAGGGTTGCATTAAATTGGTTTACTGATTCTTCGAGGCGAACCTATGATTCTTGGCTTGATGGATATGGACATGGTGCATAGGTGTGTGGTGGTTCTTGGGAATAGTTGGATTGGCGTTGGGGTGGATAAGGGTCATGTGGTAATGAATGGTGAAAAGAAGCTTGTGAGTGTGGTGGTTTGAAGCTATGTTGAGAGGATGGTCTCTGGGCATAGGGTGGGGCTTGTTGGTAGCTACAAGGTGGTCCACCGAATCTATCAGTTGGGTATGCATTGTAGAATGGTCTTTGTCCATGATATCTAGGATGATGTTGTTGCCTAAAGGGGTGATCAGATCATTGTGGCTCCATCCATCTTTGATTGCTTAGACCTTGATGCATAGTCCTGTTATAGCTTCCATTCCTTGCAATAAAATTAGAACCAAACTCAAAGCGAGAGGGGTGAGAATTCATAGTAGCTATCAGAAATAAGAGGGAAGAGAAGGAACAAATAAACAAGTAAAAGAAAAATATTTACAATAACCAATAATAAGGCACACATTTGCAATTCCCCAGCAACAGCGCCATTTTGACGTTAGGATTTTTGCTAGTAAAGAATTTGTAGAAATATAGTCGTGTTGTGAGTATAGATTCTAAACCAACAGAAAATCCCTTCCTACAAACGTTTTGGTTGTCACAAGTAACAAACCCTTTTAAAATTGATAACCGAGTATTCAAACCTCGGGTCGTCTTCTCAAGGAATTGCAGGGAGGTATGTTCTCGTTATTGGTTATGGGTTTTGTAAATTGGGGTTTTGAAATTGGGGAACAAGTAAATTAAAGGACAAATAAAATAAATAATTGACTATAAAATAAACTCTTGGCAAGATATGAAAATTCGGAAGTCCTATCCTAGTTACTCCTATAAGAATGGAAGTTAATCCCACTTAGTTAACCTTTGCGTAAGCAAGGGAAAGTCAAGTGAACCAATTGGTTAGATTTTCCAAGTCCTAGCCAACTCCTAAGGAAAGACTAGAGTTAGTGGAATTCCAGTTAATTAGCCGACATAACAATCAATAATGAATAGTTGATAACTCAAGAGCTTCCAGTTAATCAATTAAAGCCAAAAGGGAATAAAATCTACTTGAATAAAAATAATTTGGATAAAGCCCAAGCGTCAATAACATGAATTAGAGAAAATAATCATAAGTCTAAAATACTTCAAATTATATTAATTAAGAAAATCCCAACATGAATGGCTCATAAGTCAAATAGGCAACATATGTAATACAAGCATTAAATTATCTGAGAGTAAAAGAGAAAATAAATAAAAACAGGAATATTAAACCTGATATGAAGATGAAATAATCCTGAAGTGAAAAGAAATCCTAATCCTAAAATAAATTCTAATCCTAATCCTAATCCTAATCCTAAGAGAGAGGAGAGAGCCTCTCTATATAAAAACTACATCTAAAACTAAAAATTATGAGTTATGATTAGCATGAATATGAATGGATGCATTCCCCCACTTTATAGCCTCTAATTTGTGCTTTCTGGGCCAAAAACTGGGTCAGAAACAACCCAGAAATCGCTAATTTTGAAATCTGGTACGTACAGGGCGCAGGAAAGTGACGTGGTGGTGTCATCCACGCGTTTGCATGAAATGAGATTCACAGATGCGACGCAAACGCATCATCCATGCATTCGCATTGCTTAACTTCGGTGAAGCTATAGCAAATTATATATCATTGCAAATCCCCGGATGTTATGTTTCCAACGCAACTGGAACCGAGTCATTTGGATCTCTGTAGCTCAACGTATGACCGTTTGAGTGAGAAGAGGTCAGGCTGGACAGCTTAGCAGTTTCTTCAACCTCTTGTATTCCTTCCACTTTTGCATGCTTCGTTTCCATCCTCTGAGCCATTCATGCCCTGTAATCCCTAAAATCACTTAACACACATATCAAGGCATCGAATGATAATAAGAGAGGATTCAAATAAAAGAAAATAAAAGCTAAAGAAGCATGTTTTCAATCATAGCACAAAATCAGGAAGGAGAATGTAAAACCGTGCAAATCATATGAATAAGTGTATGAAAGATTGATAAAATCCACTCAATTAAGCACAAGATAAATCATAAAATAGTGGTTTATCACTTGTATCTCTCCCAAGCTTCATACAAAGTCTCAGCATCCTTCTGCCTGAAGGTCTGAACTTCCATCCTAAGCTTAGTCAGCTTCTTTGGTGGGAAACATTTAGTGAGAAACTCAGTAACCACCTTGTTCCAAGTATCTAAACTCTCCTTGGGTTGAGAATCTAGCCATAGCTTTGCTCCATCCTTCAGAGCAAACGGGAAGAGCATGAGTTTGTACACATCTGGGTTTACTCCATTTGTCTTCACAGTATCACAAATTTCCAGAAAACTAGAAATAAAATGATTTGGGTCTTCGTGGGAAAGACCGTGATACTGGCAGTTTTGTTGTACCAGAGTGACCAGTTGAGGCTTGAACTCAAAGTTGTTCGCAGCAATAGGAGGCACCACAATGCTCTTTCCATACAGATCCGCTGTAGGAGCGGAGAAAGAACCAAGTACTCTCCTTTGTTGTTCATTTCCATTCGGATTTGCTGCATTGGCATTCTCAGTATTAGTCGGATCCATAGTGGATTCTGCAGCCTTGTAAAGTCTTGCTTGTTGTAAACGCCGCCTGAAAGTCCTTTCAGGTTCAGGATCAAAGCCTAAGAGATGTTCTTTGTCTCTGTTCCTGCGCATAAACAAATAGAAAACAAGAAAGAATGGGAATCTCTACGTCAGAGTGCAGAGAATTCCCAGTGAGGTAACCTGTGTAAAGAGATAAAAATATTGAATAAAATAAAAAAAATTAATAAATAGGTAACACCAAACTTAATTTTAGAAATTAAGAAAAATATTAGTGCTATTTATTTATTTATTTATTTATTTATTTTATTTATTTATTTTTTTAATAAAAGAAAAAAAAGAAGAAAAACGTAACAGGGGAGGGGGAACGAAAGAAAGAAAATAGGAAGTGTAACGGAAAAGGAAAAATAAAATTTAAACGTAAAGAAGAAAAGATTTTTTTTTCAAAAATTTAAAAGCAAAATTTAATTAAAATAAAAATAAAAATGCCTAATTTAAGCAATCAAACAACTAATAGTTGTTAATCACAGTCAATCCCTAGTAACAGTGCCAAAAACTTGATGCGGTATTTTACAAACCACACTACTAACCAGCAAGTGCACCGGGTCGTACCAAGTAATACCTTACGTAAGTAAGGGTCGATCCCACGAGGATTGATGGATCAAGCAACAATAGTGTTTGATAGGATTATCTTAGTTAGGCAAGCAGAAAATGGTTTTGAGATATTCAAAGAGCATTAAACAGCAAATTTGGAATATTAAAGGTAGACAGATAAATAAGTTGAGAATAAAGTATTGAGAAAGCAGTTAAGACTTCAGAGTTATCTATTTTCCGGATTAACTTTTGTTACTAATTAATTTAATCATGCAAGATTTAATTTCATGGCAAACTATATGTGACTAGACCCTAATTCCTTAGACCTTCCTAGTCTCCTCTAAAATTCATTAATTGCCAATTCCTTGGTCAATTAATTCCAATTAGAGGGTGATGATCAATTTCTAGTTTATATGCCAAAAGAATCCTAATTATCCACAAACAAGGGGATTATATGTCACGTATCCCATTAAATACAAACAATTAAAAATTTAGTATAATATGTTTTCAAGCTGTTGTTCAAGTAAAGAGATTTTCAAGTTTTACAAGAACTTAATTAGAACATGGGTCATACTTCCGTTCCACCCATATTCATAAAATAAAGAACGAAAACAATTATTGAAATATAAATCAAGACATGAATTAAATCAAAAAGATCAAACGAATCAATCCATGAAAATAGACAGAGCTCCTAACCTTAACAATGGAGGATTAGTTGCTCATGGTTCAGAGAAGAAAAATAAGGGTTCTAGTAACAATGTCTATATCCCCTGTCTAAATGTACATAATTCCTATTTATAACTAATCCTAAAAATCTAATTATCTCGATCCTCTCTTTTCCTCAAAATCAGATTTGAATTTAAATACGAATTAATTAACAAGTCTTTCGCTGATGGGTGGGGACCACTTGATTTGTCCAATCTGCAGCTTTTAATCTGTGTTTTCTGGGCTGGAAACTGGGTCAAAACAGCCCAAAAATCGTAACCAGTATTTTCGGTATTATGGAGGCCATTTTAGTGGAGAAAGAACAGCAGCCAAGGTGCTCCAATGTGGATTCTACTGGCCAAGCATTTTCAAGGATGCAAAGGACTTGGTGTCAAGATGTGATGAATGCCAAAGGGCTAGCAATCTACCTAAGAAAAATGAAATGCAATAGAGATTTATAATAGAGTTAGAACTATTTGATGTATGGGGGTTTGACTTTATGGGGCTTTTCCCATCCTCCTACTCAAATAGTTATATAATTGTGGCTGTAGATTATGTGTCAAAATGGGTGGAAGCTATTGCCACCGCAACAAATGACAACAAGGTCGTAATGAGCTTCTTAAAAAGGAACATTTTCAGCAGGTTTGGGTTCCCAGGGCACTCATTAGTGATGGAGGAACACATTTCTGCAATAAACAAACTGGAAACACTCCTTCTCAAATATGGAGTCAAGCACAAGGTGGCAACTCCTTATCATCCGTAGACCAACAGGCAAGCAGAGATTTCCAACAGGGAGCTAAAAAGGATTCTTGAAAAAACTGTTGGAAGCTCAAGGAAGGACTGGTCTAAGAAGCTAGACGATGCTTTATGGGCCTACAGAACAGCCTTCAAGACCCCCATTGGGATGTCTCCATACCAATTGGTATTTGGCAAGGCTTGCCACTTGCCATTTGTGCTTGAACATAGAGCATTCTGGGCTCTAAAACTGTTGAACTTTGATGAGCAGGCTGCTGGAGAAAAGAGACTAAGGCAACTCAACGAGCTGGAGGAATTTAGGAGCCAAGCATATGAGAATGCAAAGATTTACAAAGAGAACACAAAAATGTGGCATGATTAAAAGATGGCAAGGAGGGAGTTCACTGAAGGACAAAAGGTGTTATCGTACAATTCTAGACTTAAGTTCTTTCCTGGGAAGCTTAAATCTAGATGGTCAGGACCCTTCACCATTATCAAAGTGTACCCCTATGGTCAGGTGGAACTTATGGAGGACAAAACATAAAGAACCTTCACTGCAAATGGCCATAGACTCAAGCATTACCTGGGGGACTCACTGGATGAAAGGAGAGTGAGCTACCACCTCAATTGAAAAAGGAAGAACGCCAAGCTAGTGGCGATAAAGAAGCACTAGTTGGGAGGCACCCCAACACTTTATATCCTTTTGATTTATTGTTTTTTTAGAAGTAGATTGTGAATATTAGCTTAGGAAGTTTAATTTTAGTTTTGATAGTTAGGATAGCTTTATGAATTATTTTGTCTCCTATTTCTAGAAATGCAACTTGATGAAGGCATTTATTGATGATGAGTAATTGGGCTAAGAACTAGCTAAAAAGCTAAGTTTGGTGTGGCCACTCACCTACTTAATCTAGGCTTACAACCATTTGGATAAACTAAATTTTGAAGAGTAATTCCAGAGATTAAGTTTGGTGTGGCCACCACCATACGAGGATCACTTAACAAGCCCAATGCCACTCAATTTGAAAGCATTGAATATATTGGTGGAGGCTTGAATGTGAATTTTAATGTGTTCAGGGGAGATTAGAAGCAACAGAATGTAAAAGAATTGGAATTACTTCTTCCCCATGAACACTTTAAAAACCCAATGATGAACCTAATTTATTGAGATGCAAATGAATTAAGTTTGGTGTCCCAAGGGACACCCATCTGTTGCAAGTCCATTCACTAGCATTAAAAAGGAATGTGGAGGACCATATTGTCATTACTCATGGGGTTCGGTTTTTTTTTCAGGAGATTGAATGGGGCCCACTTGGTTTATAGCAACGAGGTCAAAGTGTACTTGCACTTTGGAACTCAACATACGCAGAGGGCACAGTGGGATAAGGATTGGCGCCTCTTTCCACGTTAGACGCCACTCCCCAAGTGGGAAAACATTGAATTCTCTCCTTTTCTCACCATTCGAACCACACTCTCACCCCTATAAAAACCTCACTTCCCCATCTCCCTCCCACTTCAAACCCCATCCCACACACGAAAGAAACTCACACAGACTTTTCTTTCTCTCTTCTCTTTTCTCTTTTCATCCCCTTTCTCTCTATCTTTCTACTTGATTGGGACAATCAAGTCCTAAGTTTGGTGTTGGAGCAAAACTTTTGTTTTGCTTGTGTTTCTTTGCAACACTCTATTACTATCTCAGAACCTTCAAACACACTCTCTCTCTCCCCATCCAATGGCACCACCAAGGTCCTCAGTCTTAAACAAAAGAAAGACCAAAGAACGAACTTTCGGTTCCTCAAGCTCAACCTTCAATGAATACAAATTTCTCTCTGCATTCAACCAAAATCAATTCTATGGTTGGGTGAGTGAGAGGGAGATCATCCCAGAGGTTGGTTTCCAACTGGGAAGGAATGAGCACCATGAGATCAACATTGAGATTAACAACAGGGGCTGGGCACTCTTCTGTAACCCACCAAGGAAAGTAGTGGAAGGCTTGGTAAGGGAATTTTATGCCAACGTCGTGCCACAACTAGGGCAAGCTTATGGGTACATTAGCTATGTGAGAGGGAAGTCCATTGACTATAGTCCCTCTAACATAGAAAGGGTATTGATGGTGAAGAGGACAGATTCCACTCAGAGTTATGAGGAGAGGATGAAGCAACCAGACCCAGGATTTGATGAAATCCTGAACGAAATTTGTGTACTAAATGTGTAGTAGATCAATGACAAAGATGGGAAACCCAACCAGCTGAGAAGAAGGGACTTGATCCCCCAAGCTAAGGGGTGGTTGGACTTTGTGAGAAGATCTTTGATTTCTACATCCAACACCTCCGAGGTGACTAAGGAGAGAGCTGTGCTCATATACAGCATTATGAAAGGAGAGAATGTAAATGTTGGGGAGTTGATTTCCAACAACATCAACAAGATACTGAAGAGCACTAACGAAAGCACAAGGTTGGTATTTCCCAGAATCATACAAGAGCTATGTGATGCGCTGGAGTTAAGAAAGTTATTGATGAGGTGCTAGTGAAGCAAGATAAGCTTATAACTGCCAAGAAAATGGCCAAGGTGTTGGCTGTAAACTCAGTTAAGAGGGCTAGAGAGCATAGAGCTCATGCTCATGTGTCACAACAACAACAACAACAACAAGAAGAGGCTGAGGAGCAACCACATTTCCTGGCGCTTTAACCACCACAATATCAATAATACCAGCAATTTCAACAATTTCCTGAAGGAGTAAACTGGGAGCAGCTGCAAGGAGACGTGCATCAAATGAAGGGAGATTTGCATCAATTGAGGGAAGATGTCAACCAATTTCAAAATAGCCAAAGGGAGCAAGGGAACCAAGTGAATGAGAACATACAAAACCTCCAAGGAAGCTTTGAACACCTGAAGGAGCAGCAAGAACAGATCAACTGGGGAGAGTTGCAAGGCAGTCTAGGGATGATGCTAGAACATCAACTACATCAAATGAATAGCCTTACTGAATTCAGACACCTCTATGAAGCTAGAACTATAGCAAGAGGGGACTATGACTGCTATGCACAAACTAAGTTGAGCTACTTGTGCAATGCATTAGCCAACATGAAATCTCAATTATCCCACCTATATGCAGAAATTGGAGGAACTCAATGGACGGCAGGAGGAAATTGCATACCAGCACAAAGAAAATGTGAAGTCCTACATGAGAAGGCTGGAATTCTGGAAGCCCAAGGACAAGAAAGCACAAGAAGGATCCTCCCAAAAGGGTGAAGATGACTCCTCCCCCTCCAAGAAGAAAGACAAGGGCAAAGGGCCAATGAACTAAAGTTGAAGCTGCATAAGGTTGTTGAGTTCCATAGTTGACAATTTCCAAATTTCTGATTTCTGTTTAAGTTCTTATCTATCTACTTTACTTTATGTTTGAGAATAATTGGTAATGCTAGGATAATTTATGTTTTATGTTTACTTCTTTATTACTTGAAGTCTTTTGTGAGTCACTTGATATGCAAGAAAGAAAATGCAATGTTAACTTTAGTCTTTTTCAACATCAATAAAGTGTAGTTTGTTTCCATAAAAGTTGTTGTGAGTTATGCAAGAACAAGAGTAAATGAGACTAAGACCAAGATAGCTCTTTCGAAGAACAAAGAAACAAAAGACTAAGTGTAGAACCTTGAATGAACTAAAAAGAAAAGGAGTCATGAAAGGCAACTAGTCCTAGAAGGCATGACAATTAGAGGTTGAGGGGTGTTCCTTGAATATCTATAAAACCAAGAAGTAGTAAGTAAAAAAGACCCAAGACTCTGAGCATCAACTACTAGGAAGGAAAGAGAAACATTAAAAAACAAAGAAAAAAAACTCAAAAGAGTTAGAGACCCTAGTAGATGCTTGTGGTGAAGATGTGCCAAGAAGAGGCCTGGGCAAGTAAATTCTCAGGGGTGTTTCAACACCTAACACCCTAAAGCCAACTGGTTTGGGAGTGTTGATTGAAAGCCTAACTAAAGGGTTGTATTGAGACAAAACACTTAGAGTCATGGTCAATGAATAGAAAAGAAGCAAAACCAAGAATAGAATGAGCTAACTCTTACTACTTCAAGGTGAAAATCAATGAAAAGGACCCCTGATGAGCGGATAATTTATACGCTTTTTGGCATTGTTTTTAGTATGCTTTTATATGTTTTAGTTAGTTTTTATTATATTTTTATTAGTTTTAATTTAAAATTCACTTTTCTGGACTTCACTATGAGTTTGTGTGTTTTTCTGTGATTTCAGGTATTTTCTGGCTGAAATTGAGGGACCTGAGCAAAAATCTGATTCAGAGGCTGAAAAGGGCTGCAGATGCTGTTAGATTCTAACCTCTCTGCACTCGAAGTGGATTTTCTGAAACTACAGAAGCCCAATTGGCGCGCTCTCAATTGAGTTAAAAAGTAGAAATCCAGGGCTTTCCAGAAATATATAATAGTTCATACTTTGCCCGAGATTTGATGGCCCAAACAGGCGTTCCAAGTCAGCTTCAGAATTCCCGGCGTTAAACGCCGGAACTGGCACAAAAGTGGGAGTTAAACGCCCAAACTGGCACAAAAGCTGGCGTTTAACTCCAAAAAAAGTCTCTACACATGGAAGCTTCAATGCTCAGCCCAAGCACACACCACGTGGGCCCGGAAGTGGATTTTTACGTCATTTACTCATTTCAGCAAACCCTAGGCTACTAGTTCTCTATAAATAGGACCTTTTGCTATTGTATTTGGAGGATCTTTCAATCTTCGGATCATCTTTTGATCATGTTTTTATGATTGAACCCTCTTTGGGAGGCTGGCCATTCGGCCATGCCTAGACCTTGTTCTTATGTATTTTCAACGGTACAGTTTCTACACACCATAGATTAAGGTGTGGAGCTCTGCTGTACCTCGAGTATTAATGCAATTACTATTGTTCTTCTATTCAATTAAGCTTATTCTTGTTCTAAGATATCACTTGTTCCTCAACTTGATGAATGTGATAATCCGTGACACTCATCATCATTCTCACCTATGAACGTGTGCCTGACAACCACCTCTGTTCTACCTTAGATTGAGTGGATATCTCTTGGATTTCGTAATCAGAATCTTCGTGGTATAAGCTAGAATCCATTGGCGGCCAATCTTGAGAATCCAGAAGGTCTAAACCTTGTCTGTGGTATTCTGAGTAGGATTCAGGGATTGAATGACTGTGACGAGCTTCAAACTCGCGATTGTGGGGCGTTAGTGACAGACGCAAAAGAATCACTGGATTCTATTCCGACATGATCGAGAACCGACAGATGAATAGCTGTGCTGTGACAGAGCGCGTTGAACATTTTCACTGAGAGGATGGGACTGTAGCCATTGACAACGGTGATGCCCAACATACAACTTGCCATGGAAAGAAGTAAGAAGGATTGGATGAAGACAGTAGGAAAGCAGAGAGACGGAAGGGACAAAGCATCTCCATACGCTTATTTGAAATTCTCACCAATGAATTACATAAGTATCTCTATCTTTATTTTATGTTTTATTTATCTTTTAATCATTAATCCTCCATAACCGTTTGAATCCGCCTGACTGAGATTTACAAGATGACCATAGCTTGCTTCATACCAACAATTTCCGTGGGATCGACCCTTACTCGCGTAAGGTTTATTACTTGGACGACCCAGTGCACTTGCTGGTTAGTTGTGCGAAGTTGTGATAAAGAGTTGAGATTGCAATTGAGCGTACCATGTTGATGGCGCCATTGATGATCACAATTTCGTGCACCAAGTTTTTGGCGCCGTTGCCAGGGATTGTTTGAGTTTGGACAACTGACGGTTCATCTTGTTGCTTAGATTAGGTAATTTTATTTTATGTTTAAGCTTTTTACTTTTTGAAAATTTTTCAAAAATACAAAAGAAAATATTTCTATTTTGTTCTTCAGAGTTTTTAAGAATGGATTCTAGAGTTTCATGATGATTTGTTGAAGTATGGCTGGCTGTGAAGCCATGTCTATTTCCTGGACCGGAATCTTAGACTAGCATTGCAATGATTCCTGGAATTCTCATTAAGAATTTTGAACCCTTGTTTTTCTTTTCCACTCAATTTTCGAAAAAGTAAAAAAAAAATTTTAAAATCTTAAAATAAAAAATATTTTTATGTTTCTTGTTTGAGTCTAGTGTCTAATTTTAAGTTTGGTGTCAATTGCATGTCTTTATTCTTCTAATTTTCAAAAATTACATGCATTATGTTCTTCATTGATCTTCAAGTTGTTCTTGATGATTTCCTTGATCTGATCTTTAAATTCTCTTGTCTTGAGTGTTTTGTTGTTTCTTATATGCATTCTTAATTTGTTAGTGTCAATAGTATATAAACTTCTAAGTTTGGTGTCTTACATGCATTGTTTATTTGATCTTAATGGCATTTTGATTATTCCTCATCATTAAAAATTCAAATTTTTTTTAATTTGTGTCTTTTCAAGTCAATAATACAGAGAATTGAAGATTCAGAACATGCAGCAGAGGAATTACACAGAAAAAGCTGGGCGTTCAAAACGCCCAGTGAAGAAGGAAAAATGGTGTTTAAACGCCAGCCAGGGTACCTGGCTGGGCGTTTAACGCCCAAAGGGGTAGCATTTTGGGCGTTAAACGCCAGAATGGATACCATTCTGGGCGTTTAACGCCAGGATGATACAAGAGGGAAGATTTTGTTTTTAATTCAAATTTTTTTCAAGTTTTCATAATTTTTCAAAATCAAATCTTTTTCAAACCATATCTTTTCAATCATATATTTTCAAAATCAATTTCTTTCCATTCTAAAAAATACTTGACTACAATTAATGATTTGATTCAACATTTCAAGTATGTTGCCTTTTCTGTTAAGAAAGGTTTAATGTTTAAATCATATCCTTTAAATTTCTTGTTAGCCAAGTCATTAATTTTAAAAATCAAATCTTTTTAAATTGTTTCTCAATCATAACTCTTCAATCATATCTTCTTAATCACATCTTTTTCTAAATAATTTTCAATCTTTTTGATTTCTAATTTCAAAATCTTTTTCAAAAATCACTTTATTTCTTTCCCAACTTTAATTTTCAAAAATCATTCTTCAAATTTTCAGAACTTCTTCAAAATGTTTTAATTTATTTTCGAAATTCTTCCCCTCTTCTCGCATCCTTCTATTTAAGGACTAACACTCCTCCACTATCAACAATTCGAACTCTATCTCTCTTGATAAGTTCGAATTCTTCTTCTTCTACTTCCTCCTTCTATTCTTCTTTTCCTCTGACATCTCAAGGAATCTCTATACTGTGACATAGATGATTCTATATTTTCTTGTTCTCTTCTCTTTCATATGAGCAGGAGCAAAGAAAAAAGCATTCTTGTTGAGGCTGACCCTGAACTTGAAAGGACCTTGAAGCGAAAGCTAAGAGAAGCTAAAGCACTACTCTCTGTAGAGGACCTAACAGAAATCTTCAAACAAGAAGAAGACATGGCAGCCGAAAACAACAACAATGCCAACAATGCAAGGAAGGTGCTGGGTGACTTTACTGCACCTACTCCCGACTTCTATGGGAGAAGCATCTCTATCCCTGCCATTGGAGCAAACAACTTTGAGCTTAAGCCTCAATTAGTTTCTCTAATGCAACAGAATTGCAAGTTCCATGGACTTCCATTGGAAGATCCTCATCAGTTTTTAGCTGAATTCTTGCAAATCTGTGACACTGTCAAGACCAATGGAGTTGACCCTGAGGTCTACAGACTTATGCTATTCTCTTTTGCTGTTAGAGACAGAGCTAGGATACGGTTGGACTCAAAACCTAAAGAAAGCCTGAACTCTTGGGAAAAGCTAGTCAATGCCTTCTTGGCAAAGTTCTTTCCACCTCAAAAATTGAGTAAGCTTAGAGTAGAAGTCCAAACCTTCAGACAGAAGGAAGGTGAATCCCTCTATGAAGCTTGGGAAAGATACAAATAATTGATTAGAAAGTGTCCTTCTGACATGCTTTCTGAATGGAGCATCATAGGTATCGTCTATGATGGTCTGTCTGAACTGTCCAAGATGTCATTGGACAGCTCTGCTGGAGGATCTCTTCATCTGAAGAAGACGCCTGCAGAAGCTCAAGAACTCATTGAAATGGTTGCAAATAACCAATTCATATACACTTTTGAAAGGAATCCTGTGAACAATGGGACGAATCAGAAGAAAGGAGTTCTTGAGATTGATACTCTGAATGCCATATTGGCTCAGAACATAATATTGACTCAGCAAGTCAATATGATTTCTCAAAGTCTATCTGGAATGCAAGCTGCACCAGGCAGTACTAAGGACGCTTCATCTGAAGAATAAGCTTATGATCCTGAGAACCCATCAATGGAAGAGGTCAATTACATGGGAGAACCCTATGGAAACACCTATAATCCTTCATGGAGAAATCATCCAAATCTCTCATGGAAGGATCAACAGAGACCTCAACAAGGTTTCAACAACATTAATGGCGGAAGAAACAGGTTTAGCAATGGCAAGCCTTTTCCATCGTCTTTTCAGCAGTAGACAGAAAATTCTAAGCAGAGCTACTCTGACTTAGCAAACATGGTCTCTGATCTAATCAAAACCACTCAAAGTTTCATGACTGAAACAAGGTCCTCTATTAGAAACTTGGAGGCACAAGTGGGTCAGCTGAGTAAGAAAGTTACTGAACTCCCTCCTAGTACTCTTCCAAGCAATACAGAAGAGAATCCAAAAGGAGAGTGTAAGGCCATCAACATGGCCGAATTTGGAGAGGCGAAAGAGGCAGTGATCGCCACTGAGGAAGACCTCAATAGACGTCCACTGGACTCCAATGAGTTCCCTAATGAGGAACCATGGGAATCTGAGGCTCACACTGAGACCATAGAGATTCCATTGGATTTACTTCTGCCATTCATGAGCTCTGATGAGTATTCTTCCTCTGAAGAGGACGAAGATGTCACTGAAGAGCAAGTTGCTAAGTACCTTGGAGCAATCATGAAGCTAAATGACAAGTTATTTGGTAATGAGACTTGGGAGGACGAACCCCCTTTGCTCACCAAAGAACTGGATGACTTGACTAGGCAGAGATTACCTCAAAAGAGACAGGACCCTGGGAAGTTCTCAATACCTTGTACATTAGGCACCATGACCTTCGAGAAGGCTCTGTGTGACCTAGGGTCAAGCATAAACCTCATGCCTCTCTCTGTAATGGAGAAGCTAGGGATCTTTGAGGTACAAGCTGCAAGAATCTCACTAGAGATGGCAGAAAATTCAAGAAAACAAGCTTATGGACTTGTAGAGGATGTTCTGGTAAAGGTTGAAGACCATTACATCCCTGCTGATTTCATAGTCCTAGAGACTGGAAAGTGCATGGATGAATCCATCATCCTTGGCAAACCCTTCTTAGCCACAGCAAAGGCTATGATTGATGTTGACAGAGGAGAATTGATCATTCAAGTGAATGAAGAATCCTTTGTGTTTAAGGCTCAAGGATATCCCTCAGTAACCATGGAGAGGAAGCATGAAGAGCTTCTCTCAAAACAGAGTCAAACAGAGCCCCCACAGTCAAACTCTAAGTTTGGTGTTGGGAGGCCACAACCAAATTCTAAGTTTGGTGTTGAACCCCCACATTCAAACTCTAAGTTTGGTGTTGAGAGGTTCCAACATTACTCTGAACATCTGTGAGGCTCCATGAGGGCCCACTGTCAAGCTACTGACAATAAAGAAGCGCTTGTTGGGAGGCAACCCAATGTTATATTTATCTATTTTCCATTGTTATTTTATGTTTTCTATAGGTTGATGATCATGTGAAGTCACAAAAACAATTGAAAAAGCAAAAATAGAATGAAAAACAGAAAGAAAAACAGCACACCCTAGAGGAAAAGCTTGCTGGCGTTTAACGCCAGTAAGGGCAGCAAATGGGCGTTTAACGCCCAGTCTGGCACCATTCTGGGCTTTTAATGCCAGAAAGGGGCACCAGACTGGCGTTTAACGCCAGAAAAGGGTAGCAGCCTGGCGTTTAATGCCAGGATTGGCAGAAAGGGCATTTTACACGCCACTTGGTGCAGGGATGAGCTATCCTTGACACCTCAAGATCTGTGGACCCCACAGGATCCCCACCACTCTCTCTCTTCTTTACCCATTCACTAATCACCTCAATACCTCTTCCCCAAAAAAACCCCTCACCTATCAAATTCCACCATTCTCTTCACCACTCACATCCATCCTTCATAAAACCCCACCTACCCCACCATCCAAATTCAAACCACTTTCCCTCCCAAACCCACCCATAATGGCCAAACCCTACCCCCTCTATCTCTATATAAACCCTTCTTCACTCCTTCATTTTCACACAACCTAAACACTACTTCTCCCCCTTGGCCGAACCACAAAGCCCCCTCCATCTCCTCCATTTTCTTCTTCTTCTACTCCTTTCTTTCTTCTTTTGCTCGAGGACGAGCAAACCTACTAAGTTTGGTATGGTAAAACTGTTGCTTTTTGTTTTTCCATAACCATTTATGGCACCTAAGGCTGGAGAAACCTCTAAAAAGTGGAAAGGGAAGGCAAAAGCTTCCACCTCCGAGTCATGGGAGATGAAGAGATTCATCTCAAGGGTGCATCAAGACCACTTCTATGAAGTTGTGGCCATGAAGAAGGTGATCCCCGAGGTCCCTTTCAAACTCAAAAAGAGTGAATATCCGGAGATCCGACATGAGATCCGAAGAAGAGGTTGGGAAGTTTTTACCAACCCTATTTAACAAGTCAGAATCTTAATGGTTCAAGAGTTCTATGCCAATGCATGGATCACCAAGAACCATGATCAAAGTGTGAACCCGGACCCAAAGAATTGGCTTACAATGATTTGGGGGAAATGCTTAGATTTTAGTTCGGAAAATGTAAGGTTGGCATTCAACTTGCCCATGATGCAAGGAGATGAACACCACTACACTAGAAGGGTCAACTTTGATCAAAAGTTGGACCAAGTCCTCATAGACATTTGTGAAGAGGGCGCTCAATGGAAGACAGATTCAAGAGGGAAGCCGGTTCAACTGAGAAGGCATGACCTTAAGCTCGTGGCTAGGGGATGGTTGGAGTTTATCCAACGCTCAATCATTCCCACTAGCAACCGGTCCGAAGCTACTATAGACCGGGCTATCATGATTCATAGCATCATGATTGGAGAGGAAGTAGAAGTTCATGAGGTTATATCCTAAGAACTTTATAGGGTGGCGGACAAGTCCTCTACCTTGGCAAGGTTAGCCTTCCCTCATCTCATTTGTCACCTCTGTAATTCAGTTGGAATTAACATAGAGGGAGACATCCTCATTGATGAGGACAAGCCCATCACTAAGAAGAGGATGGAGAAAACAAGAGATCCCACTCATGGACATGAGGAAATTCCTCATCATGAAATCCCTGAGATGCCTCAAGGGATGCACTTTCCTCCACAAAACTATTGGGAGCAAATCAACACCTCCCTAGGAGAATTGAGTTCCAACATGGGACAACTAAGGGTGGAGCACCAAGAATATTCCATCCTCCTCCATGAAATTAGAGAAGATCAAAGAATCATGAGAGGAGCAACAAAGGCAAGGAAGAGACATTGAGGAGCTGAAGCACTCCATAAGATCTTCAAGAGGAAGAACGCCGCCATCACTAAGGTGGACCCGTTCTTTAATCTCCTTGTTCTTTATTTTTCTGTTTTTCGAAAATTATGCTTTATGTTTTATTTATGTTTGTGTCTTATGATCATTAGTGTCTTAGTGTCTATGCCTTAAAGTTATGAATGTCCTATGAATCCATCACCTTTCTTAAATGAAAAATGTTCTTAATTGAAAAAGAGAAGAATTGCATGAATTTCGAATTTTATAACAGATTAATTATTTTGATGTGGTGGCAATACTTTTGATTTCTGAATGTATGCTTGAATAGTGCATATATCTTTTGAACTTGTTGTTCATGAATGTTAAAATTGTTGGCTCTTGAAAGAATGATGAAAAAGGAGACATGTTACTGAGGATCTGAAAAATCATAAAAATGATTCTTGAAGCAAGAAAAAGCAGTGAATTCAAAAAAAAAAGAGCAAGCAGAAAAAGCCAATAGCCCTTTAAACCAAAAGGCAAGGATAATAAAAAGGATCCAAGGCTTTGAGCATCAGTGGATAGGAGGGCCTACAGGAATAACATCCTGGCCTAAGCGGCTAAACCAAGCTGTCCCTAACCATGTGCTTGTGGCATGAAGGTGTCAAGTGAAAACTTGAGACTGAGCGGCTAAAGTCGTGATCCGAAGCAAAAAGAGTGTGCTTAAGAACCCTGGACACCTCTAATTGGGGATTCTAGCAAAGCTGAGTCACAATCTGAAAAGGTTCACCCAGTTATGTGTCTGTGGCAAGGATGTATCCGGTGGTAATACTGGAAAACAGAGTGCTTTGGGCCACGGCCAAGACTCATAAAGTAGCTGTGTTCAAGAATCATCATACTTAACTAGGAGAATCAATAACACTATCTGGATTCTGAGTTCCTATAGAAGCCAATCATTCTGAACTTCAAAGGATAAAGTGAGATGCCAAAACTGTTCAGAGGCAAAAAGCTAAAAGCCCCGCTCATCTAATTAATACTGATCTTCATAGATGTTTTTGGAATTCATTGTATATTCTCTTCTTTTTATCCTATTTGATTTTCAGGGCAAGCAAGAATTTAAGTTTGGTGTTGTGATGAGCGGATAATTTATACGCTTTTTGGCATTGTTTTTAGTATGCTTTTAGTATGTTTTAGTTAGTTTTTATTATATTTTTATTAGTTTTTATTTAAAATTCACTTTTCTGGACTTTACTATGAGTTTGTGTGTTTTTCTGTGATTTCAGGTATTTTCTGGCTGAAATTGAGGGACCTGAGCAAAAATCTGATTCAGAGGCTGAAAAGGGCTGTAGATGCTGTTGGATTCTGACCTCCCTGCGCTCTCAATTGCGTTGGAAAGTAGACATTCAGGGCTTTCCAGCAATATATAATAGTCCATACTTTGCCCGAGATTTGATGGCCCAAACAGGCGTTCCAAGTCAGCTTCAGAATTCCCGACGTTAAACGCCGGAACTGGCACAAAAGTGGGAGTTAAACGCCCAAACTGGCACAAAAGCTGGCGTTTAACTCCAAGAAACGTCTCTACATATGGAAGCTTCAATGCTCAGCCCAAGCACACACCAACTGGGCCTAGAAGTGGATTTTTACGTCATTTACTCATTTCTGTAAACCCTAGGCTACTAGTTCTCTATAAATAGGACCTTTTGCTATTGTATTTGGAGGATCTTTCAATCTTCGGATCATCTTTTGATCACCTTGTTCTTATGTATTTTCAATGGTAGAGTTTCTACACACCATAGATTAAGGTGTGGAGCTCTGCTGTACCTCGAGTATTAATGCAATTACTATTGTTCTTCTATTCAATTCAGCTTATTCTTGTTCTAAGATATCCCTTGTTCCTCAACTTGATGAATGTGATGATCCGTGACACTCATCATCATTCTCACCTATGAACGTGTGCCTGATAACCACCTCCGTTCTACCTTAGATTGAGTGGATATCTCTTGGATTCCGTAATCAGAATCTTCGTGGTATAAGCTAGAATCTATTGGCGGCCAATCTTGAGAATCCGAAAGGTCTAAACCTTGTCTGTGGTATTTTGAGTAGGATTCAGGGATTGAATGACTGTGACGAGCTTCAAACTCGTGATTGTAGGGGCGTTAGTGACAGACGCAAAAGAATCACTAGATTCTATTCCGACATGATCGAGAACCGACAGATGAATAGCCGTGCTGTGACAGAGCGCGTTGAACATTTTCACTGAGAGGATAGGACTGTAGCTATTGACAACGGTGATGCCCAACATACAGCTTGTCATGGAAAGGAGTAAGAAGGATTGGATGAAGACAGTAGGAAAGCAGAGAGACGGAAGGGACAAAGCATCTCCATACGCTTATCTGAAATTCTTACCAATGAATTACATAAGTATCTCTATCTTTATTTTATGTTTTATTTATCTTTTAATCATTAATCCTCCATAACCATTTAAATCCGCCTAACTGAGATTTACAAGATGACCATAGCTTGCTTCATACCAACAATCTCCGTGGGATCGACCCTTACTCGCGTAAGGTTTATTACTTGGACGACCTAGTGCACTTGCAGGTTTGTTGTGCGAAGTTGTGATAAAGAGTTAAGATTGCAATTGAGCGTACCATGTTGATGGCACCATTGATGATCACAATTTCGTGCACCAACCCTTGAGGAACATACTTGGAGGAACCCTCAAAGATCTAGGGACTATTTGTGACATTCAAAGCATTCATGCATGTGTTGAACACTTAGTCCCATTCTTAGTTATATTGCATCTATTCAAGGTCAAGTCTCAATTCACAAAAGGACCACTCCACTCACATTGATTTGCTTGGGACAAATAAAGCTTAAGTTTGGTGTTGTGATGACTTACATCATCTACCCTTTTTCTTGCATAAAAAGGCCAATAAAAGAGGCATAATCTCATTTGATCATTGCAATTCATGCCTTAATTGATGAATATCATAGTACATTGCTTTGAAATGAGTTTGTGTTGAATTTTAGGCGAAAAAGACATCAAAAATGGGAAGAAAACAACTAAACAAGTGGGCGTGTAAAGCAGGCGTGCCACTTGGAACAAACGCCACAAAAATGTATTGGTGTGGCATGCCAGAAGCTGGGCGTGGCATGCTGGTACAACATTCCAGAGAGCAACAATGAAGACCATCGGGCGTGGGACGCCAACTAATTACCTAGAAGAGTCATCACTAGGGCGTGCCACTTTATATCGAAAGCGTGGCACGCCAGTTCCAGAATTCACTTGGGCGTGCCATTTGAGGATCAAGGCGTGGCACGCGAAGCCTAAGAGACCCACAATTGAATGGGCGTACCACTTGAGTAACATGGCGTGGCACGCTGGTACAAGAATCCAGAGAAGGGGTTGAAGGCTAATGAGGTCTGGGCGTGCCACGTGAGCAACCAGGCATGGCACGCCAGTGAACAAGAAGGCAAAGCAAAAAGCTGGGTGTGCCATTTGGTGTCGAAGGTGTGGCATGCCAGCTTAGAAAGTCCCACTAAGGCGTGCCACTTGAATGATCAGGCGTGGCACGCCAGCACTGAAGGAGGCCAAACAAAGCTGGGCGTGCCACTTGGTATCGAAGGCGTGGCACGCCAGCTCAATAATCCCACTTTGGCATGCCACTTGAACATCCAGGCGTGGCATGCCAACCTTTGGAACTAAGGCAAGTGAAGGGCGTGGCACGCCAGTCTCATGGCGTGGCACGCTGGTAGTGTTTTCCAGAGGAGGAGATAAAGGGCCAAATGAACTGGGCGTGCCACTTGGATGATGAGGCATGGCACGCCAGCAAGAGGATGAAACATTTAGAGGGGCGTGGCATGCCAGACCCTGGGCGTGCCACACTGGTACAAGTTTCCAGAAGCATGAAGATGTGGAAAATGGCCTGGGTGTGCCACTTGGTGTCGAAGGCATGGTATGCCAGGGTACTTGGGTCAATTAAAATGCCCTGGGCGTGCCACTTTGGCTCGAAGGCGTGGCGCGCCAGGGATGTGAGAGAGGAAGGCGTGCCACTTGGAGGGTGAGGCATGGCACGCCAAGCTTGAAACGAAGAGAGCGTGACACGCCAGGGGAACGCCAGTCACACCCTAGCTGGAAGATCACGTTTGTTGAGTTTCTTTTCCCTCCAAATTGTAATTTTCTTTTTACTTTTGTAATTTCCTTTATTTCTAGATCTAGGAGTAGTATAAATACCCTTGGAAGTATTGGAAACACACACGGAGATGTAGATCACTATCTCAAGGGGATTGTAGAGTTTTAGTTTTGAATTCACTTTTTACACTTCATCTCTTCCATCTTTTGTACTTTTTTTCTGAGCTATGAGTAGCTAAATTCCCTCTCATTAAGAGAGAGAGCTCTATTGTACTTGATGGATTACTAGTAAATTTCTTCTTCTCTTCATCTTCTCTTTGATTTTCTGGAAGGAATTTCGATTTTCATACTTAGTGTTCAATTATCTTGAAAAGGAGATTGAATGCAAAATGGGTTTCATGGGAACCTTGGAAAAGGAAACATGAAACCATGCTAGAAATCTCTTCTCACACTTGAGTAGAATCTGGGTTTTAGTGTTTGGATATGGTGACATATAATCCTCCCTCTACCTGGACCTACAAGGATGTGTGGTATAATCAGGGACCAAGCATATCTCTCTTCATGAGTAATTAGACCAAGGAATTGGCTATTGATCAAGATCAGAGATTTTGAGTCACCAAGGGATTGGTGCTCAATCAATAATGATTGCCAAGAGGTCAATGAGTTGCATGATTGAAGAGGATATAAGCTGGATTTAATCCAAAGAGACAATATCTCCTGATCTCAATGAATTCCCTCATTCTTATCTCTCCCATTCTTTTATAGCTTTCATTTACATTCAGCAAATTCCCATTCCCTTTTATATTCTTGCTATTTCTATTTCTGCACTTTATTGCTTTCCTTTATTCTTTTGCCATTTATGTTTCTGCTATTTATGATCCTGCACTTACAACTTATTCTGTCTAAGCTTGACTAATTCACCAATCAATTAAAATTGTTCAAATCTACCAATCTTTGTGGATATGATCCCACTCTCCGTAGGGCCTATGGAGATTAGAACTTTTTCCTAGTTGGTAAACAAAAGCAGAGTTGTCGAAGAGTGTGTGAAGAAGGCAACTGCAGAGAGAGGAAGCCAGAGGGGATCACCTTCCACTGAACCGAGGGAAGAGTTTTACTCCTAGAGGCTCACCTTTCAAGCGGGGAGGTTTTGCACCACAGAGGACTCAGGGTCAGAACAGCTTCTGAAGGCCCAACAACAACAACAACAACAACAATAATGCTTCAGGGAGAAGATTTGGGAAGAAACCTTTGAATGAACAGGCTTGTACTAGATGTGGGAGTTATCATCCTGGTGTTCCGTCTAAGGCCAGTTGGGGTCTATGCTACTCATGTGGAAAGCCGGGGCATAAAGCCTCTAACTGGCCAGAAAAGCAGAGACAGGGTACCGGGAGAGCACAGCAGCCTAGACGGGTCTTCACTACTTCAGCTATAGGGGCCGAGGGGTCCGAGACACTCATCTGAGGTAAATGTGAAATAGCGGGTCAAGTTTTAAATGCCTTGTTTGATTCTGGAGCATCACATTCATTCATTGCATTTGAGAAGGCTAGTGAGTTAGAGTTGAAGATCGTACCGTTAGGTTATAACATGAAGGTGTATAATGCCACCCATGAAGTCATGGTAACTAGGCTTGGATATTCGCAAGTTTCCTTTAGGGTCAAGCAGCGTGACTTTGTACACAATTTAGTCTGTTTGCCGATGGTAGGTCTTGATCTTATCTTGGGGTTAGACTGGTTGTCCAAGAACCACGTTTTACTCAATTGTTCTGCAAAATCAGTGTACTTTATATCGGAAGATACGGAAGGGCCGGTTGTGGTAAATAACTATTACTTGAATTCCATGATAGTGAATTGTTCGGGGGCTGAATGTCAAGGCATTCTGTTGTTAACCGCGGACGTCTCGCGTGATGATCAAAACTTAGAACAGATTCCGAGTGTATGTGAGTTTTCGGAAGTATTTCCTGATGACATTGAGAAATTTCTGCCTCATCGAGAGGTTGAATTTGCGATCGAATTGGTGCCAGGAACAGGGTTAATCTCGATTGCTCCCTATAGGATATTGCTGCTAGAGTTGGCCGAGCTGAAATCTCAACTCGAGGATCTTTTAGGCAAGAATTTTATCCAACCGAGTGTTTTTCGTGGGGAGCGCCGGTGTTATTGGTGAAAACGAAAGACGAGAGTATACGAATTTGTGTGGATTACAGACAACTGAACAAGGTCTCCATAAATAATAAGTATCCACTACTAAAGATTGATGATCTCATGGACCAGTTACAAGGGGCCAGAGTGTTCTCCAAGATTAATTTGTGATCCAGTTATCACTAGATAAGAGTGAGAGATGAGGACATCCCTAAGACCACTTTCAGAACTTGTTATGGTCACTACGAGTACAATGTAATGTCTTTCGGATTGACAAACGCTCCTGCAGTGTTTATGGATTATATGACCAGGATCTTCCGTCTGTTTCTGGATAAATTCGTTGTTGTCTTCATTGATGAGATATTGGTTTATTCCAAGACTGAAGAGGAGTATGCAGGGCACTTGAGGACCGTGTTGCAGATACTAAAAGAGAAGAAACTCTATGCGAAACTATCTAAATGCGAGTTCTGGAAATGTGAGGTGAAGTTCTTGGGTCACTTAGTGAGTAAAAAGGGTATAGCAGTAGATCCTGCCAAAGTGGAAGCAGTGATGGAGTGGAAGTGACTGACCTCAGTTACCAAGATAAGGAGTTTTCTGGGATTAGCTGGCTACTATTGGAGATTCATCAAAGGATTCTCACATTTGGCTTTGCCATTGAAGAAGTTAACCCGCAAGGATGCACCGTTTGTTTGGACTTCCGAGTGTGAGGAGAGTTTCCAAGCGTTGAAGCAGAAGTTAACTACTGCGCCTGTGTTGGTATTACCTGAACCGAATGAACCTTTTGAGGTGTATTGTGATGCCTCACTAAAGGGTTTGGGGTGCGTGCTGATGCAGCACTAAAAGGTGGTGGCTTGTGCCTCACGGAAGTTGAGACCTCACGAGGTTAATTACCCAACGTATGACCTAGAACTCACTGCGGATGTGTTTGCATTGAAGGTGTGGAGGCATTACCTCTATGGAGTTAAGTTCTAGGTTTTCTCTGATCATAAGAGCTTGAAATATCTCTTTGACCAGAAAGAACTTAATATGAGGTAGAGAAGGTGGATGGAGTTACTGAAGGATTACGACTTTGAGTTGAGTTACCATCCGGGGAAAGCGAATGTCGTAGCGGATGCGCTAAGCCGAAAATCGCTGTATGCTTCTTGGATGATGCTTCAAGAAGAGAAGTTGTTCAATGCATTCAAAAGTCTAAAGATTGACGTTCAAGAAGTGGCTGGAACTCTGTGTTTGAGCCAACTGCAGATCTCAAGTGATTTTAGATCCGAACTCCTGAAGGCTCATCAAAACGATGATGCATTATCGAAGGTGTTGTCGGCTATTGAGCAAGGAAAATAGTAGAGAGTGTCTGAGGATCAAGATGGATTATGGAGGTTCAAGGGTAGAATCATTGTGCCGGATGTAGGGACTTTGCGGCAAGATATATTAAAGGAAGCACACAAAAGCGGATTTTCAATCCACCTTGGGAGTACTAAGATATATAATGATCTAAAGGCTATGTTCTGGTGGCCTGGTATGAAGAATGATGTGGAGGAATATATCTCGAAGTGCTTAACTTGTCAAAAGGTGAAGATTGAACATCAGAGACCTTCCGGGACATTGCAGCCCTTGGAGATTCTGCAATGGAAGTGGGAGAGCATTGCGATAGATTTTGTGTTGGAATTACCGAGTACTAGGCCCGATTTTGATGCTGTTTGGGTAATTGTGGACCGACTGACCGAGTCGGCTCATTTTCTACCCATTCGGATGAACTACACTCTTGAAGAGTTAGCTCGCCTGTATATAAAGGAGATTGTGAGACTTCATGGTGTGCCTACGACTATAGTTTCTGACAGAAATCCCAGTTTCACTTCGAGTTCGAGGTTCTGGGGTGCATTTCAGAAAGCTTTTGGAACCCGTTTGAGCTTAAGTACAGCTTACCATCCCCAAACAGATGGTCAATCTGAGAGAACAATCCAAACCCTAGAGGACATGTTGAGGGCTTGTGTTTTGGACCAGCCGGTAAGCTGGGATTGGTATATGCCACTAGTGGAGTTTGCGTATAATAATAGCTACCATGCAAGCATCGGAATGGCTCCGTATGAGGCTCTGTATGGGAGGAAATGCCAATCTCCGCTGTGCTGGTACGAGGCCAGAGAGAAAGGTCTGTTAGGGCCAGAATTGATAGCTGAGACCACAGAACAAGTTAAGAAAATCAGATATAGGATGCTCACTGCTCAGAGCCGTCAGAAGAGTTACGCCGATCAGAGGCGGAAGCCCTTAGAGTTTGAGGAAGGAGACCATGCCTTCCTTAAGGTTACAAAGAAGTTGAATCCTTGATACATCGGTCTGTTTCAGATTCTGGAGAGAGTTGGACCAGTGGCATATCGGATGGCTCTATCGCCTCACCTTTCGAACCTTTACGACGTATTTCATGTGTCGCAGTTTCGGAAGTATATTCCTGATCCCAGTCATGTGTTAGAACCAGAATCAGTTCAGTTAAAGGAGGATTTGACTCTACCAGTGGCTTTGGCCAGGATTGATGACACGAGTATTAAGAAGTTACGCGGAAAAGAGGTTTCAATGGTGAAAGTGGCATGGAGCCGAGCCGGTGTTGAGGAGCACACTTGGGAACTTGAGTCAGAGATGCGAGCAGACTACCCACACCTGTTCTCAGGTAACTAAATTTAAATTTTGTGGGCAAAATTCCCATTTAGGTGGGTAGGATGTAAAATCCGGTTAATTTATGGCTAATTAACCCATAAATTAAAATATATTCTAGAAAGTGATAAATGAGGTTTTTATGGTCTAATGTGGTAGAGAAATTCGAAACGAGAATTTCGACACCAATTTTAAAGAAATCGGTCCAAGATTGGGCTGAACGGGCCAAACCAGGCCAACCAGACCCAATTTGGGTCCAAGGGCCCAGCCAAGCCCCCTTTAATGAGAGAGCTCAGCTCTCTCTTCCCTCCCAAACACAACAAACACACTGAAACACACCCATGGGAGGAGAAAGGAGAAGCAAACCCTTGGCTTGATTCAAGGTGGCATAACTTTTCGCTCCGAGCTCCGATTGATGCACCGTTTGTAGCCATGCGACCGCGGCATCAAGCTCTATAAAACTCACACAAGAAATCTTGAGGTAAGTCACAGTTTCAGTTTTGAATCCCAGCCCTTGATTTTCGAGTTCATTGGGCAAAAATGTTGAAATTGTGAGCTTCCTTGTGTTATAGGATCAAATTAGCTTGAGGGGAAAGCTTGTTCTTGTTCCCTTGATCCTTAGGTTGGTAAGTACCTCAAACCCTGGTGAAAAATTTTGAGTTTTATGGATATTGTGGCTTAGGCCTTGTATATACGTGTTTTGGTGCGTGATTGGTGGTTTTGGAAAGCTTTGGTGTGGAATCCCAAGCTTGGAAATCTGTTAGTGAGACTTTGGAAATCTTGGAAGTTGATTTGAGAGTGTTTCGGGTGGAATGGGAACCGGCCAAGGTATGGTTTCGGTTTCCTATATCTAAAATGTAATGTGGTTGTAAAAACTTAGGCTAATGACCCTAGGATAGGACTTTGGAATGTTGATGTAATTGTTGGATGATTTGGATTGAGTTGATTATATGAGTGATGATGGAAATAATGGTGAGTGGTTGTATTGGTTGATAATGTATGAACTTAGTGGCTTGTGACATGTTGTTATATTTGACAAATGAATTGGATTGTGAAAATATATGGTGATTGATAAGATTGATTGTTGTTTTGGAAATTTAGATGGGGAAAGAATAAATGTTGAATTGAGTTATGGAATGATGATTATGATATGAGACTTGGCTAAATATGATGGAATTGGGGGGATGATGATTAAAAAGGGGTTTGGAAGTGGTTGATGTTGGAATGGTTGAGTTTTGGTAGATTTTGTATGGTTGGGTAAAGGTATGTTTTGAAAATGGGGAGTTTATAAGTTTTGGTAAAAACTTGAATTTGATAAACTTCAATGGATCATATCTTGAGCAATTGTTTTTTAAATTTGATGATTTTTATATCAATGAAAAGATAATTTTATAAGCTTTAAAATTATTTAAATTTGGTGAAAATCCAAATTTTGTGGAAGGAGATATGATCGTTGGAAGTTTGGGCTAAAAATTTGAATTCTGCAACTTCTACAGAATTTGTGATTTCTGGTTGGTGTACGCACGCACAGCCCCATGCGCACGCACACTCGGCGAGGATTTGGTACTGTGCGTACGCACAACCTTGTGCGTATGCACACACGAAGACAGGGCTACTGGTGGCAGCGCCAGCACGCTCTATGCGCACGCGCAACCAATGAAGGATTGTGAGCTATACGTACGCACAAGTCTGTGTGCACGCACAGGTTGGGAATGGCATACTGGTGACGGCGCTAGCACACGTTGTGTGCGCGCCTCACCTTAAGGATTTCGCTTTCTGTGCGTACGCATAACCTTGTGCGTGTGCACACGTTTAAAATTATTTCTGGGCGTGCACACGCACACCCCCTGTGCGTACGCACGCGACCCAGTTCATTTCTAAAACTCTGTTTTCAAGCTCTTCACATTCCCAACAAGCTTGTAACCTTTCGGAATGTTATTTCAAACTTATAAACCCCCAATTTCATCCCTTGAGTCTTAAATTGATAGTAAATGCCTAGAGATTGAGAGAAGGCTAGGAGAGGGGTAACTTATGGTGGAAGAAAAGGGATGTTATGATGAATAATGATAATATAAGTTGTTGAGGAAGGTGGTGGAGTGCTGTATGTGAGACGAACCAATGGCTGAGCATGTTTTGAGCGAATGGTGGTGTATGATGGTGATTATGGCTGGTTATGTATTGTGATTTGAAAGCCGGACGGCTTGGATGAATATTAATGTATGGCTGTGAATAAATGCATATACGCTGAATTGAATCGTTAATATTATGTTTGTTTGCACTCCACCTATCTGAGATACGAGTTCCCTGGGTGAAGGCAGTGGCTAGCCACCACGTGCTCCAGGTGGATACTCAATACTCTGCTAACCCTATGTCGCAAGTGTGGCCGGACACTGTGAAAGTTCCGGATAAGCTCGCCCTCGTAAATATACACCAGTGAGGGTGTTGGATATAAATTATAATTATATGAGTGGACAACTTGAGTTGGGGATGCGCGACAGAGGGACAGTCCAATGGTTAGCTACCAGGACTTGTCGGGTTGGCTCTATAATCGACAGATGAGACACATCAGCCACTAGGACAGGCATGCATCATATGCATTATATGTGATTTGTCTGGATTCCCTAATTGACTGCATCATTACTTGCTACTTGCTTAATTGTTCTATTTGCTTCCTACTTGTGCATTTCTTTGTTTGATACCCTTGTGCTTGCATTTGTTACTATTGGCGGTTGGGAGGTTTGCAGGATTTGGAAAGGGGATATATAGTTAGACCAAAGATCCTTAAGTTAGTTGCCTATTTACATTTATTATGGTTTAGTTATGTTTATACGCTTTGATTATAATCTAGAAGTTCTAGGATTGCCTTCGGCTTTCCCAGGACATTACATGTTAGATATTTGGGCACTGTTACCATGCTGAGAACCTCCGGTTCTCACCGATGCGAATTTTGTAGTTTTCAGATGCAGGACGTGAGGCTTTTCACTGAGGCATGCTGGAGACTTTTTTTTTGGCGGAGATCCTTGTATCTTGGGATTTTATTTTGGTTATTATATACCTATTTAGCTACTATATTCTCCACTGTATATGTATTTTGTATTTACTCCTCTTAGAGGTTCTTTTGGAGAAACAGGATCTGTATATTGTCTTTTGGGTTGTCTTTTGGGTTTTCCTTACTATATATATGTATGTATACTGTATGCTCGGACCGGTTATTTTCGCAGGCCGAGTCTTGAGTCTTAATACTATTTTGGCACTCTTCTGTATATCTCTTCGCTTCAGGTTGATTTTTAGCTGTTCGTTTACGTTATTGATCGAAGTGTTGCGTTTTCGGTTTATCGGTTTTGATTTACCCACTTTTTCAAAGGCTCCTAGTTAAGAACATTCTTGCAATACTATACGTACTAAATTTTATTTTAGAGGTCGTAATACCTCACCACTTCTGTCTTATGACTTAAACATAAGACTCGATGTAGTAGGGTGTTACAGTAATGTAGGTGTTAATATAGGTGTTTGTTTTTTTTTTCTTGAAGGAGATTGATAAAAAAAAATATTTGCGGATCTTTGGTGAACACTAAGTGCAAATTGTGCATATATAGCAAATTGTTGCGGTATGACCTCGTAAGATATTTCTATCTTATACTTATTTTCTTTTATATGTTTATGTTATTCTTCTGCACTTTTTTTATGTATATTGTTCTTTTGATGTAATGTTTGCCTACCTTTGAATTATCATAGCTTTTTCAACACTGTAAGTTCTTTTTTCTATTAATTGCCATTTATTTTGGATTAACCCCAATTTTTGTCAGTAGTGACTTATTTTACTCTATTATTTGTTGCAGAGGGAGAAGAGAAACATATAAGAATTGAGTGGTGTTTTTGTATTTAATGTTCCTTAAAGAGACTATCTAGATAAGCCAACTGCTAGGCTCATAAAAGAATTTGACCGCATCGAGGGTATGTTTTCTAACAACCATTTTGATGCAACAAGGTCATGCCCTGCTAAACTATTTAGCTTGAAAATGTGATCACGTTTGAATTGATCCAGAACTTTTATTGCTTGTCAAGTATCTGTACCTCAATTAAGGAGCGAAATTTCATTGATTGGAAGACTCTAAAAGCATGTATGTTATTCTAGTACAATTCCCTAAACCTTTATTATTGTTATTATCATTTTGGAATGGAAAAAAGATAGCACTATTCAAAGTTGGAATTTAAAAAAAAGTTGGAATTACTAACATAACTCCCCTCCCCCCTGATTTGGCCACATTAGAAGGAGTTTTTTAGACTTATTTATTGCTTTTATATCTATAGTATTTAATATCATAAAGAAATTTTTATTATAATTTTTCAGTTTTAATGATAAGTTGCTTATTTTTTGTTGTGTATTATTTGCAGATTTAGTATATGAGACAAGTCAAACATGAATATAAAATATGCAAGTAGATTGACATCTTTTTGATAAATATTAATTACTATTTTGTTATGATAATTATTGTTAGACAAGAATTTTATTATTTTGTTGAGAATTATTGATGAACATCTATTTAAAATACTAATTGAACTTTTTAATATCTATTTTAGTTAGAATTTTATTATTTGTTATTTTGTCTCTTTTATATAAATTTTTTCTATTGTGCACAAATTTATTTATTAATTAAAATAATTACACATGTATGAATAAAAAATTTTATTATAAATTTTATTTTTTTTGTATTTTTATTACAAAAGTAATTTTTATTTTTATTAAAAAGGCAACCCTTCTATTAGTTGCATATTTTGAATATTAGACAACATTTGTATGGTTGCATATCCAAAAGAAAAAGCAACACTTGTATAGGTTGCATATCTAAAAGAAAAGGCAACACTTGCATAGGTTGCATATCCAAAAGAAAAGGCAATGCTTTAAAAGGTTACATATTCAAAACTAATAGGCAACCCTTATTGCAAATTCAAACTTATAAGCAACACATAAAAGGGGTTGCATTTTATTGCAAATAGGCAACATTTTTTAGTAGTGGCCAAAATATGAGAAAAGACAACATTGCAAAAGTGTTGTCTCAAACACACCTTTGAAGTGTTTTTGTTTTTCAACCAAAGGCAACACTTACCAAGTGTTGCTCTCAAAAGCATTGCTTTTAAAACAAAAAAGTGTTGCCTTAATCTAAGGCAACGGCTGCATCTGCAATGTCACCCAAAAATGTTGCCTTAGGTCCAAAAGTGTTGCCATATATCAAAAGTAACCTTTTGTCATCCTTTAGACAACACTTTTTAAATGTTGCCTCAACCTGAAAATGTTGTAGTGATAGAATTCTAGGTCAACAAACACATACAAAAATAAAGAAAAAAAAGCGTAGGCCACAAAGGCTTATTGCTGCAAATAGCAAAATAATTAACTCACCGATACACAACATATGATACATTAGAATATCATTTTAAAATTCTCTAAAAACTACATGTATGCAAAAGAATGCATCAACATGAATCTTCCAAAAAGAACCATGACCTTAAAATTTTAGAAAATAGAAATTAGACAAAAAATCCCTATTTTCAACAGAATAGGTTCTAGTGAAAAATCAAGATCATTATTAATAAACAAGTAATTACATATACATATATTTGTAAAGAAGAAGAGCTACGACAAACAACAAGAAAATGTAGTAACACAGCAACAGCACGAATGCGATCAGTAACAGGACAAACACAATCAACAATAGCACAAACGAAATAAAGGAAGAATCGCAAGCAAGAACGACAATCAAGGACAAATCGCAAGCAATACTACGTACGATCAGATAACTTCTCATGCGAGTGGGAGCAAAAAACAGTGAGAGGGAATAGGATAAAAGGGTTTGCGGGAATGAGAATTTTGTGCATTCTAAATTTTTTAGAGGAATTGATTTTAATTTAGAGGGTTTTAAAATCTCTACTATTTGAAATAAAAGCTATGGCTAATAAATCTCCAAAAATGCAAAAGATAGTTGATGTGTGGAAAACAATCCAACACAAAACTCACCGGCAAGTGTACCGGGTCGCATCAAGTAGTAATTACTCACATGAGTGAGGTCGATCCCACAGGGATTGAAGGATTGAGCAATTTTAGTTAGGTGGTTGATTTAGTCAAGCAAACAACTGTTGATTTGATTGATTTGTATCCAACAGAAGCTAGATTGCATGAAATTTAAAGGAAGAGTGATAATTGACAGTAAATTAAAGGACAAAGGAAGTAAAGAGGCTGAATCTTAAATTGCAAGTAATATAAATGACAGAAGCTTAGATTTCAAGAAATGTAAATTGCTTGAATCATAAAGGGCTTTGGAAGCTGGGATTGCAGAAATTAAACAAGATAAAGTAGATGAAAATCAATCAAAGAAGTAAAAGATGAATTAAAATGCAGCATATCTAATCAGAAAAGAAGGATTGCTTGAAAAGCAAAACAGAAAGTAAATTTAGCTCAATTGCAATAACTAAAAGAGAAAGTAAAGATCTCAGGGGTTGAATGAGACTAGAGAACAAGTCTAGATCTCAATTTCTTCCTTGATCCAACAAAAAACAATTGCAGAAGAAGTAGAAATGAAAACAGTAAAAGAAACTTAGATCCAAATCACAATTCTTTGAAATTATATAGAAAGTAAATAAAGAAAGATCTTAGATCAAGAATGAAACATAATTCCTTGTATTCTCAATCCAAGATTCAAAACAAAGAAGGAAGAGTGTAGAAGTAAGAACAAAGAAGAAGAGGACTCAATTCTCTCTTCCAATTCCCCAAACCCCAAAGCTAATATCTCCCAAAGATAAAAAAGTTAAAGGTAAAAGATAAAAAGATCAAAAGGTCCCAAAAAAAAGTCCTCCTCTAAATCAAACAAACTTCTATTTATGCACTTCCTATTTTTGGATTTTAGAATTTGGAATGGGCTTTTTAATTTTGTGAAGAATTGAATTTAATTGGAATTTTGGTTGAATTTTTGATGATAGGCCACACTCCCAGTAGAGTGCTTTGTGAGTGGCAAGAACGCCGCATTTCCATTTGCTAGCCTTCCAAGTTTTTTGTGACACACTTCTTGGACACACATCAGGACAATGCTCGGTGATTTGGGAGAGTGCAACATCCATGTTGCCTTGTTGGTATGTCAAATTGGGCGCTCCAAGCTTCTGACCGTGTCAAATTGTTGCACGCGTCTAGCTCCTTGGCCAAGCAATAGCGCTCAGTGAACACCAAGAGCGCAACATCCATGTTGTCTTGGTGACGTCCCAGCTTCGAATCTCGCTGGATGTACTTCAGCTAATTTCCTTGTGAAATAAACAAAGGCAGCGCCTCCCCCTTGAGTGCAAGTCCCTGGTTTGAATCCTTGCTGAGCCCTTTTGCCTATTTTCCTTGTAAAGGATTGTAGCACTCCTTCCTTGCTTTTTTGTGGAGTTCCCCGGTTCGAACCTTTGCCAAACTATTTTGGCTCATTTGTTTTTGCATGTAGCGCTCCGCTTGTTCCCTTGCTCATGGGTTCGATCCTTGGTGGCTTCATTAGCAAATATTTCCCCTTGAATTAAATTGGAATGGAGCCCGATAAAGTCATTTGTGTTAACCAAGCATTGTTATTTTTCCTTGCTTCTTTGGTGCTCGGTTAACAAGGAGAGCATAGCATTCCTTGCTTTGCTTCCTTGGCCTTGAGTAGGGCTCTCATTGAGAGCGCTGAGCTCTTTGAGAGAGCGCTATAGCTTTTCCCTTGATGTGCCACGCTTTCCTTCTTCTATAGGCCACACTTTTCTTCTTCCTTAGGCCACACTTTTCTTGTTTCTTTCTCTTCTTCACCTACAAGTAATCAAAACAACCAATCAAAGTATCACCAAATTCGCAAGTTTCATAAATCATTCAAAACTCAACTAATTTTAGCTTAAACCTCATGATTTAGTGTCAAATAAAGGATGGTTGATTGATTCAACAAAACCATGCAATTCCATTCTAAACCACTTACTTATAATGCAAGAAAGTGCATAAAACCTAATGAAACAAGTGAAAAATACTTGAAAAGCTAGCATAAGATGACTTGTCATCACAACACCAAACTTAAACCTTGCGTGTCCCCAAGCAAGCATCAAACATAAGAGAAAATGAAATGAAACAGAGAAGTATGCATATCCTTATTTAGCAGACAGTTGAACTTGGTTCATGGGGTTTTATGTAGACAATGGTAGCTCATTTATCACTTTCTGCTATATAGGAAATGTTTCCTCAAAGGTTCACTAAGGTTGCTGCTATAATGCTTTGCTTTTGCTTGATCCCTTGCTAGCTTTTCCTTTCTTATTTTGCTTAGAGAGCTTATTACTCATTGAAGGCCTGGTGGCAAATGTTGCCGCAGCCTTTGGCTTATTCTTGCTCAACATTTCTTCACCACAGACACATGACTCACATTTTCTTCCTAGGAGCATTGATGCCCAGCATCTCTTCGGATTACTAAGTGTTTTGTAGCTAGGTTGCTTTTGATAATGGACTTTTGGTTGGCAATCCCAAATCAGTTGATCTAAGTGGCCAAGTTTCAAAATACTCCTCAGAACCTACTTGTCCAAGCATATCCTAGTACACAAATACCACAGGCATATGTCCTAGGGTCCAAGCTATTGGTGTCTAGCCTTATTGTTTTTTTCTTTGCCAATTCTTGGCTTTTTTTTTCTTTCTTTTCTTTTTGCTTTGATTCATTCTCAAGGGATTTCTATTAATAGCAGACTTTGTAGCAGCAAGCTAGTTCATACTTCAAGGAACATGTCATTATGCAGCATTTATTTCATGAGCTATTCATTAAATCAAGCAAATACCACCACTAACTTTCATTCAAACTTCTACACATTGGACATTCACTTTCTAAATCAAACATTTTCCTTTTATTCAAGCAGCAGGGAAACAAAACAAAATTCAAGCTAATGATGGATGACATACATTATGCAGATCAGCATTCATAGCAAGCATTTCTACTTACAACTAAATGAACACTTTACCCAAACATATACGGATTCCCAATTTAAAATATTTCTCAGCAATAGGGATTAGATGCAAATACAACCTGTTGGGTTGCAGCTTTTCATTTTTTCTTCTGTTGTGTCCCTTTTGAGTCCTAATGCAGACTGTCTTCAATTATTGGCTGTTTTCTTGCATAATCCTCAAAAGTTGCTTGCTTCTTAAGCCCTTAAGCAAATGGTTAGTTTGCATGAATTGGGTATGGCTTTTGAACTTACTTTGGTGTGTGAACACCAAACTTAGTCCCTTGCCATGGTTTCTTATGCATCAAGTTAGCCATATGTAAAACCCCTTTTTCCCTGCTGAAGGTTACAAAACTAAAAACTAGAAGACAAACAATGGTTCAATGGTTTATCTGATTGCTTGGAGCTAGCAACCCTTTATGTAGGAGGTGAGAATGTGTTTTCAAATGAGATTTTTGGTGGAACACCAAACTTAGCATCCTTCACTCTTCCTCAAATTATTTTGGTGTGAAACACCAAACTTAGCTCCTTGCAATACGGATAGAACCACTCAACCTTTTTATTGGAATAGCTATGAAAAGAAAACTACCTCAGGTTGGGTTGCCTCCCAACAAGCACTTATTTATTATAACTAGCTTGACATCCTCCATTCTTTGATCATGGAAGCTGAAAATCCTGTTGTCTTAGATTTTCTCCTCTTGCTGTGGGCTTCCTTTCCGCTATCTCTTCTTGTGGAACTTCTCTGTGGTGTTTTTCTTGGATAATGGCTCCTTTTTCCATATCCTTCTCACTTTCCTCTATGATTGCTTTCCACTTCTCCCACTTTGTAGCCTTTTCCTTGTCTTTTGGGTTGTCTTCAGTGGCCCTAGGGAGGGTAGTTGCCTTCTTCTCACTCAGTTCTGAAATGTATTTATCCACTTGCCCCAGTTTTCCTTAAAGACTTCTGAGTGCTGCTTCTTGGCGTGTGTATGCCAAGGTTTGTTCGTTCATGAGCTTCTCTATTATTATCTCTAGGTTAGAGATTCTTTGAGAGCACTGAATTAGTTATGGTTGTGTGAACTGAGATGGTTGATGAAAGTTGTTTTGGAAAAATTGTGAAGTGAAAGGGGGTTGGAGGTTTGTGTGTTGTGGTGGTATGTAATGGGTGTTATTAGTAAGGTTGTGGTTGTTATTTTTTGTGATGTTGGAGCAGTTATGATTGCAGTTCTTTAGTCCTTGATTTTGGTGCTCACCCCTCCTCAAGTTGGAATGAGTCCTCCAGGGTGGGTTGTACACATCACCCTGAGAATTATGTTGGAACAAGCTTGAGGTATTGTTTAGAGAGTGTACTTTCTCAGGACTTCGTTGCTGATAGTTAATTGCTCCAGAATCTTTTTCAGATTGATTCCATCCATGTAAGGTTTGAGATTGGCTTTGTGCATTTACTACAGCAAATTGCAGCTCATTGATTTTTCTTACTATCAGCTCCATTTGTTGTTGAAGTTGTTGGTGCATCTACTTGTTTTGGGCCATGATTGCATTTACTCCTTCAATTTCCATCACTCCCTTCTTTTGTGTGAATGGTTGTACTTCTACCTCTAACTTACTGAATTTCTAGGGTGGGTTGAACTTGGCTAGAAATTTACTCACTAGATCATCCCAGCTAGTGATGCTTCCTTGTGGGAAGGTTTCAAGCCATTGAGCAGCCTCACCCCTCAATGAAAATAGGAACATCAATAATTTGCATCTGTTTGGATGCACCCCATTGGACTTCACTGTGTCACAGATCCTTAAGAAAGTAGATAAATGCTGATTTGGATCTTCTTGTGGACTTCCTCCATAGGAGCAGTTGTTTTGTACCAGGATGATGAGCTGAGGCTTTGATTCCAAGTTATTTGCATTGACATTCGGGGTAAGGATGCTACCCCACAACGCCCTGGATTAGGAGTAGTATAAGAGACCAACACCCTCCTTGCAGGTTGAGCATTGTTGGCTACTTCTTCCTTATCCTCCATGTCCTACGCAATCACAAACAATCCAAATGGAAACTGGAGATTCTCATGCCAGAATATAGTTAGAGGGTTAGTTGACACAATGTGTCAAACAGTTAATAAGCTTGAAAGAGAAATAGAAGAGAATTGCTTCTGTCATGCAAATAAACAGAAGAAACATACAAAACCAGAAAACCAATAACACTTCACTCTATTGCTAGAGTGAGGTTTTGGTTAGCTTAAGCAAAAATTCAAACAGATAGTGTGTTAGTCAAAAATTAAAGAAAAAGAAAAAAAAGTGCTTAATCTAGACCACCACCTTACTTAATCATTGTCAATCTAATCAATCCCCGGCAACGCACTAAAAACTTGATGTGTGGAAAGCGATCCAACACAAAACTCACCGGCAAGTGTACCGGGTCACATCAAGTAGTAATTACTCACATGAGTGAGGTTGATCCCATAGGGATTGAAGGATTGAGCAATTTTAGTTAGGTGGTTGATTTAGTCAAGCAAACAAGTGTTGATTTGATTGATTTGTATCCAACAGAAGCTAGATTGCATGAAATTTAAAGGTAGAGTGATAATTGACAGTAAATTAAAGGACAAAGGAAGTAAAGAGGTTGAATCTTAAATTGCAAGTAATATAAATGACAGAAGCTTAGATTGCAAGAAATGTAAATTTCTTGAATCATAAAGGGCTTTGGGAGCTGAGATTACAGAAGTTAAACAAGAAAAAGTAGATGACAATCAATCAGAGAAGTAAAAGATGAATTAAAATGCAGCATATCTAATCAGAAAAGAAGGATTGCTTGAAAAGCAAAACAGAAAGTAAATTTATCTCAATTGAAATAACTAAAAGAGAAAGTAAAGATCTCAAACTAACTTCTATTTATACACTTCCTATTTTTGGATTTTAGAATTTGGAATGGGCTTTTTAATTTTGTGAAGAATTGAATTTAATTGGAATTTTGGTTGAATTTTTTATGATGGGCCACACTCCCAGTAGAGTGCTCGGTGAGTGGCAAGAGCACCGTATTTCCCTTTGCTAGCCTTACAAGTTTTTCGTGACACACTCCTTGGACACGCATCAGGACAATGCTCGGTGATTTGGGAGAGCGCAACATCCATGTTGCCTTGTTGGTGCGTCAAATTGGGCGCTCCAAGCTCCTGACTGTGTCAAATTGTTGGGTGCGTCTAGCTCCATGGCCAAGCAATAGCGCTTGGTGAACACCAAGAGCGCAGCATCCATGTTGTTCTGGTGAGGTCTCAGCTTCGAATCTCGCTGGATGCACTTCAGCTAATTTCCTTGTGAAATAAACAAAGGCAGCGCCTCCCCCTTGAGTGCAAGTCCCTGGTTTGAATCCTTGCTGAGCCCTTTTGCCTATTTTCCTTGTAAAGGATTGTAGCACTGATAAACTCCATTTGTAGGGTTTATCTTGTATTGATTTTTGGGGATTTTATCACCTTTTACCCACATTTATTCAATGAAATAGCATGGTTTTGTATATTTTCCTTTAATTGTGCTTAAGAGTGAAAACATGCTTTTTAGGTCTTAAAATAGATAAATTTAATTCACCTTGATTCCACTAGATGCCTTGATATGTTTGTTAAGTGATTTCAGATTTAGGAGGCAAAGATTGGATAAAGGGAATAAAGGAAAAGCATGTAAAAATGGAGAACTCATGAAGAAATGAAGGAATCGCAAAAGCTATCAAGCTGACCTCTTCGCACTTAATTGGCCATAACTTGAGCTACAAAGGTCCAAATGATGCGATTTCAGTTGGGTTGGAAAACTAACATTCGGGGCTTCAAAATGATATAAGATTTGCCATAGCTGCTACATGTATGGTGACACGCACACGCACTGTATGCACACCTGTCGTTGCTGCCATATGATCCACTTAAAGCAATACGTGGCCAGCAAATTCTAAAGCCTTGTGGGCCCAATCCAACTCATTTCTGATGCTATTTAAGCCAAGGATTGAAGAGGGATGTGGAGGTTAGTTACCATTAGTTTAGTTTTAGCTTAGTTTTGGAGGGAAAGTTAGTTTTAGAGAGAGAAGCTCTCACTTCTCTTTAGAATTAGGATTAGGACTATGTTTAGTTCTTAGATCTAGATTTTAATTCATCTTCTTCTACTTCTATCTTCTCAATTCCTTGTAGTTACATTCATTCTTCTTCCATTCTTTTGTTGTAATTTCCTTTCTGTTGTTCTTATGTTTTGTTGTAGATCTACTATTGTTTCTTCCATTTTCTTTCATTTCAATAAGAGGTAATTCATGTAGATCTTGTTTCCTTTAATTGTTATTGTTAATTCTTTACATTTGATTGTTGTTAGAATTAATTCTTGTTGTTGATTTACTATGCTTTTCCTTTGTGCCTTCCAAGTGTTTGATAAAAGGTTTGGTTGGATTTTAGAGTAGAGTTTTATGTTCTTGGTTTGGAAAGGTAACTTAGGAACTCTTGAGTTGCTAATGTCCAAGTAATTGATGATTGGGATCCATTGACTCTAGTTCTCACTAATTGAATTAGTGGAGAGTTAGGACTTATGGACTATGATTGATATAGCTCATTTGACTTTCTTTTACTATTAGTTAGAGGATGATTTAATGAGATTAATCCTTGCCAATTATCATATTGTGGTTAGTGATTAGGATAGAGATCCTTGACCACCAACCCTTGCCAAGATCTTTTTAGCCATTAGTTTACTTTTTGCCATTTATCTTTCATGTTTCTTATTAAAACCCCAAAAATAACTCACAACCAATAACAAAACACTTCATTACAATTCCTAGGGAGAACGACCCGAGGTTTGAATACTTCGGTTATTAATTTTAGGGGTTTGTTACTTGTGACGAACAATCTTTTGTATGAAAGGATTATTGTTGGTTTAGAAACTATACTTGCAACGAGAATTCATTTGTGAAATTCTATACCATCAAAAATCCAATCATCAAGCACTCCTTTCTTGCTTCTTTGTGGAGTTCCCCGGTTCGAACCTTTGCCAAACCATTTTGGCTCATTTATTTTTGCACGTAGCGCTCCTTTTGTTCCCTTGCTCATGGGTTCGATCCTTGGTGGCTTCATTAGCAAATATCTCGCCTTGAATTAAATTGGAATGGAGCCCGATAAAGTCATTTGTGTTAACCGAGCATTGTGATTTTTCCTTGCTTCTTTGGTGCTCGGTTAACAAGGAGAGCACAGCATTCCTTGCTTTGCTTCCTTGGCCTTGAGTAGGGCTCTCATTGAGAGCGCTGAGCTCTTTGAGAGAGCACTATAGCTTTTCCCTTGATGTGCCACGCTTTCCTTCTTCCATATGCCACACTTTTCTTCTTCCTTAGGCCACGCTTTTCTTGTTTCTTTCTTTTCTTCACCTACAAGTAATAAAAGTAATCAATCAAAGTATCACCAAATTCACAAGGTTCATAAATCATTCAAAACCCAACTAATTTTAGCTTAAACCTCATGATTTAGTGTCAAATAAAGGATGGTCGATTGATTCAACAAAACCATGCAATTCCATTCCAAACCACTTACTTATAATGCAAGAAAGTGTATAAAACCTAATGAAACAAGTGAAAATACTTGAAAAGCTAGCATAAGATGACTTGCCATCAATAATCTTTTGATTTCAAAATTTATTTGCAGGAGTTTTTTAAAACCTCCGTTAAAAGAATCCTACAAAATAACCTTTTTTTGTAGTGACTCCCAGCACCTCCCAAACTAGTTGTTTCTCTTGATCTTGATGTAGTAATCGCACTTTTTCTAACCACTAGTTTTACCCATTCCTTCTAAGAACCAGTCCCTCTGTCATACCCACTAAAATCACATAGTAACTCCCTGTGGGACCACAATTTTTCATCTGGCTCTCTACAAACGAGGTTTGATGTTTTGTTTCATTAAGAAATACCACTTTGGGGGAATAGGATCTTATGATTCCTTTGATGTTGTAAACTATGACGGGTTTTTCTGAACTCTGACAGTTCCATATTAGCATTCTCATGGTACCATGGGTGCCTTTGGGTTGGAACCCTCCCCTCGTTCAGCAATCATGTCATCAATACCTTCAAATCCCTCGAAACTACCTACAGGATACAGTGTCAATTTCCTCCTCCTTTTAACTTTTAGGACACTATGGTTGCTATCACTTGCATATCTCTTTTGGCTATGTGCTTAATTTTATGCTTTTTATTTTTTATTGGAATTCTACTTTGAGATGCTCTAAACTGAAAAGCAAGTGTTTTATTAGCCCTCTCCACCTTCTGTTTGGCCAAATTAGTCACTAGCACACTACTCTTGTTGATCTTAGATTAAACCATGTGATATATTTAAGGAAATTAATTTTTCAACCTCACTAATTCTACCCTTCTGCTGTCCTCCCATGGCTTTTCCCATACATTCTAATATTTGAATGATAAGCTTGCAAACTTTCTTAATATGCTCACAAGTGTAGGCTTTTAGCTAATGTACTCCTCTCAATTACGATCTCTGTTCAGGTTCGAGTTCATATTCTCCTTAGAGTCCTTAATATGCCAACCCACACTATCAGCCTCAAGATCTTTCCTCCACTTTACTTCTGGTTTTTGTTGATATATTGATTGTTCCAAAAATTTATTGCAGTCTCATATTTCAAGACCAAAGTACCCACAAAGCAACAATAAATTCATAGACGTTCATATTTAAGCACGATCTCAGAAACCTTCCTATCTGAGCTACCTTTCATAGTCTGCCAAAGTGTCTTGTTCACATCCAAATTCACCCCACCTTTCATTATATGATTCTCTCTGGCCTTTATCATAAATACATCCACATTAATAACTTTTTCCAATCACTTTCCCATTTTTTGGGCTGTCTTTTTTGTTTGCAGAATTTTGACATATCCCACAGTTAGATTCACATAGGTACTTTTGAATAATTCTCTTCTACAATCCTTATTTCAAGCATTTATCTTCTCAGATAGATCACATGTTGCTTGATTAACCATGAAGAGCCCCTTTTCAACCTGATTAAATCTGCCTTTTGTGTGAAGAAAAACTAAAAAACATTATTTCATTGTGGCTTAATACGCAATCCCTCAGAATGATTCCAAATTGCAGTGAATGCACCTTCAATTGTGCCTATCCCAAATCCTCTATCAGCTATAATCCTTCCTACGCGGCTTCTTTCATAGTCTTTGATTCTTGAAGGATTACTTTCGACTATTATTTTTCTATTTTAATTAATGTTTTAATTTAGTTTCAAGGATTACTTTCGTTCTTCATCTTATGAATCTGGGTAGATCGGAAGAATAACCCTTATTCTATATGTGTTCTTGTGATTCTTAGAAGAGTTATCTCACTTGAACAACAGCTTGAAAGTAAATTCCTCCTAAATTGCTAATTACTTGGACTTAACGGGATACGTGACATATAATCCTTTTATATCTGGGTAATTAGGGTTTTTGTGGCTATAAACTAGAATTGAACCTAACCATCTAATTGAAATTAAATGACCAACACATTGGCAGTTAACTAGGTTAGAGGAGACTAAATAACTAAGACATAAGGGTTTAGTCATTGAAAGTTTGCCATGAAATGAAACTTGCATGATTAAATTAGTTGGTAAGAAAACTTAATCTAGAAGAATAAACATCTCTGAAACCTTAACTGTTTTCTCTCATATATTTCACACCAATCCTATCACTTGCTTTCTTACTTTCTGAAGTACTGTTTAATACTTTTGAACCCCAAAACATCACTTTCTTCTTTCCTAACATAGTGAGTCATTCGACCATTGTTGCTCAGTCCATCAATCCTTGTGGGATCGACCCTCACTCACTTGAGGTATTACTTGGTACGACCCGGTGCACTTTCCGGTTAGTTTGTGGATCTAGAAATTCCACACCAGTCTCCCAGTAGCCTTCCTATACATGATTGGGTTAGGATGAAGTAGAGTCCCATGCCACTCCGACCATAGGGCCTTGTCAGATATCGATGGAAACTCCATCTCGTACACCTTGAGCAATACAACTTCCTGCCTGTAAATCGAATGAACATACGGTGCCCACTCAATGCTTGCGGCGGCATAGGCGGCAAGCGCATGTCGGCATGGGTAGTGGAGAGACTGAAAGAGGCCACAGTAACACGTACTCGCTGCTAGCCAAACTCGAAAGGAACCTTGCGACCAACACTCGAACGAATCTAACTCCTCCACAACAAACATAGAAGCCTGTAGATCACAATGAGTAACATGCATATTCGGGATGCCTTCTCTGTTCTTCTCACTGGCTGCCATCAGCCTCTGGGAGAAGTGATAAACCACTATTTTATGGTATATTTTGGATTGAATTGAGTGAATTTTGTCAACTATTCTCACACTTATTCATGTAAATTGCATGTTTTTAAGTTTTCTTTCTAATTTTGTGCTATGATTGAAAATATGCTTCCTAGGACATAAAATCGCTAATTTTCAATATTCTTTTATTACCATTCGATGTCGTGATATGTGCGTTAAGTGATCTCAAGTTTATATAGCAGGAATGACATAGAGGATGAAGAAGAAGCATGCAAAAGTGGAAGAAACACAAAAATTTGGAGATTTAAGAAGATAGTCTCGATGCTTATGCATGGATAACGCGTACGTGTGACCAAGCCATAGTCCAAATGACGCGTACGCGTGGCCGGTGCAGAATTCAAACGACGTGTACGCATGACGAGTGTCATGTGCTGCAATAAAGTGAATACGTTAGGGGCAATTTTTGGGCTGCTTTTGGCCATGGTTCAAGCCCAAAAATGAAGATAAGAGGTTGAGGATGGAGCAGTGAACAGGGGGAGTCATAGTTTAGTTTTAACATGCTTTAGGTTAGGTTTTTTAGAGAGAAAAGCTCTCTCTTCTCTCTAGAAATTAGGCTAGATTAGTTTAATTTCTCTTTAGTTCTCTCTTTAATTCTTATTTCAGTGTAGTTTCATTTATGTTTTCATGCTTCATTGTCTTCGGTCTCTTTGTTTACATTGTTAATTTTCCTTTTATACCATTTTATGTTTATAAACTCTTGTTACGCTTGATTTTTATTAATGCAATTTATGTTTCTACGTTTATTGTTGCTCTCTTTAACTGTTAGTTATTGATTCTTACATTTGGTAGTTTAGATTTAATATTTCTTGTTAATTTTCTATATTTTTATTTTGTGCGTTCCAAGTGTTTGATGAAATGCTTGGTTGGATTTTAAAATAGATTCTTGTGTTCTTGGCCTGGGTTGATGATTTGGAGACTCTTGAATTATCAAAGTCTCTTGTTGATTGGTAATTAAAGATTGCTGGTTAGCTTGAATTTCACTAAATCTAGTCTCTCCCTATGAGTTGACTAGGACTTGTGAACTCAAGTTGATTGTATGCACTTGACTTTCCTTCATTAGTTAGAGGTTAACTAAGTGAAGGCAATTTACATTTACCATCACAATTGATGACGATAATGAGGATAGGACTTCTAATTCTCTTTCCTTGCTAAGAGCTTTCTTAGTTATCAATTTATTTTCTTGCCATTTTAGTTTCTTGTCTCTTATTTCAAAAACCCTGAAAATACTTTCCCATAACTAATAATAAACACACTTCCCTGCAATTCCTTTGAAAGACGGCTCGAGGTTTAAATACTTCAGTTTTTATTGGGTTTGCTTAAGTGACAAACAAATTAAACGTTGATTGAGGTTTAATTGTCGGTTTAGAATTATACTTGCAACGCAATTTATATTGAAAAATTCTTTACCGACATTTTTCCTCCGTCAAGTTTTTGGCGCCGTTGCCGGGGAATCGCAAATGTGTGCCTTGTTATTGGTTATTGTATATATTGTGAATATGTTCGCCTTTTGCTTCTTTGTTAGCTTTTGTTAATTTTAGGACTTTGTTTGCTTATTTTTGTCAGCTTTTGTTTTTATTTTCTATTGCTATTATGAATTCTCACCCCTTTGGCTATGAGTGTAGTTACAACTATGTTGTAGGAATTGGGAGCTACAATGAAAATTTGCATCAAGGATGGGATAATCAAAGGTGGGAGGAGCCTCAAGCATATGCTTATGATCAACCCTCATGGCAACAACCTCCTTCAATGTACTATGAGCAAGAACCATTCCATGAGGCATACCAATCCAATGGCTATGGTAGACCTCCTTGTGATTACCAACAACCACCACCGTATGCCTATGAACCCTCTCACCTCCCTCAATATAACTCTCAACCACCATACTCACAAGCCCTCTATCACCAAACACCTCCATATGATCCTATCACATATTCACCATACCAATAACCAAATGAACCATACATAGAGCCACCACAATTCCAACACAATGACTCCCAAGAACCACCACCTCAATATACACTATCTCCATATCCTAATCAAGATGAACCACCTTCCTATTATGAGCCCTTTCTCCCAACCAATGAACCCTCCTATCCGTCCCAAGCCCCAATACATGATTCTCTCACTTCACTACTTCAAGTGCAAAGAGAGATGCAAAGGACGACACTAGAATTCACAGCTACCTTGACGGAGTTAGTAAATATTCTAGCCTCACAATGCTTGGACATTCAAAGTACTCTGATGAGCGGATAATTTATACGCTTTTTGGCAATGTTTTTAGTATGTTTTTAGTATGATCTAGTTAGTTTTTAGTATATTTTTATTAGTTTTTAGTCAAAATTCACTTTTCTGGACTTTACTATGAGTTTGTGTGTTTTTCTGTGATTTCAGGTATTTTCTGGCTGAAATTGAGGGTCCTGAGCAAAAATCTAATTCAGAGACTAAAAAGGACTGCAGATGCTGTTGGATTCTGACCTCCCTGCACTCGAAGTGGATTTTCTGGAGCTACAGAAGCCCAATTGGCGCGCTCTTAACGGCGTTGGAAAGTAGACATCCTGGGATTTCCAGCAATGTATAATAGTCCATACTTTGCCCGAGATTTGATGGCCCAAACCGGCGTGGCAAATCAGCCTCAGAAATTCCAGCGTTTAACGCTGGAACTGGCATAAAACTTGGAGTTAAACGCCCAAACTGGCATGAAAGCTGGCGTTTAACTCCAGAAAGAGTCTCTACATGAAAATGCTTCAATGCTCAGCCCAAGCACACACCAAGTGGGCCCGGAAGTGGATTTTTATGTCATTTACTCATTTCTGTATACCCTAGGTTACTAGTTCACTATTAATAGGATCTTTTGACATTGTATCTGTACCTCATGACACTTTACACGTTTCTTTGTATACTTCCTACAGCATGAGTCTCTAAACCCCATGGTTGGGGGTGAGGAGCTCTGCTGTGTTTTGATGGATTAATGCAATTACTACTGTTTTTCATTCAATCATGCTTGCTTCCATTCTAAGATATCACTTGTTCTTAACCTGGATGAATGTGATGATCCGTGACACTCATCATCATTCTCAACTATGAACGTGTGCCTGACAACCACCTCCGTTCTACCTTAGATTAAGTAGATATCTCTTGGATTCCTTAACCAGAATCTTTGTGGTATAAGCTAGAACTGATGGCGGCATTCAAGAGAATCCGGAAGGTCTAAACCTTGTCTGTGGTATTCTGAGTAGGATTCAATGATTGAATGACTGTGACGAGCTTCAAACTCCTGAGGGCGGGGCGTTAGTGACAGACGCAAAAGAATCACTGGATTCTATTCTGGCCTGATTGAGAACCGACAGATGGATAGCCGTGCCGTGACAGGGTGCGTTGAACATTTCCACTGAGAAGATGGGAGGTAGCCACTGACAACGGTGAAACCCTTGCATACAGCCTGCCATGGAAGGAGCTTTGCGTGCTTGAAGAAGAAGACAGTAGGAAAGCAGAAATTCAGAAGATGGAGCATCTCCAAAACCTCAACCTATTCCTCATTACTGCAGAACAAGTACTTATTTCATGTTCTTTTACTTTTCACAATCAACCCTGATAATTATTGATATCCTGACTAAAAGTTACAAGATAACCATAGCTTGCTTCAAGCCGACAATCTCCATGGGATCGACCCTTACTCACGTAAGGTATTACTTGGACGACCCAGTGCACTTGCTGGTTAGTTGTGCGGAATTGCAAAAGTGTGATTGCAATTTCGTGCACCAAGTTTTTGGCGCCGTTGCCGGGGATTGTTCAAGTTTGGACAACTGACGGCTTATCTTGTTGCTTAGATTAGGACTGTTTTATTTTTGTTAGTTTAGAGTCTTTTAGTTGAGTCTAGTTTCATATTTTAAGTTTGGTGTCAATTGCATGCTTTTATTTTTCTTTTAATTTTCGAATTTGCATGTCCTTAGTCCCTTTTTTATCCTTAAAAATTCTAAGTTTGGTGTCCTCTTTGTGTTTTTCCTTTAAAATTTTCGAAAATTTGTGTTTGATTTTCTAAAAATTTTAAGTTTGGTGTCATTTTGTTGTTTTTCTCTTTCCTCATTTCAAAAATCAAATCTTTTTCATGAAAATTTTTCAATCATATCTTTCTAATTGCTAATCTCAAAATCTTTTTAATTAACTAATTGATTCAGTCTTCAATTTGCTTTGATCTTATTTTCTTTTAATTTTCGAATTTTTTATTTTATTTTCCTTTTGTTTTTATTTTTTTCGGTTAATTCAAAAAAAAATATAAAAATATTTTTATCTATTTGCAATCCATATCATTTCCCTTTATCCATTATGGACCTAAGTGGGATTGATCAGTCCAGAAGGACTCTGGGGTCATATGCTAACCCCATTACAGCTGCATATGGGAGTAGCATCTGTGCACCTCCCATCAAAGCAAGCAGCTTTGAGCTAAATCCTCAACTCATTATCATAGTGCAGCAAAATTGCCAGTATGCTGGTCTTCCACAGGAAGAGCCTACTGAGTTTCTGGCACAGTTCTTACAAATTGCTGACACAGTACATGATAAAGAGGTGGATCAGGATGTCTACAGACTATTACTGTTTCCATTTGCTGTAAAAGATCAAGCTAAGAGGTGGTTGAATAACCAACCTACAGCAAGCATAAAGACATGGAAACAGTTATCAGACAAATTCCTGAATCACTTTTACCCTCCAAAGAGGATGACACAGCTAAGGCTGGACATCCAAGGCTTTAAACAAGAGGATAATGAATCCCTTTATAATGCCTGGGAGAGGTATAGAGGTATGCTAAGAAAATGCCCCTCTGAAATGTTTTCAGAGTGGGTACAGTTAGACATCTTCTACTATGGGCTTACAGAAAAAGCTCAGATGTCTTTAGACCACTCAGCTGGTGGATCTATACACATGAAGAAGACAATTGAAGAGGCTCAAGAGCTTATAGACACTGTTGCTAGAAACCAATATTTTTACTCTAGCAATGAGTTCTCTCCAAAAGAGGAAGTCATGACAGTAGCCACTGATCCTAATCCTCAGGAACAGATGATTGAGCTTAATCAACAATTGCTCCTGATGACAGAACATTTAGCAGAATTTAAAGAGATGCTCCATGAAACTAAAGTTGCTAACAAGAACATAGAACTGCAGTTGAATCAAGCAAAACAGCAAATATCTAAACAGATAACAGAGGAATGTCAAGCAGTTCAACTGAGGAGTGGGAAGACACTGAATAACACTGCTCAAAAGAGCAAAAAGCCAAATAAGGAACAATTGACAGAGGACAACCAAGCCACTGTTCAAAATCCCTCTGAGGACAGTAAGAGCCCAGAGAGGAACACTTTTGGCGTTCAAACGCCAGAAAAGGGGGAAAAGTTGGCGTTAAACGCCCATTTTCCACCCAATCCTGGCGTTCAGACGCCAAGGGAAGATCAGACACCTGAGAGTGCTGACAGTAATCCCTCTAACAAGGCTTCTTCAACCACTTCTGTAAGGAATAAACCTGCAGCATCTAAGGTTGAAGACTATAAAGCCAAGATGCCTTATCCTCAAAAACTCCGCCAAGCGGAACAGGATAAGCAATTTGCCCGCTTTGCAGACTATCTAAGGACTCTTAAAATAAAGATTCTGTTTGCAGAGGCACTTGAGCAGATACCTTCTTATGCTAAGTTCATGAAAGAAATCTTAAGTCATAAGAAGGATTGGAGAGAAACTGAAAAAGTATTTCTCACTGAAGAATGCAGTGCAGTCATTCTGAAAAGCTTACCAGAAAAGCTTCAAGATCCAGGAAGCTTTATGATACCATGCACATTAGAAGGTGCTTGCACCAAGACAGCCCTATGTGATCTTGGAGCAAGCATCAATCTAATACCTGCATCCACTATCAGAAAGCTTGGGTTGACTGGAGAAGTCAAACCAACCCGGATATGCCTCCAACTTGCTGATGGCTCCATTAAATATCCATCAGGCATAATAGAGGATATGATTGTCAAGGTTGGGCCATTCGCCTTTCCAACTGACTTTGTGGTGCTGGAAATGGAGGAGCACAAGAGTGCAACTCTCATTCTAGGAAGACCTTTCCTAGCAACTGGACGAACTCTTATTGATGTACAAAAAGGGGAAGTAACCCTGAGAGTCAATGAGGATGAGTTCAAGTTGAATGCTGTAAAAGCTATGCAGCATCCAGACACACCAAATGACTGCATGGGCGCTGACATTATTGACTCTCTGGTAGAAGAGATCAATATGACTGAAAGCCTAGAATCAGAGCTTGAGGACATCTTCAAGGATGCTCAACCTGATCAAGAAGAACCAGAGGAAACAAAGGAATTTTCGAAAATTCCTCCGGAGGAGGATAAGCCTCCCAAACCTGAACTCAAACCACTACCACCATCCCTGAAGTATGCATTTCTGGGAGAGGGTGACACTTTTCCAGTGATTATAAGCTCTGCTTTAAATCCACAGGAAGAGGAAGCACTGATTCAAGTGCTAAGGACACACAAGACAGCTCTTGGGTGGTCCATAAGTGATCTTAAGGGCATTAGCCCAGCTAGATGCATGCACAAGATCCTGTTGGAGGATAATGCCAAACCAGTGGTCCAACCACAAAGGAGGCTAAATCCAGCCATGAAGGAGGTGGTGCAGAAAGAGGTCACTAAATTACTAGAGGCTAGGATTATTTATCCTATTTCTGATAGCCCCTGGGTGAGCCCTGTCCAAGTTGTCCCCAAAAAGGGTGGCATGACAGTGGTTCATAATGAAAAAAATGAACTGGTTCCTACAAGAACAGTCACAAGGTGGCGTATGTGCATTGACTACAGAAGGCTCAATACAGCCACCAGAAAAGATCATTTTCCTTTGCCATTCATAGACCAAATGCTAGAAAGACTAGCTGGTCATGATTATTACTGCTTTTTGGATGGCTATTCAGGTTACAACCAAATTGCAGTAGATCCTCAGGACCAAGAGAAAACAACATTTACTTGCCTTTCTGGCGTGTTTGCTTACAGAAGGATGCCTTTTGGTCTGTGTAATGCTCCTGCAACCTTTCAGAGATGCATGTTATCCATCTTCTCTGATATGGTGGAGAAATTCCTGGAAGTCTTCATGGATGACTTCTCAGTATATGGAGACTCATTCAGCTCCTGTCTTAACCACCTATCACTTGTCCTGAAAAGGTGCCAAGAGACCAACCTGGTTTTAAACTAGGAGAAATGTCACTTTATGGTGACTGAAGGAATTGTCCTTGGACACAAAATTTCAAGCAGGGGAATAGAGGTGGATAAGGCAAAGGTAGAGGTAATCGAAAAATTACCACCACCTGCCAATGTTAAGGCAATCAGAAGCTTTCTGGGGCATGCAGGATTCTACAGAAGGTTTATAAAGGATTTTTCGAAAATTGCAAAACCTTTGAGTAACCTGCTAGCTGCTGACACACCATTTGTGTTTGACACACAGTGTCTGCAGGCATTTGAGACCCTGAAAGCTAAGCTGGTCACAGCACCAGTCATCTCTGCACCAGATTGGGCATTGCCATTTGAACTAATGTGTGATGCCAGTGACCATGCCATTGGTGCAGTGTTGGGACAGAGGCATAACAAGCTTCTGCACGTCATTTATTATGCCAGCCGTGTTCTAAATGACGCACAGAAGAATTACACAACCACAGAAAAAGAATTACTTGCAGTGGTCTATGCCATTGACAAGTTTAGATCCTATCTAGTAGGATCCAAGGTGGTTGTGTACACTGACCATGCTGCTCTTAAATACTTACTCACAAAGCAGGATTCAAAACCCAGGCTTATAAGATGGGTGTTGCTTCTGCAAGAGTTTGATATAGAAATAAGAGACAGAAAAGGGACAGAGAACCAAGTAGCTGATCATCTGTCCCGAATAGAACCAGTAGCTGGGGCGTCCCTCCCTTCTACTGTGATCTTAGAGACTTTCCCAGATGAGCAACTCTTTGCCATTCAGGAAGCTCCATGGTTTGCAGATATTGAAAATTATAAAGCTGTGAGGTTCATACCCCAGGAGTACAGCAGAGTGCAAAGAAAGAAATTAATTTCAGATGCCAAGTACTACCTCTGGGATGAACCATATCTCTTTAAGAGATGTGCAGACGGAATGATCCGCAGATGTGTACCCAGAGAAGAAGCACAAAGGATCCTATGGCACTGCCATGGATCACAGTATGGAGGACATTTTGGAGGTGAGCGAACAGCCACTAAAGTCCTCCAATGTGGCTTCTACTGGCCTACTCTCTATAAAGATGCCCGAGAGTTTGTGCGTAACTGTGACAGCTGCCAAAGAGCTGGTAACTTGCCTCACGGATATGCCATACCTCAACAAGGGATATTAGAGATAGAATTGTTTGATGTATGGGGAATTGACTTCATGGGTCCATTCCCACCATCATACTCAAACAATTACATTCTGGTGGCAGTGGACTATGTATCTAAGTGGGTAGAAGCAATTGCTACACCCACTAATGATACCAAGACCGTGCTGAAATTCCTCTAGAAACACATCTTCAGTAGATTTGGTGTTCCCAGAGTACTAATCAGTGACGGGGGCACTCATTTCTGCAATAGACAGCTATACTCTGCTATGGTTAGATATGGAATTAGCCACAAAGTGGCAACTCCGTATCATCCACAGACAAATGGACAAGCTGAAGTCTCTAACAGAGAGCTAAAAAGAATCCTGGAATGGACTGTGATAGCCCGAAGAAAGGATTGGGCAAAGAGTTTGGATGATGCTCTGTGGGCATACAAAACAGCATTCAAAACTCCTATAGGAACCTCTCCATACCAGCTGGTATATGGGAAGGCCTGTCATCTGCCCGTGGAACTGGAACATAAAGCCTACTGGGCAACCAGATTCCTAAACATGGATGCTCAGTTAGCTGGTGAAAAAAGATTGCTCCAGCTAAATGAGCTAGAGGAGTTCAGACTCAATGCCTTTGAAAATGCAAAAATTTATAAGGAAAAGGCAAAGAAGTGGCATGACAAGAAGTTGTCAACCAGAGTCTTTGAGCCAGGACAAAAAGTTCTGCCCTTCAACTCTAGGCTCAGATTGTTTCCAGAAAAACTTAAATCCCGGTGGAGGGGTCCGTATGTGATTACAGGAGTGTCACCATATGGATATGTTGAGCTTCAGGATATTGATTCTGACAAAAAGTTCATTGTTAATGGACAGAGAATCAAGTATTATCTTGAAGGCAATTTCGAGCAGGAATGCTCAAAACTGAGACTTGAGTGATTCTCAGTAAAGGTCCAGCTAAAGACAGTAAAGAAGCGCTTGCTGGGAGGCAACCCAGTCATTAGCAGGTTATATGTTTTGTTTTTACAAAGGCAAGTATCAAAAATGAAGGAATTCACAGAGTTACAGAAGGATTCAGCGCAAAAAGCAGAGAAAAAGAGCTTACTGGCGAAAAAACGCCAGTAAGGGGCATTTTGGGCGTTAAACGCCAGAATGGGCACCATTCTGGGCGTTTAACGCCAGTAAAGGTGCCATTTTGGGCGTTAAACGCCAGAATGGGCACCATTCTGGGCGTTTAACACCAGGTGTGCAGTATCCTGGGCGTTTAGCAAAACGCCCAGTGATAAAGGGAATTCTGGCGTTTAACGCCAGCCAGGGCACCTGGCTGGGCGTTAAACGCCCACAATGGGCAACAAATGGGCGTTAAACGCCAGAATGGGTGCCATTCTGGGCGTTTAACGCCAGAAAGGTGGGGGACCAGGATTTTGATTTCCAATCAAATTTTTTTCAAACTTTCCTTTTCTTACCCGTACTTTTCCACATAAATACATCTCAACCTTTCATCATTCACTTTCAAATCTTCAAAAATCAAAAATCATTCTTCAAATCTCTCAAATCAATCCCAAATCTTGTTCAAAAACTCACCCTTCTCTCAAATTCTCTCCATATCTTTTCAAATCCCCTTTCAATTTTTCGAAATCTCTTCTTCCCCCCTTATAAAACACGTTTGGCCTCCTCATTCCCCCACACCATTCGAATTTGCTCTTCTCCTCCCTCTCTTCTTTCCTTTCTTTTGCTTGAGGACAAGCAAACCTCTAAGTTTGGTGTGCTTTTCCGTGATCACTAAGCCAAGATTCATCAAGATCATGGCTCCTAAGGGAAAACAAACCAATTTAAGAGGAAAGAAAGAGAATAATCCAAAGAATCTTTGGAATCAAGAGAAGTTCTTAACCAAAGAACATGAAGACCATTATCACAAAATAATGGGTCTGAGGTCAGTGATCCCGGAAGTTAAATTTGATCTGAAAGAAGATGAATATCCGGGGATCCAAGAGCAAATTCGAAACAGAGGATGGGAAGTTCTAACCAATCCTGAGATATAGGTTGGAAAGAATATGGTTCAGGAATTCTACTCAAATCTGTGGCTAACAGATAAGCAGAGAATGACTGGAACTGCTTACCATACCTACAGAACCATGGTCAGAGGGAAAGTTATGTACTTCCATCTGGACAAAATAAGAGAAATCTTCAAATTGCCTCAATTGCAAGATGATCCTGAATCCTTTAATAGGAGAATGGTGAGAGCAGATAAAGGGTTGGATCAAGTTCTAGAGGACATATGCCTCCCTGGGACTAAGTGGATAACCAATTCAAAGGGTGTCCCAAACCAACTCAAGAGGGGAGACCTCAAACCAATTGCAAGAGGTTGGCTAGACTTTATTGGGCGTTCCATACTGCACACTAGCAACCGTTCTGAGGTCACTATCAAGAGAGCAGTGATGATTCATTGCATTATGCTTGGAAAAGAAGTGGAGGTTCATCATGTGATTGCTTGTGAGATCTACACAATTGCAAATAAGAATTCCACTGAAGCCAAATTGGCTTACCCAAGCTTGATTTCCTTGCTCTGTAAAGAGGCTGGGGTAAAGATGGGAGTAGATGAATTCATACCCATTGAACATCCAATCACCAAGAAGTCAATGGAAGGACAAATGCAAGACAACTCTATCAAGAGGAGGGCGCAGGAATTCCTCCCTGAATTCCCTAAAATTGACTACTGGACCAGCCTAGAAGCATCTATCATCAAGTTACAAGAAACTATGGAGCAACTGAAGGAAGAACAGCAGAATCAGAACTGCATGCTCTGCAAATTGCTGAAGGAACAAGAGAAGCAGGGGCGTGAACTCCAAGAGTTGAAACGCCAAAAGCTATCCTCTCAAGTTGAGGGAGCATCCACTTCTCAAAATCAAGGTTGTTGAGTCCTAACTCTGTGAAAACCTCTATCATTAGGAGCCTATTTAATCTTTTTTCTTTTTTTTATTTTCTATTTTTATTTTCTAGTCTCATCTTATATCTATTTTTGAGTCTTGTTCTTAATTCATAATTAATAAAATTTAAAATTCATGTCTCAAAGCTATGAATGTCCTATGAATCCATCACCTCTCTTAAATGAAAAATGCTTTAATCACAAAAGAACAAGAAGTACAGGATTTCGAATTTATCTCTGAAACCAGTTGAATTAGTTTGATGTGGTGACAATAATTTTTGTTTTCCGAATGAATGATTGAACAGTGCATATGTCTTTTGAATTTGTTGTTTTGAGAATGTTAAAATTGTTGGCTCTTGAAAGAATGAGGGAAAAAGGGAACTGTTATTGAGGATCTGAAAAATCATCAAATTGATTCTTGAAGCAAGAAAAAGCAGTGAATTCAAAAAAAAAAAAATTCGAAAAAAAAAGAGAGAGAGAAAAGAAAGAGAAAAAGAAAGAAATAAAGTGTGATCCAAAGCAAAAAGAGTGTGCTTAAGAACCCTGGACAACTCTAATTGGGGACTCTAGCAAATCTGGGTCACAATCTGAAAATGGTTCACCCAATTATGTGTCTGTGGCATGTATGTATCCGGTGGTAATACTGGAAGACAGAGTGCTTTGGGCCACAGCCAAGACTCATACACTAGCTATGTTCAAGAATCATTATACTTAACTAGGAGAATCAATAACACTATCTGAGTTCTGAGTTCCTATAGATGCCAATCATTCTGAACTTCAAAGGATAAAGTGAGATGCCAAAACTGTTCGGAAGCAAAAAGCTACTAGTCCCGCTCATCTAATTGGAGCTAAGTTTCCTTGATATTTTGGAGTCTATAGTATATTCTCTTCTTTTTATCCTATTTTGATTTTCAGTTGCTTGCGGACAAGCAACAATTTAAGTTTGGTGTTGTGATGAGCGGATAATTTATACGCTTTTTGGCATTGTTTTTAGTATGTTTTTAGTATGATCTAGTTAGTTTTTAGTATATTTTTATTAGTTTTTAGTCAAAATTCACTTTTCTGGACTTTACTATGAGTTTGTGTGTTTTTCTGTGATTTCAGGTATTTTCTGGCTGAAATTGAGGGTCCTGAGCAAAAATCTGATTCAGAGACTAAAAAGGATTGCAGATGCTGTTGGATTCTGACCTCCCTGCACTCGAAGTGGATTTTCTGGAGCTACAGAAGCCCAATTGGCGCGCTCTCAACGGCGTTGGAAAGTAGACATCCTGGGATTTCCAGCAATGTATAATAGTCCATACTTTGCCCGAGATTTGATGGCCCAAACGGGCGTGGCAAATCAGCCTCAGAAATTCCAGCGTTTAACGCTGGAACTGGCATAAAACTTGGAGTTAAACGCCCAAACTGGCATGAAAGCTGGCGTTTAACTCCAGAAAGAGTCTCTACATGAAAATGCTTCAATGCTCAGCCCAAGCACACACCAAGTGGGCCCGGAAGTGGATTTTTATGTCATTTACTCATTTCTGTATACCCTAGGTTACTAGTTCACTATTAATAGGATCTTTTGACATTGTATCTGTACCTCATGACACTTTACACGTTTCTTTGTATACTTCCTACAGCATGAGTCTCTAAACCCCATGGTTGGGGGTGAGGAGTTCTGCTGTGTTTTGATGGATTAATTCAATTACTACTGTTTTTCATTCAATCATGCTTGCTTCCATTCTAAGATATCACTTGTTCTTAACCTGGATGAATGTGATGATCCGTGACACTCATCATCATTCTCAACTATGAACGTGTGCCTGACAACCACCTCCGTTCTACCTTAGATTAAGTAGATATCTCTTGGATTCCTTAACCAGAATCTTCGTGGTATAAGCTAGAACTGATGGCGGTATTCAAGAGAATCCGGAAGGTCTAAACCTTGTCTGTGGTATTCTGAGTAGGATTCAATGATTGAATGACTTTGACGAGCTTCAAACTCCTGAGGGCGGGGTGTTAGTGACAGACGCAAAAGAATCACTGGATTCTATTCCGGCCTGATTGAGAACCGACAGATGGATAGCCGTGCCGTGACAGGGTGCGTTGAACATTTCCACTGAGAGGATGGGAGGTAGCCACTGACAACGGTGAAACCCTTGCATACAGCTTGCCATGGAAGGAGCTTTGCGTGCTTGAAGAAGAAGACAGTAGGAAAGCAGAGATTCAGAAGATGGAGCATCTCCAAAACCTCAACCTATTCCTCATTACTGCAGAACAAGTACTTATTTCATGTTCTTTTACTTTTCACAATCAACCCTAATAATTATTGATATCCTGACTAAGAGTTACAAGATAACCATAGCTTGCTTCAAGCCGACAATCTCCGTGGGATCGACCCTTACTCACGTAAGGTATTACTTGGACGACCCAGTGCACTTGCTGGTTAGTTGTGCGGAATTGCAAAAGTGTGATTGCAATTTCGTGCACCATACTCCCATGGCCACATGTGGAGAATCAATTGAAGAGCATAACATGAAGGAGAGATTAGAAACTTTGGTGGACAACCAGGAATGGAACTTTGTATTAGAACAAATGGAGGCACTACAAGAAAATAAGCTTTCTGCCATGCTATTAAAGCGTGCCGAAAAGTGAAAAAAGCATGCCGATAGCTTTTCACCACGCTTTTTGAGCTATCGGCACGCTTTTAAAAGGGGCACATCCGCCAGCGTACCGGTTGCTCTATCACCACACTTTTGTAGATCTATCGGCATGCCTTTTTTGTTGGCACGCTTTCATATCTTGCCACGCTTAAAAAGCGTGGTCATAGGTCTTAACCTATAGGTACGCTTGAGAAGCGTACCGATAAGTGTACATATCGCCATGAGTTTGAAGTGTGCCGATTAGGTTAGTTTTTGATACGCTTTCAAAGCGTACCGATAGAGCACATATAGTCACGCTTCAAAAGCGTGGCTTGCCAGCTAAAATCTTTTGCCACGCTTTCTATTCCTTTGTCAAATTAAAAAAAAGAAGAGAAAATTAGAAGGTATAAAAATTGATTTTTTATTAATTTACATAAATTATTTACATGCTATAATTATAATTAAAAAATACAATACTTTAACAAAACGAATAATTGAATTAGGATAAAATAAGTTCATCATTAGAACTTAGGATATCATTAAAACTATCAAATTTATGGCCAATTTGCAACTATCACGATACAGATTTAATCAGGTAAATCTTGATTGAGAAGTGGTGATTCAGCAATGGTTACGTAGCTAAATTCTTCCTTCATAAGAAATCAAAGTGTCACCCTTCACATCAGCCAATGTTTTGGGAGTTACCTGCATAACAGGCACTAAAAATATAAGTAAATTAATCAAAATCATGTGAGGTCTATAGCTCAAAGTTGCTAATGATAATGATCGTTCTTCACCTCCATGTAGTATTTATTCTTATTCTGGATTAAATAGTTTAAGATTTCTTAATTAAGCAGTGAAGGAGGCTGCATGATACTAAAGGTGCCACCTTCATATAAAATTAAAAAGTAGTATAACCAAAAATGATAGAAGTGCGAAACATTAAATAAGGATACTCAAATTAACAAATATACATGTTTAAGATGTACTTGGAATATGATATTACTTAAATTTGATAGATATTTTATTCAAAGTCTGTGCTTAATTTTGTCACATCATATACAACTCGGGGTACACTAATAACAGCCCTAAAACAATGATGACTGTCAAAACAAAACAGACTATATAAACTACAAATGTTTCTTCCCAAGCATGAAAAGTCAATTTAATTCAGATTGTTATCTCCAAGATTGCTGAAACATGGCATCGAAATGCAAGTGACAAATCACATACCAAAAACAACGAAAGTTGTTCAACTGAGCTCCAAAGTGTAGTTAATTGGCCATAGATTCATATCCTTCTGAATCTGAATAGCCATCTAAAATAAAGGCCAAGCAAAGAGAGGACCATAAACTAACCTCAATTTGGATAACAATTAAATCAAGAAAAGTCAGCCCATCACGAACTTTAATGATAGATCTGCATTACATTTATACATAAATTAAGACTTACATACATGCCATGGAACAATGTGATGTAATATATTAAAAAATAGTTTTCATAATTCCTTTTATTTTCCAAAACCCTTTAATAAATAGAAAAGGCTTGAATATCTAAATAAACATGGTAAAAAGCTTTATGGCAATATATTAAAAACATGATTCCTGCTTGTCTAAGCTAATGCTTAAAATAGTTTTGTATAGATAATGGTAAAAACAGTAGTGTTCCGAGGGTTTACATGAAACTGTAGGTCGATCTCGGACGAGATCTTCTGTGCTGGTCGGAGCCGACGTGTCCGGTAGGTGTGTAGCAGCCGGAGCTGGTGTGTCCGACTTGTGGAGCTGAGAATGCTGCTGATCCCTTGTCACCAAAAGGTGGGGGGTACCTGCAAGGGACTCCGATGCTTAAGTTAGTAAGGGTATTAAACAGGTATTGGGTAGAATCAGAGTATGAGTTATACCTGGGTGCTCCAGTGTATTTATAATGGTGAGATGTGACCTTCTTTAGATAAGATAAGTTATTTATCTTATCTTATCTTTTCTCGAGGTCAGCTTATCTTCCATGGAACCGCCCTTATCTCTATAGGCTTGGGCTGCCCTTGGATCGGGATCGTATTCCTTGAGTTGGGCCCTTCTTTGGGCTTTCCTGTCGATTTGGACCGAGTTTTTTGCGAAGAAGTCAGTCCGCTTGACCTAAAGAGGTCGGTCGCTTTGTCTGTAGAACATCCCGGGTCGGATAGCTCTACCAAGGGTCTGAACAGTGCCCCTGCTTGAGCTCGGTCTTTTTGTTGAGGTCGAGTCCTGGACTTCGATCCTTCTCTAGTGAAGCCGAACTGAAGCATTTTGTCGATTCCTTTGTAGAAGCTTTTGAATGTAGAACGTTTTTCCTCTAAAAGCGCGCGCTTTTGTATCGGCGCTTTAGGAACGTGCGAGGGTTTAATGCCTTCATTAATTTTAACATTAATTGCCCCGTTTCCCTTAGGCTCTTTATTTTGATTTTGAAAACCCAAAAACGGTTTCTCTCCTTCGCCCTTTTTGTAACTTCTTTTCTCCGCTCTCTACGCTCTCTGTTTTTCATTTGTGCTTCTGCTTTCTTGTGTTGCGGCTTTTGTTTGGTGATTTTCTGGGCAGATTTCATTCTTGCGCCTCCATTTTTCTTTCTCGAAGCTTCTTTCGTCTCCAGATTAGTCCCATTTCGTCCTTTCTCTTTGTTTTTGTTTTTGTGATGAGGTTTTGATTTTGATCATTCTTTTAGAGAAGGTTTGGATCTTTCTGTTTCCATTGTGCCCTAGATTTGTTGAAATGTGCATTCTGGGAGTTTCTCCATCTTCTGCATGATCCTTTTTGCTTTTGCTTGATGCTTTTAGGGCTTTGCATGTTCTTTGTTGTTTCTGTTCTGATACCGCTGTCCGCATCTGTTCCTCATTTTATTTGAAGGTTGCTTTTGTCTGATTCTGAAAAAGGTTGCATCTTTAATGGTCTCTGCTTGGCGTGTTTGATGTTTTAGGGATGGTTTTTGCTGACTTAGACTGTAAGGCAATGTTTTTTATGACTTTTTGTGTTTTGCTTTGATGAAAAAATGCTTGTTGTTTGAAGCCTTCTTTTCTTGTTTTGAGAGGTGCTGGAATGCGAGAAGTAGATTTTTCCTAGAAACCTTGCTTTATTATTGCCTCCAAAGGATGCCCCAGGACTTTGGTTTGAGTCTTGGGGTTTTCCTTTTCTGTGTGTTCGCCTGTATCGTATTGAGTTGTTTTCTCGTTTGTCCGAGATGTTTTTAGTAACCCCATCTTCTTTTCTTACTTGTAGGATTAGTTGGCCTCATGTCTTCTCGAAATAAAATTGTAGAGATGTGTTCCAGAGTTCCCGAGGGGATGTCCGATTGGCTGGACTCCCTTGTTTTGTTGTCTATTTCTGCTGTGGATGCTGAATTTTGCACAGAGCTGAGGAAGTGCCATAGGATTTGTGGTAACAGTGCTCGTGAGGAGGATTATGAGCTTGTTGCTCCTGATTCTGATGAGAGAGTTTGTTTTCCGACTTCCATTGAGAGGGAGCGTCCCTTCTTCTATGCCTATGAATACTTCTTCAGTCAGTTGAACGTTACTTTTCCTTTTACTGCTTTCGAGACTGACCTGCTGTGGTCGTGTAATATTGCCCCATCCCAGCCTCACCCAAATTCCTGGGGTTTTATTAAAATTTTTCATCTTCTCTACCGAGAATTAGATGTAACACCCTCTCAGACTCTTTTCCTTTATTTGTTTGTTTCTGCCAAGCCTGGCGGTTCTTCAAAAAAGAAAGCTTCCTAGGTTTCTTTCAGATCCGCCCAGGGCCATAAAGTTTTTGCTATGTATGATGAGTCCTTTAAGGACTTCAAGAATTACTTCTTTAGGGTTTGTGCTGTCGAGGGGGCCCGCCCCTTTTTTCTTGATGAAAATGATGAGCCTTCTTTCCCTCTAGAGTGGCAGAGGGATGTGAGGGTGTCTCGCTATACCTGGGAGATGCTTCATGATGTTGAGCGTGCCTTTGTTGTTGTTCTTGAGGATCTATGGGGGAACCACCCCATCTTGATACAAAAAGGTTTTTGAATGATCCGTCCTTGGTTCGGACTGTTTTGGGTACTTGTCTGACTTGTTTCTACACTTGTTTCTTAATTTTTTCTTCCTCTTATTATGATTGTAACTATTTGCTGTGGTTGATTCTGTAATTGCAGAGATGTCAAAGAACAACGACTCCATGAAGGCCTTTAAAAAGTCAAAGAAGGCAACTGTTGCTCTGAACATCTCGGCCAAGGTGGCCGGAGAGGGATCTTCTTAGGTCCTAGTGAAGCCTCCTGTGCCGAGTTCTCCCAGGCCGAGGAAAGCAGTTCCTACTCCTCGGTTTCGTCAGGTCGATCCTCCACAGACTTCTGCCATTGCTTCTAGTGCTCCTCCCTTAAAAAAGCAAAAAACATCTGAGCCCTTTAACCTGGATGCCCTGGATTTTGATGCTGTCGAGTTTGTTGACTAGTAAATTGCCCCCTATGGTGGGCTCTCCATGGACGATGTGTCTCTTCTTCAACATCTGGATTTTATCACCAAAAGTAGTGTGAAAATGGCACATATGGGTGCGGCTATTTTCTGAACTATTCAGGGGATCCCGATTCATGCCACAAAATCCTTCATGGAGGAGGCCAAATCAGAATTTGATCGAATCAACGGTCTGAAGGATGAGTTGGAGGTGAAGTTGGCAAAGGTAGAGAAGGAATTGGAGGGTGAGAAGGCCAGCTCTATTGCCTTGGCTGCTTATTTGAAGTTGGCTGAGGACATGGCACTAAAGCACAAGGATAGCTATGTCTCAGCTTATAGGGAGTTGATGCATCTCCGGGATGATTTAGAAACTACTCGGGTTAATTATGCCGAGCTTCAGGGTCACCTTGTGGGCAGCGTGACTGCCGCCTCTGAGAACCTAATTGAGCAGTTCTGGATTGTTGCTCCTGATGCCGATTTGACTCTCGTTAGTCTTGATATCGTAGTAAAGGATGGCAAGATTGTCCCAGATGATCCCGATGATGATGTTGAACCTCCCCGAGTGCCTTCTATCAAGGTGTCAATCTCCTCGGTTCCTCTAGTTATGTCTGATCCGGATTGTCAGATTCTGAACCAGGATGATGGAACTATAGATGCTGTGCCTATTCAGACTCGCCCTACTTCTCCCTGTACTGATGCTGCCAGGAAGGCTCCCGATCTTTGCTGATCTTCTTTTTAAGTATTTGTGTAAATATCCCGATTTGTGGGCTTTTGAACTTTATTGTTTTGTTTAACTGCTGACGCTTTTTAGTTGCCTACCTGGCAATTTTTACTTTGAAAAACAAAAGTAGCTTTCTGAGGTAGATTTTGGTTGCCTTTTGAAGCTTTATTATATTATGCTTCCATTGCGCTTTAACATGGTATCTCTTCTGGTTTCTGAGAGTGTTGGAATCTTGCTGATTGACCTCTTTGGATCGCTTTTGCACTTATTGTTTGTAACTTGGATCCTTTGAGGCCGTGACTGTATGGGTCCAACTTGTTTCTCGGTTTTCTCGCTTTTGCTTGTATTTTTAGCGTCCCATAACCGATTTCTTTATGTTGGTCACCTTCTAAGTTATTTTTGTAATCCTCTTTCTTGGATCTTTGTCAGGTCTCTTTCAAGGATTACTTTTATAACTTATCTTGTAGGAGACCGACTTCGTTAGGTCGATCTCTTCTAAGTTATTTTTGTAATCCTCTTTCTTGGACCTTTGTCAGGTCTCTTTCAAGGATTACTTTTATAACTTGTCTTGTAGGAGACCGACTTCGTTAGGTCGATCTATTCTAAGTTATTTTTGTAATCCTCTTTCTTGGACCTTTGTCAGGTCTCTTTCAGGGATTACTTTTATAACTTGTCTTGTAGGAGACCGACTTCATTAGGTCGATCTCTTTTAATTTATTTTTGTAATCTTCTTTCTTGGACCTTTGTCAGGTCTCTTTCAGGGATTACTTTTATAACTTGTGTTGTAGAAGACCGACTTCCTTAGGTCGATCTCTTCTAAGTTATTTTTGTAATCCTCTTTCTTGGACCTTTGTTAGGTCTCTTTCAGGGATTACTTTTATAACTTGTCTTGTAGGAGACTGACTTCGTTAGGTTGATCTCTTCTAAGTTATAGCAATTTCTCTTTAATAGGGTTGGCCAGACCTCTTTCTTTTTGGGATCACTTTTGATAACATCTTGCATTATTCTGTGTTCATCTTTGCCGATTTGTAGATGGTGGTTTTTGTCCCGGTTTGATCATCCTTTAGGTTAATCGTGTTTTCACCTTTGTCGGTCAATCATTCCTATCAAGATCGTACAGTGAATCTGTTCTTCACTTTCTGTCGATCCGTTGCTTTATAATCGGAGGATGAATACTTCAGATTAATGCATCTTAGGAATTTGTAGAATATCTGAAATGTGTTTTATTTAAAGAAAGTGCAAATATATACATGCGGGAGTTTTCCGTACCCTTAAGTCGGATTAAATCTCAATCTTGACGCCTCATTAAAAAACCTTTTCAGGAAAAAGAGTGCATCTTGTGATGAGATCTTTTACCTGTCCTAGCTATAGTACCTTCTTAGGTTACAGGCGTGCCATGATCTGGGGAGTTCTCGTCCCTCGAGTTCGGACAGTCTGTAGTAGCCCTTCCCAAGTACTTCTGTGACTCGGTAGGGTCCTTTCCAATTGGCTACCAGCTTTCCTTCTCCGGGTCGAGTTGTTCCAATATCATTTCGGATTAAGATGAGATCATTCTCAGCAAAACCTCTTAGCACTACCTTTTGATTATACCTGGAAGCCATTCGCCGCTTTAGTGCTTCTTCTCTGATCCGAGCTCTTTCTTGGTTTTCCGGAAGTAGGTCGAGCTCTTCTCTTTGAAGTTAAGAGTTGGTTTGTTCATTGTAGTGGACTACTCAGGGAGACCCTTCCTCAACTTCTATTGGAATCATTGCCTCCACTCCGTATGCTAATCGAAATGGTGATTCGTTTGTAATAGAATGAGGGGTTGTTCGATACGCCCATAGGACTTGTGGAAGTTCCTCGGCCCAAGCCCCCTTTGCTTCTTGCAGTCTCCGTATCAGCCCGGCCAATATGACTTTGTTGGCCGCTTCGGCTTGTCCATTGGCTTGGGGATGTTCGACGGAGGTGAACTGGAGTCGGCCACTAGTTTTCTGTAGCCTACATCTGTGAATTGGGTGCCATTGTCTGTGGTGATGGAGTATGGGACCCCGAACCTTATAACGATGTTCCTATATAGGAATTTTCGGCTTTTTTGAGCAGTGGCGTTGGCTAGGGGTTCTGCCTCGATCCATTTTGTGAAATAATCTACCCCTACTATGAGGAATTTTACTTGTCCCGATCCCTGTGGAAAGGGTCTGAGAAGATCGAGTCCCCACTTTGCAAATGGCCAGGGTGAGGTTACACTGATGAGTTTTTCCGGCGGGGCGATGTGAAAGTTGGCATGCTTCTGGCATGGTGGACATGTCTTTACAAATTCTGTAGCTTCCTTTCGTAGAGTTGGCCAATAGAATCCCGCTCGTAGTACCTTTTTGGTGAGAGATTGCACTCCAAGATGATTGCCGCAAATGCCGCTGTGTACTTCCTCCAAGACTTTCTTTGTTTTGGAGGTCGGTACACACTTTAACAATGGTATTGAGATCCCTCTTTTGTACAGGGTGTTGCTTATGATAGTGTAGTAATGGGCCTCCCTTTTTAACCTCTTTGCCTCTTTTTCATCTGTAGGGAGAGCTTCTGCTTTGAGGTAATTAATTATGGGGGGTCATCCATCCTTGATCCCGACCTGTTATGGCTAGGAGTTTTTCTTCTCCCGATATTGACAGGTTCTGCAGTATTTCCTGGATGAGGCTTCTATTGTTGCCCCCTGGTTTGGTGCTGGCTAGTTTTGAGAGTACGTCAGCTCGGGCATTTTGCTCGCGGGGTATGTGGCAGATCCTATATTCCCCGAGTTGTCTGAGCTGTTCCTTGGTTTTATCCAAATACTTTTTCATTGTAGGATCTTTGGCTTGGTAGCTCCCTGTTATTTGTGAGGTAACGACTTGTGAATCGCTGTAGATGTTGAGTTTCCGAGCTCCAACTTCTCTAGCTAGCTTCAAACCAGCTAATAACGCTTCATATTCCGCCTAGTTGTTTGAGGACGAGAATCCGAATTTGAGGGAAAGCTCAAGTTGGGTTCTTTGGTTGCTTTCGATTATCACACCTGCACCACTTCCGATTTTATTCGAGGAGACGTCCACATATATATTCCACTCTTTGGGGATCTCCGGGATGTCTGTGAATTCTGCAATGAAGTCGGCTAGGTATTGTGATTTAATGGCTGTTTGCGCCTCGTATTGGAGGTCGAACTCGGACAACTCGATTGCCCACTGTAGGATTCTTCCTGCTAGATCTGTTTTCTGCAATATCCCCTTTATGGGCTGGTTGGTCCGAACCTTAATAGTATGCACTTGGAAGTACGGGCGAAGTCGTCGGGATGTGAGTATGAGAGCGTAGGCAAACTTCTCTATTTACTGGTAGTTCAGCTCTGACCCCTATAGTGCTTTGCTAAAGGAATAGACGGTTTGTTGCCCACCCTCGTCTTCTCTAATTAGTGCTGAGGCTATTGCCCGGCTTCCTACTGCGAGGTACAATATGAGTAGTTCTCCTTCTCGTGGTCGAGATAGGATAGGTGGCCGTCCCAAGAATTCTTTGAAGTCTCGGAAGGCTTGCTCACATTCCGTTGTCCACTCGAAGTTCTTTCCCTTCCTTAAAGTAGCGTAGAAAGGGAGGGATCTTATCGCTGACCCTGCTAGGAATCTGGACAAGGCCGCCAATCTCCCATTGAGTTGTTGTACCTCTTTGACACAGGTTGGGCTCTTCATGTTGAGTATGGCCTGGCATTTATTTGGATTTACCTCGATTCCTCTTTGTGTGAGCATAAAGCCCAAGAACTTACCTGCTTCCACGGTGAAGGTGCATTTAGCTGGGTTAAGTCGCATGCCATGCTTCCGTATGGTGTCGAATACTTGAACCAAGTCGGACAGTAATGTTTCTTCACTTTGTGTCTTTATCAACATGTCATCCATGTAGATCTCCATAATTTTTCTGATGAGATCTGAGAAGACCTTATTCATTAGCCTCTGATAAGTAGCTCCTGCGTTCTTAAGGCCGAAAGGCATTACGATGTAACAATAGTTTGCTTTGGGTGTTAAAAACGAGGCTTTTTCTTGATCCGGTGGATACATTGGGATCTGGTTGTACCCCGAGTGTGCGTCCATAAACGAGAGATACTTATATCCCGATGAGGCATCTACTAGAGCATCGATGCTTGGGAGTGGATAAGGGTCTTTTGGGCAGGGTTTGTTGAGGTCGGTGTAGTCAGTGCACATTTGCCACTTCCCATTTGACTTTCTCACCAAGACGATGTTTGCTAGCCATAGTGGGTACTTAACTTCTCTTATGAACCCAACCTCTAGTAGTGCTTGCACCTGTTCTGCTACAGCCTGAGACCATTTTGGCCCAAGTTTTCTTTGTCTTTGTTGTACTGACCGGGATCCCGGATAGACCGCCAACTTGTGGCTCATCAGTTCGGGATCTATGCCTGGCATGTCGGCAGCTTTCCATGCGAAGAGATCAACATTAGCTCATAGGAACTATATGAGTGATTCCTTTGCATCTCCTTTCAGGATCGTGTCAATATTAGTTGTCTTATCTGAGGTGTCTCCGACTTGAACTTTCTCTACTTCACCTTCGGGCTGTGGATGGAGTTCTTCTCACCTCTGAACTCCACCAAGTTCGATTGTGTGGAACTCTCCTCCTTCGCCTCTGAGTTTTAGACTTTCGTTATAACAGTGACATGCTATCTTTTGATCTACTTTTATTGTAGATATCCCTTCTGCAGTTGGAAATTTCATACATATATGTGGAGTTGAAACTATTGCGCCGAGTTGGTTTAACGTTGTTCGACCTATTAAGGCATTGTAGGCTGAGCTTACGTCGACCATGATGTAGTCTATCTTGAGTGTTCTGGATTGGTTCTCCTTTCCGAAGGTTGTATGTAGCGATACGTATCCCAGTGGTTGTACTGGGGTATCCCCAAGTCCGAATAGGCTATTCGGGTATGCTCTTAGATCTTTTTCTTCTAAGCCGAGCTTGTCGAAGGCAGTTTTGAATAAGATGTCGGCGGAGCTTCCTTGGTCAATTAATGTACGGTGGAGGTTGGAGTTTGCCAGTATGATAGTGATGACCATGAGGTCGTCGTGTTCTGAGATGATTCCGGATGCGTCTTCTTTGGTAAACGTGATTACTGGGATGTCTGGCGCCTCCTTCTTTCTTTCGACATGGTATACTTCTTTGAGGTGTTGCTTGCGAGATGATTTGGAGATTCCTCCTCCCGCAAATCCACCGTGTATCACGTGGATGTGTCTTTCCGGTGTGCGAGGTGATCGTTCAGACCGTCCGACATCTTCATCCCTTCTTCTTTTTCTTGGCTCTTCGTCCCGGTTGTCCAAAAACCGATCTAGTTTTCCTTCTCTTACTAATTTTTCTATGATATTTTTCAAGTCGAAGCATTTGTTGGTGGAATGTCCTCGGACTCGATGATACTCACAGTATTCGTTCCGATTTCCTCTCCCTCTTTTGCCTCTGATTGGCCGAGCTGGGGGTATTTTTTTCGTATGGCAGACTTCTTTATAAACATCTACCAAGGATACCCTAAGAGGGGTGTAGTTATGATATTTTTTTATTTTCTCCCCGGAGCGATCTTTCTTTTTCTTGGATTCTTTATCTTTATCTCGGTAGGCGGAACTGAACCTCAAGAACCTCGAGGCCTCCCCAAGTCAAGAATTCTCCTCCATGTTGATGTACTTCTGCGCCCGTTCTTGTACTTCATCCAGGGATGCAGGGTACTTCTTTGATATAGATTGGCTAAACGGTCCTTCTCGTAGGCCATTTATAAGGCCCATAATGGCAGCTTCTGTTGGTAGACTTTGTATGTCCATGCATGTTTTGTTGAATCTTTCCATGTAGTTATGAAGACTCTCCTGATCTCCTTGCTTGATTCCTAGTAGGCTGGGTGCGTGTTTAGCTTTATCTTTTTGTATGGAAAATTTGGCCAGGAACTTTTTGGCCAGGTCGTCGAAGCTTGAGATGGACTTTGGAGGTAGGCTGTCAAACCATCTAATGGCTGTCTTGGTAAGAGTTGTTGGAAAGTGGTGCACGAAATTGTGATCATCAATGGCGCCATCAACATGGTACGCTCAATTGCAATCTCAACTCTATATCACAACTTCGCACAACTAACCAGCAAGTGCACTGGGTCGTCCAAGTAATAAACCTTACGCGAGTAAGGGGTCGATCCCACGGAGATTGTTGGTATGAAGCAAGCTATGGTCATCTTGTAAATCTCAGTCAGGCAGATTCAAATGGTTATAAATGATTTATGAATAAAGCATAAAATAAAAATAGAGATACTTATGTAATTCATTGGTGAGAATTTCAAATAAGCGTATGGAGATGCTTTGTCCCTTCCGTCTCTCTGCTTTTCTACTGTCTTCATCCAATCCTTCTTACTCCTTTCCATGGCAAGCTGTATGTTGGGCATCACCGTTGTCAATGGCTACAGTCCCGTCCTCTCAGTGAAAATGTTCAACGCGCTCTGTCACAGCACGGCTATTCAGCTGTCGGATCTCGATCATGTCAGAATAGAATCCAGTGATTCTTTTGCGTCTGTCACTAACGCCCCACAATCGCGAGTTTGAAGCTCGTCATAGTCATTCAATCCTTGAATCCTACTCAGAATACCACAGACAAGGTTTAGACCTTCTGGATTCTCTTGAATGCTGCCATCAATTCTAGCTTATACCACGAAGATTCCGATTAAGGGATCCAAGAGATATCCACTTAATCTAAGGTAGAACGGAGGTGGTTGTCAGGCACACGTTCATAGGTGAGAATGATGATGAGTGTCACGGATCATCACATTCATCAAGTTGAGGAACAAGTGATATCTTAGAACAAGAATAAGCTGAATTGAATAGAAGAACAATAGTAATTACATTAATACTCGAGGTACAGCAGAGCTCCACACCTTAATCTATGGTGTGTAGAAACTCCACCGTTGAAAATACATAAGAACAAGGTCTAGGCATGGCCGAATGGCTAGCCTCCCAACGAGGGTTCAATCATAAAAACATGATCAAAAGATTCAAGTGATCAAAAGACGAAAATACAATAGCAAAAGGTCCTATTTGTAGAGAACTAGTAGCCTAGGATTTACAAAGATGAGTAAATGACATAAAAATCCACTTTTGGGCCCACTTGGTGTGTGCTTGGGCTGAGCATTGAAGCATTTTCGTGTAGAGACTTTTCTTGGAGTTAAACGCCAGCTTTTGTGCCAGTTTGGGCGTTTAACTCCCATCCTTGTGCCAGTTCCGGCGTTTTACGCCAGAATTCTTGAGCTGACTTGGAACGCCTGTTTGGGCCATCAAATCTCGGGCAAAGTACGGACTATTATACATTTCTGGAAAACCCAGGATGTCTACTTTCCAACGCAATTGAGAGCGCGCCAATTGAGCTTCTGTAGCTCCAGAAAAACCACTTTGAGTGCAGGGAGGTCAGAATCCAACAGCATCTGCAGTCCTTTTCAGCCTCTGAATCAGATTTTTGCTCAGGTCCCTCAATTTCAGCCAGAAAATACCTGAAATCACAGAAAAACACACAAACTCATAGTAAAGTCCAGAAAAGTGAATTTTAAATAAAAACTAATAAAAATATAATAAAAACTAACTAAAACATACTAAAAACATACTAAAAACAATGCCAAAAAGCGTATAAATTATCCGCTCATCAGAAAGGCCTTGCAGTGAACTGCATCTGAGGCGTCCGTGAGGTACATTCTACTTCTAAAATTGCTGAGATGATGGTTGGGGTCTGAAGTGCCGTCATACAGAGTCATATTCGGAAGTTTGAAGTACTTTGGGATTTTGGTCTTCATAATTTCCCTGGTGAATGGATCTTGATCCTTGCGAGAGCTATCCTCTGGAGTTGATTGAGTAGCTTTAGTTTTGAGATCGGCTTTGAGATTTAGAAGTTTATCTTCTAATTCTTGGCATTGCCTTATCTCCCGATGCAGATCCTCTTCTTTTTCACGTTGATGTTGGGCTTCTTTCTCGAGTTGCTTTAATCGATCTTGAAGTGCCTCTATCACTCCTGGATTTGATGAATTTTTGTCCCCGTTGGGCTCCGAAGTATCTTTGAGTGTAACATCCGTGTTCTTGTGCGGTGTTCTATCTTCCAAACATGAATCGTGGTCGTTGTCATGGTCGTCCGCCATGGTGATGGGATGACTTCCAGGATCCCCGGCAATCGCGCCAATGTTCCGAGGGTTTACCTGAAACTGTAGGTTGATCTCAGACGAGATCTTCTGTGCTAGTCGGAGCTGACGTGTTCGGCAGGTGTGCAGCAGCTGGAGCTGGTGTGTCCGACTTGTGGAGCTGAGAATGCTGCTGATCCCTTGTCACCGAAGGGTGTGGGGTAGCTGCAAGGGACTCCGATGCTTAAGTTAGCAAGGGTATTAAACAGGTATTGAGTAGAATCAGAGTATGAGTTATACATGGGTGCTCCAGTGTATTTATAATGGTGAGATGTGACCTTCTTTAGATAAGATAAGTTAGTTATCTTATCTTATCTTATCTTTTGTCGAGGTTAGATTATCTTCCATGGAACCGCCCTTATCTCTATAGGGTTGGGCTGCCCTTGGATCGGGATCGTATTCCTTGAGTTGGGCCCTTCTTTGGGCTTTCCTGTCGATTCAGACCGAGTTCTTTGCGAAGAAGTCGGTCCGCTTGACCTAAAGAGGTCAGTCGCTTTGTCTGTAGAACATCCCGGGTCGGACAGCTCGACCCAGGGTATGAACAAGTAGCATAACTAGAAAATGCTTTAAAATCACTGCAAAAGCAACAGATGCCAACTAAATAGAGAAATTAAAAAGCATTTCTAAAGTTCAAAATTATTACTACCAATACAAGAGCTTTATTTGTCATGAGTTGAACTGATTAATTTTCTTTCAGAAGATATTTATTTCACCATCTTCAAATCAGCATTGCTCAAGGATAAATCAGCTCAATGATCGTCACACATCTCACCTGTACAGTACATGTTCTGAACATCATGTTAAGACCAAAGGAACCAAATTTGGGCATGTAATTCCTCATGATATCATATCTTTCCTGAGCCATCAAGATCCAGTCAAAAAGCAAGTAATTAAAGCACTAAACATAAGAAAGAAGAATGGTCACTACTGTTTAATCACTATATCAAATAAGCCCAACTATTTTGCCTCCCTTAATATAAGTTGCTAAGCTATGAAAAAAAGGCGGGTTATCAATGGTGATTAAGGAATCAATTAGTAATCTCTTAAATAAAGATATTTCAGGAATAAAAGCTTATATGCCCTGAAACTTGAACTAGCAAGGTAAAAGTCATTCTAGCATGTTACACAATGTGAGGTTATAGTGGAACAAGTATATACATTTCCAAATCCACTCAGCTAGTTCATGCACTTAAAAAGATGTGGAGAAAGAGAAACTACCTTTGGCATTATAGGTATGTCTTTGATTCCCCACATTGGCTGGAAGCCAATCCCCAAAAATCCAATGCCCATTTCCCCCACAATAGCTTTAACCTAGACGTACAAGTTTTCAGAAATAATTAACAGACCTGAAAGAAATATCGACGTCACTTACCAGATTACAAGAAAATCAAACACAATAAACTAAACAAAACATGTGGCTCAGTGGCTGTCAATTATGTTACAATAAAAACAATGCATAGTTAAGATGACAACAGCAAAAAAAATATCAGGCCAATTTCTCCAATGAAATAACAGCAGATTACTTTAGATGTATCCCATAACAAGAATGAACAAAAATGAAGTAGTTATTAGTGAAAAGGTTTGTATAAAAAGGAGTTATAGCTAGTCAAGCTTCGGGCTTGTTTGATCGTGCTTGCAGTTTTTTTGTTTTTTTTAAGAAGAATTATTGAACTTGTTAATAAAACATCATTCAAAGCTGTAACAAAAATGAAGATGGCAGTTAATTAAAACAAATAAAAGAGTACAATAAGTCAAGTTACTTTACCTATGGCTTTCAATATAAAATGAATGCTTGTAGCAACCACTCCATCCTCGAAGCTGTGACTTGGTCCAGCTACAAATCTTAACACCAATCTACGAACCAATAATTTTATACCTGTGCAAATTGGCAGTGAACATCAATAAACCAATATGGATCCATTCTAGTTTGCTTGCTTCCCTAAACCAATAATTTACAGAACGCAAATTTTCGCACATCATTAGAGCTAATTACTATTCTTTCTCAACCCTAATAGGCACGCGCTTTCGTTTTGAATGACCATCCTCTTAGAATAATACTTGTTTTGGAAGGTTTATATGCTACAAAAGCAACCAACAGTGTCAAATGCATGATGTATCACAACATCAACAAACCAAATTAGCCACAGAGCTCTTTACAGTCCTCATTACTAATTTACCTACTTTGTGGAGACTTTTTCTTTCTATAGAAAAATGTAACTAATTTACCATTCATGGATAGTGTGTGTTTTTATTTTACATATGCATATAATCTATATAAAATGGAATAGAATATGATGAATTGAAGGAAATAGAGTAAGATGATACAATTATTTGTATGGAGAAATGAGTCTTTTAAAAATTTTTAAATTCTCAAATTAGTCCATTCAGGTAGTAAGCAATATAACCTGGAGAAATTCAAAGACTAATTTAATAATAAAAATTTAATGAAAATTAAAATATCCGATAAAATATTCCTTTGAAAACTAATTTAGGATATTACTTTTATTAGTGAAAATAGTAAACACCAAATTTTTACCTTATGTTGTTTATACTTTTCACGTATATCATTCAGAGAATTGGCTTTGGTGTTGAACTGCAAATCTACAAGTGCAAGAACAACCGTTTCAAGATCTGAGGCTTTGTAGTTTGTATAGTGCTCTAGGGTTAGATTCTATAAAATTAAAACATGGATTTAACTAACTAAATAATAATTATCAGAACAAGGCAAGGGGAGGCTAAGAAGAACCTAAAATATTAGACAATGAAGGAAACAAAGACACAAAGAGCAATAACATTGCTGCATAAACTTTCACTTTCTGCAAATTAGGTTCTACTAGAAAGAACTTCAGGCAGGAGTGCCTAATTGGGGAAGGTGGATTTTGTAGGGTTTATAGAAGATATACCAAATGCAAAGGAGTGACGCCTTCTCTTTCTGTTAATTAGTCCAAAAAAGAGAAAAATAGAGACACGGAAAAACAGAAAATCAAGGAAGAAAGACTTACCAGTGTTTACGGTGCTGATTGAAGGAGAGACCACTGAGACAGAGACAGAGGGTTGTGTTTGCGAGATAGAGGGTTGGGTTTGCGAGGGTTTGTGACCGTTCGAGTAGGGTGCGAGAGACCATTGATGGTGCCAGGGTTGGGTTCGACAGAAAGAAGGCCAAGTGTGACGGTTAGATGAAAGGCTGGGTGTGACGGTTAGATGAACATTGGTGCGACGACAGGATGGATGGTGCGACGGTCATCGTGATCTATAGTGATGAACTTGGTGCGACGACTTGCTGATGCGTACGACGGCGGCTTGCTTCATCGCGATGGGTATCTTAGGTTAAAAGTGAATTTGGGGATAAATTAAAAGTGAAGTGTGTATGTAGTATGCGTTGTTATCACTTAGAGAAAAGTTAAGCGTGAAAAGTAGGGGTGGGAAATTAAATTTTGGTACACACAGCATATTGGTACGCTTTTGCAGGGTGCCTAATTACACACAACATATCAGCACGCTTTAAAAATGTCACCACTAGAATACAAATTAGCCACGCTTTTAAAGCGTGGCAAAAAAAGCGTGGCCAAAACACAAATTAGCAGCCACTCACGTAAAAGCGTGCCGGTTTTCCTCTATGGCCATGCTTTTTAAGCGTGGCAAAAAAAAAGTGGCCAAATCACAGATCAGTGGCCACCCTCGCAAAAGCGTGGCCATTGACCACTATTGGGCACGCTTTAAAAGCGTGGAAAGAAAAAAGTGTACCAATAGGCCTTTTTTCTTGTAGTGAGAAAGCCCAATTAGTTGAAGAGGAAGTGGTTGAAGACTTAGGAGATGTTGAAAGTCCATGGGAATTGAAAGTTATAGAGCCTCCTCCCAAGAAGCTTGAAATTGATGTTGAGGAGGGTGTATAACCTCCAAAGCATATTATAGTTGGAGCTTTTGAAGAGGTTGATCAAGAGATCGATTCAATCATTGAAGAATTTTTATCTATAATTAAACCCTCTCCCTTTGGACATGAGTTAGAGGTCAAAGAAGAATGTGCACAACCTTTCATACCCTTGGTAAGCAATGAATAAGAGATTGAATTAGAAGAAAGCTACGAAGAGGTGGAGGCAAATCAAGAAGAGCACAAGGGAGTGGAGCTTGCAAGATCATTAGATACACCTCTCCCCAAGCCATCACCATCCATTCTTTCATTCAAGTGAGTGAAATTCTTATCCTTACACTTTACTTTCCCACTTGAATATGGTTTGCTTGAGACGGATGGTCAAATTAGAGCTCTTTGTCACTTTAAGAGCAAAAAGGAGATGGTTAGTGGTTGGAGTTGTCATGCAAGGTTTATTATGGTTGCATGCTCAAAGTCTAAATGCAAAGGTTGGTGTAGAGCTAGATTTCTTGGGTCTACGAATTTGTTTGGATGCTTAATTGAGAATTCGGACTGCTTGCCACCCGGTTGGAACAATGATAATCAACTTGAACACAGGTTTAGAAACAAGATTTGGGATCCAGGAACATATGAAGATTAATTTTGGGAGCCTTTAGCTTGTGTGGAACTTCATCAAAGCTTGGAGCTATTAAATTTGAACTTTGGCGCTTATTGGAAGTCCAAGCATTGGTGGGAGTTCAAGGATGAGTACAAGCACAAGCCACCATGACATGGAGCTTACCAAATGTCCAACTTAAGGACTCTAAGTAAAAGTGTTAGGTGAGAGACACCCCACCATGGTAACATCCTTTCATTTTTCTCTTTTGTTTATATTGGTAATAAGTTGAATTCTCATTTTTAGTTAGGTTTATTTAGTTTAAGTTGTGATTTAGCTTGTTTAATAATATTTGGCATTGCTTCGGCAGCTTGTGAGTTTCTCAATAAGCTTTTGAAAAAAAAGAGGGTTGTCACGTATAGGTGTGACTGACGCGTATGCGTCAACGCCCAAATTTTGATGCTGCTGCTCCGTGGTACAAAAACCAGAGAGTTGTGCTAGAACCATGCGGGTGGGGTGCTAGGCGCACAACACAACCCACGCGTGCGCATCGCTGACACGTACGCGTCATTTGATTTTTTGGTCACCCACGCGTGGGCGTGACTGACGCGCACGCGTCGTATCTTAATGCTGCCATGCCTGGTACAAAAACCAGAGAGTTATCATGGAATGCTGCCAGTTTTGTGCGTCTAGCACGTAAACATATCACGCGTACGCGTTACCAACGCTCACATGTCACTTTCTCTTTTGGGCCTCCTACACGTGCGCGTGGACGACGCTTACACGTCGCTTCTCTTCTCCCATTTCTTTCTTCTTTCTTCTCTCTTTCTTCTTTCTTTCTGTAAGAACCAGAGTTATCACATAAAATTATTTTAATAAAATAATAATTCTTAAGTGCCTAGAGTAGATTTAAAATTTAGAAGTTTTAATTTGAAAATTTAAAGGTGAAATTTGATTTCAATGAATTTTTCTGAGTTGGAAAATGTATCTTTTTCAAAAAGTTTTTGTAAAAATGCGCACTGGTGCTTAAGCCAGCAGTACCAGCCCTAGTCTGTCTGATACTGTATTTTGAGAAAAATAAGATTTTGAAAATTGATTTATTGTTTTAAAAGGACAAAAATAATTTAGAATTGAAAACCGGACACTAATCTTAAAGGTTTTGGTCCAAAGTGGGCCAAACAGAACAAAAACACTTAGCGGGTTGGACCGGGCCCAAGTGGGCCCAAGTCCAACATATAAATTCCCTAACTAAGAGGCATTCAGCCTTATTTTCAGAAAAGAAAGAGAGAGGGACGGTGAGAAGAGAGAAGAGAAGGGGTTTGGGGTTTTACTTTTCACCCAAACCTTGTTTTGATCATAACTTGAGATACAAAGCTCCGATTGACGAGCTGTTTATGGCCACGCAAAGCTCTCGACGAGCTCTTCGTTTCTATTTAGGTTTTGTTGGTAAGATTTCCAAACTCAAGCTCTAGTTTCCATCCCAAACAATTCTGTGTTTTTGGTTCTATTTCTTGAGTAGATTTTGTGATTTTGTTTGTTTAGGGGTGATCTAGCATCGGAATATTGTTGGGTTTTATCCTTAATCTCATTGGGTAAGGTAAGATTTCACTAACCCTTGTGTTTAGTTATTTTTGTAAACCGTAGGTTTGATGTTTGTATGTTATGTAATGTTAGATTGAGTTTTGGTGTTTGTTGGAGTTGGTTGAGGCTTTGGATCGAGCTTGGTATCTTCGTTTTGGTGTTTGGTGCGCTTGGGAATTGGCCAAGGTATGGTTTCAGTTTCCTTTATGTAATATGTAATGTTTCTGGAAACTTAGGGTAGTGAACCATATGATAGGATTGAATGATGTTGGTGTATGCCTAATTATTTATGAAATTATGTTGTATAATAAAGAGAATTATAGGGAATGTTGGAATGTATAATATATGTTTATGATGCTTGCTGAAGGATATTGATGATTATGATGTGTGATGATATATTATGATTATGATTGTGGGTTTTGAATCTTGTGGTTGATGATGATATTGAATGGTGTTGATTTTGAGTTAATGTTGGATGAGAATGCATTATTTATGTTGAGCTATGATTGATGGTGGATGACTATCATGATGATGATAGGTGGTAAGTGAAGTATTTATGTATGAGGAATTATTGATGTGTAATGTTGTTGTGAAATGTTTGGGAGCTTAATGATTTGATGATGAATGTTGAGAATTATTATGGTTGTTGAGAGTTGTTGGTATTTTTTATGATAGATGATAAATCATGAAAATGGTTGTTAAATGTTTATGATGATTTTAAATTTTGGAGAATAATGATTTTGATGATGTGGAATAGTGTAAATGGGAGGTTATCGATGGTTGAGTTTGAGGAATGAGTGGTATGGACTTTTGTGTTGTTTTGGTAGGAATTGGATTGTAAGTAGTTTGGTTTTGAAATGAGAGTTTAGGTGAAAGTAAGATTTTAAGGTTTTTGGTAAAATTGGATTTTAAGCCAACTTTGGCGTATCATATCTTGGTCTACAGTTTTCGAAACAGAATAATTTTTATATCAAATTAAAGATAATTCAGTGAGCTTTAAAATGGTATACATTTTGTAGAAATCTGAATTTTGTAGAGAAAGATATGATCGTTGAAAGTTTGGCTCAGAAATCTGAATTCTGTGAAGTTGCAGAACTTGTGATTTCTGGTTTGTGTGTGCACACACACTGCTGTGCGCGTGATCTGATCAGTAGCAATTTTTAACTTGTGCGTACGCACAATTTTGTGCGCATGCACACCCTGTGTATTTTTGAAACTGTACGCACACACAACCAATGAAGTTTCACAAGCTGTACGCACGCACAGACTTGTGCACACGCACACGTTGAAAGGTGCACTCTGTTGAGGGCATTTGCACGCCTTGTGTGGATGAACAGCGTTGAGATTTTTTCCCCTGTGCGTACTCACACTGCCCTATTTTTCAATTAAAACCTTGTTTTCAACTGTTTCACCTTTCCGGAAAACTTGTAAACTTTTGTAACACTTGTTTAAAACCTTTTTGTCAGTTTTAGGTTCTTGAATTAAGGGATAAATGATAAAGGAATAAAAAGGATATTTTTAGTTATGAGTTTAGAACCGGTGACCTAGGTTTGGAAGGTTTGTCTAGTTTCCTAACTTGAATTGGCAAATGTTGGGTTGTGAAGTTTGTGGTTGAAGAGATATTTGAGAAGTTAGAAACCGGTGATGGTTATGATGAATTGAAAACTTGGAAAGGAATAATGAGGAAATTATTGGATTATATGGGAGTGTGCGGAGCCTATATCTCTGGCATGGCAGATTTCTCTGCTGCATGAGTAATTATTGTTGAGAGTGTGCGGGGCCTATATCCCTAGCGTGCCAGATTTCTCTGCTGCATGACTAGTTGTTGTTGAGAGTGTGCGGGACCTATATCCCTGGCGTAGCAGATTTCTCTACTACATTAGTAGTTGTTGTTATTTCTTTCTCTGCTGCATGAAGTGTGCGGGGCCTATATTCCTGGCGTAGTAGACTCCTTACTGCATGAGTGTGTAGGGCACTATATCTCTGGCATGGCAGAAAAGGCTACATCCGGAAGGATGTGTCGGGTTGGCATTTACGGACCGACAAGTGACATCACGAGCCAATAGGACAGGCATTCATCATATGAATCTCTTATGTACTTGTTTGCTTTGATTAATTAAGTTTGCCTAAATGTATAACATGCCTAATTGCTTCTTGAATTACTTGCTATATTTGAATATTAACTGTGTATTACTTCCTTGTATTACTTGCGATTGTCTGGTGCTGAGGAGGTTAGGTAGGCGGCGGTGATGACATGTCATCATGTCATATTTTTCTATGCTTTTTCATACAAGAAATTGATAGTTAGTGCTTAAATATTGCATTCTTTTGTGCTTAAATGGTATATTTCTTTGATCTTTTGATTTGATAAACTTTGTAGAAAATAAGAAAAAAAAAAGAAGCAAAAAAGCACAAAATAAGCTAAAAAGGAGAGAAAAAGAGTTTTGGGGCACACTTTGAAGTTGGATCACACTTTGATGCCTTAGGCCACGCTTTTAAAAGCGTGGCCCATGACCATGAACGAAAGAAACAAAGGCTAGCACTCATTAAAGGGAGCTCTACGTTAAAATTGTTCACTTTTCGGGTTTTTCTTTAAGCCTTGTGACAGCATGACCATGCCTCCTTCAAAGGGCCATAGCTTGAGTTATAGATGTCTAATTGATGTGCTTCTAGCTGCGTTGGAAAGCTGACATTCAGAGCTTTCCAGTGATATATAATAATCTATATTTGGCATGAAATTAAAGCATAAGTGATAGGCATCTTTAAGGCCTAGAAACCAACCAAGCAAGTGCTCACACCAAGGCTCGAAGAGGGGAACCACGTAGCGCTCAACCAAAGGCCCAAAAAGCACAAGGAGTGAATTTCCAAGCTTGGGAGCAAGGGACTTGTGCTGTCCACGCACAAGGAGTAGCGCTCAATAAGTGAACTGAGCGCTAGGGGTGTAATCGGCTCGGTTCGGTTCGGTTTTGGACCGAAAACCAACCGAACTGACCTGATCGATTCTTCCAAGAGGCCAACCATTCGGTTGGCTGCTGCTTGAGCAACCGAACCAAACCAACAGCGGTTTGGTTCGGTCGGTTTTTTTGGTTTTTTACACCTGCTTATCTAAATTTAAAATGCCATAAAATGAAATTTAAAACCTTCAATAAACTAGAATAACAAGAGTTTATCACATCCAAATCCAACACAAATTCAACTTAATTAAACATAAAACAAAGACAATTAAAAATGTCTAGCAAAACAAAAACAATAAACACAGTTTAAACCGAAACATTCACTTTTAAACAAATAAAAGCCAAACAGCCACCATGTTTAATTAGAATCTACACCAGACTCATCCTCATCTTCTCCGGTTGGTGCAATTTCTACAAAAATAAAACAAGAAAATCAATATAGATTATAAACATAATATAGATTATAAATTATAAACATAAACCATAAAGGGAACTACAAATTTCTTTTTTGCATACCTAACTCAAGTTTCTCAAACTCTTCAATAAACTCCTCAAAATCAGTTGTCATTGGAGAAGCACGAAGCCAATTTTGTGTGCATATCAATGCCTCAACTGTCTTTGGAGTTAAAGAACTCCTATAGTTGTTAAGCACTCTTCCACCAGTGCTAAAAGCTGATTCTGAAGCAACAGTCGAGACCGGCATTGCTAAGACATCTCTAGCTATTTGGGATAAGATAGGATACTTACTAGAATTTACCTTCCACCAATTCAATATGTCAAAAGTATTTTGATCACAAGGCTTCTCTAAACCATCCATCAAATACAAATCCACCTCATTCTTGTTGATGATCTCATGAAAATGAACCTCCTTGAAAAAATCACCAGCCATGTCGCCATCAGGTACTCCCACATCTGATGCACCATCCATTATTGCTGAAGTAAATGATCTACCCTCATTATTTGCACTCACATAGCAATCAAACATATTGGAGAAGGTCTCTTTCACTTTTGCACCCAAAAAATCAGCATCATCCTTATCATATAGCTTTTCAAAGCTAAAGTTCACAAACTTCAACTTGTATCTAGGATCAAGAACCACAGCAACAAAAATCATCATATTGATATTTTTTATGTTACCCCAGTACTTGTCATACTTAAGCTTCATCCTCTCAGCCATACTCCCAAGTAATGGATCTCGACTACCACAAGAAGCCTTGAACACTCGCAAAATCTTACAAAACTCATGAAAATATTGAGAAGAAGTCACAAGCAAACTACCAGACACACTCTTTGTAACATCATGAAAAGTTTTCAAGAATTCCATAAAGTGTTTTGCATTGTCCCAATCAATATTCCTCGGAATACAACCTTGCATTAGAGCATATTCTGTATCTCTCTCCCCTAGCCTCTTGAACGCCTTTTGAAACTTCAAACCACTTTCAAGCATAGTGTATGTAGAGTTCCATCTAGTGGGAACATCGAGTTGAACAGTACACTTGTCTTGTATCCTAGCTTCCTTTATGAAATTTTTGAACCTATTCATGCGACTAGGGGAAGCACGCACATATCTAATAGCATTTCTTATCTTACTAATAGATTCATGCATCTCTTTCAGACCATCATTAACAACAAGATTAAGAATATGTGCACAACACCTAACATGCAAATGTTCTCCTTTCAAAGGATGTAAATTCCAATCCTCCATTCTAGTTCTTAGATAAGATATTGCAGTATCATTAGAACTAGCATTATCAACAATAATTGTGAACACTCTAGATATCCCCCATCCCAAAAGACATCTCTCAATTTTTCTACCAATTGTTTCTCCCTTGTGGTTTTTAATAAGACAAAAATTGATAATCCTCTTTTGCAATTTCCCATCATGATCAATGTAATGAGCAGTGAGACACATATAATTCAGATTTTGCACAGAAGTCCAACAATCAGTAGTTAAACAAACAGATTGATTCGGTTGCTTGAACACAGTTTTCAACCTATTATTCTCACTAATATAAAGATTCCAACAATCCTTAGCAACAGTAATCCTTCCTGGAAGTGGAAATCTAGGTTGCACTATACTCATATAGAATCTGAATCCCTCCCCCTCAACAAACTTGAACGGTAGCTCATCAACAATTATCATCCTAGCAAGGGCTTTTCTACACATTTCAGCATCAAAAGTAACTGCAGTAAATACCCCTTTACCCTCTTTTTTTGTTGGAAGGTAAGGATTGTTTGACTAGGGTCACCTGAGTCCCTAGGAAATTTTTTACATTGATTCAACAAATGATAACGCATATTAGTTGTACCATTTCTATGAGAGTCACATGCATATGATGCACCACACCAATTACATTTAGCCCTAGGATGTGATGGCTTGGACTTAGGATCCTTTGTAAAGTGTTCCCAAGTCCAGGATCTAGGTCTAGAAGGTTTTCTGTTACCTTCATTGGCTTCATTCTTGCCATCCTCTTCATCAGTGTCCACATTGCTTGGAGCTGGATTTGTAGGAGTTGCTCCCGAAGTTGCACCCACATTAGTCATATCAACCTTCCTCTTCTTTGATCTAGGGTGGGGCGGGGGTTTGGTAAGCGCGCTACTGTCCGTTGAGGAACGTACCACGGACTCGACATTTTTACCCCCAACTTCAGGCATCCGTTCATTAGGTACCTCATTGCTTGTTGGCTGCATACATATAAACAAAACAATGAAAAAGTAGCATTTTTAACTCATGAACAGAACCAGCAGTTTTGTTTCCATCAACAAAACCATAATAGCTCATAAGCAGCCAATCAACATTCAACAATTAGTTATATATTTACAAAGAAATTAAATTTGGTTGATATCAATACCTTCCACCAATAAAATAAACAACCCCTATATAAAATAAACCAATATCTTCCACCAATGAATTCACTTGACAAAAGTGCAGAGTTAAAGAAGTAGAAAAGTACTGCTAGATGAAGCAAAAAAGTGAACAAAAAGTAGACCTTTGGTAAGACGGAACAGAGATGTAGAGATATCCATCACAAATAAAAAGTGATAAATAAATGTCATAAGATTTTTAAAATAAATTCATTCTCTTTTAAGTGATATCTAAACTGCCAACATTTTATGTGTGATAATTGATAACCATTCCAACAAGAAACTACCTTCTTTTTTTAATCTTTTTCTCTGTTTACGTTAACCACACTTCTCATATAATAAGTTGCTTGAGTTTTAGAATTTAATAATCATAACTATGTAATACCAAGAAATGGTTAAAAAAGTATTGTTAGATAATAGAAAGGCTTATGCACATCATATGCCTACAAGTACAAACCTAAAACAAGTTTTAAGCACTGCTGTTAACACAATCGAACTATTTTAGTTATTCATCATGCATCACTGTCATATCACTTAATAGTACTGGCAAAGTCATAAAATAGTTGACCAATATTTTCAAAGATATCATGGTCTCTTTTCAGCATCTTTAAGTAACATTTCAGTAATATACTAAAACTCAATATTTACTTTATCATGTAAAAGGCAACATGAAAAGGCAGTTCACCACATGGTTAGCAGCTTAATCAAACAAATGATAAATGAAGGAATCACCTGCAACTTATTGTTATCACCAAGAATAAGAGGTTGCTGATTCACCCCCAAAAATAAGATACATTCAACACAGCAACATTTTCTCAGATCTAACAACTCCATAACTTCATTTTTTCTGTTCATTAACTCTGTATATTTTTAAATAAGTCTTCTAAATCACTAAACATACAATCAGAAACTCACATAACAATACAAATAAGCCAATGATCAGTATCACAAGAACAAGAAAGAGCAATCAAAGAGACTCACTAGTAGTTAACAAAAACAACACAGCAATATTAACTAAAAAACAAATCACTAAACATTTGTATATTTTCAACACAGCAACATTTTTTCAGATCTAACAACTCCAGAACTTCATTTTTTCTGTTCATTAACTCTGTATATTTTTAAATAAGTCTTCCAAATCACTACACATACAATCAGAAACTCACATAACAATACAAATAACCAAACACAAAATCTAACCTCTGACGAAGACATAATTCTGTTTCGTTTTGGGTTTTTACAGGAGAGGGACTGGTTGTTCGGCGGCTCGGCCTCTGGAGTCTTGCTCGGCGGCTGGACTGGTTGGACGTTGGAGTGCTGCTCAAGTTCTCGACTTTGGCTTTGTTGCTCAGCGACCCTGCGATGGTGACCCTTCGACGGCGATGATGAACGACCTCGAGGCTTCGAGCGACGATTGGTGAGTTCTCTGTCTCCCTCAGCCTCTCCTTCTCTCAAGTATGGAGCTTGGAGGTGTGGGTGACTGGCAGACTGGGTAAGTGGGTATAGGCTAGGTAGGGTTCGCCGCTGAAGAAGAAAGGGGAAGAAGAAAGCTAGGTTATTTTTCTGAGTTTCCTTTTTATACCTAGGTTAACGGGGGCAACTTAGTAAAATCACACTCCACTAAACCCTCATTATTCAGTTTGGTCTGGTTCGGTTCAGTTTTAGCAAAGGAAACCGAAAACCAAACCGAACCGATCGGTTTAGTTCGAAAAAATAAAAAACCGATTTTTTCGGTTTTCCAATCGGTTGTTGCAAATTTCGGTTCGGTTCTGCGATAATTTTCGGTCCGGTTCGGTAATTTACACCCTACTGAGCGCTCAATAAGTGAGCACTAGGCAAGGAATATGAACGCACCAAAATTGGCACGCCTAAGCTAGCAAGCTGATGAGCGGATAATTTATACGCTTTTTGGCATTGTTTTTACATAGTTTTTAGTATGATTTAGTTAGTTTTTAGTATATTTTTATTAATTTTTAAGCAAAATTCACATTTCTGGACTTTACTATGAGTTTGTGTGTTTTTCTGTGATTTCAGGTATTTTTTGGCTGAAATTGAGGGACCTGAGCAAAAATCTGATTCGGATGCTAATAAAGGACTGCAGATGCTGTTGGATTCTGACCTCCCTGCACTCGAAATAGATTTTTTGGAGCTACATGAGTCCAAATGGTGTGCTCTCAATTTTTTTGGAAAGTAGACATCCAGAGCTCTCCAGCAATATATAATAGTCTATACTTTGCCCGAGTTTAGACGACGCAAACTGGCGTTTAACGCCAGCTTTCTGCCCTATTCTGGCGTTAAACACCAGAAACAAGTTGCAAAGCAGAGTTTAATGCCAGAAACAAGTTACAAACTGGCATTTAACTCCAAGGAAGACCTCTACACATGAAAGCTTCAATGCTCAGCCCAAGCACACACCAAGTGGGACCAAAACTGGATTTCTGCATCATTTACTCATTTCTGTACCCTAGTGACTAGTCTAGTATAAATAGGACTTTTTACTATTGTGTTGATATCTTTGGATTATCTTTTGATCCTTTGATCACGTTTTGGAGGCTGGCCTCTCGGCCATGCCTAGACCTTGTTCTTATGTATTTTTAACGGTGGAGTTTCTACACACCATAGATTAAGGTGTGGAGCTCTGTTGTTCATTGAGTATTAATGCAATTACTACTGTTTTATATTCAATTCATGCTTATTCTTATTCTAAGATATTCATTCGCACACAAAAACATGATAAATGTGATGATTATGTGACACTCATCACCATTCTCACTCATGAACGCGTGATTGACAACCACTTCCGTTCTATATGAAAACAAGCTTGAATGTGTATCTCTTGGATTCCTGGTCTATGCATTTGATTGCCTCTCTTGACAATAGAGCCTTCAATTCCTTGTGATCAGAGTCTTCGTGGTATAAGCTAGAATCCATTGGCAGCATTTTTGAGATCCGGAAAGTCTAAACCTTGTCTGTGGTATTTCGAGTAGAATCTGGGATGGGATGACTGTGATGAGCTTCAAACTCACGACTGTAGGGCGTGGTGATAGACGCAAAAGGATAGTAAATCCTATTCCTACACGATCGAGAACCAACAGTTGATTAGCCATGTGGGAAACCGTAGAGGACCTTTTTCACTGAGAGGATGGGAAGTAGCCATTGATAACGGTGATGCCCAACATACAGCTTGCCATAGAAAGGAGTATGAAGGATTGGATGAAGGCCGTAGGAAAGCAGAGATTCAGAAGGGATAAAGCATCTCCATACACTTATCTGAAATTCCCACCAATGAATCACATAAGTATCTCTATCTTTATTTTATGTTTTATTTATCTTTTAAATTATTAAAACTCCATAACCATTTGAATCCGCCTGACTGAGATTTATAAGGTGACCATAGCTTGCTTCAAGCCGACAATCTCCGTGGGATCGACCCTTACTCACGTAAGGTTTATTACTTGGACGACCCAGTGCACTTGCTGGTTAGTTGTGCGAAGTTGTGAAAAAGAATGATATTACAATTGTGCGTACCAAGTTGTTGGCGCCATTGAAGATCACAATTTCATGCACCAAGTTTTTGGCGCCGTTGCCGGGGATTGTTCGAGTTTGGACAACTGACGGTTCATCTTGTTGCTCAGATTAGGTAATGTTCTTCTTGTTTCAACCTTTGTTTATTTTCAAAAAGTTTTCAAAAATCTTTCAAAAAATTTTCTTCTTTTTCGTTTTTCCAAAAAGATATTTTTGAAAATCCAAAAAAAAAAATTAAATCATAAAATCAAGAATATTTTTTGTGTTTCTTGTTTGAGTCTAGTGTCAATTTTTAAGTTTGGTTTCAATTGCATGTTTTAATTTTTCAAAAAATTTTCGAAAATTCATGCATTGCATTCTTCATGATCTTCAAGTTGTTCTTGACAAGTCTTCTTGTTTGATCTTCATATTTTCTTGTTTTGTGTCTTTTGTTGTTTTTCATATGCATTTTTGAATTCTTAGAGTCTAAACATTAAAAAGTTCTAAGTTTGGTGTCTTGCATATTTTTCTTTTCTTAAAAAATTTTGAAAAATAAGTTCTTGATGTTCATCATGATCTTCAAAGTGTTCTTGGTGTTCATCTTGACATTCATAGTGTTCTTGCATGCATCATTTGTTTTAATCCAAAATTTTTATGTGTTGAGTCATTTTGTGGTTTTTCTCTTTCCTCATTAAATTCAAAAAAAAAATATTTCCCTTTTTATCTCATAAATTTCGAAATCTTTGGGTTGACTTAGTCATAAATTTTTTAAATAAGTTATTTCTTGTTAGTCAAGTCAAGATTTCAATTTTAAAAATCTTGTCTTTTCAAAACTTTTTCAAAAATCAAATCTTTTTCATTTTTCTCTTTTATATTTTCGAAAATTTTAATTTTCAAAATCTTTCTCTTATTTTGATTTCATAATTTTCGAAAACTTTACTAACAATTAATGTGATTGATTCAAATATTTGAAGTTTGTTACTTTCTTGTTAAGAAAGGTTCAATCTTTAAATTCTAGAATCATATCTTTTATTTTCTTGTTAGTCAAGTAATCAATTTTAATTTTAAAAATCAAATCTTTTTAATTTCCTTTTCAAATCTTTTTCAAAAAAAATTTAAATCATATCTTTTTAATCATATCTTTTCAAATATATATTTTTCAAATCATATCTTTTTCAAAATCAATATCAAAAATCTTTTCTAACTTCTTATCTTTTTCAAAATTGATTTTCAAATCTTTTTCAACTAACTAATTGACTTTTTGTTTGTTTTACTATTTCTCATCTCTTTCAAAACCACCTAACTACTTTCCTCTCTCTAATTTTCGAAAATCACCTACCTCTTTTTCAAAAATCTTTTTATTTAAATAATTGTTTTAAATTTTAATTTTATCCATTTCTTAAAATTCGAATTTTAACTAGTAATTAAAATAAAAACAAAAATATTCTTCTTCTCTTTTAGTTAATATTCGAATTCCCTCTCTCTCTCATCTCTTTCTATTTATTTATTCATTTACTAACACTTCTCTTCATCTAAAAATTTGAACCCTCTCTTCTCCTCTGTGTTCAAATTTTTCTCCTCCTTCTTCTATTTTTTTCTTCTTCTACTCACATAAAGGAATCTCTATACTGTGACATAGAGGATTCCTCTTCTTTTTTGTTCTCTTCTTTTTCATATGAGCAGGAGCAAGAACAAGGACATTCTTATTGAAGTAGATTCTGAACCTGAAAGGACTCTGAAGAAGAAGCTAAGAGAAGCTAAAGCACAACAATCCAGAGAAAACCTTACAAAGAATCTTGAAAAAGAAAGAGACATGGCCAAATCCAACAACAATACAAGGAAGATGCTTGGTAACTTTACTGCACCAAATTCCAACTTACATGGAAGAAGCATCTCAATCCCTGCCATTGGAGCAAACAATTTTGAGCTAAAGCCTCAATTAGTTTCTCTGATGCAACAGAATTGCAAGTTTCATGGACTTCCATCAGAAGATCCTTTTCACTTCTTAACTGAATTCTTGCCGATCTGTGATACTGTTAAGACCAATGGGGTTGATCCTGAGGTCTACAGGCTTATGCTTTTCCCTTTTGCTGTAAGAGACAGAGCTAGAATATGGTTGGACTCTCAACCTAAAGATAGCCTGAACTCTTGGGATAAGCTGGTCACAGCTTTCTTAGCCAAGTTCTTTCCTCCTCAAAAGCTGAGTAAGCTTAGAGTGGATGTTCAAACCTTCAGACAAAAATAAGGTGAGTCCCTCTATGAAGCTTGGGAGAGATACAATCAACTGACCAAAAAGTGTCCTTCTGATATGCTTTCAGAATGGACCATCATGGATATATTCTATGATGGTCTGTCTGAATTGTCTAAGATGTCATTGGACCATTTAGCAGGTAAATCTATTCACCTAAAGAAAACGCCTACAGAAGCTCAGGAACTCATTGACATGGTTACAAATAACCAGTTCATGTACACTTCTGAAAGGAATCCTGTGAGTAATGGGACGCCTCAGAGGAATGGAGTTCTTGAAATTGATGCTCTGAATGCCATATTGGCTGAGAAAAAATGATGACTCAGCAAGTCAATATGATTTCTCAGAGTCTGAATCGATTATAAAATGCATCCAACAGTACTAAAGAAGCATCTTCTGAAGAAGAAGCTTATGATCCTGAGAACCCTACAATAGCAGAGGTGAATTACATGGGTGAACCCTATGGCAACACCTATAATCCCTCATAGAGAAATCATCCAAATTTCTCATGGAAGGATCAACAAAAGCCTCAACAAGGCTTTAATAATGGAGGAAGAAACATGTTTAGCAATAGCAAGCCTTTTCCATCATCATCTCAGCAACAGACAGAGAATTCTGAGCAGAATCCATCTAGCTTAGCAAATATAGTCTCTGATCTATCTAAGGCCACTCTCAGTTTCATGAATGAAACAAGGTCCTCTATTAGAAATTTAGAGACGCAAGTGAGCCAGCTGAGTAAAAGAGTCACTAAAACTCTTCCTAGTACTCTCCCAAGCAATACAGAAGAGAATCCAAAAAGAGAGTGCAAGGCCATAACCTTACTTGGTGTGGCCGAATGCACAGAATAGGAGGAGGACATGAATCCTAGTGAGGAAGACCTCTTGGGACGTCCTCTGAACAAAAAGGAGTTCCAAATTGAGGAACCTACGGAATCTGAGGCTCATCTAGAGACCATAGAGATTCCATTGAACCTCCTTTATCATTCATGAGCTCTGATGACTATTCATCTTCTGAAGAAGATGAAGACATTATTAAAGGGCAAGTTGCCCAGTATTTAGGAGCAATCATGAAGCTGAATGCCAAGCTATTTGGTAATGAGACTTGGGAGGATGAGCCTTCATTGCTCATTAATGAACCGAATACCTGGGTTCAGCACACTTTACCTCAAAAGAAACAGGATCCTGGTAAATTCCTAATTCCCTATACCATAGGCACCATGACCTTTGAGAAGGCTCTGTGTGACCTGGGGTCAGGCATAAACTTAATGCCACTCTCTGTAATGGAGAAACTGGGGATCTTTGAGGTACAGGCTGCCACATTCTCATTAGAGATGGCAGACAAATCCATGAAAAAGGCTTATGGACAGGTAGAGGATGTGCTAGTAAAGGTCAAAGGTCTTTACATCCCTGTTGATTTCATAATCCTAGACACTGGGAAGGATGAGGATAAATCCATCATCCTTGGAAGACCCTTCCTAGCCACAGCAAAAGCTGTGATTGATATGGACATAGGAGAGTTGGTCCTTCAACTGAATGAGGACTACCTTGTTTTTAAAACTCTAGGATCTCCCTCTGTAACTATGGAGAGGAAGCAAGAAAAGCTTCTCTCACTGCAGAGTCAACCAAAGCCCCCACAGTCAAACTTAGAGTTTGGTGTTGGGAGGCCACAACCAAACTTTAAGTTTGGTGTTGAACCCCCACATTCAAACTCTAAGTTTGGTGTTGGGAGGTCCCAACAATGCTCTGAACATCTGTGAGGCTCCATGAGAGCTTACTGTCAAGCTATTGAAATTAAAAAACCGCTTATTGGGAGGCAACCCAATTTTATTTATCTATGTATTTTCCTTTTTTTAGGTTGATGATCATGTGGAGTCACAAATACAATTGCAAAAATTCAAGAAAAATAAAAAATAACATTAAAAATATTACACCTTGGAGGAGGAACTTACTGGCGTTTAAACGTCAGTAAGGGTAGCAGAATGGCCGTTTAACGCCCAGTCTGGCACCATTCTGGGCGTTAAACGCCAGAAACAAGCACCAGACTAGCGTTAAACGCCAGAAAGAAGCAACAATCTGGCGTTAAACGCCAGAAACAGGTTGCAGCCTGGCGTTTAACACCAGGAAATGAATAAAAGCTGGCGTTTAACGCAAGAAACAAGTAGCAGTCTGGTGTTAAATGCCAAGATTGCACAGCAAGGGCGTTTTGCACGCCTAAAAGGAGCAGGGATGAAATCCTTGACCCCTCAGGATCTGTGGATCCCACAGGATCCCCACCTTCCCTACCCCCCCTCTCTCTCTCACTCACCAATCAAATCATATCATCTTCCCTATATTCTCTTCACAAATCACCTCCTTATCTCTTCCCTAAAAAGCCCACCTACCTTTCTTTCAAATTCAAACACTTTTCCCCCCCAAACTCAACCCTAATGACCGAATCCCAACCCTCCCCTCACCCCTATATAAACCCCTCACTACTCCTTCATATTCACACAACACAAACACCTTTCCCTCCTCTTGGCTGAACCACTATCTCCCTCCATCTCCTCCATTTTCTTTTTCTCCTCCTTCTTTGTTTCTTTTTTTGCTTGAGGACGAGCAAACCTTTTTGCTTTTACCACACTAAACTTAAAAGGTTTGCTCGTCCTCGAGCAAAAAAAGAAAGAAAGAAGGACAACAAGAAGAAAATGGAGGAGATGGAGGGAGATGGTGGTTCGGCCAAGAGGGGGAAAGGTGTTTGTGTTGTGTGATAATGAAGGAGTAGTAAGGAGTTTATATAGTGGTGAGGGGAGGGTTGGGATTCGGTCATTAGGGTTGGGTTTGGGGGGAAAAATGTTTGAATTTGAAAGAGAGGTAGGTGGGGTTTTTGGGGAAGAGATATGGAGGTGATTGGTGAAGAGAATATAGGGAAGATGATATGATTTGATTGGTGAGTGAGAGAGAAAGGGGGTAGGGTAGGTGGGGATCCTATGGGATCCACAGATCCTAAGGGGTCAAAGATTTTATCCCTGCTCCTTTTAGGCGTGCAAAACGCCCTTGCTGTGCAATCCTGGCATTTAACGCGAGACTGCTGCTTGTTTCTGGTGTTAAACGCCAGCTTTTATTCCTTTCCTGGCGTTAAACGCCAGGATGCAACCTGTTTTTGGTGTTTAACACCAGATTGTTGCTTCTTTCTGGCGTTTAACGCCGGTCTGGTGCTTGTTTCTGGCGTTTAACGCCCAAAATGGTGCCAGACTGGGCGTTAAATGCCCATTCTGCTACCCTTACTAGCGTTTAAACGCTAGTAAGTTCCTCCTCCAGGGTGTGCTATTTTTAATGCTATTTTTTATTTTTCTTGAATTTTTGCAATTATTTTTGTGACTCCACATTATCATCAACCTAAAAAAAAGGAAAATACACAGATAAATAAAATTGGTTTGCCTCTCAATAAGCGCTTCTTTAATATCAATAGCTTAACAGTGAGCTCTCATAGAGCCTCACAGATTTTCAAAGCATTGTTGGGACCTCACAACACCAAACTTAGAGTTTGAATGTGGGGGTTCAACACCAAGCTTAGAGTTTGGTTGTGGCCTCCAAACACCAAACTTAGAGTTTGACTGTGGGGGCTTTGGTAAACTCTGCAGTGAGAGAAGCTTTTCTTGATTCCTCTCCATGGTTATAGAGGGAGATCCTTGAGTTTTAAACACAAGGTAGTCCTCATTCAGTTGAAGGACCAACTCTCCTCTGTCTACATCAATCACAGCTTTTGTTGTGGCTAGGAAGGGTCTTCCAAGGATGATGGATTCATCCTCATCCTTCCCAGTGTCTAGGATTATGAAATCAGCAGGGATGTAAAGGCTTTTGACCTTTACTAGCACGTCCTCTACCTGTCCGTAAGCCTTTTTCATGGATTCGTCTGCCATCTCTAATGAGAATGTGGTAGCCTGTACCTCAAAGATTCTTTGTTTCTCCATTACAGAGAGTGGCATTAAGTTTATGCCTGACCCTAGGTCACACAGAGCCTTCTCAAAGGTCATGGTGCCTATGGTACAGGGAATTAGGAATTTACCAGGATCCTGTTTCTTTTGAAGTAAAGTGTGCTGAACCCAGGTATTTAGTTCATTAATGAGAAATGGAGGCTCATCCTCCCAAGTCTCATTACCAAATAGCTTGGCATTCAGCTTCATGATTGCTCCTAAATACTGGGCAACTTGCCCTTCAACAATGTATTCATCTTCTTCAGAAGATGAATAGTCATCAGAGCTCATGAATGGTAAAAGGAGGTTCAATGGAATCTCTATGGTCTCTAGATAAGCCTCAGATTCCTTAGGTTCCTCAATTAGGAACTCCTTTTTGTCCAGAGGACATCCCAAGAGGTCTTCCTCACTGGGATTCATATCCTCCTCCTCCTCTGTGCATTCGGCCATGATGAGCGGATAATTTATACGCTTTTTGGCATTATTTTTAGATAGTTTTTAGTAGGATCTAGCTACTTTTAGGGATGTTTTCGTTAGTTTTTATGAAAAATTCACATTTCTGGACTTTACTATGAGTTTGTGTGTTTTTCTGTGATTTCAGGTATTTTCTTGCTGAAATTGAGGGACCTGAGCAAAAATCTGATAGGAGGCTGAAAAAGGACTGCTGATGTTGTTTTATTCTGACCTCCCTGCACTCAAGATGGATTTTCTGGAGCTACAGAACTCCAAATGGCGCACTCTCAATGGCGTTGAAAAGTAGACATCCAGATCTTTCCAGCAATAAATAATAGTCCATACTTTGTTCGAGTTTAGATGACGCAAACTGGTGTTCAACGCCAGTTCCATGCTGCATTCTAGAGTAAAACGCCAGAAACACGTCACAAACCAGAGTTAAACGCCAAAAACATGTTACAACTTGGCGTTTAACTCCAAGAGAAGCCTCTGCACGTGTAAAGCTCAAGCTTAGCCCAAGCACACACCAAAGTGGGCCCCGGAAGTGGATTTCTGTATTTAGACTTATTTCTGTAAACCTTAGTAACTAGTCTAGTATAAATAGGACATTTACTATTGTATTAGACGTCTTTTGATTGATCTTTAATCAGTGTATGTGATTTTAGACCTTCAGGGGGGCTGGCCATTCGGCCATGCCTGGACCATCACTTATGTATTTTCAACAGTGGAGTTTCTTCACACCAAAGATTAAGGTGTGGAGCTCTGCTGTACCTCAAGAATTAATGCAATTACTACTGTTCTTCTATTCAATTCAGCTTATTCTTATTCTAAGATATTCACTACACTTCAACCTGATGGATGTGATGATCCGTGACACTCATCATCATCCGTCCTTATGAACGCGTGACTGACAACCACTTTTGTTCTACCTTAGATCGAGCGTGTATCTCTTAGGTTCCTTAATCAGAATCTTCATGGTATAAGTTAGAATTATTGCCGGCCATTCTTGAGAATCCAGAAATTCTAAACTTTGTCTGTGGTATTCCGAGTAAGATTCAGGGATTGAATGACTGTGACGAGCTTCAAACTCGCGATTGTTGGGCATAGTGACAGACGCAAAAGAATTAATGGATTCTATTCTGACATGATCGAGAACCGATAGATGATTAGCCGTGCTGTGACAGAGCATTTGGACCATTTTCACTGAGAGGATGGGAAGTAGCCATTGACAACAGCGATACCCTACATACAGCTTGCCATGGAAAGGAGTAAGAAAGATTGAAGGAAGGCAGTAGGAAAACAGAGATTCAACAGGAACAAAGCATCTATATACACTTATCTGAAATTCCCACCAATGATTTACATAAGTATCTCTATCTCTATTTTATGCTTTATTTTTCTTTTAATTATGAAAACCATTATAACCATTTGAATCCGCCTAACTGATATTTACAAGATGACCATAGCTTGCTTCATACCAACAATCTCCGTGGGATCGACCCTTACTCACGTAAGGTTTATTACTTGGACGACCCAGTGCACTTGCTGGTTAGTTGTGCGAAGTTGTGAAGAATGTGAGTGAACCATAGTAGTGTGCACCAAGTTTTTGGAGCCATTGCTAAGGAATTGTTCAAGTTATAAAAAGAGTAAATCACAATTTTGCCTATCAGGCCACACCAAGTAAGGCTATGGCCTTGCACTCTCTTTTTGGGTTCTCTTCTGTATTGCTTGGGAGAGTACTAGGAGGAGTTTCAGTGACTCTTTTTACTCAGCTGAACCACTTGCGCCTCCAGATTTCTAATGGAGGACCTTGTTTTATTCATGAAATTGAGAGTGGCCTTAGATAGATCAGAGACTATATTTGCCAAGCTAGATGGATTCTGCTCAGAATTCTCTGTCTGTTGCTGAGATGATGATGGAAAAGGCTTGCTATTGCTGAACCTGTTTCTTCCACCATTATTAAAGCCTTGTTGAGGCTTTTGTTGATCCTTCCATGAGAAATTTGGATGATTTCTCCATGTGGGATTATAGGTATTTCCATAGGCTTCACCCATGTAATTCACCTCTGCCATTGCAGGGTTCTCATGATCATAAGCTTCTTCTTTAGAAGATGCTTCTTTAGTACTATTGGATGTATTTTGCAATCCATTCAGACTCTGAGAAATCATGTTGACTTGCTGAGTCAACATTTTGTTCTGAGCCAATATGGCAGTCAGAGCATCAATTTCAAGAACTCCCTTCCTCTGAGGCATCCCATTACTCACAGGTTTCCTTTCAGAAGTGTACATGATCTGGTTATTTGCAACCATGTCAATGTGTTCCTGAGCTTCTGCAGGTGTTTTCTTTAGGTGAATAGATCCACCTGCTGAATGGTTCAATGACATCTTAGACAATTCAGACAGACCATCATAGAATATATCCAGGATGGTCCATTCTGAAAGCATGTCAGAAGGATACTTTTTTGTCAGTTGCTTGTATCTCTCCCAAGCTTCATAGAGGGACTCACCTTCTTTCTGTCTGAAGGTTTGAACATCCACTCTAAGCTTACTCAGCTTTTGAGGAGGAAAGAACTTGGCTAAGAAAGTCGTGACCAGCTTATCCCAAGAGTTCAGGCTATCTTTAGGTTGAGAGTCCAACCATATTCTAGCTCTGTCTCTTACAGCAAAAGGAAAAAGCATAAGCCTGTAGACCTCGGGATCAATCCCATTGGTCTTAATAGTATCACAGATCTGCAAGAATTCAGTTAAGAACTGAAAAGGATCTTCTGATGGAAGTCCATGAAACTTGCAATTCTGTTGCATCAGAGAAACCAATTGAGGCTTTAGCTCAAAATTGTTTGCTCCAATGGCAGGGATTGAGATGCTTCTTCCATGTAAGTTAAAATTTGGTGCAGTAAAGTCACCAAGCATCTTCCTTGCATTGTTGTTGGGTTCGGCCATGTTTCTTTCTTTTTCGAGATTCTCTGTAAGGTTTTCTCTGGATTGTTGTGCTAGCTTCTCTTAGCTTCTTCTTCAGAGTCCTTTCAGGTTCAGGATCTGCTTCAACAAGAATGTCCTTGTCCTTGCTCCTGCTCATATGAAAAAGAAGAGGACAGAAAAGGAAGAGAAATCCTCTATGTCACAGTATAGAGATTCCTTTGTGTGAGTAGAAGAAGAAAAGAATAGAAGATGGAGGAGAAAAATTCGAACACAGAAGAGAAGAGAGGGTTCGAATTTTTAGATGAAGAGAAGTGTTAGTAAATAAATAAATAAATAGAAGGAGATGAGATGGAAATTCGAAAAATAAGGAAGAAGTAGAATAAAATTAAAATTTAAAATAATTAGTTAATTAAAAAGAATTTTTGAAAAAGAAGAAGGTGATTTTCAAAAATTAGAGAGAGAAAAGTAGTTAGGTGGTTTTGAAAAAGACAAGAAATAGTAAAAAAAACAAAAAATCAATTAGTTAGTTGAAAAAGATTTGAAAATCAATTTTGAAAAGATAAAAAGTTAGAAAAGATTTTGAAAGAAAAAGATATGATTGAAATTTATTTTGAAAAAGATTTGAAAAGGAAATTAAAAAGATTTGATTTTTAAAATTAAAATTGATTACTTGACTAACAAGAAACTAAAAGATATGATTTTATAATTTAAAGATTGAACCTTTCTTAAGAAGAAAGTAACAAACTTCAAATTTTTGAATCAATCACATTAATTGTTAGTAAAGTTTTCGAAAATTTGAAATGAAATTAAGAAAAAGATTTTGAAAATCAATTTTTAAAATTTTCAAAAATATTAAGAACAAAATTTAAAAGATTTGATTTTTGAAAAAGATTTGAAAAGATAAGATTTTCTTTTTAAAAATGAAATCTTGACTTGACTAACAAGAAACAACCAATTTTAAAATATTTTTGACTAAGTCAACCCAAAGATTTCAAAATTTATGAGAGAAATAAGGGAAAGATATTTTTTGATTTTTTTAATTTAATTAGGAAAGAGAAAAACTACAAAATGACTCAACACATAAAAATTTTGGATTAAAACAAATGATGCATGCAAGAATACTATGAATGTCAAGATGAACACCAAGAACACTTTGAAGATCAAGATGAACATCAAGACATATTTTTGAAAAAATTTCAAGAAAAGAAAAACATGTAAGACACCAAACTTAGAGATTTTTCATGTTTAGACACTAAGAATTCAAAAATGCATATGAAAAATAAGAAAAGTCACAAAACAAGAAAATATGAAGATCAAACAAGAAGACTTACCAAGAACAACTTGAAGATCATGAAGAATGCAATGCATGAATTTTCGAAATTTTTTTGAAAAATTAAAATATGCAATTGACACCAAACTTAAAACTTGACACTAGACTCAAACAAGAAACACAAAAATTATTTTTGATTTTATGATTTTAAATTTTTTTTATTTTTCAAAAATATCTTTTTGGAAAAACGAAAAAGAAGAAAAATTTTTGAAAGATTTTTGAAAACTTTTTGAAAATAAACAAAGGTTGAAACGAGAAGAAAATTACCTAATCTAAGCAACAAGATGAACCGTCAGTTGTCCAAACTCGAACAATCCCCGGCAATGGCGGCAAAAACTTGGTGCACGAAATTGTGATCTTCAATGGTGCCAACAACTTGGTACGCACAATTGTAATATCACTCTTTTTCACAACTTCGCACAACTAACCAGTAAGTGCACTAGGTCGTCCAAGTAATAAACCTTACGTGAGTAAGGGTCGATCCCACGGAGATTGTCGGCTTGAAGCAAGCTATGGTCAACTTATAAATCTCAGTCAGGCGGATTCAAATGGTTATGGAGTTTTAATAATTTAAAAGATAAATAAAACATAAAATAAAGATAGATATACTTATGTAATTCATTGGTGGGAATTTCATATAAGTGTATAGAGATGTTTTTTCCCTTCTGAATCTTTGCTTTCCTACTGCCTTCATCCAATCCTTCATACTCCTTTCCATGGTAAGCTGTATGTTGGGTGTCACCGTTGTTAATCGCTACTTCCTGTCCTCTCAGTGAAAGAGGTCCTCTACGGTTTCCTGCATGGCTAATCAGCTGTTGGTTCTCGATCGTGTAGGAATAGGATTTACTATCCTTTTGCGTCTGTCACCACACCCTACAATCGTGAGTTTGAAGCTCGTCACAGTCATCTCATCCCAGATCCTACTCAGAATATCACAGACAAGGTTTAGACTTTTCGGATCTCAAGAATGCTGCCAATGGATTCTAGCTTATACCACGAAGACTCTGATCGCAAGGAATTGAAGGCTCTGTTGTCAGGAGAGGCAATCAAACGCATGGACCAGGAATCTAAGAGATACACATTCAACCTCTTTTCATGTAGAATAGAAGTAGTTGTCAATCACGCGTTCATGAGTGAGAATGGTGATGAGTGTCACATAATCATCACATTCATCATGTTCTTGTGTGTGAATGAATATCTTAGAATAAGAATAAGCATGAATTGAATAGAAAACAGTAGTAATTGCATTAATACTCGAGGAACAGCAAAGCTCCACACCTTAATCTATGGTGTGTAGAAACTCCACCGTTGAAAATACATAAGAACAAGGTCTAGGCATGGCCGAGAGGCCAGCCTCCAAAACATGATCAAAGGATTGAAAGGTAATCCAAAGATGTTCTAAAGATGTCTAATACAATAGTAAAATGTCCTATTTATATCAGACTAGTTACTAGGGTTACAAAAATAAGTAAATGATGCAGAAATCCACTTCCGGGCCCACTTGGTGTGTGCTTGGGCTGAGCATTGAAGCTTTCACGTGTAGAGGTCTTTCTTGGAGTTAACGCCAATTTGTAACTTGTTTCTGGCGTTTGACTCTGCTTTGCAACTTGTTTATGGCGTTTAACGCCAGAATAGGGCAGAAAGCTAGCGTTAAACGCCAGTTTGCGTCGTCTAAACTTGGGCAAAGTATGGACTATTATATATTTCTGGAAAGCCCTGGATGTCTACTTTCCAACATAGTTGAGAGCGCGCCATTTGAAATCCTGTAGCTCCAAAAATTTCATTTCGAGTGCAGGGAGGTCAGAATCCAACAGTATCAGCAGTCCTTTGTCAGCCTCTAAATCAGATTTTTGCTCATGTCCCTCAATTTCAGCCAGAAAATACCTGAAATCATAGAAAAACACACAAACTCATAGTAAAGTCTAAAAATGTGAATTTTTCTTAAAAACTAATAAAAATATACTAAAAACTAACTAAATCATATTGAAAACTATATAAAAACAATGCCAAAAAGCATATAACTTATCCGCTCATCAAGATCCAAACTCAAGTGAAGCAGAAAGTTGCATAGAAGAAGGGCTCATGGAACCCCCAATTCAAGAGGCTCTTGATGAAGAAAACACTCCAACAATCACACAACCACCAAGTATTGATATCAAAGAAGTGAAGGCAACTAACAAGAGCACCAATCCTACCCCTGATCCAGCAAGCAAGCTCAATCAAGCCATTAACAAAAGGAAGCTTGCTGAGGAGAGGCCAAGACAGGGGACATTAGCTGGTTCATCTCTCCCCTTGAGGTCATTCCTCTTAACAAACTGGAAAAAGAGGAAGAAAGTGAAGAACAACATGTCAAGCTAATGACACTAAAAGAGCGCTTGTTGGGAGGCAACCCAACCTTAGGTAACATTTCATTTCTCTGCATGGTTTATTTTCTTTCTTTGCTTTGTTTAAATTTCAATAAATTGGCATATGATTACATTCTAAGTTTGGTGTTGCCCTGCAACAATCTATTTTCAATCTCTATGGATGATTGCATCAAATCTGAATTGAAAGTGTCACACTAAGATTCTAAGTTTGGTGTGCCACTTATTCTTCTATGCAATTTCTCCAGCAACACCACTTGTCTGCATAATCTTAATGCCTTTACAGTTATCTTTCTTTTTACATCTTTAGTATTCTATTTGTTTTAGTCATTTTCTTGTCTTTAATGCTTTCATTTATTTTGCTCCTTAACTATTTTTGTTAAATACCTCACCAAGAAATCCTTATTCATGACAGATTTTTGGCTTGGTGATTGTATTTAACATATAAACAGTTTCATTTAGTCTTAGTTTAAATAAAATTGACATGTGATTGCATTCTACGTTTGGTGTTGCTATGCAACAAAATTTGGTTCTAATCTTCACTAGATACTTGCATCAATTCCAAGTGAGAGTGTCACACTAAGTTTGGTATGCCACTTATATTTTTATGCAATGTATCATGCACACCCTCTTATGTTTGCAATTACAATGTCTCTGTTTCCTGTGCTTTGATTGTTATCTTTAATTTTGCTTGCTTAAAACGCATGTACTACTAACATTTTATTGTGTAAGACACTCATGATCCATCTTAGCCCCATCACCACTATTCTAATTGTTGCTTGAGGAAGAGCAAGTAGTCTAAAGATGGTAGGGAAAGAGAAAGAATGAGAAGGAAATGACAACAATAGAAAAGATGATTACAAGGTTGTAAAGTTCCTTTTCCTCTCATTTGTTTCCAGCACTCTAAATTGCATGATTGTCTTTTCTGTTTACATGTGTGTATGAATAAGCATAGCCTGAATTTTGATTTGTAACATGTTGCTATGCCATTAAAACTACCAACTTGAGTTTTGTAAAGTTTAAAGTAGTAAAGTATCATGATCATAAACAAACAAGGAATTAAAGGAGAACTTAGTATGTACATACAAGTAATTGGAAGGCTAGCATGATTAATTGTTGCTCAATTGCATTAGATTTAATTTAATTGAAGTTTTCATCTGGGACATTTTGTGAAATCTTTTGAAATCATGAAAACCTTGAAGAAGCAATTACAAATTAAAGCAAGAAAAGAAAAAGGGAAAGAATGAGAAAGCTGAAGGCTTTGAGTACCAATGACAATTTCATTGTTAAGTACTTGTGGTGTTTATGTATCAAGCAAAAAGCTTGAAAACAAAACACTTAGAGTCAAGGTTAGGCTCAAGTGCAAATGCACTCCCTCAAAGCTCAAGGCTCTGAGCATCAATGATTAGAGAGTTGAGAAAAGAAACAAATGAGCTTAAAGAAGTTCTCTAATTAAATGCTTGTGGTGCTTATGTATCAAGTAGTAATACTTTTCAAGCATTTAGAAGTCGTAGTTTTGTTATCAACTCATGGGGTAAAACACCCAAAACGTGAAGCTAATAAGAAAATCAAAAGCTTGTTTCAAGGAAGAAACATAAGGAAAAGATTTCATAAAGTGAGCTACATAGAAGCATCAATCATTTACACTTCTTTTGTGATTGTAGCATGCACAGAAAACTAGCTAACCATGAACATTGAGTTGCTATTCTTCTTACCTTGGATTGTTAATCTTTGTTGCATGATTCTTTTCTTGCTTGGGGACAAGCAAGGTTTAAGTTTGGTATTGTGATGACATGTCATCATGTGATGTTTTTCTATGCTTTTTCATATAAGAAATTGATAATTAGTGCTTAAATATTGCATTCTTTTGTGCTTAAATGGTATATTTCTTTGATCTTTTGATTTGATAAACTTTGTAGGAAATAAGAAGAAAAAAAGAAGCAAAAAAGCACAAAATAAGCTAAAAAGGAGGAAAAAAAAGTTTTGGGGCACACTTTGATGCCTTAGGCCACGCTTTTAAAAGCGTGGCCCATGACCATGAACGAAAGAAACAAAGGCTAGCGCTCATTAAAGGGAGCGCTACGTTAAAATTGTTCACTTTTTCGGGTTTTTCTTTAAGACTTGTGACAGCATGACCTTGCCTCCTTCAAAGGGCCATAACTTGCGCTACAGATGTCCAATTGATGTGCTTTTAGTTGCGTTGGAAAGCTGACATTTAGAGCTTTCCAAAAATACATAACAATCTATATTTGGCATGAAATTGAAGCACAAGTGATAGGCATCTTTAAGGCCCAAAAACCAACCAAGCAAGTGCTCACACCAAAGCTCGAAGAGGGGAACCACGTAGCGCTCAACCAAAGGCCCAAAAAGCATAGCTTAATTAAAGGAACGCTACGTTCACTCTTTTCACTTTATCGTGATTTCCAAGCTTGGGAGCAAGGGACTTGTGCTGTCCATACACAAGGAGTAGCGCTCAATGAGTGAACTGAGCGCTCAATAAGTGAGCGCTAGGCAAGGAAATTGAACGCACCAAAATTGGCACGCCTAGGCTAGCAAGCACAGCGCTCAAATTGTGAACGGAGCACTCCACTGGAGCATGCTTCCAACCAAAATTCAACTAAACGCACCCTAACCCATGCCACTTAAACCAAGTCATCTGAATCCACTCTTCTTCAAATCCAAAGCAAGCAAAGCCCATTATCATCACTCAAAGGCATAAGAGATAGTTAGAATAGAAATTTCATTTAATTGCAATTTGTTTTTAATTTCAATTTCATTTCAATTTTGTAAAAGCCTATTTAAAGGCATCAATTTCATTTCACTAGGGAGGCAAGGCTGGCTCTGCTAGACAGCAATAGGAGTAGGAGTAGAATAGAAAACTCTCTTTGATACACTTTTAATTCTCTGCACTCTTTACATTTCAAAAAATCAATTCAGCTTTATGCAATTTCCTTTCCTGTAATTCTATTCTTCTGCATTTTCAAAATTTCGTTTCCCTTGAGCTTGATTTACTCTTCTGCACATTTACATTCTGCAACTTTACAATTGAGCTTGCTGCAAATCTGAATTTACTTTCATGTAATTTAATTCTTTTGTAATTATTCTGCATTTTACAATTCTCACTGTGATCTGAATTTACTCTTCCTGCAATTTAAATTTCCAGTCACTTATTCTCAAGATCTCTTCAATTGCTTGCTTTGCTGCTTTCTTTAATTTCCAGCACCCAGCCCCTTTACATTTGATGCAATTTATGTTTCTTGCTCTTTAAGATTCTGCCATTTACTTTCTGCAATTTACTATTCTTGCAATTTACTCTCTGTTAGTTCAATTTCAACCAATTCACCAATGTTAGCTTGACTAAACTAATCACCTCACTAAAGTTGCTTGATCCATAAATCCCAGTGGAATCGACCTCACTCTTGTGAGTTATTACTACTTGATGCGACCCGGTACACTTGCCGGTGAGTTTTGTGTGGAAATCTAATTTTTCCCTCATCAGGCGGCGATGGGATTGCACACAGGTTAGGTTGGTGAAGGGTGTGGGATATAGCGGTGTGATTAGTACTATTTAGAAATCCTTTAATATTAGAAAACCCGGTTTACTGTTTATGGTTTACGTTAATTATTTTGTTTTAAGCTTGAACATTCTGTATCGATGTGAAGTTCTAGGATTGTCTTCGGCATCCCGAAACCTTATATCTTACATTTTTTTGGCACTGTTACCATACTGAGAACCTCCGGTTCTCATCCGTACTTTGTTGTTATTTTTCAAATGTAGGTCGTAATTCACCTCGGTGAAATTACGGACATGGTGGCAGAGCGGAGTATGGTTCCTTCCTTGTTTACTTCTATTTTATTTTGCTGTAGTACTTTCTCTCACCTTTCTATTTTAGACTTTATGGCCTTAGAGGCTTGATTTGAGAGATAAGTTGTATGAGCTATTTTAGACTAGTCAGCCTAAACTCCGCAGGCTGTGACTAGTTCTCTTTTTTGGTATTTCATACTTATATATATATATATATATATATATATATATATATATCTTGTTAATTTGATTATTTCCTTGTGTATCCTGGAGCTATCTACAAGGTTTATATGTATTATGTCTTGTCCTGTTCATGCTTACGCATTTAGTTATCGTATGTGGACGCTTCGCGTTTTGTATTTCCGCTTTATGCGACCTTGAGCGTTTATTCCTTTATTGGGCTTCTAGTATTACTATATATATATATATATATATATATATATATATATATATATATATATATATATATAATATGAGCCTTAGAACTGTTGTGACACTTTATGATCCTTAGCTTTACGGCGCGAGCTAAGGCTTAAGGTAACGGGGTGTTACATTTAGTGGTATCAGAGTGATTCGTCCTCGTGAGCCTGAGGGATGGACCGATTGTACTTCGTTGCACACTCTAGGTCATTTTTCTTTCATGCTTAGGTTATCTGCTTTATATGCATAGCATGCTTGTTTGTGAGTGCTTTTGAGGATAATTGAAGCACTGAGCTTGAGATATTAAGATTGATCACCTTGATATCAATTGTTTGGTGTGGAAAGAAAACCTGAATTGCAACTCACGAACGAGGTCAATCACGTTAACAGATAGGTAGCGAGGATAACTAACCTAGCCTATGCGTTACGAGTTCAACATGTTCTGAAAAATCTGTTCGTGGAGTTTGCGACATGTCAGTTGATGGGTGCGGCTCGACACTAGTGGCAACGGAAGTAACGATTAACACTTTTGCAATTTTTAATTAAGATTTTCAATTTCTAACTGGTATGATCCTGAATCATGTTGAAAAAGTTTTAAAGTTTAGAATGATTTTGAAAATTTGGTTTGAAACTGTTGATTTAAATGATTTGGTTTTGAAAGTAAGTCAGAACTCTTGGCTTAAATGATATGGTTTAAAAGAAAAGTGAGTTCTATGATTTTGTTCATTTGCGAATTTGGTTTCCAATTTATCTTATTGAAAGGGATTCAATTTGAAAAGTTTTTTATTTAAAAAAAATCATGATTTAAAGTAATTGACTTCCGAGTAAATGATTTTTGATTCATTTGAGGAAGCTCAACAATGAACTGGTGTAGAATAAACTTGTTTTGAAGGTTTTGGAAAAATGTTACAAAAATTGGTATTTGCTTTAAGGAAAATTTCGGATGCTTAATGACGATAATTAGAGTGACGCAACAGAAGGTAAGAGAGAACATCGACATGGTAGAACGTAAGGTATATCGCGTGATTCGAATTTTCGATGGTGAAAATTTTATTAGGAGAGGAGCATGTAAGAACCAGAGTTTTCACGTAAAACCGTTATAATAAAATAATAATTCTTAAGTGCCCCGAGTAGATTTAAAATTTAGAAGTTTTAATTTGAAAATTTAAAGGTGAAATTTGATTTTCGTGAATTTTTCTGAGTTGGAAAATGTATCTTTTTCGAAAAGTTTTTGTAAAAATGCACACTGGCGCTTAAGCCAGCAGTACCGGCTCTAGTCTATCCGATACTGTGTTGTGAGAAAAATAAGATTTTGAAAATTGATTTATTATTTTGAAAGGACAAAAATAATTTAGAATTGAAAATCGGACACTAATCTTAAAGGTTTTGGCCCAAAGTGGGCCAAACGGCCTAAAAACACTTAGCGAGTTGGACCGGGCCCAAGTGGGCCCAAGTCCAACATATAAATGTCCTAACTAAGAGGCATTCAGCCTCATTTTCAGAAAAGAAAGAGAGAGGGACGGTGACAAGAGAGAAGAGAAGGGGTTTGGGGTTTTACTATTCACCCAAACCTTGTTTTGATCATAACTTGAGCTATAGAGCTCCGATTGGCGAGCCGTTAATGACCATGTGAAGCTCTCAACGAGCTCTTCATTTCTATATAGGTTTTGTTGGTAAAATTTTACAACTCAAGCTCTAGGCTCCATCCCAAATAATTCTGCATTTTTGGTTCTATTTCTTAAGTAGATTTTGTGATTTTGTTTGTTTAGGGTGATCTAGCATTGGAATATTGTTGGGATTTACCCTTAATCTCATTGGGTAAGGTAAGATTTTACTAAACTCTTGATTTTAGTTGTTTTTGTAAACCATAGTGATAAGCGGATATTTTATACGCTTTTTGGGGGTAATTTCATCTAGATTTTAGTATGTTTTAATTAGTTTTTAATATAATTTTATTAGTTTTTAAGCAAAAATCATATTTCTGGATGTTACTATGAGTTTGTGTATTTTTCTGTGATTTCAGGTAATTTCTAGCTGAAATTGAGGGAGCTGAGCAAAAATCTGGTTTAGGCTGAAAAAGGACTGCTGATGTTGTTGGATTCTGACCTCCCTGCACTCGAAATGTATTTTCTAGATCTACAGGAGTCCAATTGGCACACTCTCAATGGAGTTGGAAAGTAGACATCTAGGGCTTTCCAGCAATATATAATAGTCCATACTTTGCGCGAAGATAGATGACGTAAACTGGCATTCAACGCCAGTATCATGCTGCTGTCTGGCGTCCAGCGCCAGAAACAGGTTACAAGTTGGAGTTCAACGCCCAAAACACGTCACAACCTGGCGTTCAACTCCAGAAACAGCCCAAGCACGTGAGAAGCTTTAGTCTCAGCCCCAGTACACACCAAGTGGGCCCCAGAAGTGGATTTATGCACCAATTATCTTAGTTCACTTAATTTCTGTAAACCTAGGTTACTAGTTTACTATTTAAACAACTTTTAGAGGATTTCCTTGTACCTCATGACATTTTAGATCTGAAATTTGTACCTTTTGGCAGCATGAGTCTCTAAACTCCATTGTTGGGGGTGAGGAGCTCTGCAGCGTCTCGATGAATTAATACAATTACTTTTGTTTTCCATTCAAACACGCTTGTTCCTATCTAAGATGTTCATTCGCGCTTAAACATGAAGAAGGTGATGATCTGTGACACTCATCACCTTCCTCAGATCCATGAACGTGTGCCTGACAACCACCTCCATTCTACATCAGATTGAATGAGCTTCTCTTAGATTCCTTAATCAGAATCTTCGTGGTATAAGCTAGAATTGATGGCGGCCACTCTTGAGGATCCAGAAAGTTTAAACCTTGTCTGTGGTATTCCGAGTAGGATTCAAGGATTGAATGGCTGTGACGAGCTTCAAACTCGCGATTGCTGGGCGTGATGACAAACGCAAAAGGATCAATGGATCCTATTCCAACATGATCGAGAACCAACAGCTGATTAGCCGTGCTGTGACAGAGCATCTGGACCATTTTCACTGAGAGGATGGGAGGTAGCCACTGACAATGGTGACACCCTACTTACAGCTTGCCATGGAAGGAGCCTTGCGTGTGGAAAAGGATTTCAAGGAAGAGTTGAAGTTCAAAGGACAAAGCATCTCCAAAACCCCAACATATTCTTCATTAATAAAGTAACAATTACTTATCCCAAACACTTTTACTTCTTACAATTAAATTCAAATAACCTTATTGACATCCTGACTAAGATTAATAAAATAAACATAGATTGCTTCAAACCAATAATTTTCGTGGGATCAACCCTTACTCACGTAAGGTATTACTTGGACGACCCAGTGCACTTGCTGGTTAGTTGTGCGGATTGCAAAAAGTGTGATTGCAATTTCGTGCACCAAGTTTTTGGCGCCGTTGCCGGGGATTATTCGAGTTTGAACAACTAAAGGTTTATTTTGTTGCTTAGATTAGGAATAATTTATTTTTGTTGTTATAGAGTCATTAAATTCTGAGTCCTTTATTCCCTTTTCAAAAAAAATTTCAAAAATATATTATTTTTCTTTATCAATTTCTAATTTTCGTGAGTTTAGTGTCTTGTTCTAAGTTTGGTGTCAATTGCATGTTTTTCCTTGTCTTTTAATTTTTCGAATTGCATGTTCTTGCTTTTCCTTGATCTTCACATTGTTCTTGTCAATTTTTCTTGTTTGATCTTTGATTTGTCTTGTTCTGTGTCTTTTCTTGTTTTTCTTGTACTTTTTCAAAACATTAGTTTTCAAAAAAATTTATTCTTATCTATAAAAATAATACATCTTTAAAATACATTACATTTTTAGCTCAGTTGGCTAGAGCGTTGGCTTATGTTCTTGGTAATTGGGTATCTTTATTTCAAAACTTCTTTTAAAAATAATTTTTCTTGATTTAATCTTGTGCAAAACTCTAAGTTTGGTGTTTTCTTGTTAATTTTTCTTTAATTTTCGAAAATTTGTCTTGGTTTTCTAAAAATTTTTAAGTTTGGTGTTCCTTGGTGTTTTCCCTCCAAAATTTTCGAAACTAAGGAGCATTAGATCTAAAAAATTTTAAGTCTTGTGTCTTTTGTGTGTTTTTCTCTTTCATCATAAAATTCAAAATTCAAAAAATATCTTTTCTAACTAATTTTAAACCATAATTTCGAAATTTTTATATAAAAATTTAGAATTCAATTTCAAAATTTTTCAATTCATATCTTTTTAAGAATTTAAAAAAAAAGTTTTTTTATCTTTTTCAAAAATATCCTAACCACCTTCTCTCTCCTCAATTTTTCGAAAATCTTTCAAACTTTTTTTATAAATTTTAATTTTTAATTTTCTTTCTTTCTTTATTTTATTTTTAATTCGGTTTTTATTTTATTCTATTATTTCGAAAATTATCTTTATAATAAAATAGACAATATCAACATACATATCATCTCCCTTGTTCCATCATGGAATTAAGTAGAAAGGAACAGTCCAGGAGGACTCTGGGGTCATATGCTAACCCCACTACTGCTTCATATGGGAGTAGTATCTGTATACCCTCCATTGGAGTTAGTAGCTTTGAGTTGAATCCTTAACTCATTATCATGGTGCAGCAAAGTTGTCAGTATTCCGGTCTTCCACATGACGAACCTACAGAGTTTCTGGCACAATTTTTACAAATTGCTGACACAGTACATGATAAGGAAGTAGATCAGGATGTCTACAGATTACTACTGTTTCCATTCGCTATAAAAGATCAAGCTAAGAGGTGGTTAAATAACCAACCTAAAAACAGTATAAGGACATGGAAACAGCTGTCAGAAAAATTCCTGAATCACTATTTTCCTCCTAAGCGGATGACACAGCTAAGGCTGAGCATCCAAGGCTTCAAACAAGGAGATAATGAATCCCTTTATGATGCTTGGGAGAGATACAGAGAGATGCTGAGAAAATGCCCCTCTGAAATGTTTTCAGAGTGGGTGCAATTAGACATCTTCTACTATGGGCTTACAGAAAAAGCTCAGATTTCTCTAGATCACTCAGCTGGTGGATTTATACATATGAGAAAAACCATTGAAGAAGCCCAAGAACTCATTGATACAGTTGCCAGAAATCAGCATCTGTACCTAAGCAGTGAATCTTCCATGAAAGAAGAAGCTAAAACAGTAACTGCTGAACTCAGTCCTGTAGATCAGGCTAATGAATTCAATCAGCAATTAGACTTTCTAACTCAGCAGCTAGCCGAATTCAAGGAAATACTACAGGAAACAAGAATGGCTAACAGGAATATGGAAGTACAGTTAAAGCAAACAGAAAAGAAACTGTCAAAACAAATAACAGAAGAATGCCAAGTAGTTCAATTAAGAAGTGGAAAAACATTAAATACCTCACTTCAAAGTAGCAGGAAGCCAAGAAATGAACAAATGGCTACTCAAAATCCCTCTGAGGACAATCAGAGCCCAGAGATGAATAATGCTGGCGCTGAACGCCCAGACCATGCTCATTCCTGGCATTCAACGCCAGAAACAAGCATGAATCCGGCATTGAACGCCCAAAGGGAGCACAGTTCTGGCGTTCAGACGCCAGTAACAGATACGGAGTTGGCGTCTAACGCCACTCCAGCTTCCACCCCTGGCATTCAAACGCCAGTGGGGGATCAGTCACATACAAGTGCTGATAACAACCCTTCTAAAAAGGCTTCCCAACCCACTTCTGTAGGTAATAAATCTACAGCAACTAAGGTTGAGGAATATAAAGCCAAAATGCCTTATCCTTAAAAACTCCGCCAAGCGGAACAGGATAAGCAATTTGCCCGCTTTGCAGACTATCTCAGAACTCTTGAAATAAAGATTCCGTTTGCAGAAGCACTTGAGCAAATACCCTCTTATGCTAAGTTCATGAAAGAGATCTTAAGTCATAAGAAGGATTGGAGGGAGACTGAAAACGTTTACCTCACTGAAGAATGCAGTGCAGTCATTCTGAAAAGCTTACCTGAGAAGCTTAAAGATCCCGGGAGCTTTATGATACCATGCACATTAGAGGGTACTTGTACCAAGAAAGCTTTATATGATCTTGGGGCAAGTATCAACCTAATACCTGCATCTACTATCAGAAAGCTTGGTTTGACTGAAGAAATCAAACTAACCCGGATATGTCTTCAACTTGCTGATGGCTCCATTAAATACCCATCAGGCGTGATTGAAGACATGATTGTCAAGGTTGGGCCATTTGCCTTTCCTACTGACTTTGTGGTGTTGGAAATGGAGGAGCACAAGAGTGCAACTCTCATTCTAGGAAGACCTTTCCTAGCAACTGGCCGAACCCTCATTGACGTCCAAAAAGGGGAAGTAACCCTGAGAGTCAATGAGGAGGAGTTCAAGTTGAATGTTGTCAAAGCTATGCAACATCCAAACACCCCAAATGACTGCATGAGTGTTGATATTATTGACTCTCTGGTAAGAGAGGTCAATATGGCTGAGAGTCTCGAATCAGAGCTAGAGGACATCTTTAAAGATGTTCAGCCTGATCTGGAGGAATCAGAGAGAATAATAGAACCTCTGAAAATCCCTCAGGAAGAGGAGAAACCTCCTAAACCTGAGCTCAAACCATTACCACCATCCCTGAAATATGCATTTCTGGGAGAAGGTGATACCTTTCCTGTAATCATAAGCTCTACATTAGAGCCACAGGAAGAGGAAGCACTAATTCAAGTGCTAAGGACACACAAGACAGCTCTTGGGTGGTCTATCAGTGATCTTAAGGGCATTAGCCCAGCCAGATGCATGCACAAGATCCTATTGGAGGGTGACGCCAAGCCAGTGGTCCAACCACAAAGGCGGCTGAATCCAGCCATGAAGGAAGTGGTGCAGAAGGAGGTCACTAAACTACTAGAGACTGGGATTATTTATCCTATTTCTGACAGCCCCTGGGTAAGCCCTATCCAAGTCGTGCCTAAGAAGGGAGGCATGACAGTGGTTCATAATGAAAAAAATGAACTGGTTCCTACAAGAACAGTTACAGGGTGGCGTATGTGTATTGATTATAGAAGGCTCAATACAGCCACCAGAAAGGATCATTTTCCTTTACCATTCATAGACCAGATGCTAGAAAGACTAGCAGGTCATGAATACTACTGCTTCCTGGATGGATATTCAGGTTATAATCAAATTGCAGTAGATCCCCAGGATCAAGAGAAAACGGCATTCACATGTCCATCTGGAGTATTTGCATACAGAAGGATGCCATTTGGTTTGTGCAATGCACCTGCAACCTTTCAGAGGTGCATGCTCTCAATTTTCTCTGATATGGTGGAAAAATTTCTGGAAGTCTTCATGGATGACTTTTCAGTATTCGGAGACTCATTCAGCTCCTGTCTTAACTATCTAGCACTTGTTCTAAAGAGATGCCAAGAGACCAACCTGGTTTTAAACTGGGAGAAATGTCACTTTATGGTGACTGAAGGAATTGTCCTTGGGCACAAAATTTCAAACAAGGGAATAGAGGTGGATCAAGCTAAGGTAGAGGTAATTGAAAAATTACCACCACCTGCCAATGTTAAGGCAATCAGAAGCTTTCTGGGGCATGCAGGATTTTATAGGAGGTTTATAAAGGATTTTTCAAAAATTGCCAAACCTCTAAGCAACCTGCTAGCTGCTGACACGCCATTTATCTTTGATAAAGAGTGTCTGCAGGCATTTGAGACTCTGAAAGCTAAATTGGTCTCAGCACCAATCATCTCTGCACCAAACTGGGCATTGCCATTTGAACTAATGTGTGATGCCAGTGACCATGCCATTGGTGCAGTGTTGGGACAAAGGCATGACAAGCTTCTGCACGTCATTTACTATGCCAGTCGTGTTCTAAATGACGCACAGAAGAACTACACAACCACAGAAAAAGAGCTACTTGCAGTGGTTTACGCCATTGACAAGTTTAGATCCTACTTAGTAGGATCAAAAGTGATTGTGTACACTGACCATGCTGCTCTTAAATATCTACTCACAAAGTAGGATTCAAAACCCAGACTCATAAGATGGGTATTGCTTCTGCAAGAGTTTGATATAGAAATAAGAGACAGAAAAGGGACAGAGAATCAGGTGGCAGATCACCTGTCCCGAATAGAACCAGTAGAAGGGGCGTCCCTCCCTCTTACTGAGATCTCTGAAAACTTTCCAGATGAGCAACTATTTGCTATCCAGGAAGTGCCATGGTTTGCAGACATTGCAAACTACAAGGCAGTGAGATTCATACCCAAAGAATACAGTAGGCAGCAATCAAAAAAGCTGATCATGGATGCAAAGTATTATCTTTGGGATGAACCATATCTCTTCAAGGGATGTGCAGACAGAGTAATCCGTAGATGTATGCCTAAAGAAGAAGCGCAGAAGATCCTATGGCACTGCCATGGATCCCAGTATGGAGGACATTTTGGAAGTGAGCGAACAGCCACAAGAGTCCTCCAATGCGGCTTCTACTGGCCTACCCTCTATAAAGATTCCCGAGCATTTGTACTTAATTGTGACAGTTGCCAGAGATCTGGTAATCTGCCTCACAGTTATGCCATGCCTCAACAAGGGATCTTAGAGATTGAGTTGTTTGATGTATGGGGTATTGACTTCATGGGACCTTTCCCACCATCATACTCAAACACTTATATTCTGGTGGCAGTGGATTATGTATCCAAATGGGTGGAAGCTATTGCAACACCCACTAATGACACTAAGACTGTGTTAAAATTCCTCCAGAAACACATCTTCAGCAGATTTGGCACCCCTAGAGTACTAATCAGTGATGGGGGCAGTCATTTCTGCAATAAATTCTGCTTTGGTTCGTTATGGAGTTAGCCACAGGGTGGCCACTCCATATCACCCACAGACTAATGGGCAAGCTGAAGTCTCAAATAAAGAACTCAAAAGAATCCTGGAACAGACTGTAATCAACCGTAGAAGGGATTGGGCAAGAAGCTTGGATGATGCTCTGTGGGCATACAGAACAGCATTCAAGACCCCTATAGGGACCTCTCCATACCAGCTTGTGTATGGAAAGGCATGTCACTTGCCAGTGGAACTGGAACATAAGGCCTACTGGGCAACCAGATTCTTGAACCTTGATGCCAAGTTAGCTGGAGAAAAACGATTGCTTCAGTTAAATGAGCTAGAGAAATTTAGACTCAATGCTTTCGAGAATGCAAAAATATACAAAGAGAAAGCAAAAAGATGGCATGATAAGAAATTGTCATCCAGAGTCTTTGAGCCAGGGAAGAAAGTTCTGCTATTCAATTCTAGGCTCAAATTATTCCCCAGGAAATTGAAGTCCCGGTGGAGAGGTCCATATGTGATTACAAGTGTATCACCATATGGATACGTAGAGCTTCAGGATAATGACTCTAACAAAAAGTTCATTGTTAATGGACAGAGAGTTAAACATTATCTTGAAGGCAATTTTGAGCAAGAATGCTCAAAACTGAGACTTGATTAGAGCTCAGTAATAGTCCAGCTAAGGACAATAAAGAAGCACTTGCTGGGAGGCAACCCAGCCATTCACAAAATTTAATTTTATTTATTTTTGCTAATTAATTTTTACAGGTATATGTCAAAGTATCTTCAAATGGTAAAATAGAAATTGATTGAATTCACAGAGTTACAAGGGAATTTGGAAGCTCACTGGCGTGAAAAAGCCAGTAAGAAACGTTTTGGGCGTTGAACGCCCAAAAGAAGCATCCATTGGGCGTTCAACACCAGTAAGGATAGCCATCTGGGCGTTTAACGCCAGAATTACAGCATCCTGGGCGTTCAGAAAAACGCCCAGTGACAAAGGACTTCCTGGCGTTCAACGCCAGAAAGAAGCAACAGCTGGGCGTTGAACGCCCAGGAGAAGCAGCAACTGTTATGTTTCAATTCATGATTTCTTGCATAAACATGTTTCAAAATGTCATCCTTTAAAAAAAAAATTTTAATCCTAATTTCTAAAATCCCTTTTTCAAAAATATCAAATATATCTTAATCCATAAACACAAATCTTTTTCCAATCCAACTCTTTTTCAAATCTTTTTCAAACTCATCATATCTTTTGAATTTTGAAATTGCCTCTCTCTCTATTCCTCTCCTATCCTTTCTTTTGCTTGAGGACAAGCAAACCTCTAAGTTTGGTGTGATTTGCCATGATCACTGAGCTAAAACTCATCAAGATCATGGCACCTAAGGGAACAGGAAGAGCAAGGATGTGACTTGAAGGAACTGAAGCATCAGAAATTATATCTTGAAGGACCAAGCACCCCACAGACTAGAGGAACATCCACTTCCCAAAATAAAGGTCGTTGAGTTCTAATCTTTGCCTTAACTCTGTGATAACTGTTCTTATTAGAAATTTACCTTAGAAGTTATATATTAGTAGTAGTAATTAGTATCTCTACTTTGATTTTAATTCCAATTAAGTTATAATTTATTTTTCTCATCATCATCAAACATGAATAAAATAGTAGATTTTTAGAATAAAGAGGCAATATTTTTTTCGAGTTCTTAATAAGAAAAATTTTAATTATTTATATGTGGTGGCAATACTTTTTGTCTTCTGAATGAATGCTTGAACAGTGCATATTTTTGATCTTGTTGTTTATGAATGTTAAAATTGTTGGCTCTTGAAAGAATGATGAAAAAGAGAAATGTTATTGATGATCTGAAAAATCAAAAGAAATTGATTCTTGAAGCAAGAAAAAGCAGTGAAAAAAAAATTTAAAAAAAAGAGAGAGAGAAAGAAAAAGCAAGCAGAAAAAGCCAATAGCCCTTAAAACCAAAAGGCAAGGGTAAAAAGGATCCAAGGCTTTGAGCATTAATGGATAGAAGGGCCCAAGGAAATAAATCCAGGCCTAAGCGGCTAAATCAAGCTGTCCCTAACCATGTGCTTGTGGCATGCAGGTCCAAGTAAAAAGCTTGAGACTGAGTGGTTAAAGTCGTGATCCAAAGCAAAAAGAGTGTGCTTAAGATCTCTGGACACCTCTAATTGGGGACTTTAGCAAAGCTAAGTCACAATCTGAAAAGGTTTACCCAGTTATGTATCTGTGGCATTTATGTATCCGGTGGTAGTACTGGAAAACAAAATGCTTAGGGCCACGGCCAAGACTCAATAAGTAGCTGTGTTCAAGAATCAACATACTAAACTAGGAGAGTCAATAATACTATCTGAATTCTGAGTTCCTATGGATGCCAACCATTCTGAATTTCAAAGGATAAAGTGAGATACCAAAAATGTTCAGAAGCAAAAAGCTACAAGCCCCACTCATCTAATAAGAATCTGAGCTTCACTTAAAACTCTGAGATATTATTGCTTCTTAATTTCTTTTCATCCTCTTTTATTTATCTAGTTGCTTGAGGACAAGCAACAGTTTAAGTTTGGTGTTGTGATGAGCGGATATTTTATAAGCTTTTTGGGGGTAATTTCATGTAGATTTTAGTATGTTTTAATTAGTTTTTAATAGAATTTTATTAGTTTTTAAGCAAAAATCATATTTCTGGACTTTACTATGAGTTTGTGTATTTTTCTGTGATTTCAGGTAATTTCTGGCTGAAATTGAGGGAGTTGAGCAAAAATCTGGTTTAGGCTGAAAAAGGACTGCTGATGCTGTTGGATTCCGACCTCCCTGCACTCGAAATGGATTTTCTAGAGCTACAGAAGTCGAATTGGCACGCTCTCAATGGCGTTGGAAAGTAGACATCTAGGGCTTTCCAGAAATATATAATAGTCCATACTTTGCGTGAAGATAGACGACGTAAACTGGCGTTCAACGCCAGTATCATGCTGCTGTCTGGCGTCCAGCGCCAGAAACAGGTTACAAGTTGGAGTTCAACGCCCAAAACACGTCACAACTTGGCGTTCAACTCCAGAAACAGCCCAAGCACGTGAGAAGCTTTAGTCTCAGCCCCAGTACACACCAAGTGGGCCCCAGAAGTGGATTTATGCACCAATTATCTTAGTTCACTTAATTTCTGTAAACCTAGGTTACTAGTTTACTATTTAAACAACTTTTAGAGGATTTCCTTGTACCTCATGACATTTTAGATCTGAAATTTGTACCTTTTGGCAGCATGAGTCTCTAAACTCCATTGTTGGGGGTGAGGAGCTCTGCAGCGTCTCGATGAATTAATACAATTACTTTTGTTTTCCATTCAAACACGCTTGTTCCTATCTAAGATGTTCATTCGCGCTTAAACATGAAGAAGGTGATGATCTGTGACACTCATCACCTTCCTCAGATCCATGAACGTGTGCCTGACAACCACCTCCATTCTACATCAGATTGAATGAGCTTCTCTTAGATTCCTTAATCAGAATCTTCGTGGTATAAGCTAGAATTGATGGCGGCCACTCTTGAGGATCCGGAAAGTTTAAACCTTGTCTGTGGTATTCCGAGTAGGATTCAAGGATTGAATGGCTGTGACGAGCTTCAAACTCGCGATTGCTGGGCGTGATGACAAACGCAAAAGGATCAATGGATCCTATTCCAACATGATCGAGAACCAACAGCTGATTAGCCGTGCTGTGACAGAGCATCTGGACCATTTTCACTGAGAGGATGGGAGGTAGCCACTGACAATGGTGACACCCTACATACAGCTTGCCATGGAAGGAGCCTTGCGTGTGGAAAAAGATTTCAAGGAAGAGTTGAAGTTCAAAGGACAAAGCATCTCCAAAACCCCAACATATTCTTCATTAATAAAGTAACAATTACTTATCCCAAACACTTTTACTTCTTACAATTAAATTCAAATAACCTTATTGACATCCTGACTAAGATTAATAAAATAAACATAGATTGCTTCAAACCAATAATCTCTGTGGGATCGACCCTTACTCACGTAAGGTATTACTTGGACGACCCAGTGCACTTGCTGGTTAGTTATGCAGATTGCAAAAAGTGTGATTGCAATTTCGTGCACCACATAGCTTTGATGTTTGTATGTTATGTGATGTTATATTTAGTTTTGGTGTTTGTTGGAGTTGGTTGAGGCTTAGAATCGAGCTTGGTGATTTCATTTTAGTGTTTGGTGCATTTGGGAATCGGCCAAGGTATGATTTTGGTTTTTTTATGTAATATGTAATGTTTCTGGAAACTTAGGCTAGTGGACCATAAGATAGAATGGAATGATGTTGGTGTGTGCCTAATTATTTATGAAATTATGTTGTATGATAAAGAGGATTATAGGGAATGTTGGAATGTATAATATATGTTTATGATGCTTGTTGAATGATATTGATGATTATGATGTGTGATGATATATTATGATAATTATTGTGGATTTTGAATCTCGTGGTTGGTGATGATTGAATGGTGTTAATTTTGAGTTAATGTTGCATGAGGATGCATTATTGATGTTGAGCTATGATTGATGGTGGATGACTATCATGATGATAATGGGTGGTAAGTGAAGTATTTATGTATGAGTAATTATTGATGTGTAATGTTGTTGTGAAATGTTTGGGAGCATAATGATTTGATGATGAATGTTGAGAATTATAATGGTTGTTGAGAGTTGTTGGTATTGTTGATGATAGATGATGAATCATGAAAATGTTATTGATGAATGAGGAGAATTATTAGTGTTTATGATGATTTTAGATTTTGGAGAATAATGATTTTGATGGTGTGGAATAGTGTAAATGGAAGGTTATCGATGGTTGAGTTTGAGGAATGAGTGGTATTGACTTTTGTGTTGTTTTGGTAGTAATTGGATTGTGAGTAGTTTAGTTTTGAAATGAGAGTTTTGGTGAAAGTAAGTTTTTAAGGTTTTTGGTAAAAATGGGTTTTAGACTAACTTTGGCGGATCATATCTTGAGTTACAGTTTTCGAAACAAAATGATTTTTATATCAAATTAAAGATAATTCAAAGAGTTTTAAAACTGTATAGATTTTGTAGAAATATGAATTTTGTAGAGAAAGATATGATTATTGAAAGTTTGGCTCAGGAATTTGAATTCTGTGAAGTTGCAGAATTTGTGATTTCTGGTTTGTGTGCGCACGCACACTGCTGTGCGCGTGATCTGATCAGTAGCAATTTTTAACTTGTGCATATACACAACCTTGTGCGCACGCACACCTTTTGTATTTTTGAAACTGTGCGCACGCACACTCTTGTGTGTACTCACACATGGGGATATGGTTGATGTTGGGAGCGCTAGCACGCTCTGTGCGCGCACAAAACCAATGAAGTTTCGCAAGCTATGCGCACGCACAGACTTGTTCGCATGCACACGTTGGAAGGTGCACTCTGTTGAGGGCGTTCGCACGCCTTGTGCAGATGAACATAGTTGAGATTTCGCCCCCTGTGCGTATGCACACCTCTATGCGTACGCACACATCTTGAAAATTTTTCTGGGCGTGCGCACGCACACCCCTGTGCATACGCACACCCCTGTGCATACGCACACTGCACTGTTTTTCAATCAAAGCCTTATTTTCAACTGTTTCACCTTTTCGGCAAGCTTATAAACTTTCGTAACACTTGTTTAAAACCTTTTGGTCAATTTTAAGTTCTTGAATTAAGGGAGAAATGATAAAGGAATAAAAAGGTTATTTTTAGTTATGAGTTTAGAGCCAGTTACTTAGGTTTGGATGGTTTGTGTAGTTTCCTAACTTGAATTGGCGAATGTTGGATTGTGAAGTTTGTGGTTTAAGAGATATTTGAGAAGTTAGAAACCGGTGATGGTTATGATGAATTGAGAACATGAAAAGGAATAATGAGGAAATTATTGGATTATATGGCAGTGTGCGGAGCCTATATCTCTGGCGTGGCAGATTTCTCTACTGCATGAGTAATTATTGTTGAGAGTGTGCAGGGCCTATATCCTTGGTGTGGTAGATTTCTCTACTGCATGACTAGTTGTTGTTGAGAGTGTGCGGGACCTATATCCCTGGCGTAGCAGATTTCTCTGCTACATGAGTAGTTGTTGTTATTTCCTTTTCTGCTGCATGAAGTGTGCAGGGCCTATATCCCTGGCATAGTAGACTCCCTACTGCATGAGTATGCAGGGCACTATATCTCTAGCATAGCAGATTTGCTGCTGCATGAGTGTGCAATGCACTATATCTCTGGCATGGCAGAAAAGGCTACATCCGGAAGGATATGTTGGGTTGGCATTTACGGACAGACAAGTGATATCACGAGCCAATAGGACAAACATTCATCATATGCACCTCTTATGTGCGTGTTTGCTTTAATTAATTGAGTTTGACTAAATGTATAACATGCCTACTTGCTTCTTGAATTACTTGCTATATTTGTATATTAACTGTGTATTACTTCCTTATATTACTTGTGATTGTCTGGTACTGAGGAGGTTAGGTAGGCGGTGGCGATGGGATCGCACGCAGGTTAGGTTGGCGAAGGGTGTGGAATACAGCGGTGTGATTAGTACTATTTAGAAATCCTTTAAGATTAGAAAACCAGATTTATTGTTTATGGTTTACGTTAATTATTTTGTTTTAAGCTTGAATATTCTGTATCGATGTGAAGTTCTAGGATAGCCTTCGGTGTCCCAGAACCTTATATCTTACATTATTGGGCACTGTTACCATACTGAGAACCTCCGGTTCTCATTCCATACTTTGTTGTTGTTTTTCAGATGGAGGTCATAATTCACCTCGAGGAAATTACGGACATGGTGGCAGAGTGGAGTATGGTTCCTTCCGTGTTTACTTCTATTTTATTTTGCTGTAGCACTTTTTCTCATCTTTCTATTTTAGACTTTATGGCCTTAGAGGCTTGATTTGAAAGATAAGTTGTATAAGCTATTTTATACTTCAAAAACTCTTTGTATTTCAGTTTGATAGTCGGCCTAAACTCCGCAGGCTGTGAATAGTTCTCTTTTTTGGTATTTCATACTTATATCTATATCTTGTTAATTTGATTATTGCCTTGTGTATCCTGGAGCTATCTACAAATTTTATATGTATTATGTCTTGTCCTGTTCGTGCTTACGCATTTAGTTATCGTGTGTGGATGCTTCGCGTTTTGTATTTTCGCTTTACGTGACCTTGAGCGTTTATTCCTTCATCGAGCTTCTAGTATTACTATTTATTTATATATATATAATATTATATGACCCTTAGAACTGTCGTGATACTTTGTTATCCCTTGCTTTACGGCGCAAGGTAAGGCTTAGGGTAATGGGGTGTTACACTTTCTACCTTTCTTCTTCTTCATTCCTTTAACTTCTCATCTTTATTCTCTTTCATTCTCTTTTTTTTATTGCATTTGCATACTTTCATTTATTACATTTTAACTTTGTTGCTTGTTCTTACTTTCTTTTCTAAGTTTGCTATTTTTCCATTGGTGTTGAATATTCTTACTCACCTGTTGAATATTTTTTGCATTGTTTTGGTGTCTCATGACTTGTTTGATATTGTTGGGTGATAAAATTTTTAGGTCAATGCTTAATCTTTATGACTCTTGCATCCTTTGTGCATTGATATGCACTTGCATGTATTTCATGACCCACTCTTTCTTATTTAAACTTGATGCTCCAAATGCTCTTCATGCCATATCCTTATGCTTTGATTTTACTCTTGCATCAACTGTTAGTCGACATGCCCTTTGGTTATATTATTTTCTCACTTACATGTTGTAACTACCATGTAGTTGATAATTTCACTCTTAGTTGGCATTAGCCCCACCTATATTCTATTTGCTTTATTTTTGGGCTTAATCTTCCAACTTGTTTCCCCTTTTAAGCTGGCCACCAAGAAAGGAAAGGAAAAGCTTCTAAATGGGGCGACAAACAAGTCCCTCCACACAAGCTTTTGAAGAAGCTCCTCAATTGTAGCAACCCCACCCTAATCCACCGTGCTCAACTTTGTATGCACCGAAGACGGTGTAATCTTTAAGTGTGGAGAGGTCGAGACCGACTTCAGTGGGTAACTACTTCCTTTTCCAACACCAATTCTCAATCTTCTTTGTTACTTAGTTGTTGCATTGCATGATAAATTGCATGTTTGTTAGAATTTGTACATATTTTACCACTTCTTTCTTGATAGGACTACTTGGTTGAAGTAATAATTTCTTTTCCAAGAAACTATTTTAGGGCATTTCACTAATTTGAATTAAAATTTTTGAGCTTGCTTGAAAAAAAATATTTTGAAACATGGTTTTAGAGCTAGAACACACAAGCCTAGTGAGATTTTGAGCCTATTGATTGGTTGCATCTTATCAACCAATATTTTGATTCGGTGTGTGTTGTTCTCTCTAAGATTGTGATCTTTGTCTTGCTTGATTCTATATTTCCAGTATTTGATGTATGAATGCATTTATGTGATTGAGGCCCTTGTTTTACTAAAGCTCATATACCAATATGGCCTTAACCTTTCATCATCCTTTGCATACCAATATTGAGCCTATTTTACCCCATTTATTCTTTATTTTAGCACATCATTAACTCTAAGTGAAAAACAATGAATGTCCTTAATTTGAATCCTTGGTTAGTTTAGACTAGTGAGAGTTTGCACAATTTAAGTGTAGGGAAATTGGGTATGGGAACATCTGGTTTTGGAATTGGGTATTGTATATTTTTGTGAAAATGTGAAAAAGATAGTGTTCCGTGGGTTACCTGAAACATAGTGGTTGATCTTGGACGAGACCTTCTAGTTTGGTTATAGCCGCCGTGCCCGACTTGTAGTAGAGGAGGAGCTACTCGATCCTTGATCACCGGTGGCTGGTGGTACCTGCAAGAGACTCCGACGCTTAAGTCAGTACGGGCTTTAGGCAGGTTTTTTCTAGAAATTGGAGTATGAGTTATACCTGGGTGCTCTAGTGTATTTATAGTGGTGTTTGACGATCTTCCTCTTAGATAAGTTTGTTATCTCATCTTATCTTTTGTGAGTGAGATCATATCTTCGGCCAACCACCTTCTAATGGTCGGTGGCCCTTTCTTTCTGGGCCTCCTTGGGCCTCTATGGTGATATTCCGAGCTCTTTGTGAATAGTTTGTTGTAATGGGCCAACCTTTAAAGAGGTCGGTCCTCTGTCTTTGTGCAACCCGGACTGTATAGCTCGGTCCAGGGTATAAACAGTGCCCCTGCTTGAGCTTCGACCTTTATATGAGGTTGTGTTTCCGAGCTTCGACCTCTTTTGGGGAAGTCATGTTCAAGCATCTGTTCGATTGCACCCGGTCTGCTCCTTCTTGTGCGAGTTTTGCGTCTTTAATGCTATTTTGATATGTAAAGCGTTTTTTGCTTTTGCTCTTTAATTGTTGCATTGTTTTCGAGGGCGCTAGTTTCCTTGGAAGCGTGCGAGCGCTTTTATTGCTTGGGCTTTTATTCCTTTTGCCGTTTCTTTTCCCTCTTTGCATTTTGTTTGAAATCAAAGGGGTTTTTTTACTTCCTTTTAGTTTCTATTGTGTTCTTCCGCTTCATTTTGCTCCTTGCATCTCTGCAAAAAGCCTTTTTCGTCTGGCTCTTTCGATTTTGCTTCAAGCTCTCTTCTTCTCTAAAGCCTTCGAAGTGTTTGTGGATTGTTCGTGTCTTTTCCTGGGCGTTTCGTTGCTATCGCTCCTTTCTTCATTGCAGGTTGGTTTTTCTACTTTGTGCATTTTCACGTTCTCTTTTCTGGTCATGATTTTTTCATTTGGTGTTTTGTTTTCTACTGCATGCTTCTGTTTTCCTTTCAAAATTTTGATCTTGCTTTGCTTTTTAGGCTAAAAAAGGTTGAAGCTTTTTTATTTCTTATTTGTTGGTAGGGTTAGGGTTTTTGACTTTCTTCTGTATCTGCATTGCCTCCAAAGGGTGCCTCTAGGTTTCGGTGGTGATCTTTGATAAGTCCTTGGGGCACCCTTTGTTTGTTACTTTTGCTTGTTTACTAGCTATATTTTCATCTCCTTATTTGTGGCTGAGTTGGTTGGTAGTGACATCCCTTCTGTTTTCTTACTGTAGGTGTAGTTTCTATGTCTTTTCGTAAAAATATTGTTGAAATGTCCACAAAGATTTCTCCTGGTATGGCTGACTGGTTAGATTACATAGTGTTATGTTACGTTACTGTAGCAGACCCGGAATACTGTGAAAAATTTAGGAGATTTCATAGGATCTGTGAGAATAGGGAGGACAAGAAGAACTACGAGCTGGTGTCCCCCGACCCTGAGGAGAGGGTCAGTTTTCCTTTTTTAAGTCGGACGTAACATCCCTTTTTATGCGTATGACTGCTTTTTTACCAAGTTAGGTGTTACCCTACCCTTTACTGAGTTTAAGTCTGACCTCCTTTGGAACTGCAACCTTGCCCCTTCTCAACTTCATCCTAACTCCTGGGCTTTTATGAAGATTTTTCAACTACTGTGCCAGGAGTTGGGTGTCCGACCTTCCCTTAGTCTTTTCCTCTATTTGTTCATGTTGACCAAGCCAAGGGTAGCCAAGAAGAAGGCTTCTTGGATCTCCTTCCGAGCTACCCAGGGAAAGAAGGTATTTTCTATTTTTGATGACTCCTTTCATGATGTTAAAAACTTTTATTTCAAAGTCCGAGTTGTTGAGGATGTTCACCCTTTTTTCCTGGATGAGAACAATGAGCCCATCTTCCCTTTCTAGTGGCAAAAAGAGCATGTAGTTCTTAAGTATCCTTTAGAGAGTCTTGATGAGGTGGAGAGGGCCTTTGTGGGTGTTTTGGAGGAGCACTGGAGGGAGCCTCCTCATCTGGATACTAAGAGATTTTTAAGGGATCCTACTATTCTCTGCTCCGAGCTAGGTAGTATCCGACTTCTTTTTATAATTTTTTTTCTTTTATTTATTGTGGTCTTGTTGTTATGTGTTATGTGACTGTTTTCCTTGTTTCTTTCAGAGATGGTGTTGAGTTCTGATTCGATGAAGCTCTTCCGCAAGGCCAAAAAGGTGGTGGCTGCCCAGAATGTACATAAGAAGACGTCGGGGGAAGGTTTTTCCCAAATCCTGCCGAAGAAGCCGGAGTTAGGTCCTCAAGGACCAAGGAAGGTTATCCCGACTCCTCGGGTTCGGGCGAATTCTGCTGATCCGCCTCTTTCATCTTCTAGTGCTGCCTCCTCTCCCTCTCCCTCTGGTCCTTCCCATAAGAGGCCGAGGACTACTGGGACTTACAATCTTAATTATAAGGATTTTGACGGCGTGGCCTTTGTTGCAGAGTATATCGCCCCTCATGGCTTTGTCCCAACCGATGATGTGTCCATTCTTCACCACCTTGACATTATATCCAGCAATAGTATTCGGATGGCCAATCTCAATGCTGCTTTGTCTCGGGATTTTAAGAAGTCTCCTATCCAAGCTACTAGTGCTTTTCTTGAAAAGGCCAAGGCTGATTATGATAAGATAGAGGGGTTGAGACTTGAGCTGGAGGCAAAGAACGTCGAGCTGGAGCTTGCTGCGGAGAAGAAGAAGGCCCGGGCTATTGCTGCGGAGGCTGCTGCCAATTTGGCTGAGGACATGGCAAATAAGGCTAAGGAGAGCTACACCCGGACTTATGGTGAGCTTTTGGAGGTTAAGGAGAAACTCCAATCTGCTTATGATGATTATGCTGAACTTCAGGGCCATGTGGTAAGTGGTATGACTGCTCTGTATGAAAATTTGAAAGCTCAGATCTGGGTTCTTGCTCTAGATGCCAACCTTACCTTGTTTAGCATGGATAACGTTGTTGAAGATGGTAAGATCGTGCCAGCCCCTGATAATGATGAAATTCCTGTCCTGGAACCTCCTACCAAAGCTTCCTCTGTTGAGCCGTCCCGATCTAAGGCCGATCCCAACGTAGAGATCTTGAATGGTCTAGATGGTGTTGTCAGCGCTGTCCCGATCTCAGTCATTCCACCAGCTCCTCAGGACGTGGCGACGGGAGCAAAGCTGGATCCTTTATGACTTCACTTTTATTGTTCTCTTGATTATGTGTTAACGTGGTCCGACTTGTGGACTTTTTAAACTCTCTTATTGTAATCTTATGGGTTGTTCCTTGACACTTGCAGTTGCTTTCTATCAACTTTTTTAGTTTTTAATCAAAACACTTTTCACTCTCGGGTTGCCGTTTAAGCAACCTTTGAGTTTTTAATGTTTCAACTTCCTGGAACTTTGTTGTTTTGACTGTTCTGGCTACTCCTTGAGGTAGTGTTCTTTTTTTACGAGCCTCTACCTTTTGTGTATTGTGCTTCTTTTGGTTGTGTTGACAACCTTATCAAGTCGATTTATTCTGCTCGATCTCGCTCTTTCAGGCTTTTAGTCGATTTCCAATAACTTTCTATGTAGTGTTCTTTATTTAGAACATTTTCTTTCAGTTCATTTGGACGATTTTCTAAGCCTTATTTGGATTTTTGAGATTACCTTTGCTTTTTAAGTAGGGTCTTTTTCAAGCCCGTACCTTTTTAGCTTTGCAACTTTTGTGTTTAGGTTTTTCAACCTTTTTGTTCCCTTTTTTAGTGATCTTTTATATGGTCCGACTTCTCTGTCGGGTTTAGCATGAGGACATGCTATCGTTTAAGTGTGGGGAAATTGATGAGTCCATATTTGATGGTATATTTTGGATTGATTTGAATGGATTCTAGCATATGAACTCACACTTAAGCACTAAAATAGCATACTTTTGTGTTTGATCCCTAATTTGATCCTGATTGTGAAAACATGCAATTTTGTGCTTTAATAGAGCAAATTAATCCCACTTTTATGTCATTCGATGCTGTGATATGGTTTGTGAGTGATTTCAAGCCTTGAAGGCAAGAATGGATGGGCAAAAGTGGAAGAAAGCATGTGCAAGGGAGAAAACATGAAGAAAACAAGGAAAAGCACACACAACGAAGTGTGCGTGCGCACAACCCTGCGTGCGTACACACAAGCGAGGATTTCCATGTGTGCTTGCGCGCGAGCACCTGTGCGTATGCACAGGAGCCAAAACAGCAAAGTGTGCGGACGCACACATCTGTGCATCCGCACAGGACCCAACACGTGATTTCATTAATGAATCACGTGATGCACAAAATTGGGAGCCCTTGGCTCATCTTTGGAAGGCTGAATGGCTAATTTGGGATGCTATATAAAGGAGACTTGAACACTTATCAAGGGGGAGACATTAAAGCTCATTTTTATTTAGGTAGTGGTAGTATAGGAAGCTTCCATAGGAGTAGGAGTAGTGTAGCATTGCTCTCTTAGGGTTTATGCAATTTCAATTGTAGTATTTTATAGCAAGCTTTAATTTTGGATGTTGATCAACTCTTTTGTAAGTACTCTTAATTTTCTCTTTAATTACATTGTCCTTATTTTCATTTCTTCTTGGTTTAAGTGCTTTGTTTATATTTGCAATTTTGAGTTCTTGAAGTTTTAATTGATGAATTTAGTGTTTATTGCTTTCTTTATGCTTGATTGTTTGTTTATATTTGGTTTTATTGATAGTTGGTTATAGCTCTCCAATTTCCTTTGCAATTTTTTATACTTTACTTTTATGCACACAAGGTGTTTGTGAAAATTCCAACTTCAAGCTTTGAGTAGATTTTCACACCTTTGCTTTTGGTTTGAGCTCTTAGGAAACTAGAGTCATAATGTCCGACATTTAGTGGTAATTCTTGGGTAGTTAGTTGGCTCTTGTTTCCATTGACGCTAGCCTTTTATCAACTAGTTTGATAAGTTAGTTAGGACTTATGGATTAAGGTCAATTATGCTTGCTTGATTTACTCCTCGATGGTTGGGGTTGACTAGGCGAGATTGACTCATGACATTCACCATAGTTGTGGTTATGGCAATGATAGGATTCATTGGATTCTCAATCCCCAAGTCAAGGTCTCTTTTATGCATTAACTCACAATTTTGATTATTACTTAGTTCTTTGATTTCTTAATTCTTTTAATCTTTAATTTCTTCCTCAAAAATGCCTTTTTGTCTTAACAACCAAGGAAGTAACACTTCAATTTCATTCTTAAGGAGAACGACCCGAGGTTGAATTACTCTCTGTTTATATTTGATTTGAAATTATTATTTGACCTTGAGAATTCATTGTTGGTTTGGACTATGCTACCAACGAATCGATGCTTGCTTTGATTGATTCCAAACCATACAATAATTATTCACTGTTAGTGTACCTCCACCACCATATACCAATGACCCATGCCCCAACGTAATCCTCAATCACCATGATGAGCGGATAATTTGTACGCTTTTTGGCATTGTTTTTAGTATGTTTTTAGTATGATCTAGTTAGTTTTTAGTATATTTTTATTAGTTTTTAGTTAAAATTTACTTTTCTGGACCTTACTATGAGTTTGTGTGTTTTTCTGTGATTTCAGGTATTTTCTGGCTGAAATTGAGGGACCTGAGCAAAAATATGATTCAGAGACTGAAAAGGACTGCAGATGCTGTTGGATTCTGACCTCCCTGCACTCGAAGCGGATTTTCTGGAGCTACAAAAGCCCAATTGGCGCGCGCTCAACGGCGTTGGAAATTAGACATCCTGGGCTTTCCAGCAATATATGATAGTCCATACTTTTCCCAAGATTTGATGGCCCAAACCGGCGTTCAAAGTCACCCTCAGAATTCCCAGCGTTAAACGCCGGAACTGGCACAAGAATGGGAGTTAAACGCCCAAACTGGCATAAAAGCTGGCGTTTAACTCCAAGAAGAGTCTCTACACGAAAATGCTTCAATGCTCAGCCAAGCACACACCAAGTGGGCCCGGAAGTGGATTTTTATGTCATTTACTCATCTCTGTACACCCTAGGCTACTAGTTCTCTATATATAGGACCTTTTACTATTGTATTTGAGCTTTTGATCATGTTTTTATGATTGAACCCTCTTTGGGAGGCTGGCCATTCGGCCATGCCTAGACCTTGTTCTTATGTATTTTCAACGGTGGAGTTTCTACACACCATAGATTAAGGTGTGGAGCTCTGCTGTACCTCGAGTATTAATGCAATTACTATTGTTCTTCTATTCAATTCCGCTTGTTCTTGTTCCAAGATATCACTTGTTCTTCAACTTGATGAATGTGATGATCCGTGACACTCATCATCATTCTCACCTATGAACGTGTGCCTGACAACCACCTCCGTTCTACCTTAGATTGGGTGAATATCTCTTGGATTCCTGATACACGATGCATGGTTGATCGCCTGACAACCGAGTGCTCGCCTGACAACCGAGCCAGCCATTCCGTGAGATCAGAGTCTTCATGGTATAGGCTAGAACTGATGGCGGCATTCAAAAGAATCCGGAAGGTCTAACCTTGTCTGTGGTATTCTGAGTAGGATTCAATGATTGAATGACTGTGACGAGCTTCAAACTCCTGAAGGCGGGGCGTTAGTGACAGACGCAAAAGAATCACTGGATTCTATTCCGGCCTGATTGAGAACCGACAGATGGATAGCCGTGCCGTGACAGGGTGCGTTGAACATTTCCACTGAGAGGATGGGAGGTAGCCACGGACAACGGTGAAACCCTTGCATAAGCTTGCCATGGAAAGGAGTGAGAAGGATTGGATAAAGACAGTACGAAAGCAGAGAGACGGAAGGGACAAGCATCTTCATACGCTTATCTGAAATTCCCACCAATGAATTACATAAGTATCTCTATCTTTACCTTTATGTTTTATTCATCATTCATAATCATTTGAGTTTGCTTGACTAAGATTTACAAGGTGACCATAGCTTGCTTCATACCAACAATCTCTGTGGGATCGACCCTTACTCGCGTAAGGTTTATTACTTGGACGACCCAATACACTTGCTGGTTAGTTGTGCGAAGTTGTGTTTATGCTATGGTATTGAACACCAAGTTTTTGGATTCATCACCGGGGATTATTTGTGTTGTGAAAAGTATTGATCACAATTTCGTGCACCACACCACATTTTCAAACACCATACCACTACCACCATCCACCCTCTTACATACTACCTCTAAACACTTACCAACATGAGTCACCTCCCACACATATAAACTTTCTCCCAATTTATGAACCTTATTCTTCACCCCAATGTGAAGCTTTCCCACCCTTGGCTCAAGACCATCAAGACCTTCAAGCCTTTCTTCAAGAGCAAGAAGGATTCCAAAGAATACAAGGGCAATTCGTGGCTACCATAGCCGAAGCGGTAAACCGCCTAGTCCTCCTACACTCATCCGATCAAGGCATTCCTTTTGGGAAATGTGGAGGTCATCTAAAGCTTGTAGTGAAGAGGAGAGCATGGAGCCACAAGGGAAAGAAAAAGGGTTAGGGCTTGAAGTGCAACAAGAGGAAGAAAGTGGAGTATGGGAACCGGAGGAGAGAAAGGAGGAGTTAAGGGAGATTGATCAAGATGAGGATTCCATCATAAAGGATTTTTTGTCTTCCTTGATCAATCCCCTTAATGATTCTAATGAGCCTCTTCCCATTGAGTTTGAGAGAGACACGGAGGTAGACTTCTCACAACCTCCTTGTTATGATGTGAGTGATGAGGAAGAGGAGGAAGAGGTTGGTGAGGAAGGAACTGACAACCAAGAGCATATTGAGTGGGTGGCAATTTCACCATTGAACTTCATTGGCCCCTACCAATATGCTATCTTGGAGACGAACTACTAACTCAAGGTCCTTCTTGGGTTGGTACATGGTAGAGAAGGGTGTATTGGTTGTCAAAGGAGTCCAAGGTTCTTTAAGAAGACTAATTTAAGACTTGGAGTTCAAGCATGGTGTGAAGCGCAATTGGGTGATTTCCAGAGAATGTTAGGGTACTTCAAGGGTCAATTAGGAGCTTATCCATCCGGCTTCAAGTGTAAAGGTCAACAAGAAGGTGACCAGGAAACTAGAACATGGGATCCCGGAGGACCTATGAAATGCAAGCTTGGATGGAGATTCAAGGAGGAGTGGAAACACAAGCCACCCTAGCAAGAGTCTCCTCAAGAAGTCCAATTTAGGATTATAAACCAAAGTGCTAGGTGGGAGACACCCCACCATGGGAACATCTTTCTTACCCTTTCTCTTTGTTTATAGTCTTGTTTTATTGCATTTTAGCTTATCTTGGCTTAGCTTAGGTTAGTTTAATTTTGAGTTGGTAGGTTAATTATCATATGGATCATGCATTTATGGATTTTTGGATGTTTTAGGGTTGAATTTTGGATGAGCTAAGGCTTGGCACCTTAGATTTTTAAACAAAATTTTTTGGAAAATAGGGCATCTGTGCGTGCACACGAAACTTCTATTTTCTGCGTCCTGTGCGTGAGCACCAACCCGTGCATACGCACACTTGTATATATGCCCTCTGTTTGGAGCGCTCGCACCCCTTGTGCGCGTGCATCCCTATGCTCTTGCACTTTGTGTGTGTGCACTCGGTTGTGCGTACGCACGCAACCTTCTTTTTGCGCTCTTTGTGTGGCCGTGATAAACCACTATTTTGTAGTTTATATTGTGTTTAATTGAGTGGTTTTTATCAAATTCTTGCCCACTTATTCATATGATTTGCATGATTTTACAATTCCTTCCTAGTTTAGTTCTATGATTGAAAACTTGCTTCCTAGAGATCTTTTAATTATGTATTTTAATTTCCCTTTATACCATTCGATGCCGTGATCCATGTGTTAAGTGTTTCAGGTTTCATAGGGTAGGAATGGCTTAGAGAATGGAGAGGAAGCTTGCAAAAATGGAAGGAACACAAGAAACTAAGGAGATGACCAGCGAACACCGACGCGGACACATGGCTCACGCGACCGCGCAAATTGGACAAATTCACAGCAACGCGTACGCGTGCTTGACGCGTGTGCGTGGATTAGAGTTCGCACAAAGGATGCGAGCGCGTGCCTGACGCGCACGCGTGAGAGGAAAATCGTCAAACGACGTGTACGCGTGACCAACGGGTACACGTGACATGCGCGATCTGCAGAAAATTTAGGAAACACTGGGGACGATTTTGGGCCGCGTTTTGACCCAATTTTCGGTCCAGAAACACAAAATAAAGCCAAGGAACATGCAGAGACTCAATTCATACTGAGTAATAAACAATTCTCATTACATCTGATAAGGATAACTAGGATAGGATTTCTAGTTCTCATACCTTGCCAAGAGATTTTATTATTATTATTTTATTTTTCTTGTCATTCAAACTACTTGCTCCTTATTTCAAAAACCCAAAAATATTGTTTTTAATAACCAATAATAAATCATACTTCCCTGCAATTCCTTGAGACTCAAGACGACCCGAGATTTGAATACTTCGGTTTATAAATTTTATTGGGTTTGTTACTTGTGACAACCAAAACTTTTGCACGAAAGAATTCTCTGTTGGTTTAGAAACTATACTTACAACGTGATTATATTTGTGAATTTCTTTACCGATAGAAAATCTGATCGTCAAAATGGCGCCGTTGCCGGGGAATTACAAATGTGTGCCTTATTATTGGTTATTGTAAATATTTTTCAAAAAAAAATCAGATTTTTATTTTAAAATTTTTTATCTTATCTTTTTTTCAAAAAATCATATCTTTTTCAAAATCTTATCTTATCTTTTTTTTCAAAAATCATATCTTTTCAAAATATTTTCTTTTTGTTAGTTTTTATTTTTATTTTCTCTTACTACTATGAACTCTCACCCCTTTGGCTATGAGTCTGGTTATAATTATGTTGCAGGAAGAGGAGATTATAATGACAACTTGTATCAAGGATGGGACAATCAAAGATGGGAGGAGCCACAAGGACTTGATCAACCCTCATGGCAACAACCATTCTGTGATGCATATCAAGGCAATGGATATGGCGAACACTCTTTTGATTATCAACAACCACCACCATATGCCTATAAACCCCCTCCTCAACATAACCCTGGACCACCATACTCACAAGTCCCTTTCCACCATTCACCTCCATATGACCCTGATCCTTATCCACCATACCAACCACCATATGAACCATACCCAGAACCACCACCTCAATATTCACCATCTCCATATCCTTATCAAGAAGAACCACCTTCCTACCATGCCCCCTTTCTCCAAAATAATGAACCTCCTATCCACCCCAAACCTCCATGGAGAACACACTTACTTCTCTCATTAGTCTCACCTCTACACTCCAAAATCTTATATCCCGCATGGACCAACCCTCCACCTCCAATATTCAACCCTCAAGCTCTAGTGCACTTCCTTTTTAACCACAGAATGATCTCTCCATCCCATTGCCACCATCCATGGAAGAGTACCCACATCCATCAATCCATGAGCAACACGATCCCAATGATGCTATTGACATCGAACATGAGAGAAGGGATCATCTTCGTGAATCCATACTTCATAAAGAGCTAGAGGAGGCACTAAAGGTGAAGGTAGAAGAGACCTTTGCAGATGAAGGAGTAGTTGAAGGGAGTTGTCATAGAAAAGAAATCATCAAGGAGGAGTACCATTTTATACTTAAACAACTGGACAAAGCAGCAATTATTGAAAGGGAAAACATGGTGGAAGACTTAGGAGATGCTAAACCTCCATGGGAAAGTCAAGTCGTAGAGCCTCTTTCCAAGGCGGGTGAATTTGATGTTCAGAAGAGTGTACAACCTCCAAGGCATATCATGGTTGAAGACTTGGAAGAGGTTGATCAAGAGATAGAGATTCAAGAAGAAGGGGCACAACCTCCCATGCCCTTGGTGAGCAATGAATAAGAGATTGAATTGGAAGAAAGCTACCAAGAGGAAGAGGTTGAAATTGATGAAGCTTGCAAAGAGGTGGAAGATGTCAAAGAAGAGCACAAGAGAGTAGAGCTTGCAAGTTCATTAGAAACACCTCTCCCACGGCCATTACCGTCCAATACAACGTTCAAGTTATCCTTGACCTTTACCTTCCCACTTGAATATGGGCTACTGGAGACGGATGGTCAACTTAGAGCTCTTTGTGGTATTAAGAGTAAGAGGAAGATGGTTAGTGGTGGGCAACACAATCCTCGGTTCATTATGGCTAAAAGCTAAAATTTTAAATGCAAGTGTTGGTGCTGAGCTTAATTGAATGGGTCTAGGATGTTGTTTGGCCGCTTCAGTGAGAATACAAATTGCTTGCCACCCGGCTGGAACAATGATGATCAACTTGAAGACGGGTGTCGAAACAAGATTTGGGATCCGGGCATATATGAGGATCAACTTTGGGAGCTCAAGGCTTGTGGAGAACTTCATCAACGTTTGGTGAATTTATTTGGAGATGTTGAAGCTTATTGGAAGTCCAAGCATTGGTGGCAGTTTCACGATGAGTTCAAGCACAAGCCACCATGACAAGGAGCTCGCCAAATGTCCAACTTAAGGACTTTAACTAAAGGTACTAGGTGGGAGACAACCCACCATGGTATGATCGTTCCTTTCTCTCTTCTTAGTTTTCTTTTTCAATAACTCTTCTCAGTATTAGTGCATATTGTTTGCATTTGCATACTACATATAAAAAAAGAAAAAGAGGCACGCGACGCGACAGTGTCACCGACGCGTCCGCGTCATATGTGCCATAGGAAGAAAAGTGAATTTTACAGAGAGTCACACAAAAGTGCGGCTAGAGGCATGCCTTTGGCACAAATTGATCCATGCGACCGCGTGTCCGACGCGTCCGCGTCAACCACGCGAACGCGTGCTTTGAAAATCGACGTAAAAAAAGGGTGTATGGCAGAATGTTAGGCTGGAATCGGGCTGGAATGGTGCTAGACGCACAAGCCTTATCACGCGAACGCGTGCTCCACGCGTCCGCGTCGTTTTCAAAATATGGCCATTCACGCGATCGCTTCCACCACGCGAACGCGTCACCCTAAAAATTGGCAAAATGAGTTTCAAACAGAGAGTTGTGCGAACGTGAGGCTGCTCTCGCGCCACTAGCACAAATCATGTCACACGTCCGCGTCACTTCATAGAAGCGTTATCCGCACGAACACGTGACCCACGCGTTCGCGCACCTACGCCGCATAGCTTATCCAGATCGGCCAAGATATTTATCTTTTCTTCCCCAAATCTAAATCTTTTATTTCCCTTCTTATTTCTTTCTTCCTCCTTTTTTACTTTCTTTTTCTTTTTCCATTGGTGTTAACATTTTCTTCTTCAACTATTGCATCTTTTCTTGAATTATTTTGGTGCTTCATGACTTGTTTTAATCTGACTGGGTATTATTATTCATAAATCAATGATAATTTTTATAATACTAATATTCCTTTTGTATTGATATGCACTTACACTATCTTGCATTACCCACACTCTCTTCCCATTGTTGCAACTTTTGTACTATTGATATGCCATTTGCTTCCACTATTTTCTCACTTACATGTTGTAGCTACCATGTACTTGAGACCTTTATTATTTGGCATTAACACCCATATTCTATTTGTTTTCTGTCGTTATTTTTGGGTTACTTTTCTTCTTTTTCCTCTTCTTTCAGGATGGCCATCACGAAGGGAGAGGAAAAGCTTCTTAATGAGGAGACAAACAAGTTCATCTGCTCAATCTTTAGATAAAAGCATCAGTTGAAGCAATCTGTCCACCTGCACATCTTAGCATGCACCGAGGACAGTGCAATCTTTAAGTGTGGGGAGGTCGATACCGACTTCCGGAGGTAATTTCTCTTCCTTAACACCAATAAAATAGAATATTTAATTAGTTTTTCTTTTTTTTTAGAATAGGATAGATTGCATAGTAATAGGTTAATTGCATGCATGTCCTACTTGATTGAAAAGATAATAAGTTTCTTCTAAGATCCAAATTTTTTGTTTTTTCACTAATTTAAATCAAAACCTTTATGTTAAATTTGTTTGAAGTTGTAATTGGAACATGAATTTCGAGCTAAAGAACACACAACCTGTGAGACTTTGAGCCAAAATACATGGTTACAATATTTAACCATAATATTTTATTCTTGTGTGTTTTCTTCTCTATGATTGCAATCTTTACTTTGTTTCAGTCTATATGTCCACTATTTAGTGTATTTACATGCTTGCATATGATTGAGGCCATCATTTGATTATTAGCTCACTTATCCCAAATAAGCTTACCCTTTTATGTCACCCTTGTTAGCCACTTTGAGCTTTTTAATCCCCTTCTGTTCTATAACCATATCACTAGCCTTAAGCAGAAAAACAAATTAATTACCCCAAATTGAATCTTTGGTTAGCTTAAGGTAGAGATTGTGCATCAACTAAGTGTGGGAAAACTGTGGGAACATGGGTTAATAAGGGAATGTATCATGTTTCTAATTTATTTTAATATTGGAAATTTGGGAACCTACTCATGTAAAACCAAAAAAAAAATTAAAAATCTATGTGCACTGATAAGTTATGTTTCGAAAAAAAAAGTAAGTGAATAAAGGGATAAAATTACCCCAATGTTAAGCTTTAATAAAGATCAATGTACATGTGATAAAAGTAAAGAAATATAAAAATTTTGGTACATGAGTATGGGAATCATACAAAAGTGGGAATTATGGGTAACTGGGTGTGATTTTTAGAAATACATAGAGTGTGTGTGTATGGTGAAAGCTTAGGTTAGTCAAAGATTCATATTATAGCTCACTTGGCCATACATATATCCTCACCCTTACCTTAGCCCCATTACAACCCTGAAAAGACATCATGATGTTTGTATTGGTATGCTAAATATTTGTTAATTAGTTAGATAAAGAACAAGGTTGAAAAAGCATGACTAGGGAAGAGTGGAGTGATTGACCCTAGACACTTGAGAGTTAGAGCGATATACACTATCAGTAAGGGTTCAATGCTTGATTTTATGTTTCCCGCTTTCATGAGCTATCTTCTTACAAGTTTACTTGTTTTTGCTGTATAACTTGAATTAGTGGAATTTGGTTTGTATTTGTCTTGGAGAACTTGTTTGTTTTTAACCAAGTAGATAGAGACATCTTAGCATGTAGTTGCATTCACATTCATAGGTTGCATTGCATGAGTCTTGCTTTTTCCCTACTCATCTGTTTTATCTCCTTAAGCTAAGTGTGAGGACATGCTAATGTTTAAGTGTGGGGAGGTTGATAAACCACTATTTTATGGTTTATATTGTGTTTAATTGAGTGGTTTTTATCAAATTCTTGCCCACTTATTCATATGATTTGCATGATTTTACAATTCCTTCCTAGTTTAGTTCTATGATTGAAAACTTGCTTCCTAGAGATCTTTTAATTATGTATTTTAATTTTCCTTTATACCATTCGATGCTGTGATCTGTGTGTTAAGTGTTTCAAGTTTCATAGGGCAGAAATGGCTTAGAGAATGGAGAGGAAGCTTGCAAAAATCGAAGGAACACAAGAAACTAAGGAGATGACCAGCGAACACCGACTCGGACGCATGGCTCACACGACTGCGCGAATTGGACAAATTCACAGCAATGCGTACGCGTGCTTGACACGTGCGCATGGATTGGAGTTTGCGCAAACGACGCGAGCGCGTGCCTGACGCTGATGATTGGATTTTTTATGGTGTAGAATTTCACAAATGAATTCTCGTTGCAAGTATAGTTTCTAAACCAATCAATAATCCTTTCATACAAAAAGTTGTTTGTCACTAAAATAAACCCTTAAATTTATAAACCGAAGTATTGAACCTCGGGTCGTTCTCCCTAGGAGTTACAATAATGTGTCTTGTTATTGGTTGTGAGTTATTTTTGGGGTTTTGATAAGAAACACGGAAGTTAAATGCTAAAAAGTAAACTAATGGCTAAAAAGGTCTTGGCAAGGGTTGGTGGTCAAGGATCTCTATCCTAATTACTAACCACAATGTGAGAATTGGCAAGGATTAATCTCATTAAGTCATCCTCTAACTAGAAGTAAAGAAAAGTTAAATGAGATATATCAATCCTAGTCCATAAATCCTAACTCTTCACTAATTCAATTAGTGAGAACTAGAGTCAATGGATCCCAATCATCAATTACTTGGACATTAGTAACTCAAGAGTTTCTAAGTTACCTTTCCAAGCCAAGAACATAAAACTCTACTCTAAAATTGAACCAAGCATTTTATCAAACACTTGGAAGGCACAAAAGAAAAGCATAGTAAATTGACAACAAAAATGAAATCTAACAACAATTATTGAAAGGAATTAACAACAACAATTAAAAGAAACGCATTTATTATGAATTACCTTGGATTGAATGGAAAGAAAATAGAAGGAACAAGAGTAGATCTACAACAAAATACAAGAACAACATAAAGGAAATTACAACAACAGAATATAGGAAGATGAATATAACAACAAAGAATTGAAGAGTAGAAGTAGAAGAATGAATGAATGAAAACCTAGATCTAAGAACTAAGCCTAATCCTAATTCTAGAGAGAAGTGAGAGCTTCTCTCTCTAAAAACTAACTCTAACTACTAAAACTAAGCTAAACTAAACTAATGATCAAAAGTATGTAAAGTATCTAAAGTATATTGATTCCCCTTCAATTCTTGGCTTAAATAGCATCAGAAATGAGTTGGATTGGGCCCACAAGGCTTGTGAATTCGCTAGCCACGAGTTTTCATGAAGTGAATCACGTGCACCAACGGCGCGTATGCGTATAGTGCAAGTACGCATTCTTATACGTATAGCAACTATGGCAAATCTTATATCATTTCGAAGCCCCGGATATTAGCTTTCCAACCCAACTAAAACCGCATCATTTGGACCTCTGTAGCTCAAGTTATGGTCGATTAAGTACGAAGAGGTCGGCTTGACAGCTTTTGCGATTCCTTCATTTCTTCATGAGTTCTCCAACTTTACATGCTTTTCCTTCATTCCCTTGATCCAATCTTTGCCTCCTAAATCTGAAATCACTTAACAAACATATCAAGGCATCTAATGGAGTCAAAGGTAAATTAAATTTAGCTATTTTAAGACCTAAAAAGCATGTTTTCACTCTTAAGCACAATTAAAGGAGAATATACAAAACCATGCTATTTCATTGAATAAATGTGGGTAAAAGGTGATAAAATCCCCAAAAATCAATACAAGATAAACCCTACAAATGGGGTTTATCAGACGCGCACGCGTGGAGAGGAAAATCGTCAAACGACGCGTACGCGTGACCGACGCGTACGCGTGACATGCGCGATCTGCAGAAAATTCAGGAAACGGTGGGGATGATTTTGGGCCGCGTTTTAACCCAATTTTTGGCCCAGAAACACAGAATAAAGCCAGGGAACATGCAGAGACTCAATTCATACTGAGCAATAAACAATTCTCATCACATCTGATAAGGATAACTAGGATAGGATTTCCAGTTCTCATACCTTGCCAAGAGATTTTATTATTATTATTTTATTTTTCTTGTTATTCAAACTACTTGCTCCTTATTTCAAAAACACAAAAATATTATTTTTCATAACTAATAATAAATCATACTTCCTTACAATTCCTTGAGAAGACGACCCGAGGTTTGAATACTTCGGTTTATAAATTTTATTGGGTTTGTTACTTGTGACAACCAAAACTTTTGCATGAAAGGATTCTCTATTGGTTTAGAAACTATACTTACAACGCGATTATATTTGTGAATTTCTTTACCGATAGAAAATCTGATCGTCAAGCCGCACAGGCCTGTGTGTCCGCACGCCAACTTGCATCCCTTCTGGTGGGAGCGTCGGCACAGCCTGTGCGCGTGAACCCCAACCTTTTCGTTCCTGTGCGCGCGCATGTACCTATGTACACACGCACACATGATCCTTATTTTAAAAAAAAAGTGTTCTGTGCGTGCGCACGAGCTTGTGCGTATGCACACGTCTTGACTCCCTTTCTGTCCGGAGCACTCGCACGCTTGGTGCAAGCGCACACCCACCCTATCCTGCCTGGTGTGCGTACGCACACATACTTGTGCGTACGCACAAGTGCTGTTTTGGGCAAAATTTTTAATGCACTTTCAATTAGGCCCTAAGCACTTCCGCCACCTCCATCCCTCTCTTTTCTTGCCTTTTCCATGTTCTTCTACTTGCTTTACTTAGTTTTCTTTGCATTTCATTTTTATTTTAGTTATTATATTAGTTTTACTTTAATTGTTTCTAATTAAATAAATAGCAAGTGTTTGCTTGATGTTGATAGGGTTGCTTGAATTTCATCAATGCACTTATACTTTGCCTTAATTTACTACTACCTAGTGGATTTGAATACTCATGTTTTGATTGTACCACTAGGACAAATTATGTAAGTACATTGAATTGAGTAAATTGAGTTGAAATTACTTGTTCATCATGATTTTTGAAGTTAAATTCATCACATGACCGATACTTGCTCCTTGTTAATGCTTTGCATTTGTTTGAGTGACTTAACTCGTTTTTTATCAAATTTGTCATTTTTTGTAACAAGTATCTTTATCATGTGACCTTTTTCTTTATGTTTTATGATGAATAAGGAGTTCTCTTTTCATTAATGGATTGGTTATTGTTTATTGTGCTAATCTATACCAATTTTACGCTTTTACTTGCACAATTTTAATATCCAAGATTCTATAAATTCAATTCACTCTTGTTGTAGTTGCCTAAGTTTGCTTGTACTTAATTGATGATCACTCATTACTTGCATCTTAGGCCATTTAATTGAGGAACACATGCTTACATTTTGATTGTATGGATGCCATTTTAACCGGTCGTTGTGTGTATCCTAATCGCGTGCATAATTGGAATACATACACGGCTCATTTTTTCATCATACCACACCACTATGCAAACTTCTGCAATTAAATGTTTACTTATTTTCTTTTATCTCCAAGTATACAATGTATTTGCTCCCTCCTTTACTTTTTTGTGCTACTTGCCCAATGATTCCTAATTATACCTTATTCATTCTTTTTTAGGAATGAGACATGAAGGCAAGGAGCTAGTATAGAAGGAGGACACTGAGGATGGAGATGCCAAGAAGACGTTGAACTTGGCGATTTTCATGTAACCCAAGCCCCTGCATCCGCCAACTAGAGGTGGAGCTCTTCAGAGACATTTCCCCCCGAATCGTGTTCGTGCATGGAAGACCGTGCAAACATTTAAGTGTGGGGGATGATTCACTATTTTTGGGGCGTAACTTTCTTTTCCGAACACTTTACACTTTCTTTCATTTTTGTCTTCTTTTATTATGTTTCTTGTAGATATTTGGAGTGTTTTTAACTATTGCATGGCATTTTTCTTTTGGCATATATATCTTAGTTTATTTCTAGTTATTGCATTTGGTATTTTTACTTTCGCATGATATATATTTTATAGATAGAAGTTGTAATTGGATGATGTGAATAGCATAGTGCCTAGTTCAGTTTTGTCCTAATTGTTCATGTTACTTTTTGCTTGTTGAAAATTAGGAAAAGAACTAGGACATTTTGAAAATTTTGCATCCATCACAACATTATACATACATATAGGAAATAATTTTGGTGAAAAATAACAAAGATTTTCAAGAATTTGGTTTCAAGGGCTTTCTAAAGAATTGATTTCGAAAATTATTTTTAAGCTTGCTTGAATGATTTTATGGAACATAGATGAGAAAAGAACAAATACCTTGTGAGTTTTTGAGCTATATTGAGTGGTTACACATTTTAACCGCTAATTTTGTTCATTGTGTGTTATATCTCTTCTATGATTATAATCTTGGTTTTGCTTGATTCTATATTTCAAATGATTGATGTTTTGAATTGCATTGAGCATGATTGAGGCCATCTTTGTTTAAAGCTTACTTAACCCATATTGCCTACCCTTTACATCTACCATTGTTAAACCCCTTTGAGCTTTATTTATCCCATTGCTTCTGATATTAGCACATTACAACCTTAAGTGGAAAACCATGATTTACCTTGGATTGTATCCTTGATTAGCTTAAGTTGAGGAGTGTGTTACATTTAAGTGTGGGGAAACTTTTAGAAAATATTGGTAGTAAATGAAAATATTTGTTTTGAGTACTTCGTTGAAAATTTTGGAAATGAGAGCGTTCATGTATGAACTATTAAACTATATGCATTTATTTAAAAAAAAAAACATCACCATAAAAAGGGGAATGAAAGTTACCCCAAAGAAAAGAAAAGTGAATAAGAAATGCATATGTGATGTAAATGAAAAAGCATACATGAATGTTTGTGAAAAAAGAAATGATGGGAAGTTAGGATTGCATATTTTTGTTGTTAGATTGATAAAGGTTGAGTTGGAAACTTAAACTAATCAAGGATTCAATCGAACAAGTCCATTTGGCCATATCTATCCCATCTTTACCCTAACCCCATTACAACCATATGAAGTCCTCATGATAATTGCATTCATGCATCACTTGTTTGTTGATTGTTAGATGAAAAACAAATCCTTGAAAGCATGATTAAGAAGAGATTTGAGTGATTAAACCCTAGACACCGAGTGATTAGAGTGTATACACACCTAGTGAGGGTTCAATTACTCAATTCTATGTTTTCACTTATCCTATCATAAGTTCTTGCAAGTTACTTCATTTTTAATGACTTGAATCAATTTTTTAGATTTTGGTTGCATTGGAGGATTTTCTTGCTTAGCCCTATTTGTCTATACTTGCTTGGAAATTTGTTTGTTTATTTTCACCAACTTCATAGGACACTATAGATAGATATATAGGTATAGATAGTATATACATACTTGCATGCATATAGATAGTTGCATTCAATAAGTTGTTTCCCTTTGATCATTCTCCTTGTTGGTTTAGCATGAGGACATGCTATTGTTTAAGTGTGGGAGAATTGATGAGTCCATATTTGATGAGATATTTTGGCTTCATTTGAGTGGATTTCATCACGTAAACCTACACTTAAGCACCAAAATAGCAAACTTTTGTGTTTGATCCCTAAATAGAACCCAAATGTGAAAACATGTGTTTTTGTGCTTAAATTGAGCAATTAAATTCCACTTTTATTCTATTTGATGCCATGACATGTTTGTTGAGTGATTTCAGGCCTTAGAGGCAAGAATGGATAGCCAAAAGTAGAAGAAAGCATGTACAAGGGAGAAAACATGAAGAAAACAAGGAAAAGCACACACAGTGAAGTGTGCGTGCGCACAAGTACCTGTGCGTTTTCAGCCGAGTGTGCGTATGCACAGGTACCAGCGCATGCTTCCATTAAAAAGTCACGTGCTGCGCAATTTCTGGGGCCTTTTGGCCAATTTATGAAGGCTCAAGGCTGAAATGAAGTGCTATGTCAAAAGAGTTTCAACACATATGAAGGGGGAGCCATTTTAGAATAGGAAAACACTTAGTAGGAGTAGGAGTAGAGTAGTATAGAAAATTCTCTCTTAGGGTTTTAATTAGGGTTTCAATGTAGCATTTTGTACTTCAATTTTTTTCTTGGATTTTGCTATCTCATTGTAAGAATTTCTTTAATTCCTCTTTTATTACACTACTTGTTCTACACTTTCTTTTACTTTAATTTCCTTTGTCAACATTTACATTGTCTTGCAATTTTGATTCCTAGTTATTTAATTTGATGTTTGATGGCTTTTATATGTTTGTTGAGTTCCTTTTATTGATTTTGAGCATTTATGGTTAATAGTTTTCACCAATTTACCAATTTTGCCATGTTTTATATTTATGCCATCTATGTGTTTGATGAAATGCCAATTTTGATTATGGGTAATTTCCACCCCTTGGCTTGTGAAAAATGAGTTTATTGATTACTAGAGCCATAATGTCCAATATTTAGTGATAATTCTTGGATTGTTAGTTGCTATTATTTCCACTAACGCTAGCTTTTTACTAAGGTAATTAGTAAGTTAGCTAGGATTTGTGGATTAATAACAATTATGCTCAGTTGACTTATCCTTCGATGTTAAGGGTTGACTTAGTGAGATTAATCCATCACAGTTATCATAGTTGTGGTTATGGTAAGGAAGGGATTTCATAACTCATCCCAAGTCAAGGTTTCATTTATGTTTTGAACCACCTTTTTCATCACTTTATAGCTTTACTTGTCTATATTACATACATAGTTCTTTTGTTCCTTTATTAGTTTATCAATTACAGTTTTGTCTTGTCCTTAATTCCTTTATTTTGTTTGCTTCTTTATTATCGAAAACCCCTTTGGCTCTTCACAACCAAAATTGTGCACTTGTTGGCATTAGTTCCAAGGGAGAACGACCCAGGAGTCTAAATACTCTCGGTTTATATTTGCTTTGAATTGTGACAATCTCTTGAATTATAATTTGATTAATGATCAATGGTTGGGTTTGGACTATACTTGCAACATTGATCCTATTTTAAGTGTGAAAATCCAAACCTATGCCTTTGGTCATTGTCAGCCTCCGTGGTGATATTCCAAGCTCTTTGTGAAGAGTTCGTTGTAATGGGCCAACCTTTAAAGAGGTCAGTCCTCTGTCTTCGTGCAACCCGGACCGTATAGCTCGGTCCAAGTTATGAACAGATAGTTGAGCACATATTCTTGAATTCAATACCTTAATCATATGCATTGATTTCTTGCATATGTATATTATCCACCACATATATAAAAAGAATTAAAAAACAAAGAAAAAAGAAATAAAAAAGAGAAAAAAAGCAATAAAAGGGGACAAAATGCCCCAAAGTATGTGGTGTTGGCAATGCATATGTATTGTACTCAAATTTGGGATGCATGAATATGTGGAAAACATAGTTAATGGGTAGTTAGGTTTTTCATTGTAATTACATGGATTGTCTTACGTTAGGTGGAAAGTTTAGGTTAATCAAGGATTCAGATTTTAGTCCACTTAACCAAATGCATTCCTACCTTGACCTTAACACCATTACAACCCTTGAAAAGACCTCTTGATATGTGTATTCATGCATTAAATTTTTGTTGATTAGTAGAAGAAAAGCAAGCCTTAGAAAGCAAGACTAGTAGAGAATTGAAAGAATCAACCCTTAAACACTTGAGCGATTAGAGCGGATACACATCTGGTGAGGGTTCGATGCTCAATTCCTTGTTCCCTGTTTTCACGAGCTTTCTTCTTACAAGTCTATTTGTACTTCATTTTATGATTTGAATTAGTGCAACTCTTTAATCATCATATTATTTCAGCCCTACATGTTCATATATGTTCTTGAAAGATTTATTTACTTTTAACCAAGTAGGTAGAAGCATTCAGCATGTAGTTGCATTCATATATATAGGTTGCATTGCATAAGTCCTACCTTTTTCCCTTTACTATTTTGGTTCCCTTGAACTTAGCATGAGGACATGCTAATGTTTAAGTGTGGGGAGATTGATAAACCACTATTTTATGGTATATTTTGGATTGAATTGAGTGGATTTTGTCAATTTTTATTGGGTTTGCTTAAGTGACAAACAAATTAAACGTTGATTGAGGTTTAATTGTCGGTTTAGAACTATACTTGCAATGCGATTTTTATTGAGAAATTCTTTACCGATATTTTTTCTCCGTCAAGAAGCAATTTCCAACTGCTAGTTGTGATTGTGCCTTCCTGCCCTTCGTGACGTGCAACATCTGCAAACTCTCGTACGTGATGTGCACGATAGAAGAAATCGGCAAGTACCGTGTACCCTTGAGAACTGCATTGAGACACCCCGACAGATTTGTTGTTATATGACTGAACCAGCGGCCGCAGTCGCAGTGTTGTAGCCATATCTCTTGGTTGAAACAACCAGCCCAGTCTGCCATCTCTCGTGACAACCTCTCAAGGCATCCATGTACCACTCATACCTAGCCTTGCTTGGACTATAAGGGACATTTATAAGGTATCGCTTGCCCTCGGCCGACTTGAAACGAGACATGAAGTTTGCGGCCATGTGTTTAATACAATAAGCGTGGAACGCCCTAGGAGGTTGCCAACCACTATCATCGGCCCTCAGTGCAGCCTTGATTGCCTGTGGTCTATCAGAGATAATCAACAGGCCTTCCTGTGGGGTGACATGTCATATCAGATTTGTCAAGAAGAACGACCATGACTCTGTACTCTCGGACTCCACAATTGCAAAATGACCATGACTTTGTGTGATAGCTCTACCGGACTGCACCTTGTAGGACAGGGATGCTAACGGATGGGTTGGACTGTATCAACGGCAGAATGACCTTGAGGCTATTGTCCAACTGTCGATGGTCTTGGAACATGGTGGGTGCTAAACAAGTTTGCGCTCCACCAACCTTCCAGATCTCCCTAACGAAATAAAACATTCATGGTTGGAAACTACTCAATATGTTGCAATCATTCATGAGTAAGTACGCCACAATTAAACTTGAAATCACCAGTATCTGAGATTCTGTCGGAGGGCAATATGGAGACTCCAGGGACTTCTATTTACAGCTTGACGACAATGCACATGGTACTTTAATCGGTCCGATTCGACCACCCGGTACTCAGCACTTTTGCAAATACTGTAGTTCTTCACCCCCTGCATTACTGTATCTGTGCATTTGAATCTGCGGTCGACTCAAAACTCTACCCCACCGTCTAGGTTGTAATCCTCTTCCCTGGTGTTGGAAAACAAAGATTTTTCATGCATGACGTCCAGATCCAATGTATGATAGTGACTTGGTACATCCGATAGCGCCAGAATCGGATTAGGGGGGAGGCAAAACATAGTGCACTGCTATCTCGGCTAGCATCTCCGGTACAAACTCCTCCTCATAATCATCTTCAGAGGAATCACTATTATTGCTATCCGCAATGCACTCTTCATCGGAGTCTTCCTCGCCCACCTCCATGTCTTCCACTGGACTGGCAACATGAATCGGTGGTGATGCGAGAGGTGGGTCATCCTGCACAAAGGTCAAGTGTACAGAACCACCATCACCAACATCACCAACTTCAGCGGAAAGCTCCATCACTTGTTCTGCCATGATTCTCCCGTGGATGTCAAACATGAGTCGCACATGCTCGTCGTCCTGGAGCCAAAATAGTCGAAACCGGAAAACTCCATTACCCAACGGTGCTAGCAACCTATACCCGATCCTTCCGATCTCTCTTCTCCCTATGCTACCAAGGTTGCTCAATATCAAACTCTTCAACTCGGACAACGAACTTTTGCGCCGAGTACGCCATAGTAACGGATTCTCACACTCAGATATCACCCCATTGTCGCTGTTTCTCATACGACAATTGGGATACACACAGACAACCACATATCCACTACTATTGGATATTTTTGCTTATTTTTTGGAAGAAAAATGGAGGAGAAGAAGATATGAAATGTATGTGGAGAATGCCAAGGATTGCATATTCTTTTATAGCAATTGAAAATTTATCTTAACGTATCTCGTTTACACTATAAATGTAATAATTTAACACGTATCTCATTGACACTTTAAATGAGACATATACGTGTCATGTACTCTAGTTTTATCTCGTCTACACAGTAAATGAGATAAAATTGGAGGAGGTATTTTCATAATAATTTTTATAAGTTATTTCAGTAAATAAAATATTTATTTAAATAAAAAATCTTTTTATTTTAGTAGTTTGATTTTGATATTTTAGGCCCCTCCAAAAATACGAAGTTTGGGAGAAATTCCCTCCAAAGATTGAGAGAGAAACTTCGTGACTCTTCCGGTCTCCCCTAACCCTTACGGTTTGCCACAAGCCCTGTCACCTCTGCTTTACAGCCTGCTCTAATCCGCTGCCTCACGCCCTCACCGGGCCCCTTGGCCTTTCTCGCTCATTCTCTCAAGCCCCAAAACCCTAAAACCATAACCTGAACCCCTCACCCCTCACCCCTCAAGCCTCGGCGCCGCACACACTCTCACGGCTGCACACCACCACTCACAAACCCTAAATCACTTTCCTTGAATTCAACATTCACCATCAGATATTCAGATTTTCCATTCTCCATTCTCATCACTCATCACTCATCACTTTTCTCTTCTCCCACAACTCAACAAGACAACAACCCACATAGCCACACACTTACAGTCTCACACAGCCGTCCGTGATTCATCACTCCTGGAGCTCCGTCATCCGCGATTCACCGCGGCTCGATCTTTGCCGTCTGCAATTCACCGCGCCTGGAGCTCCACGTCATTCGCCGGTCTTCTCCTAGGTTTTCTCCTCGCGATTAGTCTCCTCGATCTGCCTTCTCCAGTTCTCGTCGATCATCGCTGCCGTCGTTTTCTTCTCCGGGCTCTGCGGTGTTGCCGACTTGCCATCCACTTCTCCAGTTTGTGGTACTAATTTATGCTTCTGTATTCTCTGTTAATTTTTTTTTTCAGTGTCTTTAGAAGTTAAAAGTAGAAGTTTTCGTTCCAATTCGAAGGTTCTGTATTGAGACTTATGTTATTGTTGATGGGATTGTTATGTATGCTGGATTATTGATGGACTGTTGTACATTTATGTTTTTCTTCTTGAGGTGCGGTATTGGAAGATTGAAAGACATTGTTGCATGTGCTTATTGTTCATTTTACTTTCTAGTCTTTCGCTGTATATGCAGATTCAGTATTATATATCACATATTAACATTGTTTTAGTTTCAAAAATGTAATTATTATTTTGCATGATAAGTTAGTCTTCAACTCTGGATTCTCTATCCTTGGACTATGTGATGAAAGAAGTCTTGAAGATTATGTTAATGATTGAGGATTCTTTTTTCTGTTTTTTCATTTTTATTTTCCTGATTTTTTAAAAAAATTTGTATGAAAACGGGGGATTTCTGGCGGATAACGGGTAACCCCGCCTCCATTGGGAACCCTTTCCATCCCTAGTTGGGGGCACATAGGGTTTTTTAGACTTCATACTCTCACTCTCTTCGTTTTCCTCAGTGAAGCAAAGAAGAAGAAGAATGGCATCGTCATCATCAAACAACAGCGGCTACGATGTTCCCTGGGTTGAGAAGTACCGACCCTCTAAGGTCTCCGACGTCGTTGGCAACCAAGATGCCGTCTCCCGCCTTCAAGTCATCGCCCGAGACGGCAACATGCCCAATCTCATCCTCTCTGTATGTATCCATCGAACCTCTCTCTCTTTTCCATTCCATTCTTTTTATTAGGTTAATAATTGTGAAATGTGAATTCCTTATTTATTATTGAAATTGTTTCTCTTTGTTTCTTTATTAGGGTCCTCCTGGAACTGGTAAAACCACAAGCATACTAGCACTAGCTCATGAGCTTCTCGGTTCCAATTCCAAGGAAGCCGTTCTTGAGCTCAATGCTTCCGATGACCGTGGAATTGATGTCGTCCGGAACAAGATCAAGATGTTTGCTCAGAAGAAAGTTACTCTCCCTCCTGGCCGCCACAAGATTGTTATTCTCGATGAAGCTGATAGGTATCTAATTTTGCTTTGATGCTTGTGATTAGGATGAAAAACAAGAAGAAATTATAATTGTTATTACTTATTATTGATTCTTAATTGTTTGATTTTTAATGCAGTATGACTTCGGGGGCTCAGCAAGCTTTGAGGAGGACAATGGAGATATACTCGAATACTACTCGGTTTGCCCTTGCTTGCAACACTTCCTCTAAGGTTATTGAGCCCATTCAGAGTAGATGTGCCATTGTGCGATTTTCGCGCTTGTCTGATGAGGAGATACTCGGTCGCCTCATGGTTGTGGTTCAAGCTGAGAAGGTAAGCCTTAAAAGCTCTATGAATTTGTTTTTCCATCTGAAGTTTAAGTTTGTGTAGAATTTTGGTGCTTTCATGGCTCATATTAGTAAATCATAGATATGGAATTGACATCTTCATTGTTTTGCTTATCTGTTTTTGCTTTTGTAGTTGCATGCCTTATTTATCACTGTACTCTTGTTCTTTTCTCTTCCTCCTTTATAATTGATTCTTTGATAACTACAGGGAGTGCTCTTAATTTGAAAAATTCTCTATTATTTGCTGTTTATGCAAATCTTAAAATACAGCTTAACGGCCGCCATATTAGTTCTCGTGCAAATTTCTTATCTAATGCCACACCACCTTCTGGTGGTTTGCATTTATGTCCTTTTTTACTTTCTTTTTTCAAATATTACAATGCAGGGCATTAGAAATGCCTTTTATTGGAGTTTGATTTATTCCATGTTTAATACCATTTTGTATAAAAATGCACAACCTCCAGATGTTATATAGCATTTTATCTGTGCCATTTGTACTCTTCAAAAATTCAAACTATTGTCTTCTAAAACACGTGAAATTGTGAATTAAGGGCTTTGCTTGATTATGTTGCTGCCATTTCATCATGTTGGGAGGTTACTAAGTTGTTTATCTAGGTTCTGCGGGCAATTTATGGAATTATGTCAAGTTGTCTATGCATTCCTTGATTTCTCATTATAGTGTTAAAAAGGGTGGCACAAGGTACAACACTAGCATCATCGTAGCCTGAGGATACTTCTGTTGCGGTTCTTTTTGAAATTTCTTGTAAAGGTTATTGTCATTGGAAATGTGAATTTGTTAGGAAAAGCACCCTATTTAAAACTTTTTCTTGGTTGCCATCTATTTATCTTCAGTTCTTCAATCTTCATTACTGTTGAGGAAATGCATGATAAAATGAACTGTGTTATTGTTCAAGGTTCCCTATGTTCCTGAAGGCCTTGAAGCCATCATTTTCACTGCTGATGGTGATATGAGGCAGGCGTTGAATAACTTACAAGCAACATACAGTGGATTCCAGTTTGTTAACCAACAAAATGTTTTCAAGGTTAGAATTGACTACGATTTTTAATCTATAATCGTTAAATTCACCATGATTTCATTAAAAGATTGTGATTATTTTCAGGTTTGTGACCAGCCGCATCCATTGCATGTGAAGAATATGGTGCGTAATGTTCTCGAAGGGAATTTCGATGAGGCTTGTTTGGGCCTCAAACAACTATATGACTTAGGATACTCCCCCACAGATATCATCACAACAATTTTCCGTATTATAAAAAATTATGATATGGCTGAGTATCTGAAATTGGAATTCATGAAGGTACATGCTTATCTGTTTGCTGTGTTTGTAATCTTTGTTTTACTTAGTAGTAAGTGACTGAGAATTTGTCATGGTTTCCTTCAATTGCAGGAAACTGGATTTGCTCATATGAGAATTTGTGATGGGGTTGGTTCCTATCTTCAAATGTGTGGTCTATTGGCTAAGCTTTCTCTAGTCCGTGAAACAGCTAAAGCTGCATGAGTAGGTTCCAAGTACAGCTTTTATGTTAGCTTCCGTTTTGTTTTTTCCTGGTAGAAAGGATATTCTGAGTTATTATATTTTCAATGATGTTCAAATGCTTAACTGAGTTTTTTGGCTTCTATAAATATATTTGGCTTGGATGAATGCCACTTTTCCAAGTGTCTTGTCTGAACTGAAATAATTGGTTCTTGTTTTGCGGAGGTTGTGATTTGCTTCTAATCAAGCTTCACTTCTCATAGAGGGAGCTTTTAGTATGTTTGTGAGCAACGGAATGTATAGTGTTGCAAATTTTAACTTTGGGGTTATTTAGGAAACTACTACTACTAAAGTCTAAAATGAAGACTTAGAAAGTAAAATGGACTAGAAAACCTAAATAAGTAAAATGTAAAGGGGGTAACCTCATGGAAAAGTATCATATTAATGATGAAAATCCATGCATGACAAGATGTGAGGTTTTTACATGGTAGACTCTTAAAATATTCTGATTGTAAAATTTAAAAATATGCATAACTAGTTTAAAAGGAGTTTTAGTGGAGTTAGCAGTAGGATCCGGGGAAAATAGATGAATGCGTTAAGGATGATCGTATTCTTGAAGCATGATTGATGTAACATTTCGCCGATTGCTATGCATCGAGACTCTATCAATGGTGGTTGAGTAAAATTTTGCTTTCTGTTTTAAGCTTCAATCTGCCCGATAGTAATCTAAGATCATAAAGCGAAGCATCCCTCATCACCGTTTCAATATATTGAAATGCACTCAGATGGATGAAGTACATGACTACATGGAAGCTCGTACCAAATGGGTTGATTCATTGAATCAATTTAGTAAAATACATTTAAATAACGAAGGCTTCTACGCTATTAACGACTCTGCTATACACGTAAAGATTATCAATAAAAATTGCGTCACCCAGACTGAAGCCGGAGACCTTCGGGGTGTTAGACTAACGTGATAACGAACTAGACCACGACACCTCTTGGTCTTTCGTTTTCAACGTCTCGTTATTGTTCAGAAGCACTTTTACTTTTACAATTACCTCCCGTTTAGCTGTACTTTTAATAAATAATAATATTAATTTCTTTAAAAATTATATATTAGCATATACCTTTAGTATTTGAAAAAACATTCGAAGCATTAGTTAATCTCAAATTGATAAATTTTTGGGGCTGTTCAATATAAGTTATCAAAGTAACGTACTTAAGCACAGAATTTATTAGAATACTTACAATGACAATCTGATACTGAAGGCAGAAGATATTTTAAACAAAAGTAAATTTATAAAAGGCTTTTGTATACCTGAGACTGAGAGTTCTAAGTTTAAGCGCTCTATTTTATATTTACCAAATTCGTCTATGACGTTTGTTTTTTCTTTTTTTTTTTCTTTGACTCGTCTATGACGTTTGAAGACACTAACAAAAATATTTTTTATTTGTATTAATAAAATATTTTTAAAATATTTTAAAATACGATAAAAAATTTAACATTAATTGTACATTCACATTGAAACATTAGATTTTGACGTAATGTTTTGCAAGTATAACTAAAAAAATAAGATATTTTTATTCTTAAAATATGGTAATTTTATGTTAAGTGATTTTGTTTTTGAGATAATCTCCAAGAATAATTTTAAAAAATAAAAAAATTTAGAGATCAAATTTGATCTAATTTTTTATATGTACATTTTAAATATTCATCTAAATATTTTTACAAATTTTTGGATCAAATGCATAAATAATTTGTCAAATACAAAAATTATTTAACACTTATAAAAAAATATTTTTAGTTAATTTTGTTTCATTTTATAAATTTTAATGACATTTTTGTTGTTATAAAGGTGGGGGATATTATGTCTTTTTAAAAAATTAAAAATAGTTTTGGTCGTTTACTCTTTTAATATTTGTTTGGTGACCCTACTTAATATACTAAAACTGAATTTTTTCCCAATTAATGAAAGTGAGGTGTCGATTCCTTATGAATCAATTTTTCCGCTAAAATAAATGCACTATTTTCTCTTTTAAATTTATTTTATAAAAATATCTTTATTATAATTATACTATAATTAGCATTTAAGTAATAATACATAATTATACTAATTTAAAAAAATATCTTTATTATAGTTATATAAAATCAATATTTAACGCATTATTAAACTACTTATCAATTATCAATAAAAAATATTTTTAATAATAATAATAATAATAATAATAATAATAATAATATGATAATTATATGATAATGGCACCAGTTATTAATGACCAATTTATAATTTTTAACTAAATTTATTTTAGAAAAATATCTTTATTATAATTATATTACAATATTACAATTAAATTTAATAAATAATGCATAATTATACTAATTTAAGAAAATAGTTTTATTATCTATCTATTATATTTATTCTATTATATAAAAATCAGATTTTTGCACTTAATGATGGAACTGATGTGGCATGCTCTTGAAGTATTTCCTGATTTATTTCATTTAATTCGTTAAAGCAAATCAATTATAATCAATTAATTATATCAATTAATTAATTTGATTAGACATTCAAATCTCACCATTTATTATAATTTATATGATTTGATTAATTAAAGCAATTAATTAATTTGGTTAATTATATTAATTATTTGATTTGATTGGAGTAAATATCAAATTATTTAATAATTAATTTAATTAGTTTATTTTTTCTCAATATCATCTATTTATACAAGATCAAATATTTTTTACTCATTGGCTCTCTTTTCTCTCTCTCTCCCTCCCTCCCTTCCTTTCCCCTTTTCTCTCCCATTCTCTCTCTCGTGTTCAAGGTACAATTTTTATGATTTCTTTAATTTTTGTTTCTTTTATCTTTATTTATATATTTTATTTTTTTATTTTTTTAAAATTTTTGTTTATTTTAATTGATTATTATTAAACGCATATTTTTTTCTTTTAACTTTTGATTAATAAAAAAGATGTGTCATCTTTACGTTATTTTTAAATAATCTTATTGTAATTTTATTTTGTAATATTCTATTTTGTCATGTGTGCTTCAATTCATATATATATATATATATATATATATATATATATATATATATATATATATATATTGTCTTTTTTTTGTGATTCACAATTAATATATACATTGTTCGTATATGTAGTTTATATGTTAATACTTTTATTGATTCTCTTTATTATTTTTTTATGTGTATCTCTTTGTTGCTCTTTATTTTAGTTATATTCATTGATTTCTCTGTATTCATGCTCTTTTATTTGAAACATCGTGACAATTTAGAGTGTATGTTATGACCCATGTCGTTAATTTGGTGTATTTTTTTAGATGGTTTATATTATAATGTGTTTAAGGAGTTGACTTAAAATTATAATATGATATATAAATTTATAATATGATTTATGGTATACTAAAATATTAGAATATTATCACATACAGATATTTTTTTATTTGTCCATTAGATTTAATTAGATAGGATCTTAAAAATTATGCAATTATGTAATTAGTTGTTTTTTCATATAATTATTGTATTGATCATTTATATTAGTAAGACTATTTTTATTATTAATATTTATAAATTGTATTGAAAGAATATAGTTTATGATATTTAATATTTTACTATTTATTAAAAAAAAGCATAATTACTTAATGATATTTATTTTTTAAATTCACTATGTATGCAATTTTTTTTCTGACAAAATTTTACTCATGATGAAAAATCGTGTAAATGTGAAAAATTATACTTTTATTTTTATTTTTTTATATAATCGATATATTATTAATAATAAATAGTAATTAACCCTTCATATTTTTAATCAAAGCATTTAGACGATAATTTCTATTTATAGATATTAATGGATGATTGTTTCTTTAAAAATAAAATGTATTATGATTTTAGGTTATTTCATAATTAACAATAATACTTGATTATTTCTTTAAAATTAAATTGTATTATGATTTTAGGTTATTTCACAATAATAATTAATGTTCATAATATCGAATTACTCTAAAATTTTTTATTTTCTATCGTTAGTAGTTAATCCCAAATTAAAAAAATTATGTTGAATTGTTGAATAGTCCAGGTATAACCGGAGTTAATTTAGTTTATTTGTTTATTAATATAATTGATTGAAAGTATAAATGATAAATAAGACAAGCAAATAATTAGAAAAATAGAATGTTAGTAATTACTTAAAATAGATAACAAAATAAGTTATATGTATTACTTTATTTAAATTATTAATAATTAAAAGAATAAAAGGTCAGTAATTATTTTTAAAATAGACATTAAATTTAATTTTATGGTACTAACTTATTTGAGTTGTTAATAAAATTTTATAATTTTTAGATTTATATCTACTCAATTTATGTATTTTATTTTATTCTACTTTAACAAAAAATTGAGATGTGCATTTTTAATTATTTATTTAGAAAGTATAGCGAAATGAGTTATATCAATTAAAATTAATTATCAATAATTGATATCAATTAATTGATTGTATTAATTTTTAAGATGAATAACGTATAATAAATGTTGTGAAATTAATTATAATAAAGTAATAATTAATAAATAAAAAAATAAAAGAGACTTTTTATTGCTTTTTAATGGCTACACGTTTTTATAATTTCACTTTCTCTTTATCTCTTCCTTTTACATTTATTTCTTTTAATTTATTGAACTAAATCAATTATATTAATTATTTTTATTAACTAATTAAGTACTTTTTAATGGGTTATTATAACTGTGTCTTTAGATCATAGGTTAAAAATATTATAAAAAAATATTTTATAAAAATTGTTGAAAAATAAAAATTTTTAAAATGTGTCCTTAAGATACAAATTAACTAAATTATTTTTCAATTTAATGTGTTTGATTCATTCAATTGTATTAATTATAACTAATCAATTATGTAATTTGATTTGATTAGAATAAATATTTCATTGTTTAATATTTTATTTAATTTATTAAATTATATTAATCATAACTTCAAATATTTAATTTAATTTGAATAAATATCAAATTATTTAATAAATAATATATAAAACAATAAAATAAATGAATTCAATTAATTTAATTTATTATCTTATTATTTTTTATATCCCTTTTCTCTCTTTCTATTTCGTACTTCAGGTAAAATATTTATAATTTTTTATTTTTATTTTTTATCTTAATTTTGCAATTATTTTCCTATGATTTTGTTTTATATTAATTTTTTTATTTGTTTTGATTAATAATTCTTAAGGGTATTATTATTTTATTTAAAGATAATTTAAATTTTTCGTAATATTTTTATAAAAGTTGATTAATAGGTTCTTCTTTAAAATATTTTTTTTGAAATTTTTTTAATAAAATTATATTTTGATTTTTCTCTTTCATCTTTTGTATTAATTAATTATATTAATCTTATATTGCAATACATTTTTTTATTTATTCTACACATTATCTTTTCTATCTTCTTTTACTTTTTTAATTGCTATTTTTACATTATTTTTAATTGTTTATTTTACTTTTACTTCTCATATATAGATTTATTATAATTCATCACATGTTCTTTTTGAATTTAAGTGATTTTTTAGGTTATATTTTACCATTGATGCATTTTATTTTGTTTAATATTTTTTTAGTCTGTGTTTAATATAATAATTTGTAAATATCGATTCTATTATATAAAAATTTAATTTATACACTTAATGATAATACTGTCGTGACATATTTCTAATGGTGTTTTTCAATTTATTTCTTTTAACTCATTAAATTCAATTTATTACAATAAATTAATTATATCAACTAATTGATTTGGTTAATTATTTAAATATCATACAATTTTTTATAATTTCTATCAATCAATTAATTATAATTCAAATTGAATGATTATTTTGTTACGAAATTATTATTTCCTAAGCTATTTATGGGCAATACATATATTAATTATAATCACAAATTAAGCTATTTTACATTAAATGACTTATATAATGGTCATCTCATTTATTATCATAAATGCTGAATTAAATAAGTTATTATTACTTTTGATTTAAAATTAAATGAGAATAAAACCAGAGATACTATTTTATTTGACCTTTAGGGTTTAACGGGTGTCACACTTAGATATAAATAGTGACTTCCAAATTTTAGTCTCCAACACGTCAAAGCCACATCTGTAACTCTTTTTTCATAAAAGGAGTTACGATTCAATTTTATCAGGGATATGGAAGGTTTTCAAAGAATAAGAGAATGGTCTGAATTTGCATGAATTTTAAATGTTTCAATTTACGATGTTATTTCAGTTGGTTGTCATTACGAGAATTACTCTAATCTATACATGTCTAAAGACTAGAATATATTAAATATTATTTAAGTAATTTATTTCTAATATTAGTATTTGATTAAATTAGTTTTAGAAAAATTTAAATTGTTGACTCAATTTATATATATTACGACTATTACTATATTATTTATGATCACATTCGATATATATATCTAATTTATTGAAGAGAGTAGATTATTAAAACCGATTAATAACTATTTTAGAGTTAAACTAATTAACACGATTAAAAAAAATAAATAACGCATAACATATTATTTTTTTATTAATCAAATTATTATAATTTAAATTAATTTTTAAAAAATAATTTAAAATTATAATTTCAATCTTATCACTTGTATGACACAGATAATTATACTTGTTAATTAATCTAATATGGAGAATCAGAGTGGAATTCTTTCTTAATACGGGAGGATTTGGTCACTAAAAGGGGGCTCCTTTTCATTTTGGTCGGATTTTTCCGTCTTTATGACGAAGAGATTTAGGCCTTTAATGGGCCATCAAAACAATGGACCCTTGAAAGTGATAGAGCTTAGCAATGAAAATCATATAAATATCCAACACAAAAATAATATAGAAGCACTTCAAATAGGCAAATATATTAACAAGTAAATATATTAAGTAAAATAATATTAAGAACATACTAAAATTTAATGTGAAAATTTTTTTTAATATGAGAGGTAAAATCACGACTCGTTTAGATTAAAGAAATAGCTTCATTATAATCAAATATAAGATAGAAGAGAATCTTAAACAAAATACAAATTATACATATAACTAATAAAAATACCAAAGTATTAAAACTTAAAAAACAGATGAAAAATACTCAAAATTAGAGCTATTATGCGACAATAATTTCTCTCACTACAGACCTTGAATCAATAATATAACCGTACAAAATGAAAAACTCGATGAGACGAATTTGCAACCCAAGTTTTGAACCAATCCAACAGTGAGCGAATGAGAAATTGATGATATAACTACTCTGCATAAAAAGAAAAATGGAATTTTCTCTTATTTCTCACTCTGACTGCTCACTCACTATTTCCATGACCTTCAAATCTGGGGCACGGATTCGGTAAGCCAGACGTCTTTGGCTAACTGGTATGCATAGGGTTTAACTTTTGCTGACCGGTGCATATTTTAGTGGAGAGCCATTGAATTTGTTTTGTTTTCTAATTTGACGGTAGAGATTACTCTGAAACTTGGTTCTTTTGATTGGCTAGTGAATACCTTTTGTAGGTTTTGTGTCAGAGGAGTCACTTTAGAAAATTTGATTTCTTGGTGGTTATTGTTGATAGATCTAAAATCTATCTGGGTTAATGTAGTAAAAATTTATGAATTTGTAAGTTAAAATTAATTATAGTTAAGTATTCTATTTTATGTTAAACTAAATGACAATGAAATTGGGCTGGAAAGGAGATATGTCGTGGATGTCGTTTGTCACATAGAATAAATGCTTTGATGTTTACGTTTCTGTCACTCACCATCATGCCATGTATGTAGTTCGAGTTGCAGAAAGTTTCGCCCTGTGGAATCGCGGTGCAAAGTTATCTACTCTCTAAATGATGCATCTGCCACGATGCATGCATTCGGAGGATGACAAGATGTCAGTGTCATCGCTGGAACGGGACTCGATTTCCAATGGATGATAAGGAGTGGTGGTTTGGACAGATGTTTGACTTTGCCAGAGAGAATCAACGACAAAGGATCAAAGTGACATAGAGATGGTGGACGAGAGACTAACAAAGGAGAGGCAGAAGATATTTCAAGTTGGACGGGTCATGTTGGCACACAGTTGGGTTGGAGTTTGTTGCCGCCAATACCTATCTAAAAAAAGTAATGAACTTGTATAGTATCATTTGTTTTTGGACATGGAGATGTATGTTTTTTTTCTGAAACGAACGTTAGGCTTATGGATTGAGTTATTAATAATGTTGGTAAAAATATACTAATCCTTTAGTATGGCTCCCTTTATTGTACGAATAAAAAGAGACATTGTGACTTCACTTGATAAAAAAAAACCTCACTATTGTGAATAAAAAAAGCAAATCATAAAAGTTATTTTATGAGTAATTAAAATAAACAATTAAAATATAAACAATAGAACATTAAAATTGGTTTAAACCGTTTAGTAAATGAATAATCGAACAAAAGCATTAAATTATTGCATGATATAATAATTAAAATATTCTGTAAAACCAAAGTAGTTGAAGTATATTAAAATTGGTTTAAACCATTTCCTTCGTATTTGTGTTCATAGAAGCAGTTAAATAGGATAGATATTACTCATTTTTAATTTAATATAATATTACGCTATGCTTTAAATATAATAATATAATATTTCATTCTTTTCATATCTGATCTTACCTAGAAGTATTGGTAAAGAAAGAAAAAGTCTAGAAAAACGTATGCGGCACTAAACCCCATAATACCAGTATATTAAAATTTAAAAAGATATAATAGGAACAAACAGAACGCATCGTGAGTGGTCATCTCTCCTTTTGATATTCTCCAATAATCCCACCTAAAGTTCTTGCAAATGGCTGAAACATCCAAGAAGAATAGAAAGAATAGAAAGAACAAAAAGAAAAGGAACATAGCCATTGAATACAAATGTTCGATTAATCTTCTTCCTTGTGACATATGGGTGAGAATTGCCACGAAGAATGCATTGAATTCGATTCAGGATCTATTCAACATGCAGGCGACTTGCAAGGTGTTTTTGGATGCAGCAAGTTCCGATGCTGTTTACAAGCATACGTCAATGTTGGAGCTACTGACTGTGTCCTTTTTATATTACTTTGACCGGCCTGAAAAGAGGTTCCCATATTGCTGCGCAGAAGCAGAAAATATGACTGCTCTACTCCGGGTAGGAATGATGGATTTCTTCTAGATTGGCCACTGCATCGGTGGAATGGAGACTCTGACTAAGGCTGCAATGGAGGACGACGTTGAAGCCAATTACGTGTGTGCGATGCTGCTACTGTGTAATAAAGAAGATGAAGAGCACAGATGAAGGGGAGATGAATTTTTTGAAATTGTACGTGCTTCTAAGGTAGTCGAAAGGTGCAGAGAGGTCTTTAGAGAAATATTCGAGCAGCGGTAGGTGGATGTGAAACCTTTGGATCCTGGACAGCCTGCAGTTGTCGGTTCACAGGTTGCCCTACCCGCGGCACCATGGGTATTGTCGAAAATGTGTCTCGTGTGTGCACTGCCTGGCCGATTACGAGGTGCGGGTGTTCTTGAAAATGTTTACATTTTAATGAAAATTTCTATTTAGCGATTTTTGTTGTTCAAATTTGTTGTTTATGCTTCTCATATATGATAATACAGTAGCTAACATTGTCTCCTATTTTGTTAAGAATTCACGAATAATTATCCACATATGGATTATATTTTTATGTTTCTATTTTTGTGCGTAGAGAAATTTAAGTTTGATCTGATATGGAAGATTTGTTGGATGATGATATAACTTATGTAAATAACTATAAATAAAATATTATGGCCAGACAGGGACTCAGGTTCAGGAGGAGGGGGCACTTGCCCCACTAAGGTAAAAAAATAATATTATATAAATCAATATATTTATTTCAATGCAATTATATTTTTGTCTAGACAAAAATGATTAAACTTTATTACTATTATTAGAACTAGTTTTTTTTTTTTCAAATAATGAAGCCGAATAATTATTAATAAAAATAATTTAATAACTTTATTTATTTTTACCATTTATAATTTTATTCTAAATCAAATTTGAAATGTGCAAATCTGTAAGATTTCTACAAGTATTTAATCCTATCTTTTGATTATTCCTTCTCCATTGTTTTTAATTTTCTTATTAAAAAAATTTGAAAACAACCAAAATGTCATTGACGTTTTCTATTTTTGGATTTTAGGAAAAATTACAAAATGAAAATAGCACTGTCATTTTGCAGAGAAATTTTTTTAATAATTTTTAATTAATAGTATCTATTAATTATCGGTAAAGAAACATATAAGGCATTGAACCTTAATTAATGCCAGTATATTAAAATTAAAATGTATATAATAGGTACAAACAGAATTCATCGTAGGTAGTCGTCTCTCCTCTTGATATTCTCCAATAATTCCCCCAAAGTTCTTACAAATGGCTGGAACATCCAAGAAAAATAAAAAGAAAAGGAACGTATCTGTTGAGTACGAATGTTTGCTTAGTCTTCTTCTTCGTGACATATGAGTGAGGATTGCCACGAAGGTTGCATCGAATTCGATTCAGGATCTGTTCAACATGTAGGTGACTTGCAAGGCATGTTTCTGGATGCAGCGAGGTCGGACGTTGTATACAAGCATGCAGCGATGTGGTATATATCGTTAATGTCCTTTTCTATTTTACTTTGACCGGCCTGAAAGGAGGTTCGTTGATCGTTACATGGAAGTAGGAAATTCGGATGCTATACTCCGGCAAGGGATGACGGAGTATTTCTGAATTGCCCACCGTGACCTTGGAATGGATTTGCTGACTAGGGCTGCAACGGAGGGCAGTGTTGAAGTCGGTTCCTTGTGTGCCATGTTGCTTCTGAGTAATCACGAAGACGAAGTGGACGGAGACAAGGTGTTGAATTTTTTGAAGTTATACGTATTTTTTAGGAGGTCAACAGGTGCAGGGAGGTCTTCACAGAAATTTTCGAGGAGCGGTGGGTGGATGAGAAACCTTCGGATCCTGGATAGCCCGTGGCTTGTTGGTCCACCAGTTGCCCTACCGTGGCACCATGGGTGATGTGCAAGATGTGTCCGGTGTCCCGTGTATCGATCCGTGAGCATCTTTTCTTAGTAAATTCGATGTGAATTTGTTGAGTTTTATGAGATTTTGGTGTTTTAGACCATCATGAATGTTAATTTGAGTTGTATTGCTATTTTGTTGATTACAGGTAAAATTCGGGCGAGTTTGACAGATGTTGTGTAGAAGAAAAAGGAGAAAAATTGTTGCTGTCAAGCTGGTGCTAAACGCCACTACCCGGCATTTAGTGCCGCATGCCTCAAAATTCCTACCAACATTCTGTAAAGATAGAGCCAAGGGCCTCGTAATTTGTGCAATGATTCTGTGAAGGTGGTGCTAAACGCCACTACCTGTCATTTAGCGTCAGGTGCCTCGTAAACTGGGAAAAACATTCTGTCTTGAAGGCGCTAAACTCCACTACTCGGCGTTTAGCGCCAGGCCCACATTTCTCAAGTGGGGACCACACGTGTCAAGCAAATCCACGAAAGAAATTTTTTGGTTTTCAATTTAATTTTTGAATTAAGAAAAGATGTTATTAGGTTTTAGAATTTTAATTTTGTATCAATTAGTATTAGATATAAAAGGAGAAAAGATTCAATCTTTCGGGCTCTCTTCTTTTTTTTCTTCCTGATTCTGCACTTTTACACATTTTGTATAATTCTAGATTTTTCTCTGAGCCATGAGCAACTAAACCTCTATTATTAAGGTTAGGAGCCCTATTTATTTTAATGGATTAATACAATTGTTATTCTACTCTTAATTAATGCACTACTATAAATTGAAGGATTCATTTCGTTCTTCATCCTAGGAATTAGAGTATATTGGAAGATAACTCTTTTTCTATTTGAATTCTGGTTGAATCTTGGAAAAATTATATCACTAGAATTATAGGTTGAAATCAATTCCTCCCAATTCTTTAAATATCTGGATTTAACGCGATACGTGACATATAATCACCTCATTTTTGGGTACTTAGGGTTTGTGTGGCTTATGAACTAGAATTGGACTTAACCTTCTAATTAAAATTAAGTGACAAAGGAATTGGCAGTTGATTGGGTTAGAGGATATTAAATTACTAAGGAATTAGTGTTTAATCACTTAAGATTTGCCATGAATTGAACTTTGCATGATTAAAGTAGTTGATAAGAATTGTTAATCTGAAAATTTAAACACCTCCAAAACCTTAACTATTTTCTCATATTATTTTCACCAATCATTCACTATTTGCTTTCTTGAACTCACTAATTTACTATTTATGCTACTTGGAACTCAAAACACTCATTTTAACTTGTCTAACTATCCTAATCACTCAACTATCATTGCTTAGTCCATTAATGTTCGTGAGATCAATACTCAAGCTAATTGACCACCCACTCAATATGTTCTTGGAACGGAATTGCTTTCTCACCAACCTCCTCTTCCCCATCACTCAAGTCATACTTAGGAGGTTGTGAGAAATCTACCTCCATATCTCTTTCAAGCTCAATGGGAAGAGGTTCATTAAGATCATTAAGGAGATTGACCAATGTGGATAAAAAATCATCAATGATGGAATCCATATCCTGATCAATCTCCCTCATATCTTGCTTTACCTCTTCCAGTGCACTTATCTCACATTCCTCCTCTTGTTGTGCTTCAAACCTTAGCTCCTCTTCATCCACTTGATATTCCATGCTCTCCTCTTCTCTATGCCCTTCAATTGCTCTCTCACACCCTTCAAGAGGAGTGCCTTGATTGGATGAGTGAAGTAGGACCAAGTAGTTCGCTGCCTCGGCTATGGTAGCCATAAGTTGCCCTTGTGTTCTTTGGAATCCTTCTTACTCTTAGAGAAAGGCTTGAAGGTCTTGATGGTCTTGGGCCAAGGGTGGAAAAGCTTCACAATTAGATAGGAGGAAAGATTCATTGGTTGGGAAGAAGGTTGTATATGTGGGAGGTGTCTCATGTTGGTAAGTGTTTTGAGGTGGTATGTAAGAATGTGGTTATTGGTATTAGTGTGGTGTTTGAAAATGTGGTGATTGAGGATCATGTTGGAAGCATGGGTCATAGGCATATGGTAGTGGAGGTGCATAATCTAAGTGAAATCTACCATATCCTTGGTTTGGGTAAGCATATTGGGGAGGGTTTTGCTCATTGTAGTATAGAGGAAGTTGCTCCTTCAAAAATTGGTGCCCCAATCCCATGATTCAATCCAAAATTGAAGTTATCAAGCCCTACAAAATGATCACAGCCAAACTCTAAACTAAGAGGGTGATAACTCATAGAGAGAATGGAAAATAAAAACTAAAGATATCAATTAACAAAAGAGACGAAATCCTAATTACCAACAAAAACAATCAAACAATCCAAAAAAAATATCTATTCACACTATTCACATATTCACAACAACCAAAATATAGCACTTATTACACTAGCTCCCCGGCAAGGGCGCCAAAAACTTGATGTGAGAATTATTGCCAGTTTGGAATCGATCAAAATAAGAATCACTTTGTTAGTAGCATAGTCCAAACCAACAATGAACTCTCACAATCAAAGTTTAAATCAAAAGATGTCACAATTCAAATCAAATTATAAATCGGGAGTTTGAAGTCCCGGGTCGTCATCCCTAGGAGTTGCAAATGATGTGTTCAATTATTAGCTATGGGAAAAATGGGGTTTTGATGGCAAGGGGCAAGTATTCATTGATGTTCTCACTTTCTACAACATTATAACAACCAAACTCCAAGCCAAAGGGTTGAGAATTCATAGAACAAGGAGGAAATAAAAACAAAAGCTACTAAGAGAAACTAAAACAAATTCCTAACAACTAACAACAAACAAGCAAACAACCAAAAAGAAGCAAAATATTTACATATCAACATATTTACAATAGCCAACAATAAGCACACATTGCAACTCTCCGGCAACGGCGTCAAAAACTTGATGTGAGAATTATTGCCGGTTTGGAATCGATCAAAATAAGAATCACTTTGTTAGTAGCATAGTCCAAACCAACAATGAACTTTCACAATCAAAGTTTAAATCAAAAGATGTCACAATTTAAATCAAATTATAAACCGGGAGTTTAAAATTCTGGGTCGTCTTCCCTAGGAGTTGCAAATGATAATGCTCAATTATTGGCTATTAGGGGATGATGATAAGAGAAGCATGTAACTAGCAAGAAAGTAAATGAGCATGCAAGGAATTAAATGAAAGCAATTAAATTCAAAGGCAATTAATCAAAGAAAAAAGAAAATTCAAATGCTAGAAATCTCTTGGCAAGGATTGAGAGCCAAGGTTACCTATCCTAGCCATTGACCACAAACACATGATGATTATGAAGAGTTAATCATATTTAGTCAATCCTAATATCAAGGATAAGTCAAATAGGCATAATTGATTTCAAAATCCACAAGTCCTAGTCAACTCTATTAATGGAAGACTTAGAGTTAGTGGAAACCAAATCAACTAACTACCCTAATATATCAATCAAGAATGGACACCAATGACTCAAGGGTCACCAAAGTCCTCAATTCCAAGCCAAGAGTGAGGAAAAACTAAACAAAAATTAAGCCAAGCATTTTTATCAAACACTTGCAGTACATGAAATTAAAAGCATATTAAATTGCAAGAATGATAAAATCTAAAGCTAACAAATGCAAAAAAATAATACTAACAACTAAAGAGAGCAATAATAACATGGAAACATAAATTTGCATTAAATGAAATTAAATTCAACAAAAGGTTTCATAACATAAAAGTGACAAAACAAAGGAAATAACAAGAGAAATGAAGAAGATCAAGACAAAAGAGCATGAAAACATAAATGAAACTACATCAAAACAAGAATTAAAAGCTAAAGTTAAAGAGAAATTAACTAAAGAAACCTAAATTCTAAAGAGAAATGGGGGGCTTCTCTCTCTAGAAAAGGACCTACAACATAACAAAACATAAAACTAAATGCTCCCCCCTTGCCTCCTCTTGGATTAGGATTGAAATAGCTTCAGAAATGAGTTGGATTGGGTCTTAGGACCCAAAAATCACAGCTAGCGAATTGCATTAATGAGGTCACATGCTGGGACCTGTGCATACACACAGATGTGTGCGTACGCACACTTTCTCTTTTTCCACTTGTGCGTACGCACATAGGGTTGTGCATCCGCATAACTGCATGCTTCCACCTGTGCGCACGCACACTTGCTGAAAAGCTCCAAACTCCATTTCTTCATGGTTTCTCCACTTTTGCATGCTTTTTCCTCACTTCTTCAATCGATATTAGCCTTATAAACCTAAAATCACTCAACAAATACATCAAGGCATCAAATAGAATTAAAGTGAATAAAATTTTCAATTAAGGGCCTAAAAAGCATGTTTTCACATTTAAGCACAATTTATGGAGAGTTTATAAAAGCATGCTATTTCATTGAATAAGTGCAAGGAAAGTTGATGAAATCCACCCAATTTGCGCAAATAAATACCATGAAATATGGATTCAAATGAGGATATTTGGAGCTACAGAGGTCCAAATGACGCGCTCTCAACGGTATTAAAAAGATAACATCCAGGGCTTTTCAAAAATGTATAATAGTTCATACTTATCTTTTGAAATGAAGGCCCAAAACGAGCATTGAATGCCCATCTGACCCCTTGCCTGGCGTTTGGACGCCCCAAGAGGACCAAGATGGTGTTTGGACGCCGAAAAAGGAGCAAGCTTGGCATCCAACACCCCAAGAGGAGTCCCAACACGTGGAGTCACCCCAAGCTTAGCCCAAACACTTACCAAGTCGGCCCAAGAAGTGGATTATCACACTAGGTCCTGTTTATCTTATTTCTGTAATCTCTAGTTATTAGATTAGTATTTAAAGAAGAAGATCACCCATGTTTAGGATCTTCTGCCTCATCTTTGGCTTATTCAAACCTTTCACTACTATTTTCTGTAATATATGAGCAACTAAACCTCCTAAGTTAGGGTTAGGAGCTCTACTGATTCTCATGGATTAATAATATTACTGTTTCTATTTTAATATGCCTGATTCTATTCTCCTATGCATTCTCGTTCTTCAATCCCAATGAATTGGGGGTGAACCGTGACATTCATCCTTGTTCTACATGGGTTTCGTGCGAGTCCAGGCCCAGATAGCATTGAACTAAAGCTAGTGACGGTAAAGAAGCGTTGTTAGGAGGCAACCCAACCATGAGTAAAGTATTTTTATTTTTATTTCTTTTAGTTTGTTTTCATTTGAGTTTTTTTAGTTTATTTTCATAGTTGTTTCCTTTGCTTTTTAATGTTTGTGATCATGTACAGTCCTTAGGATAGAAACAGAGACATTCAAAGATGGAACTCGAACACCTTGGGGAGACCCCCTTGCTGGCATTGAACGCCAGATAAGGAAAGGGATGGGCATTCAAACGCCCATAAAGGAGCAGGAGCTGGCGTTGAACGCAAGAATGGGACCATTCTGGGCGTTCAACACCCTACAAGGAGCAGAGACCTGGCGTTGAACGCCAGGAAGGGAGTTGATAAACTCCTATTTTGTGGTTTATCTTGTGCTTAATTTGGGGGATTTATCAACTTTTTTCACATTTATTCAATGAAATAACATGGTTTTGTAATTCTCCTTAAATTTGTGCTTAAGTATGAAAACATACTTTTTAGGCCTTAAAATAGCCAATTTTAATTCACCTTTAATTCCATTCGATGCCTTGATATATTTGTTGAGTGATTTCAGATTCATAAGGCAAGTATTGGATGGAAAAAGTGAAGAGAAAAGCATGCAAAGTGGAGAATTCATGAAGAAATGAGCATTTGGAGAATTCATACCCACGCGCACGCGTTACCCACGCGTATGCGTGAGGAGGAATTTTGGCCAGCGATGCTCACGTGTTACGCTGATCACGTGACCTCATTAAAGTGAATTTGCTGGGGGCGATTTTTGAGCTTCCCAGGCCCAAATCCAACTCATTCCTGAAGCTATTTCATGCAGAATTCAAGCTTGGACAAAGGGGGAGCAATTAGTTTTAGGTTAGCATCATGTAGGTTAGTTTTCTAGAGAGAGAAGCTCTCTATTCTCTTTAGAATTAGGGTTTTAGGTTAATTGCATCTTAGATCTAGGTTTAATTTATTGTTTTCATCTTGTTTTCTTTATAATTTCTTGTTCCTACACCTTCATTCTCTTAGTTTTGTAGTGTTAATTTCCCTTTTTATGCCTTTCTTTAATTTTATGAACACCATTGTTGGATTTGGTTTTCTTTTAATGCAATTTATGTTTTATGTTCCTTTATTGTATGATTGAGTTGTTGTTATTGTTTTCTTGCATTGGATAGTTGTAGATTTTACTATTTCTTGCCATTTACCATGCTTTCCTTTTATGCCTTCCAAATGTTTGATAAAATGTTTAGTTGGATGTTAGAGTAGATATTTGAGCATTCTTGGCTTGGAAAGAGGAATTAGGCAATCTTGAGTCATGAATACCCAACTTATGTTAGTGATCTAGAGTTGTTAGTTAATATTGTCTCCATTGACGCTAATCTTTTGCTAATTCAATTAGTAAGTTGTTTAGGACTTTTGGATTGAGATTAACTAGTCTTATTTGACTTTCTCTCATGTGAAGATAACATTGTACCTTCTTCCATTGTTGGAGATGACTAAATAGGATAAGCTCTTGATAATTATTATTATGATTAGTGACTAGGATAGAAGGCCTATATTCTCAATCCTTGACATGAATGACTGTCTTTATTACTTGCTTTATTTAGTTCCTTGCTTTACTTTTGTTGCCTTTTTAATTTCTTGTTTTACCAAATCAAACTCCCTTGTTCCTTCATAGCCAATAATTGATAACTTCATTGCAATTTCTTGTGAGATAACTCGAAGTTTGAATACTTCGGTTTATTTTCATTGGGGTTTTTACTTGTGACAACTAATATTAAAATTTGATGTGAGGATTATTAGTTGGTTGGGGGCTATGCTTACAACGAAGTAATTCTTTTCTACAAGAGAAATTCTAGACCGACAATAATTCTTGTATTAGGAGTTCCTGGGCGTTCAAACGCCCCATAGGGAGCAGAAGCTGGCGTTGAACACCAATTTGGGAGTAAGGCTGGGCATTCAACACCCACAAGGGGGCAGGAAGTTCGAATTCCCTAGCCTCTCAAGACCTGTGGGTCTCATAGAATCTCCACCTACCCCACACTCTCTCTCTTTTCTATACCTTGAAACTCACACCCCACTTCCCCCTTTCCAACACACATACTTCCCTAAACCCATCATAACTTCCACCAACCCCCACCCACTTCAAATTCAAACTTTTGCCACCTATTTTCCCCCTCATGACCGAAACCCAACCCTAACACACCCCTATAAATAACCCATCATACAACCCTTCAATCACACACCTTATACACCATAACCCCCACTTGGCCGAAACTCTCTCTCTCTCTCTATCTCCACTATTCTTTTCTCCTTCTACTCTCTTCTTCTCTTTTATTTATATTTGCTCGATGACAAGCAAAGTTCTTAAGTTTGGTGTTACAAAATCTTTGCTTTTTGACTTCTACCATTCCTAAGTATGGCACCAAAGTCGGAGAGTCCTCTAGAAAGAGGAAAGGAAAATCCATTGCTTCCGCCTCCGAACCTTGGGAAATAAAGAGTTTCCTCACCAAGGCTCATCAAGACCACTTCTATGAAGTAGTGGCAAAGAAAAGAATGATCCTCAAATTCCTCTTTAGGCTAAAAAAGAATGAGTACCCAGAGATCCAACAAGAAGTCTGGAGAAGAGATTGGGAAGTCCTGACCAATCCTATCCCAGAAGTTGGATTACTAATGAGCAAAAGTTCTACAGCAATGCATAGGTCACTAAAAGGCATGATACAAGTGTGAACCCAAGCACCAAGAATTGGCGCACCATAGTCTGAGAGAGACTCTTGGATTTCAGTCCGAAGAGTGTAAGAGTGGCACTTAAATTACCACAAATGTTGGGAGACCCATACTCTTACACTAGAAGGGTCAATACCGACCAAAGGTTGGACCAAGTGCTTACGGACATTTGTGTGGAAGGAGCATCATAGAGGAGGGATGCACAAGGCAGGCCATGCCAACTAGGTAGGCTTGACCTCAAGCCCGTGGCAAGAGGATGGTTAGAATTTATCCAACGATCATCCCAACAAGTAACCATTTTGAGGTTACTATAGACCGAGCAATAATGATTCACTGCATTATTCTTGGGAATGAGGTGGAGGTACATGAGGTGATACCTCAAGAGCTATACAATGTGGCAGAAAAGCCCTCCACCCAAGCGAGGCTGGTATTCCCACATCTCATTTATCACCTATGCAATTCAGCTGGAATTGTCATAGAAGAAGACATCCCCATAGAAGAAGACAAGCCCATCACGAAAAGAAGGATGGAGCATATTAGAGAGCTTGCGCACACACCACAACAAGAGCATGTACAGCCGCCTCAACAAGAAATCCCTGAGATGCCTCAAGGGATGTATTTTTCTCTCCAAAACTATTGGGACCAACTGAACACCTCTCTAGGAGAACTAAGCTTCAACGTGGATCGGCTAAGGTTGGAACACCAAGAGTAGTCCACCATCCTTTATGAAATAAGAGAAGATCAAAGAGCCTTGAGGAAAGAACAACTAAGACAAGGGCAAGACATATAGGAGCTTAAATGCTCCATTGGATCCACTAGAGGAAGCAGTAGCCGCCGTCACTAAGGTGGTCACGTTCCATTACCCCCTTGATTATGTCATTTTTCTGTTTTCCATTGTATTTCATTGTTTGTTTCCTATTTTTAGTGCATGATCATCTTTTTGTTTTGTCTTAAGCTATGAAATATTCCATATATCTCTCACTATGCTTAAAAGAAAAATTTATTTGAAAAAACGAAAAGTGAGATACATAATTTCGAGTTATATAATAAGAATAGTCCAATTATTTTATGTGCTGGCCTTGCTTTTACTTTCTGAATGCATGAATTAATAGTGCATATTTGATGTTGGAGTAAAGTGTGTTGACTCTTGAAAGAATGATGAAAAAGGAGAAGTATTATTGGTGATATAAAAAATCCAAAAAATTGATTCTTGAAGTAAGAAAAAGCAGCGAAAAAAAGAGAGAAAAGAAAATGAAAAAAAAAAGAAGAGAAAAAGCAAGAACAAGGATCCAAGGCTTTGAGCATCAATGGTTAGGATGGTCTAAAGAAACAAAATCCTGGCCTAAAAAGTTCAAATGAGCTGCTTCCCCTAACTAAATGCTTGTGGTGTGAAGGTTTCAAGTGAAAAGTTAGAGACTGAGCAGTTAAAGTCGTGATCCCAAAGCAAAAGAGTGTGCCTAAGAACTCTGGGTACCACTGTCTGGAGATTCTAGCAAAGCTGAATCACAATCCAATTGGGTTCACCCAGTTAAGTGCCTGTGGCATTTATGTATCCAGTGGTAATACTGGAAAACAAAGCGTTTAGGGTCATGGCCAGGCTAAAAAAGAAGCTGCGTTCAAGAATTAAAAAAAGCTGAACTAAGAAAATCAATAATATCATCTGGATTCTGAGTTCCTAAAGACGTCAATACTTTTGGGCTTCAAAGGAGAGTGAGATGCCAAAACTATTCAGAAGTAAATAGCTACTAGCCCCGCTCATCAATTGGAGCTGAGCTTCATTGAAAATTCTGAGATTTATTGTCTCATTCTCTTCTTTTTAATTCTACTTTGTTTTTGGTTGCTTGGGGACAAGCAACAGTTTAAGTTTGGTGTTCTGATGAGCGGATATTTTATACGCTTTTTGGCATTATTTTCATAGAGTTTTAGTTATGTTTCGTTAAGTTTTATCAAGTTTTAGTAGGTTTTAGTGCAAAAAATCACCTTTTGGATGCTACTTTGAGTTTTTGTGTTCTTCCTATGTTTTCAGGTGATTTTTGGGTGATTTTGGCAATTTTGGAAAAGTCTGATTCAGAGACAAAGAAAGGACTGCAGATGTTGTCAGATTCTGACCTCCGTGCATTCAAACAGCATATCTGGAGCTACAGAGGTCCAAATGATGCGCTTTCAATGGCATTGGAAAGCTAACATCTAGGGATTTTCAGAAATGTATAATATTTTATACTTATCTTTAGAAATGAAGGCCCAAAATGGGCGTTGAACGCCCATCTGACCCCTGCCTAGTGTTTAGACGACCCAAAAGGACCAAGATGGCATTTGGACGCCCAAAAGGGAGGAAGCCTGGTGTCCAACGCCCCAAGAGGAGACCCAGCACTTGGAGTCACGCCAAGCTCAGCCCAAACACTCACCAAGTGGGCCCAAGAAGTGGATTTTGGCACTAAGAGTCTAGTTTATCTTATTTCTGTAATATCTAGTTATTAGATTAGTATTTAAAGGAGAAGATCACCCATGTTTAGTATCTTCTGCCTCATCTTTTGCTTATTTGAACCTTTCACTACTATTTTCTGTAAGCTATGAGCAACTAAACCTCCTAAGTTAGGGTTAGGAGCTCTACTAATTCTCATGGATTAATAATATTACTGTTTTTATTTCAATATGTCTGATTCTATTCTCTTATGTATTCTCGTTCTTCAATCTCAATGAATTAGGGGTGAACTGTGACATTCATCCTTGTTCTACATGGGTTCCATGCAAGTCCAGACCCGGATAGCATTGAACTAAAGCTATAGAATGCATTGCAGATTCCAAGAGCGTGCCTGGCAACTTTGATATGTGACAATGAAATCCCCTTGACCATGGGTTATTGAGGTCTCTGTGACGCTAAGGCTAGAGTCAAAGAAGTAGCACTCTCTGATCCGGAAGATCCGATCTTGTTTGTGGCGTTTTGAGTTGGATCGTGAACGGGAGTGGATTTCTTAGAGCTTCATCTTTGGCTACAGTGAGAAACCATGAGTCAACTTGATGAGAGGACATGAGTTACTCGGATATGGTGGACTATTGTAGTTTAGAAGAGATTAACTTGATGAGAGGACATGAGTTAGTCACTTACGGCTGCTATTGAATGAATCATTCATTATTGAGGTAGACAGTGAGAAAAGTTAATCCGGAAAGAAATAGCATCTCCGAAGCCTTAACTAAATCTTTATCACTGTTTTCACATCAATCTGGTATTTCGTTCTGTACGATTTTGTTTATGCTTTCAAACAAACAACCATCTTTTCTGATCGCCTGACTAAGATTTACAAGATAGCCATTGCTTGCTCAATCCGACAATCCTCATGGGATTCGATCCTCACTCACCCGAGGTATTACTTGGATGACCCAGTGCACTTGCCTGTTTAGTTGTGCAGAGTTCAATTCTGCGCACCATCCGCCCCCCAATTTTGCATCCTTGGTCCATATCGGCAATATCACACTCCTTGGGATCTGATGAACATTGCTAAGAACAAGCACCGTAATTATATGTTCACAAGGGACCACAAAACATTCTATTCTCATACACGTGCATCTGACCTCACTCATTTCATATGTTGCAACAACACGCCAATCTTTCCCCGGAAAGCCGTATGTAACAGCCCGTTACCCCAAGCCTTACCTCTAGCCGTAAAGAAAAAGATAACAAAGTGTCATGATAATTCTAAAGCTTATAAAATATATATATATATATATATATATATATATATATATATATATATATATATATATATATATCCAAGAGTTTATATAACTAGAAGCCCGATGAAGGAGTAAAGCTCAAAGTCACATAAAGTGGAATTATAAAACACGAAGCGTTCACACACGATAACTAAACACGTAGGTAAGAACAGAACAAGACATAATATATATAAAAACCTTGTAGATAGCTCTAGGATACATAACGTAATAATTAAATTAACAAGATATATATATATATATATATATATATATATATATATACCAAAAAGAGGGCTAGTTACAGCCTGTGAAGTTTAGGCTGGCTAATCAAACTGAAATCCAAAAGAGTTTTTGAAGTTTAAAATAGCTTATACAACTTATCTCTCAAATCAAGCCTCTAAGGCCATAAAGTATAGAATACAAAAGGTGAGAGAATAACTACAACAAAAGTAAAGTAAAATAAAGCATAAGAAAGATCATCCTCTGCTCTGTCACCATATCAGCAAACTCACTAAGGTACATTACGACCTGCATCTGAAAAACAACAACATATGGTATGAGAACAGGAGGTTCTTAGTTTGGTAACAGTGCCCAATATGTAAGATATAAGGTTCTAGGATGCTAAATTCAATCCTAGAACTTCACATCAATTACAGGTATTCAAGCTTAATAAATTAAACCATAAACCGTAAACAGGATTATCTAAACTTAGGGGATTTCTAACTAATACCAATCGCACTGCTGTATCCCACAGCCTTCACCTACCTAACCTCCTCAACACTAGATAATCACAGATAATGCAAGCAAGTAAGACACAACTAATATACATGTACATCAATTAAAACAACTAGCTAGTAAGCATATTATACATTTAGGCAAAAGATGCAATTAAGCAAAGCAAGCCAAACACATAGAAGATGCACATAATGAATGCCTGTCCTATTAGCTCGTGATATCACTTGTCGATTCAAAATGCCAACCCGACAGATGACGCGGCGGAAATTGGCAGATTAAGAATTATTAAGAAAAACGGAATTGTAAGTACAGCTCTTAACCAGCAAAAATTCACTTGTCAATTTAGAAAAGAGTTGTCACAAAATTAGAATTAAAATACTGGGAGTATGAGTCGCAGGTCGTCTCCCAACAAGTTGCAGAAAGATGTGCTATTTTATTAATCAGAGGTTTTCCAAAATGGTTTTGAGTTTGGTAAACAGGAAATTAAATAAGAGAATTTATGTAATTTAAATAAAAATCTTGACCTGGAGAAGATTAATCGGAAGTTCTATCCTTGTCGAAATTTTCTCAAGATCAATTAATAATTAGTAGTTGTTTCTACTTAGTTAACCCTCAACGAATGAAGGAAAGTCAAGTTAAAAGTCAACTTCTATTCATAAGTCCTAACCCTCTCCCTTGAGAAGGATTAGAGTTAGCGACTAACAAGCCGACCAACAACGAACCAATTACAATTGAACTCCTGAGTATTCCAACTCAAGGTTCTTCTTTTAATCAACTCCCAATCAAGTTCGGAAACTACTCCATTATCATAAATGTAGACTTTACAAAATAAAAAGGGGAAATAAAAAGAGACATGATAAATAATAGTCAAAGAGATCAATCAAAAATAAAAATAGTCTTTGTATTAATAAACTCTAAAAATAATCCAATGTTAACTCTGGACAAATTACGGATATAAAAGAGTAAGTAAAAAGTAGGTAAACAAACTAGAATGACCAGTTTCGGAGATAGACTCTTCTCAATGACCAAAGCCAAAATCTTCAAATCCTAAATTATGAGTGTAAAAGAAAAACCTAGAGGAAGAGGTAGAATTCTCTCTTTAGATCTAAAAACTAAAACTAGAAATTATGTGGAATGAGAGTTGTCTTTGCGTCTCTGCATGTTCCCTCGCTCTAATCTGTGTTTCTGGGCCGAAAGCTGGATTAAAATGCGGCCCAGAATCCATGCCAGCAGTTTCTGCAAATTCTGCAGATCGCGCATGGTGCACGAAATTGTGATCAATACTTTTCACAACACAAGTAATCCCCGGTGATGAATCCAAAACTTGGTATTCAATACCATGGCATAAACACAACTTCGCACAACTAACCAGCAAGTGTACTGGGTCGTCCAAGTAATAAACCTTACGCGAGTAAGGGTCGATCCCACAGAGATTGTTGGTATGAAGCAAGCTATGGTCACCTTGTAAATCTTAGTCAGGCAGACTCAAATGGATATGAATGATGATATACGAATAAAACATAAAGGTAAAGATAGAGATACTTATGTAATTCATTGGTGGGAATTTCAGATAAGCGTATGAAGATGCTTGCCCCTTTCGTCTCTCTGCTTTCCTACTGTCTTCATCCAATCCTTCTCACTCCTTTCCATGGCAAGCTTATGCAAGGGTTTCACCGTTGTCAGTGGCTACCTCCCATCCTCTCAGTGGAAATGTTCAACGCACCCTGTCATGGCACGACTATCCATCTGTCGGTTCTCAATCAGGCCGGAATAGAATCCAGTGATTCTTTTGCGTCTGTCACTAACGCCCCGCCTTCAGGAGTTTGAAGCTCGTCACAGTCATTCAATCATTGAATCCTACTCAGAATACCACAGACAAGGTTAGACCTTCCGGATTCTCTTGAATGCCGCCATTAGTTCTAGCCTATACCACGAAGACTCTGATCTCACGGAATGGCTGGCTCGGTTATCAGGCGAGCACTCGGTTGTCAGGCGATCAACCATGCATCGTGTATCAGGAATCCAAGAGATATTCACCCAATCTAAGGTAGAACGGAGGTGGTTGTCAGGCACACGTTCATTGGTGAGAATGATGATGAGTGTCACGGATCATCACATTCATCAAGTTGAAGAACAAGTGATATCTTGGAACAAGAACAAGCGGAATTGAATAGAAGAACAATAGTAATTGCATTAATACTCGAGGTACAGCAGAGCTCCACACCTTAATCTATGGTGTGTAGAACCTCCACCGTTGAAAATACATAAGAACAAGGTCTAGGCATGGCCGAATGGCCAGCCTCCCAAAGAGGGTTCAATCATAAAAACATGATCAAAAGCTCTCAATACAATAGTAAAAGGTCCTATATATAGAGAATTAGTAGCCTAGGGTGTACAGAGATGAGTAAATGACATAAAAATCCACTTCTGGGCCCACTTGGTGTGTGCTTGGGCTGAGCGTTGAAGCATTTTCGTGTAGAGACTCTTCTTGGAGTTAAACGCCAGCTTTTATGCCAGTTTGGGCGTTTAACTCCCATTCTTGTGCCAGTTCCGGCGTTTAACGCTGGAAATTCTGAGGGTGACTTTGAACGCCGGTTTGGGCCATCAAAGCTTGGGCAAAGTATGGACTATCATATATTGCTGGAAAGCCCAGGATGTCTACTTTCCAACGCCGTTGAGAGCGCGCTAATTGGGCGTCTGTAGCTCCAGAAAATCCGCTTCGAGTGCAGGGAGGTCAGAATCCAACAGCATCTGCAGTCCTTTTCAGTCTCTGAATCAGATTTTTGCTCAGGTCCCTCAATTTCAGCCAGAAAATACCTGAAATCACAGAAAAACACACAAACTCATAGTAAAGTCCAGAAAAGTGAATTTTAACTAAAAACTAATAAAAATATACTAAAAACTAACTATATCATACTAAAAACATACTAAAAACAATGCCAAAAAGCGTACAAATTATCCGCTCATCACAACACCAAACTTAAATTGTTGCTTGTCCTCAAGCAACTGAAAATCAAACAAGATAAAAAGAAGAGAATATGCAATGAATTCTAAAAACATCTATGAAGATCAGTATTAATTAGATGAGAGGGGCTTTTAGCTTTTTGCCTCTGAACAGTTTTGGCATCTCACTCTATCCTTTGAAATTCAGAATGATTGGCTTCTTTAGGAACTCAGAATCCAGATAGTGTCATTGATTCTCCTAGTTAAGTATGATGATTCTTGAACACAGCTACTTATTGAGTCTTGGCCGTGGCCCAAAGCACTCTGTCTTCCAGTATTACCACTGGATACATACATGCTACAGACACATAATTGGGTGAACCCTTTCAGATTGTGACTCAGCTTTGCTAGAGTCCCCAACTAGAGGTGTCCAGGGTTCTTAAGCACACTCTTTTTGCCTTGGATCACAACTTTACTTCTTTCTTTTTCTTTCTTTTTCTCTTTCTTTTTCTTTTTCTCTTTTTTTTTCGAAATTTTTTTTTGTATTCACTGTTTTTTTCTTGCTTCAAGAATCATTTTTATGATTTTTCAGATCCTCAGTAACATGTCTCCTTTTTCATCATTCTTTCAAGAGCCAACATTCATGAACCACAAATTCAAAAGACATATGCACTGTTTAAACATACATTCAGAAAACAAAAGTATTGCCACCACATCAAAATAATTAAACTGTTATAAAATTCAGAATTCATGCAATTCTACTCTTTTTCAATTAAGAACATTTTTTTTATTTAAGAGAGGTGATGGATTCATAGGACATTCATAACTTTAAGGCATAGACACTAAGACACTAATGATCACAAGACACAAACATAGATAAACATAAGCACTAAAATTCGAAAAACAGGAAAATAAAGAACAAGGAAATTAAAGAACGGGTCCACCTTAGTGATGGTGGCTTGTTCTTCCTCTTGAAGATCCTATGGAGTGCTTGAGCTCCTCAATGTCTCTTCCTTGTCTTTGTTGCTCCTCTCTTATGATTCTTTGATCTTCTCTAATTTCATGCAGGAGAACAGAGTGTTCTTGGTGCTCCACCCTTAGTTGTCCCATGTTGGAACTCAATTCTCCTAGGGGGGTGTTTAGTTGCTTCCAATAGTTTTGTGGAGGAAAGTGCATCCCTTGAGGCATCTCAGGGATTTGATGATGAGAGGGGTCTCTTGTTTGCTCCATCCTCTTCTTAGTGATGGGCTTGTCCTCATCAATGGGGATGTCTCCCTCTATGTCAACTCCAACTGAATAACAGAGGTGACAAATGAGATGAGGAAAGGCTAACCTTGCCAAGGTAGAGGACTTGTCCGCCACCTTATAAAGTTCTTGGGATATCACCTCATGAACTTCTATTTCTTCTCTAATCATGATGCTATGAATCATGATAGCCCGGTCTATAGTAACTTCGGACCGGTTGCTAGTGGGAATGATTGAGCGTTGGATAAACTCCAACCATCCTCTAGCCACGGGTTTGAGGTCATGCCTTCTCAGTTGAACCGGCTTCCCTCTTGAATCTCTCATCCATTGGGCGCCCTCTTCACATATGACTGTGAGGACTTGGTCCAACCTTTGATCAAAGTTGACCATTCTAGTGTAAGGATGTTCATCTCCTTGCATCATGGGCAAGTTGAATGCCAACCTTACATTTTCCGGACTAAAATCCAAGTATTTCCCCCGAACCATAGTAAGCCAATTCTTTGGATCCGGGTTCACACTTTGGTCATGGTTCTTGGTGATCCATGCATTGGCATAGAACTCTTGAACCATTAAGATTCCGACTTGTTGAATGGGGTTGGTAAGAACTTCCCAACCTCTTCTTCGGATCTCATGTCGGATCTCCGGATATTCACTCTTTTTGAGTGAAAAAGGGACCTCGGGGATCACCTTCTTCAAGGCCACAACTTCATAGAAGTGGTCTTGATGCACCCTTGAGATGAATCTTTCCATCTCCCATGACTCGGAGGTGGAAGCTTTTGCCTTCCCTTTCCTCTTTCTAGAGGTTTCTCCGGCCTTGGATGCCATAAATGGTTATGGAAAAACAAAAAGCAATGCTTTTACCACACCAAACTTAAAAGGTTTGCTCGTCCTCGAGCAAAAGAAGAAAGAAGAGAGTAGAAGAAGAAGAAATGAGGAAGAAGGGAATGGCTTTGTGTTCGGCCAAAAAGGGGGAGACGTGGTGGTTTGGTTGTGTTAAAATGAAGGAGTGAAGATGGGTTTATATAGGAGTGGGGGGGGGGCTCATGGTTCGGTCATGTATGGGTGGGTTTGGGAGGGGAAGTGGTTTGAATTTGAAGGGTGAGGTAGGTGGGGTTTTATGAAGGATGAATTTGAGTGGTGAAGAGAAAGATGGGATTTGATAGGTGAAGGGTTTTTGGGGAAGAGGTGTTGAGGTGATTGGTGAATGGGTGAAGAAGAGAGAGAGTGGTGGGGTAGGTCGGGATCCTGTGGGGTCCACAGATCCTGAGGTGTCAAGAAAAAGTCATCCCTGCACCAAGTGGCAAGCAAAAATGCGTTTTGAGCCAATTCTGGCGTTAAACGCCGGGCTGGTGCCCATTTCTGGCGTTTAACGCCGAATGCTTGCCCTTTTCTGGCGTTTAACGCCAGTCTGGTGCCCCTTTCTGGCGTTAAACGCCCAGAATGGTGCCAAACTGGGCGTTAAACACCCAACAGCTAGCCTTACTGGCGTTTAAACGCCAGCACGCTCTCCTCCAGGGTGTGCTATTTTTCTTTCTGTTTTTCATTCTGTTTTTGCTTTTTCAATTGATTTTGTGACTTTTCATGATCATCAACCTACAAAAGAACATAAAATAACAAAGGAAAATAGATAAAATATAACATTGGGTTGCCTCCCAACAAGTGCTTCTTTAATGTCAGTAGCTTGACAGAGGGCTCTCATGGAGCCTCAGAAATACTCAGAGCAATGTTGGAACCTCCCAACACCAAACTTAGAGTTTGAATGTGGGGGTTCAACACCAAACTTAGAAGTTGGTTGTGGCCTCCCAACACCAAACTTAGAGTTTGACTGTGGGGGCTCTGTGTGGCTCTGTTTTGAGAGAAGCTCTTCATGCTTCCTCTCCATGATGACAGAGGGATATCCTTGAGCCTTAAACACAAAGGATTCTTCATTCACTTGAATGATCAATTCTCCTCTATCGACATCAATCACAGCCCTTGCTGTGGCTAGGAAGGGTCTGCCAAGGATGATGGATTCATCCATGCACTTCCCAGTCTCTAGGACTATGAAATCAGCAGGGATGTAATGGTCTTCAACTTTTACCAGAACATCCTCTACAAGTCCATAGGCTTGTTTTCTTGAATTGTTTGCCATCTCTAGTGAGATTTTTGCAGCTTGCACCTCAAAGATCCCTAACATCTCCATTACAGAGAGAGGCATGAGGTTTACACTTGACCTTAAGTCACACAAGGCCTTCTTGAAGGTCATGGTGCCTATGGTACAAGGTATTGAAAACTTCCCAGGATCCTGTCTCTTTTGAGGCAGTTTCTGCCTAGACAAGTCATCCAGTTCCTTGGTGAGCAAATGGGGTTTATCTTCCCAAGTCTCATTCCCAAATAACTTGTCATTTAGCTTCATGATTGCTCTAAGGTATTTAGCAACTTGCTCTTCAGTGACATACTCATCCTCTTCAGAGGAAGAATACTCATCAGAGCTCATGAATGGCAGAAGTAAGTCCAATGGAACCTCTATGGTCTCATTTTGAGCCTCAGATTCCCATAGTTCCTCATTGGGGAACTCATTGGAGGCCAGTGGACGTCCATTGAGGTCTTCCTCAGTGGCGTTCACTGCCTCTTCCTCCTCTCCAAATTCGGCCATGTTGATGGCTTTGCACTCTCCTTTTGGATTTTCTTCTGTATTGCTTGGAAGAGTACTAGGAGGGAGTTCAGTAATTTTCTTGCTCAGCTGACCCACTTGTGCCTCCAAATTTCTAATGGAGGACCTTGTTTCAGTCATGAAACTTTGAGTGGTTTTGATTAGATCAGAGACCATGGTTGCTAAGTCAGAGGTATTCTGCTTAGAACTCTCTGTCTGTTGCTGAGAAGATGATGGAAAAGGCTTGCTATTGCTAAACCTGTTTCTTCCACCATTATTGTTGTTGAAACCTTGTTGAGGTCTCTGTTGATCCTTCCATGAGAGATTTGGATGATTCCTCCATGAAGGATTATAGGTGTTTCCATAGGGTTCTCCCATGTAATTCACCTCTTCCATTGAAGGGTTCTCAGGATCATAAGCTTCTTCTTCAGATGAAGCTTCCTTAGTACTGCTTGGTGCATTTTGCATTCCAGACAGACTTTGAGAAATCATATTGACTTGTTGAGTCAATATTTTATTCTGAGCCAGTATGGCATTCAGAGTGTCAATCTCAAGAACTCCGTTCTTCTGATTGGTCCCATTGTTCACAGGATTCCTTTCAGAAGTGTACATGAATTGGTTATTTGCAACCATTTCAATCAGCTCTTGAGCTTCTGTAGGCGTCTTCTTCATATGAAGAGATCCTCCAGCAGAGCTATCCAAAGACATCTTGGATAGTTCAGAGTGACCATCATAGAAAATTCCAATGATGCTCCATTCAGAAAGCATATCAGTGGGACACTTTCTGATTAATTGTTTGTATCTTTCCCAAGCTTCATAGAGGGATTCTCCTTCCTTCTGTCTGAAGGTTTGGACTTCCACTTTAAGCTTACTCAATTTTTGAGGTGGAAAGAACTTTGCCAAGAAGGCATTGACTAGCTTTTCCCAAGAGTTCAGGCTTTCTTTAGGTTGTGAGTCCAACCATATTCTAGCTCTGACTCTTATAGCAAAAGGGAATAGCATAAGTCTGTAGACCTCAGGGTCAACCCCATTAGTCTTGACAGTGTCACAGATTTGCAAGAACTCAGCTAAAAACTGATGAGGATCTTCCAATGGAAGTCCATGGAACCTGCAATTCTGTTGCATTAGAGAAACTAATTGAGGCTTAAGCTCAAAGTTGTTTGCTCCAATGGCAGGGATAGAGATGCTTCTCCCATAGAAGTCGGGAGTAGGTGTAGTAAAGTCACCCAGCACCTTCCTTGCATTGTTGGCATTGTTGTTGTTTTCGGCTGCCATGGGTTCTTCTTCTTTGAAGATTTCTGTTAGGTCCTCTACAGAGAGTTGTGCCTTGGCTTCTCTTAGCTTTCGCTTCAAGGTCCTTTCAGGTTCAGGATCAGCCTCAACAAGAATGCTTTTGTCCTTGCTCCTGCTCATAAGAAAGAGAAGAGAACAAGAAAATGTGGAATCCTCTATGTCACAGTATAGAGATTCCTTGAGGTGTCAGAGGAAAAGAAAAATAGAAGGCAGAAGTAGAAAATTCAAACTTATCAAAGAAGATGGAGTTCGAATTTTGCATTAAGGAATAGTGTTAGTCCATAAATAGAAGGATGTGAGAAGAGGGGAAGTAATTTTCGAAAATCAAGTAAAAGATTTTGAAAACATTTTGAAAAACACTAATTGATTTTCGAAAATAAAAGTGGAAAAGAAATCAAGTGATTTTTGAAAAAGAATTTGAAATTAGAAATAAAAAAGATTCGATTGAAAGTTATTTTGAAAAAGATGTGGTTAAGAAGATATGATTGGTTTTAAAAAGATGTGATTGAGAAGATATGATTTGAAAAACATTTTTAAAAAAATTTGATTTTGAAAATTAATGACTTGGCTATCAAGAAAAGATATGATTCAAACATTAAACCTTTCTCAACAGAAAAGGCAACATACTTGAAATGTTGAATCAAATCATTAATTGATAGCAAGTATCTTTGAAAATAGAAAGAAATTGAATTTGAAAAAGATATGATTTGAAAAAGATTTGATTTTGAAAAGATTTTGAAAACTTGAAAAAAATTTGCATTGAAAACAAAATCTTCCCTCTTGTGCCATCCTGGCGTTAAACGCCCAGAATGGTGCACATTCTGGCGTTTAACGCCCAAAACTCTACCCTTTTGGGCGTTAAACGCCCAACCAGAAAAATAAGACACATGAATGAATGCAAGAAAAATAGAAACATGCAATTGACACCAAACTTAAAATGAGACTCTAGACTCAAACAAGAAATTTTTGGATTTTATGATTTTCTAAATTGCTTTTTCGAAAATTAAGTGGAAAAAGAAAATGAAGGTATCAAAATTCTTAATGAGAATTCCAGGAATCATGCAATGTTTAGTCTAAGACTCCGGTCCAGGAATTAGACATGGCTTCACAGCCAGCCAAGCTTTCAAAGAAAGCTTCGGTCCAAAACACTAGACATGGCCAAAGGCCAGCCAAGCCTTAGCAGATCACTGCTCCAATAGCAAAATTGATAGAAATTAACAAGCTCTTGTGATGATAAGTTGAAACCTCGGTCCAATGAAATTAGACATAGCTTCACAGCCAGCCAGATTTCAACAGATCATCATGAAACTCTAGAATTCATTCTTAAGAACTCTGAAAAAAAAATACCTAATCTAAGCAACAAGATGAACCGTCAGTTGTCCATACTAGAACAATCCCCGGCAACGGCGCCAAAAACTTGGTGCACGAAATTGTGATCAATACTTTTCACAACACAAGTAATCCCCGGTGATGAATCCAAAACTTGGTATTCAATACCATGGCATAAACACAACTTCGCACAACTAACCAGCAAGTGTACTGGGTCGTCCAAGTAATAAACCTTACGCGAGTAAGGGTCGATCCCACAGAGATTGTTGGTATGAAGCAAGCTATGGTCACCTTGTAAATCTTAGTCAGGCAGACTCAAATGGATATGAATGATGATATACGAATAAAACATAAAGGTAAAGATAGAGATACTTATGTAATTCATTGGTGGGAATTTCAGATAAGCGTATGAAGATGCTTGCCCCTTTCGTCTCTCTGCTTTCCTACTGTCTTCATCCAATCCTTCTCACTCCTTTCCATGGCAAGCTTATGCAAGGGTTTCACCGTTGTCAGTGGCTACCTCCCATCCTCTCAGTGGAAATGTTCAACGCACCCTGTCATGGCACGGCTATCCATCAGTCGGTTCTCAATCAGGCCGGAATAGAATCCAGTGATTCTTTTGCGTCTGTCACTAACGCCCTGCCTTCAGGAGTTTGAAGCTCGTCACAGTCATTCAATCATTGAATCCTACTCAGAATATCACAGACAAGGTTAGACCTTCCGGATTCTCTTGAATGCCGCCATCAGTTCTAGCCTATACCACGAAGACTCTGATCTCACGGAATGGCTGGCTCGGTTGTCAGGCGATCAACCATGCATCGTGTATCAGGAATCCAAGAGATATTCACCCAATCTAAGGTAGAACGGAGGTGGTTGTCAGGCACACGTTCATAGGTGAGAATGATGATGAGTGTCACGGATCATCACATTCATCAAGTTGAAGAACAAGTGATATCTTGGAACAAGAACAAGCGGAATTGAATAGAAGAACAATAGTAATTGCATTAATACTCGAGGTACAGCAGAGCTCCACACCTTAATCTATGGTGTGTAGAAACTCCACCGTTGAAAATACATAAGAACAAGGTCTAGGCATGGCCGAATGGCCAGCCTCCCAAAGAGGGTTCAATCATAAAAACATGATCAAAAGCTCTCAATACAATAGTAAAAGGTCCTATATATAGAGAACTAGTAGCCTAGGGTGTACAGAGATGAGTAAATGACATAAAAATCCACTTCCGGGCCCACGTGGTGTGTGCTTGGGCTGAGCATTGAAGCATTTTCGTGTAGAGACTCTTCTTGGAGTTAAACGCCAGCGTTTATGCCAGTTTGGGCGTTTAACTCCCATTCTTGTGCCAGTTCCAGCGTTTAACGCTGGGAATTCTGAGGGTGACTTTGAACGCCGGTTTGGGCCATCAAATCTTGGGCAAAGTATGGACTATCATATATTGCTGGAAAGCCCAGGATGTCTACTTTCCAACGCCGTTGAGAGCGCGCCAATTGGGCTTATGTAGCTCCAGAAAATCTGCTTCGAGTGCAGGGAGGTCAGAATCCAACAGCATCTGCAGTCCTTTTCAGTCTCTGAATCAGATTTTTGCTCAGGTCCCTCAATTTCAGCCAGAAAATACCTGAAATCACAGAAAAACACACAAACTCATAGTAAAGTCCAGAAAAGTGAATTTTAACTAAAAACTAATAAAAATATACTAAAAACTAACTATATCATACTAAAAACATACTAAAAACAATGCCAAAAAGCGTACAAATTATCCGCTCATCAGCGCACATCACGCGACCGCGTCGTCCACGTGTTTGCGTCACTCAGCATTTTCCGTGCAACACGTGCGCATCGTCCACGCATTCGCGTCACTTGTGCAGCTTCCAATCCACGCGTTTGCATCAGGCACACGAGCGCGTCACTGCAATTTCCTCCATTTCGCGTGGTCGCGTGAGCTATGCGCCCGCGTCACTTCTCGCTGGTCATATCCTCAATTTCTTATGTTCCTTCCATTTTTGCAAGCTTCCTCTCTATTCTCTAATCCATTCCTACCCTATGAAGCCTGAAACACTTAACACACAGATCACGGCATCGAATGGTATAAAGGAGAATAAAAATATACAATTAAAAGATCTTTAGAAAGCAAGTTTTCAATAATAGAACAATTTTGGGAAGGAATTGTAATATCATGCTAATCATATAAATAAGTGGGTGAAAGACTTGATAAAACCACTCAATTAAACACAATATAAATTATAAAATAATGGTTTATCAACCTCCCCACACTTAAACATTAGCATGTCCTCATGCTCAGTTGAAGGAGATACACATGAATGAATAGGGACATGTAAGACTCATGCAATGCAGTGCAACCTATATATATGAATGAAACTATATGATTTTGTCTATTTGATTAAAAATAAATAAGTTCTCTAAGACAAAACATGGAGCAGATTCCACTAGTTCAAATCATACAGTAAAAGCAAGTAAATTTGTAAGAAGACAGCTCGTGAAAGCAGGGAACATAGAATCAAGCATTGAACCCTCACTGATGGTGTGTGTGCACTCTAATCTCTCTAGTGTATATGGTAATCACTCTATCCTTCTCTAATCATGCTTTCTAATTTTTGTTTTTCACCTAACCAATCAACAACATTTAATGTACCAATGCAAACATCATGAGGTCTTTTCAAGGTTGTAATGGGGCTAAGGTAAGGGTAAGGGTATATATAGCTAAGTGAGCTTATAAATTGAATCTTTTGATTAACCCAAGCTTTCACCTAATCATATTTGTATATTCTATATAACTTCAAATTTCATACCTAGGTATCCATAATTTCCTTTTCACATTCCATACTCGTGCATCAACCATTATTTTAATGTTATCACATGTGCATTGATTGTTGAACTTTAACTTATCATTGGGGTAATTTTGTCCCTTTATTTACTATATATATATATATATATATATATATATATATATATATATATATATATATATATATATTGAACATGAAAATAAACATAGCTTATCAATGCACATAGATTTTTAATTTTCTTTGATAGTTTCACATGAGTAGGTACCCAAATTTCCATTATTTTATCATGACACATTCCTTTATTAACCCTTGTTCCCACAATCTTCCCACACTCAATTAACACACAATTTCTACCTTAAGCTAACCAAAGTTTCAATTGGGATATTTAATTGTTTTTCTGCTTAAGGCTAGTAATGTGGTAAAATATAGAACAAATGGGATTAAAATGGCTCAAAGTGGCTAACAAAGGTAATTTAAAGGGTAGGCTTATTTGGGATAAGTGAGCTAAATAAATAATGGCCTCAATCATATGCATGCATATAACACATTAACATTGGACATATAGGATAAAACAAATTTCAAATTACAATCATAGAGAAGTAAACACACAAGAATAAAATAGTTATGGTTAAATAATGTAACCATGTATTTAGGCTCAAAGTCTCACAAGTTGTGTATTCTTTAGCTCAAAAACCATGTTCCAATTACAACTTCAAACAAATTTAACATAAAGGTTTTGATTTAAATTAGTGAAATTTTTCAAAAATAGGGTCTTAAAAGAAACTTATTAAATTTTCAATCAAGTAGAACATGCTTGCAATTAACCTATTACTATGCAATCTATCTGTTCATACCCTGGGTCGTGCTGTCCGACCCGGGATGTTCTACAAGACAAAGCGATCGACCTCTTCAGGTCAGGACAACCCGACCTCTTCTCAAAGAGCTCGGCCAAGTCGACAGGAAAGCCCAATAATGGGCCCAAATAGAGGGACATGACCCAAATCCAGAGGCAATCCCAGCCTACAGAGATAAAGGTAGTTCCGTTGAAGATAAGCTGACCTCACCCAAAGATAAGATAAGATAAGATAACTAACTTATCTTATCTAGAAAGGTCACTTCTCACTATTATAAATACACTGGAGCACCCAGGTATAACTCATACTCTGATTCTACTCAATACCTGCTTAATACCCTTGCTAACTTAAGCATCGGAGTCCCTTGCAGGTACCCCCCACCCTCCGGGGACAAAAGATCAGCACCACCACCAAGTCCAACAAGTCGGACACACCAGCTCCAGCCGATGTACACTTGCCGGACACGTCGGCTCCGACCAACACAGAAGATCTCGTCCGAGATCGACCTACAGTTTCAGGTAACCCTCAGAACATTGGCGCCGTTGCCGGGGAACCTGGAAATCACCCCATTAACATGGTGGATGACCATGACAACGACCACGATTCAGGAAGACAGAACGCCGCATAAAAATGCGGACACAATACTCAAAGAAACTTCAGAAACCAACGGAGACAAAAATTCATCAAATCCAGGAGTAATGGAGGCACTTCAAAATCGATTGGAGCAGCTTGAGAAAGAAGCCCAACATCGACGTGAAAAAGAAGAAGATCTACGCCGGGAGATAAGGCAGTGCCAAGAATTAGAAGATAAGCTTACAAAACTCAAAGCTGATCTTAAAACTAAAGCTACTCGACCATCCACAGAGGATAGCTCCCAGAAAGATCAAGATCCATTCACCAGAGAAATCATGAAGACCAAAATTCCAAAAGATTTCAAGCTTCCAGATATGACTCTATATGACGGCACATCGGACCCCAACCATCATCTCAGCAACTTCAGAAGTAGAATGTACCTCACTGATGCCTCAGATGCAGTTCGCTGCAAAGACTTTCCAACAACTCTCACCAAAACAGCCATTAAATGGTTCGACAACCTACCTCCAAAATCCATCTCGAGTTTCGACGACCTGGCCAAGAAGTTCCTGGCCCGATTCTCCATACAAAAGTACAAAGCCAAACACGCACCTAGCCTACTAGGGATCAAGCAAGGAGATCAGGAGAGCCTTCGCAACTACATGGAAAGATTCAACAAAACATGCATGGAGATACAAAGTCTTCCAACAGAAGCTGCCATTATGGGCCTCATAAATGGCCTACGAGAAGGACCATTTAGCCAATCTATATCAAAGAGATACCCGACATCCTTAGACGAACTACAAGAACGGGCACAGAAATACATCAACATGGAGGAAAATTCTCGACTTAGCGAAGCCTCAAGGTTTGGTTCTGCCTACCGAGATAAAGAATCCAAGAAAAATGAGGATCGCCCCGGAGAGAAAATCAAAAAATATAATAACTATACTCCTCTTAGGGTATCCTTGGTAGATGTTTACAAAGAAGTCTTCCATACAGAGAAAATCCCTCCAGCTCGGCCACTTAAAGGCAAAAGAGGAGGAGGAAATCGGAATGAATACTGTGAATATCACCAGCTTCGAGGGCATTCCACCAATGAATGCTTCGACTTGAAAAACGTCATAGAAAAACTAGTAAGAGAAGGAAAACTAGATCGGTTTTTGGCTAATCAAGATGACGAACCAAGAAAAAGAAGAAGGGATGAGGACGTTGGACGATTTGAACGATCACCCCGCACACCGGAAAGACACGTTCACGTAATACACGGCGGATTTGCTGGAGGAGGAATCTCCAAATCATCTCGCAAGTGACACCTCAAAGAGGTGTACCACGTCGAAGGAAAAAAGGAAGCCCCAAACATCCCAGCAATCACGTTTACCAAGGAAGACGCATCCAGAATCATCTCGGGACATGACGACCCCATGGTCATTACGATCATACTGGCAAACGCCAACCTTCACCGTACACTAATTGACTAGGGAAGCTCTGCCGACATCATATTCAAAACTGCCTTCGACAAACTCGGTCTAGAAGAAAAAGAGCTAAGAGCGTCCCCGAACAGTCTGTTCGGACTAGGAGATGCCCCAGTTCAACCGCTGGGATACGTATCGCTGCATACAACCTTCGGAAAAGGGAACCAATCTAGAACACTCAAGATAGACTACATCGTGGTTGACGTAAGCTCAGCCTACAATGCCTTAATAGGTCGGACAATGTTAAATCAATTCGGCGCAATAGTTTCAACTCCACATCTATGTATGAAATTCCCAACTGCGAAAGGGATAGCTACAATAAAGGCAGATCAAAAGATGGCACGTCGCTGTTATAACGAAAGCCTAAACCTCCGAGGTAAAGGAGGAGAGTTCCACACAATCAAGCTCGATGGAGTTCAGAGGCGAGAAGAATTCCGACCACGACTCGAAGGAGAAGTAGAAAGAGTCCAGATCGGAGACACTTCGGATAAAACAACTAATATTGGCACGATCCTGAAAGGAGACACAAAGGAATCACTAATACGGTTCCTACGAGATAATGTTGATCTCTTTGCATGGAAAGCTGCCGACATGCCAGGCATTGATCCCGAACTAATGAGCCACAAATTAGCAGTCTACCCGGGATCCCGGCCGGTACAACAAAGACGAAGAAAACTCGGACTAGAACGAGCTCAAGCTGTGGAAGAACAAGTACAGGCGCTACTAGAGGCCGGGTTCATAAGGGAAGTCAAATATCCACTATGGCTAGCAAACGTCGTCTTGGTGAAAAAATCAAATGGGAAGTGGCGAATGTGCACCGACTACACCGACCTCAACAAAGCCTGCCCAAAAGACCCTTACCCACTCCCAAGCATCGACGCTCTAGTAGATGCTTCATCAGGATATAAATATCTCTCGTTCATGGACACGTATTCAGGGTACAACCAAATCCCCATGTATCCGCCAGATCAAGAAAAGACCTTGTTCCTAACGCAGAAAGCAAACTACTGTTACATCGTGATACCTTTCGGTCTCAAGAACGCAAGAGCTACTTATCAAAGGCTAATGAATAAAGTTTTCTCAGATCACATCGGGAAAACCATGGAAGTTTATGTAGACGACATGTTGATAAAGACACAAAGCGAAGATACATTATTATCCGACCTGGCTCAAGTGTTTTACACTATCAGGAAACACGACATGCGGCTCAATCCCACAAAATGCACCTTCGCAGTAGAAGCAGGCAAATTCTTGGGTTTCATGCTCACACAAAGGGGGATTGAAGTAAATCCAGACAAGTGTCAAGCCATACTCAACATGAAGAGCCCAACTTGTGTCAAAGAAGTACAACAACTCAACGGAAGGCTGGCCGCTCTATCCCGATTCTTAGCAGGAGTCGCGATAAGATCTCTTCCCTTCTATGCTACTTTAAGAAAGGGAAAACAGTTCGAATAGACGACGGAATGTGAGCAAGCCTTCCGAGACTTCAAAGAGTTCTTAGGACGGCCACCTATCCTATCTCGGCCACGAGAAGGAGAACCACTCATATTATATCTCACAGTAGAGAGCCGGGCAATAGCCTCAGCACTAGTCAGAGAAGACGAACATGGGCAAAAACTCGTCTACTTCATTAGCAAAGTGCTACAGGGATCTGAGCTGAACTATCAGAAAATAGAAAAGTTTGCCTACGCTCTGATCCTCACATCACGGCGGCTTCCCCCATATTTCCAAGCGCATACCATTAAAGTTCGGACCAACCAACCCATAAAAAAGATATTGCAGAAAACAGATCTAGCAGGAAGAATCCTACAATGGGCAATCGAGTTGTCTGAGTTCGACCTCCAATACGAGGCACGGACAGCCATCAAATCACAACACCTGGCCGACTTCATCGCAGAATTCACAGACACCTCGGAAATCCCCATAGAGTGGAACATATATGTAGACGGATCCTCGAATAAACAGGAAGCGGTGCGGGTGTGATAATCGAAAGCAACCAAGGAACTTAACTTGAGCTCCCCCTTAAATTCGGATTCCCGGCCTCAAACAACCAAGCAGAATACGAAGCACTATTAGCTGGTTTGAAGCTGGCTAGGGAGGTTGGAGCTCAAAAACTCAACATCTACAGTGACTCACAAGTCATAACCTCACAAATAATAGGAAGCTACCAAGCCAAAGATCCGACCATGAAAAAATATTTGGATAAAACCAAAGAATAGCTCAGACTACTCGGGGAATATAGAATTTGCCACATACCTGGTGAGCAAAATGCCCGAGCTGACGCCCTTTCAAAATTAGCCAGCACCAAACCAGGGGGCAACAACAGAAGCCTCATCCAGGAGATACTACAGAACCCGTCAATAGCGGAAGAAGAAAAAGTCCTAGCCATAATAGGTCGGGATCAAGGATGGATGACCCCCATAATAAATTACCTCAAAACAGAAGCACTCCCTACAGATGAAAAGGAGGCAAAGAGGCTGAAAATGGAAGCACAGTACTACACTATCATAAACAACACACTATATAAAAGAGGGATATCAACACCTTTACTAAAATGCGTACCGACTTCTAACACAAAGGAAGTCTTGGAGGAAGTACATAGCGGCATTTGTGGTATTCATCTCGGAGCGCAAGCTCTCACCAAAAAGATACTCCGGGCGGGATTCTATTGGCCAACTCTACAAAAGGAGGCTACAGAATTTGTGAGGACATGCCCACCATGCCAGAAGCATGCCAACTTTCACATTGCCCCACCAGAAAAGCTCATTAGTGTGACCTCACCCTGGTCATTTGCGAAATGGGGACTCGACCTTCTCGGACCCTTCCCACAGGGATCGGGACAAGTAAAATTCCTTATAGTAGGAGTAGACTATTTCACAAAATGGATCGAGGCAGAACCCCTAGCCAACGCTACCACTCAAAGAAGTCAAAAATTCCTATATAGGAACATTATTACGAGGTTCGGAATACCATACTCCATCACCACGGACAACGGTACCCAATTTACAGATACAGGCTTCAGAAAACTGGTGGCCGACCTGAACATAAAACACCAGTTCCCCTCCGTCGAACATCCCTAAGCCAATGGACAAGCTGAAGCAGCCAACAAAGTCATATTGGCCGGTCTAAAGCGGAGGCTACAAGAAGCAAAGGGAGCCTGGGCCGAGGAACTTCCACAAGTCCTATGGGCATATCGAACAACCCCCCATTATACTACAAACGAATCACCATTCCGACTAGCATACGGAGCGGAGGCAATGATTCCAATAGAAATCGAAGAAGGATCTCCCCGATTAGTCTACTACAATGAACAAGCAAACTCCCAACTTCAGAGAGAAGAGCTCGACTTGTTACCCGAAATCCAAGAAAGAACTCGGATCAGGGAAGAAGCTCTAAAGCGACGAATGACTTCCAGATATAATCAAAAGGTAGTGCCGAGAAGTTTCACAGAGAATGATCTCATCCTAATCCAAAATGACATTGGAACAACTCGACCCGGAGAAGGGAAGCTGGTAGCAAACTGGAAAGGACCCTATCGAGTCATAGAAGTACTTGGGAAGGGCTACTACAGACTGTCCGAGCTTGACGGACGAGAGCTTCTCCGATCATGGCATGCCTGCAACCTACGAAGGTACTACAGTTAGAAAAGGTAAAAGGTCTCACTAAATGGATGTACTCTTTTTCCTGAAAAAGGTTTTTTAATGAGGCACCAGGTCGAGACCTAGACCAGAAAAATCCCACATGTATATATTTGCATTTTCCTTTAAATAAAATATATTTTAGATATTCTACAAGAGTCCAAGACGCATTAATCTGAAGTATTCATCGTCCGATTATAAAGCAACAAGTCGGCAGAAAGTGAAAAACAAATTCACTGCCCGACCACGATAAAGATAATCGTTCGATAAAGGTGAAAACGCGATTGGTGGACGAAATTGTGATCACTATTCTTTGATTTGCATTCATTGTAAAATTATGGAATTTAGAAATTGGCACGAGTGGACACAACTCCGTTCAACTAACCAGCAAGTGTACTGGGTCGTCCAAGTAATAAACCTTACGCGAGTAAGGATCGATCCCACAGAGATTGTTGGTATGAAGCAAGCTATGGTCACCTTGTAGATCTCAGTTAGTGATTGGAATCATAGAGTCAAATGGAATTAAATTGGATAAATAAAATAAATAAAAGGGATAAGAATACTTATGCAGATTCATTGGTGAGAATTTCAGACAAGCGAATGGAGATACTGTATGGCTCAAGAACGCCTGCTTTCCCACTGCTTTAACTCAATCCTTCTTACTCTTTTCCATGGCAAGCTGTGTATAGGGGTTCACCATCAGCGGTGGCTACTTTCAATCCCCTCGGGAAAATGATCCTCTGCGGCTGTCACTCGCATGGCTAATCGTCTGGAGGCATCACCCATGGTTGATGGCTACATCCCATCCTCGCAGTGAAAACTACGCTCACGCGCTCTGTCACAGCACGGCTAATCACTGGTTGGTTCCCGCTCCTACTGGAATAGAATCCCTTGATTCTTTTGCGTCTGTCACTAACGCCCAGCACTTGCGAGTTTGAAGCACGTCACAGTCATTCATTACCGGAATCCTACTCGGAATACCACAGACAAGGTTAGACTTTCCGGATTCCCAGGATCCTACTCGGAATACCACAGACAAGGTGAGACTTTCCGGATCCTCATAAATGCAGCCATCTATCTAGCTTATACCACGAAGATTCTGTTGGGGAATCTAAGAGATACACATTCAAGCTCTGTTGCATGTAGAACGGAAGTGGTTGTCAATCACGTGCATTCATGAGTGAGAATGATAATGAGGTGTTACTTATCATCACATTCATCATGTTCTTGGGTACGAATGAATATCTTGGAATAAGAATAAGAGAGATTTGAATAAAAGAAAATAGAATTGCATTAATACTTGAGGTACAGCAGAGCTCCACACCCTTAATCTATGGTGTGCAGAAACTCCACCGTTGAAAATACATAAGTAAAGGGTTCAGGCATGGCCGAATGGCCAGCCCCCATGTGGTCACAAGACCGAATGATCAAAGACATCTAATACAATAGATAAATGTTCTATTTATAATAAACTAGCTCCTAGGGTTTACATGAGTAAGTAATTGATGCATAAATCCACTTCCGGGGCCCACTTGGTGTATGTTTGGGCTGAGCTTGATTAATCCACGAGATGAGGCTTCTCTTGGAGTTGAACTCCGAGTTATGACGTGTTTTGGGCGTTCAACTCCGGATCATGACGTTTTTCTGGCGTTTAACTCCAGACAGCAGCTTGTACTTGGCGTTCAACGCCAAGTTACGTCGTCATTCTTCGAATAAAGTATGGACTATTATATATTGCTGGAAAGCTCTGGATGTCTACTTTCCAACGCCGTTGAGAGCGCGCCAATTGGAGTTCTGTAGCTCCAGAAAATCCATTTCGAGTGCAGGGAGGTCAGATTCCAACAGCATCAGCAGTCCTTTTGTCAGCCTTCTTCAGAGTTTTGCTCAAGTCCCTCAATTTCAGCCAGAATTTACCTGAAATCACAGAAAAACACACAAACTCATAGTAAAGTCCAGAAATGTGAATTTAACATAAAAACTAGTGAAAACATCCCTAAAAGTAGCTTAAACTTACTAAAAACTACCTAAAAACAATGCCAAAAAGCGTATAAATTATCCGCTCATCACAACACCAAACTTAAAGTGTTGCTTGTCCCCAAGCAATTGAAAATCAAATAGGATAAAAGAAGAGAATATACTATAAATTCCAGAAAATCAATGAATGTTAATTATAATTAGATGAGCGGGACCTGTAGCTTTTTGCTTCTGAACAGTTTTGGCATCTCACTTTTTCCTTTGAAGTTCAGAGTGATTGGCATCTCTGGGAACTTAGAATTTTGGATAGTGTTATTGACTTTCCTAGTTAAGCATGTTGATTCTTGAACACAGCTACTTATGAGTCTTGGCCGTGGCCCTAAGCACTTTATTTTCCAGTATTACCACCGGATACATAAATGCCACAGACACATGACTGGGTGAACCTTTTCAGATTGTGACTCAGCTTTGCTAGAGTTCCCAGTTAGTGGTGTCCAGAGCTCTTAAGCACACTCTTTTTTGCTTTGGATCATGACTTTAACCACTCAGTCTCAAGCTTTTCACTTGGACCTTCATGACACAAGCACATGGTTAGGGACAGCTTGATTTAGCCGCTTAGGCCTGGATTTAATTTCCTTGGGCCCTCCTATCCATTGATGCTCAAAGCCTTGGATCCTTTTTACCCTTGCCTTTTGGTTTTAAGGGCTATTGGCTTTTTCTACTGCTCCTTCTTTTTCTTTCTCAATTTTTCACCATTTTTTTTTCACAAGCTTTTTCTTTTTCACTGCTTTTTCTTGCTTAAAGAATCAATTTCATGATTTTTTTCAGATCATCAATAACATTTCTCTTTGTTCATCATTCTTTCAAGAACCAACAATTTTAACACTCATAAACAACAATATCAAAAGACATATGCACTGTTCAATCATTCATTTAGAAAACAAAAAGTATTGTCACCACATCAATATAATTAAATTAAATTCAAGGATAAATTCGAAATTTATGTACTTCTTATTCTTTTGAATTGAAACATTTTTCATTTAAGAGAGGTGAAGGATTCATGGAATTATTCATAATCTTTAAGGCATAGTTACTACATACTAATGATCATGAAGTAAAGACACAAAACATAGATAAACATAATACTAAAAACCGAAAACAGAAAGAAATAAAGAACAAGGAATGAGTCCACCTGAGTGAAGGTGGCGCCTTCTTGAAGGTCCAATGGTGCTTTTTGAGCTCCTCTATGTCTCTTCCTTGTTTCTGTTGAATGATTCCTAATAATTTTGGTGTTCCTCCCCTTAGTTGCTTCCAATATTTGTGTGGAGGAAAACTTATCCCCTGAGGTATCTCAGGGATCTCTTGATTTGCAGCCATATGTTATACCACTGAGCTATGACGGCTTATATTTTCCATCTCCCAAGACTCAGAGGTGGAAGCTTTTGTCTTCCCTTTGAGGTTTCTCTGGCCTTAGGTGCCATTAATGGTAATGGAAAAGCAAAAAAGCTATGCTTTTACCACACCAAACTTAAAATATTGCTCGCCCTCGAGCAAGAAAAGAAAGAAGAGAAGAAGAAGAAGAAAATGGAAGTGAGTGAGGGGAGATGGATTCGGCTATACGGGTGGGATTGGGTGGGAAAGAGAAGTTGAATTGTAAAGGTAGGTGGGGTGTATGGGGAAGAGTGGATGGATGTAGGTAGTGAATGAAAAACAGAAGGGATGACCATGAATGGAGTGAGAGAGGGCGAGGTAGGTGGGGATCCTGTGGGGTCCACAGATCCTGAGGTGAAAAGAAATACCATTCCTTCACCATATAGGCATGTAAATTGCCTTCATGCATCATTCTGGCGTTTAAACGCCCATTGGTGCATGTTCTGGGCGTTCAACGCCCATGTGATGCATGTTTCTGGCGTTGAACGCCAGTTTCATGCTTGTTCCTGGCGTTCAGCGCCAGTTTGTCCTCTCTGTGCACCATCCTGGCGTTTAACGCCAGGTTGTTGCTTGTTTTGGGCGTTCAGCGCCAGAATGATGCTCTGTTCTGGCGTTGAACGCCGGCCAGATGCACCTTCTGGGCGTTGAACGCCAGCCCGTGCGTCCTCCAGGGTGAAAAATTTTTTTCTTCTGTTTTTGACTCTGTTTTTAATTTTTTTTTTTTGATTTTTTCGTGACTCCTCATGATCATGTACCTAATAAAACACAAAATAACAATAAAAATAAAAATTAGATAAATAAAATTGGGTTGCCTCCCAACAAGCGCTTCTTTAATGTCAATAGCTTGACAGTGGCTCTCATGGAGCCACAAGGTGATCAGGTCAATGTTAGTGTGTAGTCCCAACACCAAACTTAGAGTTTGACTGTGTGGGCTCTTCTTGACTCTGAACTGAGAGAAGCTCTTCATGCTTACTCTCTTTTGTCATAGAGGGATGGCCATGTGCCTTAAACACAAGGTAGTCCCCATTCAATTGAAGGACTAATTCACCTCTGTTGACGTCTATTACAGCTTCTGCTGTGGCTAGGAAAGGTCTTCCTAGGATGATGCATTCATCATCTTCCTTCCTAGTGTCTAGGATTATGAAATCAGCAGGGATGTAAAGGCCTTCAACCTTTACTAGCACGTCCTCTACTATTCCATAAGCTTGTCTCACTGACTTGTCTGCCAATTGTAATGAGAACAAGGCAGGTTGTACCTCAATGATCCCTAGCTTCTCCATTACAGAGAGTGGCATCAGATTTACCCCTGACCCAAGATCACATAGAGCTTTTTCAAAGCTCATGGTGCCAATGGTGCAAGGTATTAAGAACTTGCCAGGATCTTGTTTCTTTTGAGGTAGAATTTTCTGAATCCAAGTATCTAGTTCACTAATGAGCAAGGGAGGTTCACTTTCCCAAGTCTCATTACCAAACAGCTTGGCATTCAGCTTCATGATAGCTCCTAAATATTGAGCAACTTGCTCTCCAGTCACATTTTCATCCTCTTCAGAGGATGAATAGTCTTCAGAGCTCATGAATGGCAGAAGGAGGTTTAATGGAATCTCTATGGTCTCTGTATGAGCCTCAGATTCTTCAGGATCCTGAATAGGAAACTCCTTCTTGCTTGAAGGACATCCCAGGAGGTCTTCCTCACTAGGATTTTCGTCCTCCTCCTCCCCTATGCATTCGGCCACTTTGATTAAATCAATGGCCTTGCACTCTCCTTTTGGATTTTCTTCTGTATTACTTGGGAGAGTACTGGGAGGAGTTTCAATAACTTTCTTACTCAGCTGGCCCACTTGTGCCTCCAAATTTCTAATGGAAGATCTGGTTTCATTCATGAAACTAAAAGTGGCCTTTGACAGATCAGAGACTATATTGGCTAAATTAGAGGTGTTTTGTTCAGAATTCTCTGTCTGTTGCTGAGAAGATGATGGATATGGCTTGCTATTGCCTAGCCTATTGCGTCCACCATTGTTAAAGCCTTGTTGAGGCTTTTGTTGATCCTTCCAGGAGAAATTTGGATGATTTCTCCATGATGGGTTATAAGTGTTTCCATAAGGTTCACCCATGTAATTAACCTCTGCCATGGCAGGGTTTTCAGGATCATAAGCTTCTTCAGAAGCTACCTCTTTAGTGCTGTTGGATGCATGTTGCAATCCATTCAGATTTTGAGAGATAATGTTGACCTGTTGAGTCAACATTTTGTTCTGAGCCAATATGGCATTCAGAGCATCAATTTCAAGAACTCCTTTCTTCTGAGGTATCCCATTATTCACGGAATTCCTCTCAGAGGTGTACATGAACTGGTTGTTTGCAACCATGTCAATGAGTTCTTGAGCCTCTTCAGGCGTTTTCTTCAGGTGAATAGATCCACCTGCAGAATGGTCCAGTGACATTTTCGAAAATTCAGAGAGACCATAATAGAATATATCTAACATGGTCCATTCTGAAAACATGTCAGATGGACATCTTTTGGTCAGCTGCTTATATCTTTCCCAAGCTTCATAGAGGGATTCACCATCTTTTTGTTTGAAGGTTTGAACATCCACTCTCAGCTTGCTCAGCTTTTGAGGAGGAAAGAATTTATCCAAGAAGGCAGTGACCAGCTTATCCCAGGAGTCCAGGCTATCCTTAGGTTGTGAATCCAACCATATTCTAGCTCTGTCTCTTACAGCAAAAGGGAAAAGCATGAGTCTGTAGACTTCAGGATCAACTCCATTCGTCTTCACAGTCTCACAGATCTGCAAGAACTCAGTTAAGAACTGATAAGGATCTTCAGATGGAAGTCCATAAAACTTGCAGTTTTGTTGCATTAATGCAACTAGTTGAGGCTTAAGCTCAAAGTTATTGGCTCCAATGGCAGGAATGGAGATGCTTCTTCCATCAAACTTGGATGTTGGCTTTGTGAAGTCACCAAGCATTCTCCTTGCATTATTATTATTATTATTTTCGGCTGCCATGTCCTTCTCTTGTTCGAAAATTTCTGAAAGGTTGTTTCTGGATTGTTGTAATTTAGCTTCTCTTAATTTTCTCTTCAGAGTCCTTTCAGGTTCTGGATCAACTTCAACAAGAGTGCCCTTTTCCCTGTTCCTGCTCATATGAAAGAGAAGAAAACAAGAAAAGAAAAAGGGATCCTCTATGTCACAGTATAGAGATTCCCTTATGTTAGTAGAAGAAGAAAGGGGTAGAAGAAAGAAAAAGGATGGATTCAGATTTTTGGATGAAGAGAGGTGAAGAGAAGTGTTAGTAAATAATTAATTAAATAGAATAAGAGAAGAGAAGTGAATTTTCGAAAATAATTTTGAAAAAGGGGTTAGTAATTTTCGAAAATCAAAGACAAAAATAATTAAAATTAAAATTTAAAACAAAAAGAATTTTTGAAAAAGAGAGGGAGAATTTTTGAAAATTAGAGAGGGAAAAGTAGTTAGGTGGTTTTGAAAAAGATAAGAAACAAACAAAAAGTTAGTTAGTTGATTGAAAAAGATTTGAAATCAAATTTGAAAAAGATAAGAAGATAAGAAGTTAGATAAGATATTTTGAAATCAAATTTTGAAAAAAAATTTTTGAAAAAGATAAGATAAAAGATAAAAAGATAAGATAAAAAATTTTAATAAAAAGATATTTTGAAAAAGATTTAATTTTAAAAAGACTTAACTAACAAGAAACTACAAGATAAGATTCTAGAATTTAAAGATTGAACCTTTCTTAACAAGAAAGTAACAAACTTCAAATTTTTGAACCAATCACATTAATTGTTAGCTAATTTTCGAAAATTTGATAAAAAGATAAGAAAAAGATTTTGAAAATATTTTGAAAAAGATTTTTGAAATTTTCGAAATATATAAAAAAAATGAAAAAGATATGATTTTTGAAAAAGATTTTGAAAAGATAAGATTTTTAAAATTGAAATTTTGACTTGACTTGTAAGAAACAACTAATTTTAAAAATTTTTGACCAAGTCAACCCAAAATTTCGAAAATTTGGAGGAAAATAAGGAAAAGATATTTTTTGATTTTTTGAATTTTTAATTATGAAAGAGAAAAACAACAAAAATATTCAATGCATGAAATTTTTAGATCAAAACAATGAATGCATGCAAGAATGCTATGAATGTCAAGATGAACACCAAGAACACTTTGAAGATCATGATGAACATCAAGAACATTATTTTGAAAAATTTTTGATGCAAAGAAAACATGCAAGACACCAAACTTAGAAATTTTTAATGCATGAAAAATATGAATGCAAAAGTGCACATGAAAAACAAGAAAAGACACAAAACAAGAAATCATCAAGATCAAACAAGAAGACTTGTCAAGAACAACTTGAAGATCATGAAGAACACTATGAATGCATGGATTTTAGAAAAATGCAAGAAAAATTTTTAAAAGCATGCAATTGACACCAAACTTAAAAATTAACACAAGACTCAAACAAGAAACACAAAATATTTTTGATTTTTATGATTTTCTAATTTTTTTTGTATTTTTATTAATTTTTTTTCGAAAATAAAGTTTAGAAAAACGAAAAATAAAAGAAAAATTTTAAAAAAGATTTTTGAAAAGAAAATTACCTAATCTGAGCAACAAGATGAACCGTCAGTTGTCCATACTCGAACAATCCCCGGCAACGGCGCCAAAAACTTGGTGGACGAAATTGTGATCACTATTCTTTGATTTGCATTCATTGTAAAATTATGGAATTTAGAAATTGGCACGAGTGGACACAACTCCGTTCAACTAACCAGCAAGTGTACTGGGTCGTCCAAGTAATAAACCTTACGCGAGTAAGGGTCGATCCCACAGAGATTGTTGGTATGAAGCAAGCTATGGTCACCTTGTAGATCTCAGTTAGTGATTGGAATCATAGAGTCAAATGGAATTAAATTGGATAAATAAAATAAATAAAAGGGATAAGAATACTTATGCAGATTCATTGGTGAGAATTTCAAACAAGCGAATGGAGATACTGTATGGCTCAAGAACGCCTGCTTTCCCACTGCTTTAACTCAATCCTTCTTACTCTTTTCCATGGCAAGCTGTGTATAGGGGTTCACCATCAGCGGTGGCTACTTTCAATCCCCTCGGGAAAATGATCCTCTGCGGCTGTCACTCGCATGGCTAATCGTCTGGAGGCATCACCCATGGTTGATGGCTACATCCCATCCTCGCAGTGAAAACTACGCTCACGCGCTCTGTCACAGCACAACTAATCACTGGTTGGTTCCCGCTCCTACTGGAATAGAATCCCTTGATTCTTTTGCGTCTGTCACTAACGCCCAGCACTTGCGAGTTTGAAGCACGTCACAGTCATTCATTACCGGAATCCTACTCGGAATACCACAGACAAGGTTAGACTTTCCGGATTCCCAGGATCCTACTCGGAATACCACAGACAAGGTGAGACTTTCCGGATCCTCATAAATGCCGCCATCTATCTAGCTTATACCACGAAGATTCTGTTGGGGAATCTAAGAGATACACATTCAAGCTCTGTTGCATGTAGAACGGAAGTGGTTGTCAATCACGTGCGTTCATGAGTGAGAATGATAATGAGGTGTTACTTATCATCACATTCATCATGTTCTTGGGTACGAATGAATATCTTGGAATAAGAATAAGAGAGATTTGAATAAAAGAAAATAGAATTGCATTAATACTTGAGGTACAGCAGAGCTCCACACCCTTAATCTATGGTGTGCAGAAACTCCACCGTTGAAAATACATAAGTAAAGGGTTCAGGCATGGCCGAATGGCCAGCCCCCATGTGGTCACAAGACCGAATGATCAAAGACATCTAATACAATAGATAAATGTTCTATTTATAATAAACTAGCTCCTAGGGTTTACATGAGTAAGTAATTGATGCATAAATCCACTTCCGGGGCCCACTTGGTGTATGTTTGGGCTGAGCTTGATTAATCCACGAGATGAGGCTTCTCTTGGAGTTGAACTCCGAGTTATGACGTGTTTTGGGCGTTCAACTCCGGATCATGACGTTTTTCTGGCGTTTAACTCCAGACAGCAGCTTGTACTTGGCGTTCAACGCCAAGTTACGTCGTCATTCTTCGAATAAAGTATGGACTATTATATATTGCTGGAAAGCTCTGGATGTCTACTTTCCAACGCCGTTGAGAGCGCGCCAATTGGAGTTCTGTAGCTCCAGAAAATCCATTTCGAGTGCAGGGAGGTCAGATTCCAACAGCATCAGCAGTCCTTTTGTCAGCCTTCTTCAGAGTTTTGCTCAAGTCCCTCAATTTCAGCCAGAATTTACCTGAAATCACAGAAAAACACACAAACTCATAGTAAAGTCCAAAAATGTGAATTTAACATAAAAACTAGTGAAAACATCCCTAAAAGTAGCTTAAACTTACTAAAAACTACCTAAAAACAATGCCAAAAAGCGTATAAATTATCCGCTCATCGACTGGAATTATAGAATGTGTCAACTACCGAAGACCGTCGAGAATGAAGGTCAGTACCGTTGTGTTCAAATATGGAATTGGAGGGCGTCAACTTACAAACCCTGTGGCCAGTTACTGAGCAGAACTAATCAAATTGGTTAATCAAAAGTGAACAGACATAAACTACAATTTTAAAATTAAAAAGTGACCCCTCTATTATTTATACAATTGAAAAAAAGACCCCATCAAAATGAACATTTTTATTTTACACTGCCTGACTAATCGGTGAGCCAAATAAATTTTTGGCGTTTCGGCGTCACAAACATGTCTCGTGTATCGAATTTATGCCCCAAAATCTAATAGCAAATTAGTAAATACGTGTAAAAAAATACTCTCAAAAACTAAACTTAGAACTTACAAAAGAGAGAAAATAAACCCAACAAAAACGATTTTATGGCATATTGCTTGCGCCATCATGGTCTAAAAGTTTTCAAAAGTTTGAAGACCATGTCATAAATTTGTATATGTATTAATACTTTTATTTTAATAAAAATATAGTAATAAGCATGTTAAGAGTTGATTATACTCAGCTTAAATCTTAATTTTCATGATATCTTCCTTGTATCTTTGCTTAGAGAATGTATGTGCAATTAATAAGTTTACACAAGATTTTTGAGCTACTCTCTCTGATATTATATTATTCAAAAAAAGATTTTCTAAAGTCTAAAGTGATAATGCTAGTAAAATAGTAAAATAATGCTTTAATCACTTTCAAATTTCAATATTTATTATTTGTGAGCTCCACTATCTTAATCTAAAGGTGCTTAATAATATACTTTTTTTTAGTGACAATATAACTTTAAAGTGAGAATATAATTTTAGAGGAGAAGAATCTATACTATCCAAATACACCTCTCGTCCACTCTTTTCAAGTAGTTGTTAACAATAGTTGTTATTTTTTGGTTATTTTCCTAGCATTTCTCTATAATCACATGCTAAGCAAAAAACAATTAGTGCTTTAAGGCTGTGATAATTCCCACCAAACAATCAAATCCAAGTCGTGAGATTAGATACATACATATATGTCGATCCAAAACATAGATATTAGCCTATTAGATTCTAGGAAATGGAAAGAACTCACACTTACAGAAGTCCTACACTCATTCTAATCACTTAACCGTTACTTCCTAAAAGTATTTCAGATTTCCAATGCACAATTAATTAAACCTCAATGAAGAAGAGGGTTAAGTTTCTTAAGGCCCAACAAGTAAAGGGTGGTTAGGAAGATCACATGTTAATTTAATAAGGTCATAAATTAAAACCCTAGTCTTAACATAACCCCATATAACTAAAGAATAGATTAGAATCTATATCCCACAGGCATTCCAAGCTTGTCCAAACGACCAGAACCTGGATAACCCTTGTTGGTGAAGCATCCTTGCAAAGCATAATTGGGCCTCTGACAACCCAATCCATTGAGTGAGTACCTAGTAGATGAACTAGACCTATCACATTGGTTGGGCCTTTGTTTTGGGGCACTAAGAGACCTCACTTTTGCCTTTGAAGATTCAGTGCATGCCATGTAACTTGGGTAATCAGAATAGTCACAAATATAACTCCTTGACCCACCAAAAGGGCTTCTTTTGGGTACATTATCTTTGGAAGATGCTGATAGGTATTGGGGGCTGTTTTCAGCTGTACAGAATGGGCTCTCCTCAACCCAATTGGGCTTCATTGGGCTCTGAGACTGGACCTCACAAGATGGGCTTGGGCCTGATTGAAGAGATATCACTGATGATGATTCCTTGTTGTTGTTGTTGTGGTTGCTTGTGGTGTAACTCTTGCTACTAATGCAATGCTGATCAGAAACTAAGACATGGTTGTTGGTGGTGGAAAAGAGGTTCCTACGTCTTGATGATGACGTGGCTTGTGATCTTCTGGAATCAATTTCAGGGTTCTTGTCACTTTTGTCACCATTGGTGGTGCTAGAGGTTCTCATTGATGATTTTTCTTGGTTCCATGTTAGTTCATCTATGTGCCTTTCTGATTTGTTCCTACATTTCTCTTGCCCGCTACTACCATGGACCTGCTGGAGGCATGATTTGGAGCCATTTCTCTACAATCATATAAATGCATGCTTCCATTAATAGATAAATTGAATTCCATAAGATTTAATTACTCTGCATTTTACAACACAAAAGAGTTTTGCAACACTAGATAAATGCTTGTGCTTTTAAGATTTTCAAATTATTGGATAATTGTTATCCAATAACGTTATTCAAATTCCTGACACCAATGCAAAACTACGTTTGTAATTAATTAATTATATATTTAAATTATTTTTTAATTAACAAAACACGGACAACATATTTATTGTTAAGAAAATACTGATGCCGAAATAATAATGTTTGCTACAAAGAGTGTGTACATAGCTATATAAAATAAAAACAAAAGTTATTGTGTTAAAACTTGTACGACTTTTTACAGTAATTTCATAATTGAAATAACAAATTAAATATTTATCAAATTAGAAAAATTATGTATAAAATAAAAGATGATATAAACAAAATTATTGAAAGTTTTTTTTTTCTTGTAAATCGTATACGTATATATATAATTCCTTAGGCTAATATGTAGTCAAATTAAATCCATTTGGTTTGATCATGCCAATGAATAGATAATTGGAATAGAAGAACCCATGTAGTGTAGTGTGTGTGACAGTGTGAGTTTGTTGTGCTGTGTTGTAAAAAGACCAAAAAAATTCAAAAACAAAAATACCTTAAGCAATGGTGAGTGCTCATCTTTCATGCTCTTAGATCTGATTGGGCTTTCAAACTTGTCTGGTGTTGCTGGCCCCTGTGTAAATGATCATACCAAGAAAAGTACATTAGAAACATCAAATATGCTAAAGCATGTGATATCCTGGATAACTAGCTAGACGTTAATCTCCATATATAGTTGCAAACTAATTTGTCAATTATTTTGTACCAGGCCATTATATCAAACTTATGACAAACAAAATCAGACTAATTATCCACTTTCAACAGAAGTGGCACAATGGAAAAGATTGCCATTAACAATATGTGTAGTGTACCATAATAAAGCATAAAAAAAGTTTTAACACATGCATGAAAAGATATGTAATTTGTACACATCTTTATCTCACACAATGAATCTTCACACCCTTGTGAGAGCGTCACAACTTGAGAAATTTTGAGGGGTCAAAGACATAAAATACAGATATATAAATGTACTCTTGGACTTTTTCCTTTCTCAGTAAATGTATCTATTTTATTGGAAATAAATTGACTCTACAAAATTTTTTTTAAGAAAAAGTTGAATCTTTTCACTCAAAAAGTGCCAGAAATAAAAATATAAGTTAGTAAATTCATTAGTATTTATTTAGATTTTGGTGCAAGTGGACCCTGGCCTTCACTGTATTGACCGACTTTAGAGTTGGAAATGAATTCTCTCAATTTTTTAATAATTGAACGAGCAAAATGTGATATTTCACTGTTAATTTTATAAGTGGAACAAAAAAAAATATGAAGAAAAAATATTAAAAAGTTAAAGATCACACTTTACCTCCTCAATTTTTTTTTAACAATTGCAAGAATCTATTTCCGAATTCGGACAACTCAATCACCATGCACGATCATGTATATGTACTACTTTTAATTTATAAAATCTTTGGGGGTAATATTATGGTCACTCGATGTCTTTGTCAAGTTCTACTCCAACACCATGGTACATCAGAATAAGTACATAAAACATTTTTTATTTTTATTTTTTAAATGAAAGAGCAAGTTAATAAGAATATAGATATACTTACATGAAGGTGGCAGGAAGGTGACTTAGAAGTGGAATTTGGGGCTTGAAGGATATGAACTCTGCGAGCACAGACTCTAGCTTGTGCTCTTAAAAGTGCTTGCCATTTTTTCATCTGTTGTGCTGTTCGCTTTCTTTCGATGTGGCCTCTCACAAGTGCTTGAAGCTTAACTAATCCTTTCAGTGCCCGTAATGCTCTCCTTGCCTACCAAGTATTTCAGTAATTCACAATATTCATTATTCATCTCCCTCTCGTAAACATAAACTAGCACAACATTTAACAAAAAACCATTATTAATTATTAAACCATCATTAAATTTAATCATGTCTCTACATCTCCATCATTATATTATTAGGATGGTCAACTAATATTTTGTCTTTGGTTTAAAGGTCAAACAACTCCCTTTTTCTTCTTGTTTTCTAGCACGGTCTAGGAGAGGCTCTATCTCCACCACAAGGTTGGATAAAAAAAAAAAAACAAATGTTATACGCATTATTTTTTTTTTGTAAATTTTACTTATATTTATTCTATTTTTGGTATTAAAAATATTTGTTAAAAGATCTTTTATACCATTAAAAAATAGCATAAACATCATTTCTCAAAAGAAAATTGAGTCAATATAAGAGATCATAATATATTATTTTAATATATTAATTCTGTGATTAGTTAAAAAAATATTAGATATACATTAAAATTTAACTACATAAATAATTATTATACATTTTTATTTTATTGATTTAATAAGTGATTTTTAATATGATATAATATATAATTCAATTACTAATATTGAATATGAAAAAATCTAGAAAACTAACTGTTAACTTGAAAATTTTATAAAAATTCTAAATTTAAAATTTAAAAAATTAGAGTTAGATTCAAAAAGAGTAAACACCCAACTCATTTTTTGTCCATTTTCACGAAGGACAAAGCGATCTTTGTCCGAAAAAAAGGGACACTTTGATCCTCAACTTTTTTATTTTGGGACAGTATGATCTCTCTGTTAAAAAATTTATTAAATAATAACATAAATTAGCTTTGTGGGCGATTTTATTTGTATTTTGTGGGGTTTCAAACCTCTACAAACTATTAATAGTTTGCTTTTGAAAAATTCCTTCATCAATGGTGGTTAAGTGAAAAAAAACCATTGATGAAAATGATGTCGTAAAAAAAGTAATTGTAATACCTTTAAAGGAAATAAATAACATCGAATAAAAAATGAAAGAAGAGAACTTTAATGTTGATAATATTAGTATTGGTGATGGTGGCAGTAGAGGAGATAATGATGGTGATAAAGTATGGTTATACAATAAAAATAATAGATGTAGGAGTGATAAATTGATAATAACGAGGATGAAAAAGGTAGTGATAGTGATGGTAGTAATTGATTATATTGTTGAAAATATTTTTGTGGGGGGTTTTAAACCCCCACAAAATACAAATAAAACCCTCACAAAATTAATTTTTGTTATTATTTAAATTGTCCCAAAATAAAAAAGTCGACGACCGAAATGTCCATTTTTTTTGGATAAGGATCGCTTTGTCCTTTGTGAAAATGGATAAAGACCAGATTGAGTCTCTACTCATTCAAAAATACGTGCCACCCAACATCAACTCCTATTTTAACCTCTCGCTTCAATCACTCCTCCTCGAAGCCTGATCTCTATTGACAATTCGTGTCCCTCCACCTACATCCTCACTTGCCTCTGCGTCCTCTCCTTCCACCGCATTTGGCACCCCGCACTGCGCCCTCCCTCCTCCGCCAATGTGTGTGCCACTCGCCTATACGTCCTCCATTTTCACTACGCCTGTCAGTCACCCCTATGTCCTCCCCTTCTACGGTGTCTCTCCATGGCGTTGTTCCATATTCGTCCATCCTCAATTGCGTGTGACAATCCCTGCAACACGACTCGTAATGCCACTGTTGCCCTCCCTTCATGAATGCAGTTTTGTCGATTACTGTTACTATCCTCCCTTTCCGAACGCAACAACTTTCGTCTTAGGTACATCATGTTCCGCCACATTCAAATGCAACAAGCATTGTTCTTCTTTTTGGTTTTAAATTTTATTTTATTAGTTTTTTATGATTCTTTATGATAAGAAAGAATTTTTTTCTTATGTTTTGGATGTTTTTTTTTATTTTCGATAATTTTTTAACTAGTTTTAGATATTTTTTACTTAATTTTTGGATGGTCTTTTTCCAATATTTTTTGAATGTTTTGCTTTGTTAAATTTTAAAAATTTTAAAATAATTTTAGATATTTTTTTGTTAAGTTTTAGATGTTTTTTTCTAGTACATTTTGGATTTTTTTATACGTTTTGAATTTTTTATTAAAAATTTTTACAATAATTTTTAAAATGATTTAAAAAATTTAAAATCAGTTTTAGAATTTTTAAATTAAATTTTAAAATTTTTAAAATAATTTTAGATATATTTTTAGATTTTGAATATTTCTTATTTAGTTTAATTTATATTCTCTGTAAAAAAATTCAAAAATAAAATTACTAATTAACAGTAGTTAGTTATATTTCTAATTGGTTAACTAATAGGATTGATTTAATATACTTCTTCTACTTGAGTCCTGTCAGGAAGTCAATGGAATATTTATACAATGTGTATAATGGGCTATATGAGTTAAAAATGAACATCACCTATATTATCCAGAATAACCATCAATAATCATCTTGATACTAGAGATAATAAACATTTTATATCATTAAACTACTCATCTCAAAAGTTTAAACTAATGAAAAAAAGTAATACCAATAGATATATTTTTAATATTGAATTAGACATTTTTAAACCTCTATTGTACACGTTATACAAATATTGTATTAAATATACTTCCTCTACTTATAATATAATATGATAGGTTAAAATAACATTTATTTTGAAACCAACAAAAAGAAAAGGAAAAATTTTGTTCAACTTTCGGGAAGAGAGCAGGAAAAAAGGGGAAGGGGCTTTCGTATCGGATCGCATCTGTGTGACCCCACAGAACGAAAAAGGCTAAGGGTAAAGCATCTCATAATTTTACCGAAACCGCAGGAAGAATTCTTTTTCTTTTGCCTTTTGGGGCAGAATGTACAACAAAATTGAAGAAACCCTGACCAAATCACCTGCTTCCTTCACAAAAATTTGGCCCAACGTGGGAAATCAACCAATATCTAACACTCACCACAGATGACCACTAGTCTACTAATATTAATACAAAAAAATAATAGGACTGGTACACCAAAATAATAATAATAATAGGACTGTATTTATTGTTTTTAATTATTATTTAATTATTAATATTTAAAACATAAATTAAAATATATTATTAAATTATTAAAATAAAAAATTAGATTAATAGTTAAAATTAATGATAAACAATAATAAATTTTAATAATTCTTTAATATTTTTCTATTAATACCACATGTATAATGAAATTAACTATTAAAAATAATTATTAATAAAAAATATATATATTAAATGAAACAAACACATGCACTAGACCATCGGTTCCACCCTTGTGTGGAATACAATATACACTAGACACTCGTCAAGTCAAGTACAAATAAATGTACAATAATTAATCATGTTCACAATCTCCCTTTGCGTATCTACTCATATATGAACTGATGAAAAGTACCATCTTTCCATTTACTTTTCCTACCCACTCCATACAATAAGATACAATAATCAATTAAAATCAATCTTGATATATACACATTAAAAATAAATTAAAATATATAATTTTATACATAAATCAATTTAGATTATATATATTTATACATAAATATAAAATATAAAATATAAAATAATTAATTTAGTGATTAATTTTAATATATATAAAATATTTTTTATTTAAAACAGAAGAAGTTAAACAATACTATAGTCTATAAGTCTATAAATTTTAGAACTTTACACTAACATTGTCCCCAACCCGAAGTAACGAGTGAAGAGATATCAGATCAAGATTAATCATTATATTCGACTACAAATACCACAATTGTGTACCGAGTCTGAATTCTGAAACAATACTACTATGCTACGTTATATATAGCATGGGGATTAGGTTCGCATAGCAAATTATAGACCTTGTAAATTGTAAATAATTACAACCTTGTTTGGGAAATATATTTAATTAAGAGGGCTCAAATCAAAAGAAATTCTCTTTATAGAAATAAATGAGTGCCCTATAAAAGCAAAGAAAGCTGCTACTCCTACGTATACTAGTAGTCTACTACTACTGCTGATAATGGATTCTGATCCATCTAAGCAAAGAGAAGGAAATACATACACAGTCGCATTAGGAAGAAAAGGAATGGTGAGAGATACGTTTTTAAAAAAGAAAACTTTATCAGTGGACTAGTTTGCGCAAAACGACACAACACAACAAACGACTAACAGGACTACAAGGAAAGGAACCGCTACACTCTTAATAACCAAACTAGAAACCTAAGCAGGTAAAAAGAAAAAAGAAGAATAGAAAAATAGAGAAAAAAAGGTCTTCTATGTCAACGTAAACTATAGCGCTAGCTAGGTAGGTTAAAAAAAGTAGTGACTAATTTTTTATACTTGATAAACGAAGAAGAAGCGATTAAAGTATGAATTCACACTAACCAAACATCCTCGGAAGGCGGATTGAATCTTAATGGCGGCCCAATCTTGGCTACTAGCGGCGGTCACGCTTCCAGCGTTGGCGGACCTACCGCTACTGCTCGTCAGTCTGACGACGGCGGCAGCCGCCTGAGCTGCAGCGACGGCAGCCTCAGCGACTGCGGCTGTGGCAGCGGCAACAGCGATGGCGTGGTTGTCAGGATCAGAAGCATCCACGTGTTGTTGTTGTTGTTGTTGTTGTTGGTGGTGGTGGTGGTGGTGGTGGTTTTCTCTGTATGATTTGACGAAGGTCCATCTTCGTTTGTGTTTAGTTGGATTGGGAGAAGATGTCACGGAATAAGAAGGAGTAGAATGTGTTTGTGAAGGTTGCGGTAGGTGTTTCTTGGGACCAAAAAGACCGCGAAACCACTTTGATGCCTTCCCCATTGTGTGTGTGTGCGTGTGTGAGAGAGAGAGAGAGGGGTTGACAAAGAAGATGCGGTTAGTGATGAGTGAGAACAGAGAAGTGTAATATATAGATAGAGAGGAAGGTAACAGTATGGATTATGGAACGTCAATCCAGGCTCGCAGTGGGAACTGTGACACGGAGAAGTAAGATAAGAGAATACTCACGTGATAACATTTTATATAAAGATGATATTATGAATCTTTAGGTGATTAATCAAATATATTTAATCAATTTTATTAATTCATCCAATGGTTTATAATACTATCTTTAAGATGTCATGGGAGTATTCACCATATAATAATGCTAGAAAATCAACTAGAGAACTAACCAACACGAGTTAACTATTGAGATGTAGAAAAGGAGTTAAAAAGGAAGTTTAAAATAAGGGGGAAATTCAATCGCAATCGATTTTATTATTTGGTTTAATAAAAATCGGTTTATTTTATTCAAATAATTTAATTAAAAAATTAATTAATATAACTATGATGTTAGATTTTTTATCGTATTTTATTTTAAAAATAAATTGATTAATTTAAATTAAAAAATTATAGTTAATTGTTTATAATATAATTTTTTAACTAAAATTATAATTAAAAATCACTAAAAAAATAAAGTTATCTATTATATTAGCTTATCCTTAAACGCTTATTGCTAAGTATGGAGTGCTGTACACTTTATTAATTCGTTAAATCTAAACTATTTATTTATTATATTTTATTTGAATGGTTTGAATTTAAAAAGATAACCTGTTAATCAAGTTAACTATTTTTTTTTATAAGTTTTAGATTTTTTTGTAAGTTTCAGATATTGGACTAAAGTCCAAAATAAAAAAATAATAAATATTAAAAAAACATGTTTGTAAAAGAAAAAAAGTTACTGGACTTTAGAATTAAAATAAATAATACATAAAAATTAAATTAAAAATTTATGTACTAAAGTAAAAAAAGATATATTAGAATCTTAAAAAGATAATATTAAATATATATTATGTATATAATATTAAATATAAATACAATAATAAAAAATTGTGTTAACTCATAAAAAAAATAAAAAATTGTGTTATATAAATTTAATTAATACATAAATAATTTTATTTTATGGAAAACAAAATTATAACATTAAATATGAAAAAAAATAAAATATTTTGTATTATATAAATTTAATTTAAAAAATATATATACAACGTAAAAAGCAAACAAACATATAATAATTTTATTTTGTGCGAAACAAAAATTCATATAAAAAATATTTATATAATTTTTTTATTAACAATTTTTTTATTGAAATATGTTACTTTACTATATTTAAAATATGTTATTTGGAATAATTATATTATTTTAGTTAATATATATTGTTACGTTGGGTAACCGGAGATTGATGGACTAGACTCGCGAGGTTGGCCCAATCGTCTTGGGAAGAAGGCCTTTAGGCTTGGTCTTGCGTTTGAGACCTTCGTCTGACTTGTATTCGAAGGAAGGAGAAGGGGGTGGTACCTGCAAATACACTCCGATGCCTAAGTCAGCAAGGGTCTAAGCAAGTTTAGAGAGTATGGGAACTTAGAGATACCTGAGGGTTGTCAGTGTACTTATAGTGGTGAACTCATAACCACCGTTGGAGTGGTTCCACCTTTTAAGGAGGATAACCGTCTTTTTATCTTAGGGAGGTTAAGATTTGACTCCTGGAAGTGGGTTGAGAGATTTTAGGGGCAGTTATTTATTTGAATAAGTGTTATTGCTAGCTAATCTGACTCCCGACTTCCTTTTAGTGGAGTTTGCGTAGAATCCGACCTCTTGGATGGAGGTCGGTTGCGAGGGGAGGCCAATTTATGGATTAGGCCTCTTTGTCTTATTTGGTCCTGGGCCTTAGTGTTGGGGCAAGGTATTATGCCTGCACCGCTTCCAACCATGTTGGAGGATCCATCTACATATAACTCCCACATAGTAAATTTTTCCTCTTGTTCTCCTGCGTATTCTGCTATGAAGTCGGTGAGGCATTGGGCTTTTATTGCCGTCCGAGTTTCGTACTTCAGGTCAAACTCGGAGAGCTCTATTGTTTATTGAACCATTCTGCCCGCAATATCCGTCTTCTGAAGGATCTGTTTCATGGGATGGTTCGTTCGCACATTTATTGTGTGTGCTTGAAAATAAGGCCGTAGCCATTGTAAGGCTACTACTAAGGAGTATGCAAACTTTTCAAGTTTTTGATACTTTAATTCAGGTTCTTGTAGAACTTTGTTGGTGAAGTACACAGGATGATGCCCGACCTCATCTTCCCATATTAGAGCTGATGCTACAGCTTTGTCTGCTACGGACAGATACAGGACGAGTTCTTCCCCGACTATGGGTCGGGTCAGAATCAGAGGTTGGCTCAAAAACCTTTTGAACTCCTGGAATGCTTCTTCGCATTCCGGAGTCCGTTCGAACTGGCATCCTTTTCTTAGTAGAGAGAACAGTGGAAGGGATCTCAGTGCTGATCCCGCCAGGAACCTGGAGAGGGCAGCAAGTCGGCCGTTCAATTGTTGAATCTTTCTTAGACAAGTCGGGCTTTTCATTTCTAGAATAGCTTTGCACTTGTCGGGATTTGCTTCGATCCCCCTTTGTGTTAGCATGAATCCTAGAAATTTTCTAGCCTCCACCGCGAAGGTACATTTTGTAGGATTTAGTCTCATCCCAAGTGACCTTACGGTGTTGAAGACTTGCGAGAGATCTGTCAAGAGGTCGATATTCTCCTTGGTTTTTACCAGTATGTCGTCCACGTAGACCTCCAGTAAGTTCCCGAGGTGGGGAGCGAACACCTTATTCATCAATCTTTGGTATGTGGCTCCAGCATTTTTTAATCCAAAAGGCATGACCACATAGTAATAGTTCGCTCTGGGTGTGATGAATGAGGTTTTTTCTTCATCCGGCTTATACATCGGGATTTGATTGTATCCTGAGTAGGCATCCATAAACGATAAGTATTGATACCCTGAGCTCGCATCTACTAGAGTATTGTTCCGAGGGTTACCTGAAACTGTAGGTCGATCTCGGTCGAGATCTTCTATGTTAGTCGGAGCCGACGTGTCCGGCAGGTAGATAACCGCCGGAGCTGGTGTGTTTGACTTGTGGGACCGAAAGTGCTGCTGATCCTTCGTCCCCGGCGGGTGGGGGGTACCTGCAAGGAACTCCAATGCTTAAGTTAGCAAGGGTATTAAGCCGGTATTGAGTAGAATCAGAGTATGAGTTATACCTGGGTGCTCCAGTGTATTTATAGTTGTGAGATGTGACCTTCTGTGTATAAGATAAGTTAGTTATCTTATCCTATCTTATCTTTTGTTTGAGGTCAGCTTATCTTCCATGGAACCGCCCTTGTCTCTATCGGCTTGGGCTGCCTTTGGATCTGGGTCATATTCCTTGATTTGGGCCCTTCTTTGGGCTTTTCCTGTCGCTTTGGCCGACTTCTTCGTAAAGAAGTCGGTCCGCTTGACCTAAAGAGGTCGGTCGCTTTGTTACTGAACATCCTGACTCGGTCATCTCAACCTTGGGTATGAACAGTGCCCCTGCTTGAGTTTGGTCTTCTTTTTTGAGGCCGTGTTCTTTGACTTCGGTCCTTCTTTAGTGAAGCCGAACTCAAGCATTTTGTTGATTCCTTTGTAGAAGCTTTTGAATGTAGAACGTTTTTTCCTCTAAAAGCGTGCGCTTTTATATCAGTGCTTTGGAAAACGTGCGAGGGTTTAATGCCTACATTAATTTTAACATTAATTGCCCCGTTTCCCTTTTGGATCTTTTATTTTGATTTTGAAAACCCAGAAACGGTTTCTTTCCTTCGCCCTTTTCGTAACTTCTTCGCATTTTGATGAGTGGATAATTTATACGCTTTTTGGCATTATTTTTAGGTAATTTTTAGTAAATTCAAGCTACTTTTAGGGATGTTTTCATTAGTTTTTATGTTAAATTCACATTTCTGGACTTTACTATGAGTTTGTGTGTTTTTCTGTGATTTCAGGTAATTTCTGGCTGAAATTGAGGGACTTGAGCAAAACTCTAAAAAAGGCTGACAAAAGGACTGCTGATGCTGTTGGAATCTGACCTCCCTGCACTCGAAATAGATTTTCTGGAGTTACAGAATTCCAAATGGCGCGCTCTCAACGGCGTTGGAAAGTAGACATCCAGAGCTTTTCAGCAATATATAATAGTCTATACTTTATTCGGGAATTGACGACGTAACTTGGCGTTGAACGCCAAGTACATGCTGCTGTCTGGAGTTAAACGCCAGAAAAACGTCATGATCCGGAGTTGAACGCCCAAAACACGTTATAACTTGGAGTTCAACTCCAAGAAAAGCCTCAGCTCGTGGATAGATCAAGCTCAGCCCAAACATACACCAAGTGGGCCCCGGAAGTGGATTTATGCATCAATTACTTACTTATGTAAACCCTAGTAGCTAGTTTATTATAAATAGAACTCTTTACTATCATATTATCATCTTGGTTTTTGATCCTGGATTGTATTTTGATCCAGTGACCACGTTTTGGGGGCTGGCCATTCGGCCATGCCTGAACCTTTTACTTATGTATTTTCAACAGTGGAGTTTCTATACACCATAGATTAAGGGTGTGGAGCTCTGCTGTACCTCAAGTTTCAATACAATTACTATTACTTTCTATTCAATTCTCTTTTATTCTTATTCCAAGATATACGTTGCACTTAACTTTGATGAATGTGATGATCCGTGACACTCATCATCATTCTCACCTATGAACGCGCGTGACTGACAACCACTTCCGTTCTACTCTTGGCCGGGCGCATATCTCTTAGATTCCTCAATAGAATCTTTGTGGTATAAGCTAGATAGATGGCGGCATTCATGAGGATCCGGAAAGTCTAAACCTTGTCTGTGGTATTCCGAGTAGGATTCTGGAATTGAATCACTGTGACGAGCTTCAAACTCCTGAAGGCTGGGCGTGATGACAAACACAAAAGAATCAAGGGATTCTATTCCAACCTGATTGAGAACCGACAGATGATCAGCCGTGCTGTGACAGAGCATAGGAACGTTTTCACTGAGAGGATGTGATGTAGCCATTGACAACGGTGATGCCCTACATACAGCTTGCCATGGAAAGGAGTAAGAAGGATTGGATGAATGTAATAAGAAAGTAGAGATTCAAGAGAAGCACAACATCTCCATACGCCTATCTGAAATTTCCACTATTGATTTACATAAGTATCTCTATCCATTTTATTTTCTGTTTATTTTTATTAATCATATTTGATTTTCTAAATTCCATAATTTTATCCTCCTGACTGGGATTTACAAGATGATCATAGCTTGCTTCATACCAACAATCTCCGTGGGATCGACCCTTACTCACGTAAGGTATTACTTGGACGACCCAATGCACTTGCTGGTTAGTTGTGCGAAGTTGTGAACCATGGCATTGACACCAAGTTTTTGGAGCCATTACCTGGGATTGTTGAAGTGAAAAGAATGAATCACGATTTCGCCCACCAAGTTTTTGGCGCCGTTGCTGGGGATTGTTCGAGTATGGACAACTGACGGTTCATCTTGTTGCTCAGATTAGGTAATTTTCTTTTCAAAAAAAAACTTTTTCAAAATTTTTCTTTTCTTTTTCGTTTTTTCAAAAAAATATTTTCGAAAAAAATCAACAAAAATCCAAAAAAATAATAAAATCATAAAAATCAAAAATATTTTGTATTTCCTGTTTGAGTCTTGAGTCAATTTTTAAGTTTGGTGTCAATTGCATGCTTTAAAAATTTTTCTTACATTTTTCAAAATTCCATGCATTCATAGTGTTCTTCATGATCTTCAAGTTGTTCTTGACAAGTCTTCTTGTTTGATCTTGATGATTTCTTGTTTTATGTTGTTTGTTGTTTTTCATATGCATTTTTCGTTTGTTAGAGTCCATGCATTAAAGATTTCTAAGTTTGGTGTCTTGCATGTTTTCTTTGCATCAAAAATTTTTCAAAATTATGTTCTTGATGTTCATCATGATCTTCAAAGTGTTCTTGGTGTTCATCTTGACATTCATAGTGTTCTTGCATGCATCTTGTATTTTGATCCAAAATTTTCATGTTTTGGGTCATTTTTATGTTTTTCTCTCTCATCATTAAAAATTTAAAAAATTCAAAAGAATATATTTTCCTTAATTTTCTCCAAATTTTCGAAATTTTGGGTTGACTTGGTCAAAAAATTTTAAAAATTAGTTGTTTCTTACAAGTCAAGTCAAATTTTCAATTTTAAAAATCTTATATTTTCAAAATCTTTTTCAAAAATCATATCTTTTTCATTTTTTTTCTATTTTTCGAAAATTTTGAAAATTATTTTTCAAAATCTCTTTTTCTTAACTTTATTTCATAATTTTCGAGAATCCACTAACAATTAATGTGATTGATTCAAAAATTTGAAGTTTGTTACTTTCTTGTTAAGAAAGGTTCAATCTTTAAATTCTAGAATCTTATCTTTTAGTTTCTTGTTAGTCAAGTAATTAATTTTAATTTTAAAATCAAATCCTTTTCAAAATATCTTTTTTATCTTTTTAATCTTATCTTTTTATCATATCTTTTTCAAAATTTTATCTTTTTCAAAAATCTGATTTCAAAATATCTTATCTAAACTTCTTATCTTCTTATCTTTTCAAATTTGATTTTAATATCTTTTTCAACCAACTAATTAACTTTTTGTTTGTTTCTTATCTTTTTCAAAACCACCTAACTACTTTTCCCTCTCTAATTTTCGAAAATATCTCATCCCTTTTTCAAAAATTCTTTTTAATTAATTAATTGTTTTAAATTTTAATTTTAATTATATATTATCTTTAATTTTCGAAAATCACTAACCACTTTTTCAAAATTATTTTCGAAAATTTTCTCTCTCTCCTCTTCTTCTATTTATTTATTTATTTACTAACACTTCTCTTCACTTCTCTTCATCTCAAATCACCACCTCTATCCTTACCCATTCTTCTTCACTCTTCTTCCCTTTCTTCTTCTACTAACATAAAGGAATCTCTATACTGTGACATAGAGGATTCCTCTTTCTTTTCTTGTTTTCTTCTTCCCTATATGAGCAGGAACAAGGAAAAAGACAAAAGCTTCCACCTCTGAGTCATGGGAGATGGAAAGACTCATCTAAAGGGTTTATAGCTCAGTGGTAGAATATTTAACTGCAAATCAAGAGATCCCTGAGATACCTCAGGGGATACATGTTCCTCCACATAATTATTGGAAGCAACTAAGGATAAGAACACCAAAATCACTAGGGATCATGCAACAGAAGCAAGGAAGAGACATAAAGGAGCTCAAAAAGCACCATTGGACCTTCAAGAAGGCGCCACCCTCACTCAGGTGGACTCATTCCTTGTTCTTATTTTCCCTGCTTTTTTGGTTTTTATCCTTCATGTCTATCTATGTTTTGTGTCTCTACTTTATGATCATTAGGATGTAGTAACTATGTCTTAAAGCTATGAATAAAATCCATTAATCCTTCACCTCTCTTAAATGAAAAATGTTTTAATTCAAAAGAACAAGAAGTACATGAATTTCGAATTTATCCTTGAATTTAATTTAATTATATTGATGTGGTGACAATACTTTTTGTTTTCTGAATGAATGCTTGAACAGTGCATATTTTTTATCTTGTTGTTTATGAATGTTAAAATTGTTGGCTCTTGAAGGAATGATGAACAAAGAGAAATGTTATTGATGATCTGAAAGATCATAAAATTGATTCTTGAAGCAAGAAAAAGCAGTGAAAAAGCAAAGGCTTGCGAAAAAAAAAAACTGGCGAAAAAAAAATAGAAAGAAAAAAAAAAGCAAGCAGAAAAAGTCAATAGCCCTTAAAACCAAAAGGCAAGGGTAAAAAGGATCCAAGGCTTTGAGCATCAATGGATAGGAGGGCCCAAGGAAATCAAATCCAGGCTTAAGCGGCTAAATCAAGCTGTCCCTAACCATGTGCTTGTGTCATGAAGGTCCAAGTGAAAAGCTTGAGACTGAATGGTTAAAGTCGTGATCCAAAGCAAAAAGAGTGTGCTTAAGAGCTCTGGACACCTCTAACTGGGGACTCTAGCAAAGCTGAGTCACAATCTGAAAAGGTTCACCCAGTCATGTGTCTGTGGCATTTGTGTATCCGGTGGTAATACTGGAAAACAAAATGCTTAGGGCCACGGCCAAGACTCATAAGTAGCTGTGTTCAAAAATCAACATGCTTAACTAGGAAAGTCAATAACACTATCCGAAATTCTAAGTTCCTAGAGAAGCCAACCATTCTAAACTTCAAAGGAAAAAGTGAGATGCCAAAACTGTTCAGAAGCAAAACGCTACAAGTCCCGCTCATCTAATTATAATTAATATTCATTAATATTCTGGAATTTATAGTATATTCTCTTCTTTTTATCCTATTTGATTTTCAGTTGCTTGGGGACAAGCAATAATTTAAGTTTGGTGTTGTGATGAGCGGATAATTTATACGCTTTTTGACATTGTTTTTAGGTAGTTTTTAGTAAATTCAAGCTACTTTTAGGGATGTTTTCATTAGTTTTTATGTTAAATTCACATTTCTGGACTTTACTATGAGTTTGTGTGTTTTTCTGTGATTTCAGGTAATTTCTGGCTGAAATTGAGGGACTTGAGCAAAACTCTGAAAAAGGCTGACAAAAGGACTGCTGATGCTGTTGGAATCTGACCTCCCTGCACTCGAAATGGATTTTCTGGAGCTACATAACTCCAATTGGCGCGCTCTCAACGGCGTTGGAAAGTAGACATCCAGAGCTTTCCAGCAATATATAATAGTCCATACTTTGTTCGGAAATTGACGACGCAACTTGGAGTTGAACGCCAAGTACATGCTGCTGCCTGGAGTTAAACGCCAGAAAAACGTCATGATCCGGAGTTGAACGCCCAAAACACGTTATAACTTGGAGTTCAACTCCAAGAAAAGCCTCAGCTCGTGGATAGATCAAGCTCAGCCCAAACATACACCAAGTGGGCCCCGGAAGTGGATTTATGCATCAATTACTTACTTATGTAAACCCTAGTAGCTAGTTTATTATAAATAGAACTCTTTACTATCATATTATCATCTTGGTTTTTGATCCTGGATTGTATTTTGATCCAGTGACCACGTTTTGGGGGCTGGCCATTCGGCCATGCCTGAACCTTTTACTTATGTATTTTCAACAGTGGAGTTTCTATACACCATAGATTAAGGGTGTGGAGCTCTGCTGTACCTCAAGTTTCAATACAATTACTATTACTTTCTATTCAATTCTCTTTTATTCTTATTCCAAGATATACGTTGCACTTAACTTTGATGAATGTGATGATCCGTGACACTCATCATCATTCTCACCTATGAACGCGCGTGACTGACAACCACTTCCGTTCTACTCTTGGCCGGGCGCATATCTCTTAGATTCCTCAACAGAATCTTCGTGGTATAAGCTGGATAGATGGCGGCATTCATGAGGATCCGAAAAGTCTAAACCTTGTCTGTGGTATTCCGAGTAGGATTCTGGGATTGAATGACTGTGACGAGCTTCAAACTCCTGAAGGCTGGGCGTGATGACAAACGCAAAAGAATCAAGGGATTCTATTCCAACCTGATTGAGAACCGACAGATGATCAGCCGTGCTGTGACAGAGCATAGGAACGTTTTCACTGAGAGGATGGGATGTAGCCATTGACAATGGTGATGCCCTACATACAGCTTGCCATGGAAATGAGTAAGAAGGATTGGATGAATGTAATAAGAAAGTAGAGATTCAAGAGGAGCACAACATCTCCATACGCCTATCTGAAATTTCCACTATTGATTTACATAAGTATCTCTATCCATTTTATTTTCTGTTTATTTTTATTAATCATATTTGATTTTCTAAATTCCATAATTTTATCCTCCTGACTGGGATTTACAAGATGACCATAGCTTGCTTCATACCAACAATCTCCGTGGGATCGACCCTTACTCACGTAAGGTATTACTTGGACGACCCAGTGCACTTGCTGGTTAGTTGTGCGAAGTTGTGAACCATGGCATTGACACCAAGTTTTTGGAGCCATTACCTGGGATTGTTGAAGTGAAAAGAATGAATCACGATTTCGCCCACCACATTTCTTCCTTCATTCTCTCGCTTTCAACTTTTCTTTTGTGTTGCGGCATTTTTTCTGAAGCCTCTGCCTGGAGTTTTGCAGTTCCGCATTTCAGCCCCGCGACGTTGCTTTTGCTCGTGTATTCTCTTTTACTTTGAGAGAGCAATTTCAGATTTCGCCTTCCCTCTTCAACTTCCTTTGACGCCTGTTGCTTTTTTCAGGTTGGTACTAACTTTCTTGCTTCTTTTACGGCTTCAATTTTAGTTTTTTGGTGAAGCTTTGATTTTGCATGTTTGAAAGTTTGAGCCTTTTCGTGATCTTGTGTTTGTTTTGTCACTGTAAATGTGTTTTCCTTGGCTTTCTTTTGTGCGCTCTATTTCCGTCGAGGCTTTCTAGGGTTTTGTTGTTGCTTCTGGTAGAGAATCTACATCTGTTCCTCGCTTTGCTTGATTGCTTTTTGTTTCTGATTTTGAGAAAGTTCGTACTTTTAACGATTTCTACTTGGCGCATTTTTGACGTTTGGAAATGCTTTTTGCTTGGTAAATTGTGATGACTTATGCTTCTGAAAATGCTTGCTTATTTGAAGTCTTTTTGAGAAATGCTGGAATGGGAGCTGTAGATTTTTCTAGAAACCTTGCTTGATTATTGCCTCCAAATGATGCCCCAAGGCTTTTGGTTTGAGTCTTGGGGTTTTTCCTTTTCTGTTTTGTTTTACCTGTATCGTATTGAGTTGTTTTCTCCCTTGTCCGAGATGTTTTTAGTAACCCCATCTTCTTTTCTTACTTGTAGGATTAGTTGGCCTCATGTCTTCTCGCAATAACATTGTAGAGATGTCTTCCAGAGTTCCTGAGGGCATGTTCGATTGGCTGGACTCCCTTGTCTTGTTGTGTGTTTCTGTTGTGGATGCCAAATTTTGCACAGAGCTGAGGAAGCGCCATAGGATTTGTGGTAATAGCACCCGTGAGGGGGATTATGAGCTTGTTGCTCCTGAGGCCGATGAGAGAGTTTGTTTTCCGACTTCCGTCGAGGGGGAGCGTCCCTTTTTTTACACCTATGAATACTTTTTCAGTCAATTAAACGTTACCTTTCCCTTTACTGCTTTTGAGACCGACTTGTTGTGGTCTTGTAACATTGCCCCATCCCAGCTTCATCCAAATTCCTGGGGTTTTATTAAAATTTTTCAGCTTCTTTGTAGAGAGTTAGATGTAAGACCTTCTCAGATTCTTTTCCTTTACTTGTTTGTTTCCGCCAAGCCTGGCGGTTCTTCAAAAAAGAAAGCTTCTTGGGTTTCTTTCAGGTCCACCCAGGGCCATAAAGTTTTTGCGATGTATGATAAGTCCTTTAAGGACTTCAAGAATTACTTCTTTAAAGTTCGAGCTGTTGAGGGGGACCGCCCCTTTTTCCTTGATGAAAATGATGAGCCTTCTTTTCCTTTGGAGTGGCAGAGGGATGTGAGAGTGTTCCGTTATACCTGGGAGATGCTTGATGATGTCGAGCGTGCTTTTGTTGTTATTCTTGAGGATCTGTGGGGGAAACCACCCCATCTTGATACAAAAAGGTTTTTGAATGACCCGTCCTTGGTTTGGACTGTTTTGGGTACTTGTCTGTCTTGTCTCTTATACTTATTTCTTAAATTTTTCTTCCCTTTGTTGTGACCATAACTCTTTGCTGTGGCTATTTCTGTATTTGCAGAGATGTCTAAGAACAACGACTCTATGAAGGCCTTTAAAAGGGCAAAGAAGGCAACTGCTGCTCTGAACATCTCGGCCAAAGTGACCGGAGAGGGATCTTCTCAGGTCCCAGTTAAGCCTCCTGTGCCGAGTGCTCTCGGGCCGAGGAAAGTAATTCCTACTCCTCGGTTTCATTAGGTCGATCCTCCACAGACTTCTGCCGTTGTTTCTGGTGTCCCTCCCTTGAAAAAGCAAAAAACATCTAAGCCTTTTAACCTGGATGCCCCGGACTTTGATGCTATCGAGTTTGTTGACCAGCAAATTGCCCCCTATGGTGGGCTTTCCATGGACGATGTGTCTCTTCTTTAGCATTTGGATTTTATCACCAAAAGTAGTGTGAAGATGGCTCATATGGGTGTGGCTATTTTCTGAACAGTTTAGGGGATTCCGATTCATGCCACAAAGTCCTTCATGGAGGAGGCCAAGTCAGAATTTGATCGTATCAAGGGTCTGAAGGAGGAGTTGGAGGTGAAGTTGGCAAAGGTGGAGAAGGAGCTTGAGGGTGAGAAGGCTAGTTCTATTGCCTTGGCTGCGTCTTTGAAGTTGGCCGAGGACATGGCACTGAAACATAAGGATAACTATGTCTCAGCTTATAGGGAATTGATGCATCTCCGGGAGGATTTGGAAACTGCTCGGGTTAATTATGGTGAGCTTCAGGGTCACCTTGTGGGTAGCGTAACTGCCGCCTCCAAGAACCTAATGAAGCAGTTCCAGATTGTTGCTCCTGATGCCGACTTGACTCTCATCAGTCTGGACAATGTTGTGCGGGATGATAAGATTGTCCCTGATGACCAGGATGATGATGAGGCTGACCCTCTCCCAGTGCCTTCTCTTAAGGTGTCAACCTCCTTGGTTCCTCCCGTTACGTTTGATCTGGATTGTCAGATTCTGAACCGAGATGATGGAACTGTAGATGCTGTGCCCCTTCAGACTCGCCCTCCTTCTCCCCGTATTGATGCTGCCGGGAAGGCTCCCGATCTTAGCTGATCCTTTTTCTGAATATTTGTATAAATAGCCCGATTTGTGGGCTTTTGAACTTTTTTATTGTTCTTCTTTAACTGCTGACGCTTTTAGTTGTCTGCCTGACAACTTTTATTTTGAAAAACAAAGGTAGCTTTCTGAGGTTGATTTTGGTGGCCTCTTGAAGCTTTATCGTATTATGCCTTTATTGTGCTTTGACATGGTATCTGTTGGGATCTTGCTGCTTGGCCTCTTTAGATTGCTTTCGTACTTTATTGTTTGTAGCTTGGATCCTTTTGAGGCCGTGATTGTGGGGGGTCCGACTTATTTCTCAGTTTCCTTGCTTTTGTATTTTTAGCGCCTCATAACCGATTTTATGTTGGTCCCCTTCTAAGTTATTTTTATAATCCTCTTTCTTGGACCTTTGTTAGGTCTCTTTCAAGGATTACTTTTACAACTTGTTTTGTAGGAGACCGACTTCATTAGGTCGATCTCTTCTAAGTTGTTTTTGTAATCCTCTTTCTTGGACCTTTGTTAGGTCTCTTTCAGTGATTACTTTTACAACTTGTTTTGTAGGAGACCGACTTCGTTAGGTCGATCTCTTCTAAGTTGTTTTTGTAATCCTCTTTCTTGGACCTTTGTTAGGTCTCTTTCAGGGATTACTTTTACAACTTGTTTTGTAGGAGACCAACTTTGTTAGGTCGATCTCTTCTAAGTTGTTTTTATAATCCTCTTTCTTGGACCTTTGTTAGGTCTCTTTCAGGGATTACTTTTTACAACTTGTTTTGTAGGAGACCGACTTCATTAGGTCGATCTCTTCTAAGTTGTTTTTGTAATCCTCTTTCTTGGACCTTTGTTAGGTCTCTTTCAGGGATTACTTTTTACAACTTGTTTTGTAGGAGACCGACTTCGTTAGGTCGATCTCTTCTAAGTTGTTTTTGTAATCCTCTTTCTTGGACCTTTGTTAGGTCTCTTTCAGGGATTACTTTTTACAACTTGTTTTGTAGGAGACCGACTTCGTTAGGTCGATCTCTTCTAAATTGTTTTTGTAATCCTCTTTCTTGGACCTTTGTTAGGTCTTTTTCAGGGATTAGTTTTTACAACTTGTTTGTAGGAGACCGACTTCGTTAGGTCGATCTCTTCTAAGTTGTTTTTGTAATCCTCTTTCTTGGACCTTTGTTAGGTCTCTTTCAGGGATTACTTTTTACAACTTGTTTTGTAGGAGACCGACTTCGTTAGGTCGATCTCTTCTAAGTTATAGCAATTCCTCTTTAATAGGGTTGGCCAGACCTCTTTCCAGGGATTTGCTGATAACTTGGGTTGACTTGGTCCGATTTTTTAGTATTGGCCAGTCTTTTTAAGTTATTATATAGCAATCCATAAGTCCTCGTCAGGTTCTTTTTTGGGATCACTTTCGATAACTTCTTGCATTATTCTGTGTTCATCTTTGCCGATTTGTAGATGGTGGTTTCTATCCCGGTTTGATTGATCTTTAGGTGAATCGCATTTTCACCTTTTTCGGTCGATCATTCCTATCGAGATCGTATAGTGAATCTGTTCTTCACTTTTTGTCGATCTGTTGCTTTATAATCGGACGATGAATGCTTTAGATTAATGCATCTTGAGAACTTGTAGAATATCTGAAATGTATTTTAAGAAAGTGCAAATATATATACAGGCGGGAGTTTTTCATACCCTTAAGTCGGATTGAATCTCAATCTTAATGCCTCATTAAAAAACCTTTTCAGGAAAAAGAGTGCATCTTGTGATGGGACCTTTATCTAACTATAGTACCTTCTTAGGTTACAGGCGTGCCATGATCTGGGGAGTTCTCGTCTTTCGAGTTCGGACAGTCTGTAGTAGCCCTTCCCAAGTACTTCTGTGACTCGGTAGGGTCCTTTCCAGTTAGCTGCCAGCTTTTCTTCTCCGGGTCGAGTTGCTCCGATATCATTTCGGATTAAGATGAGATCATTCTCAGCGAAACCTCTTGGCACTACCTTTTGATTATACCTGGAAGCCATTCGCCGCTTTAGTGCTTCTTCTCTGATCCGTGCTTTTTCTCGGATTTCTGGAAGTAGGTCGAGCTCTTCTCTTTGGAGCTGAGAATTGGTTTGTTCATTGTAGTGGACTACTCGGGGGGATCCTTCCTCGACCTCTATTGGAATCATTGCCTCTACTCCGTATGCTAGTCAGAATGGTGATTCGTTCGTAGTAGAATGAGGGGTTGTTCGATACGCCCAAAGGACTTGTGGAAGTTCCTCGGTCCAAGCCCCTTTTGCTTCTTGCAGTCTCCGTTTCAGTCCGGCCAATATGACTTTGTTGGCCATTTCGGCTTGTCCATTGGCTTGGGGATGTTCGACGGAGGTGAACTGGTGTTTTATATTCAGGTCGGCCACTAGTTTTCTGAAGCCTACATCTGTAAATTGGGTACTGTTGTCTGTGGTGATGGAGTATGGTACCCCGAACCTCGTAATAATGTTCCTATATAGAAATTTCCGGCTTCTTTGGGCAGTGGCGTTGGCTAGGGGTTCTGCCTCAATCCATTTTGTGAAGTAGTCTACCCCTACTATGAGGAATTTGACTTGTCCCGATCCCTGGGGGAAAGGTCCGAGAAGATCGAGTCCCCACTTTGCAAATGGCCAGGGTGAGGTTACGCTGATGAGCTTTTTCGGCGGGGCGATGTGAAAGTTGGCATGCTTCTGACATGGTGGACATGTCTTTACAAATTCGGTAGCTTCCTTTTGTAGAGTTGGCTAATAGAATCCCGCCTGGAGTACCTTCTTGGTGAGAGTTTGTGCTCCGAGATGATTGCCACAAATGCCGCTGTGTACTTCCTCCAAGACTTCCTTTGTATTGGAAGTCGGTATGCATTTTAACAATGGTGTCAAGATTCCTCTTTTGTATAGGATGTTGTTTATGATAGTGTAGTACTGTGCCTCCCTTTTTAACCTCTTTGCCTCCTTTTCATCTGTGGGGAGCGCTTCTATTTTGAGGTAGTTAATTATGGGGGTCATCCATCCTTGATCCCGACCTGTTATGGCTAGAATTTTTTCTTCTTCCGATATTGATGGGTTCTGCAGTATTTCCTGGATGAGTCTTCTATTGTTGCCCCCTGGTTTGGTGCTGGCTAGTTTTGAGAGTGCGTCTGCTTGGGTATTTTGCTCGCGGGGTATGTGGTAGATCCTATATTCCCCGAGTTGTCCGAGCTGTTCTTTGGTTTTATCCAAATATTTTTTCATGGTAGGATCTTTGGCTTGGTAGCTTCCCATTATTTGCGAGGTAACGACTTGTGAGTCACTGTAGATGTTGAGTTTCTGAGCTCCAACTTCCTTAGCCAGCTTCAAACCAGCTAATAACGCTTCATATTCTGCCTGGTTGTTTGAGGCTGGGAATCCGAATTTCAGGGAAAGCTCAAGTTGGGTTCCTTGGTTGCTTTCGATTATCACACCTGCACCGCTTCCAGCTTTATTCGAGGAACCATCCACGTATATGTTCCACTATATGGGGATTTCCGTGGTGTCTGTGAATTCTGCAATGAAGTCGGCTAGGTATTGTGATTTGATGGCTATCCGCGCCTCATATTGGAGGTCGAACTCGGATAACTCAATTGCCCACTGTAGGATTCTTCCTGCTAGATCTGTTTTCTGCAGTATCCCTTTTATGGGCTGGTTGGTCCGAACTTTGATGGTGTGCGCTTGGAAGTATGGGCGAAGTTATCGGGATGTGAGTATCAGAGCGTAGGCGAACTTCTCTATTTTCTGGTAGTTCAGCTTTGACCCCTGTAGTGCTTTACTAATGAAGTAGACGGGTTATTGTCCCCCTTCGTATTCTCTGATTAGTGCTGAGGCTATTGCCCGACTTCCTACTGCGAGGTACAGTATGAGTGGTTCTCCCTCTCGTGGTCAAGATAGGATAGAGGGCTGTCCCAAGAATTCTTTAAAGTCTCGGAAGGCTTTTTCACATTCCGTTGTCCACTCGAAGTTCTTTTCCTTCCTTAAGGTAGCGTAGAAGGGGAGGGATCTTATTGCTGACCCTGCTAGGAATCTGGACAAGGCCGCTAATCTCCCATTGAGTTGTTGTACCTCTTTGAGGCAGCTTGGGCTTTTCATGTTGAGTATGGCCTGGCATTTATCTGGATTTGCCTCGATTCCTCTTTGTGTGAGCATAAAGCCCAAAAATTTACCTGCTTCCACTGCGAAGGTACATTTAGCCAAGTTGAGTTGCATGTCGTGCTTCCGTATGGTGTCGAACACTTGAACCAAGTCGGTTAATAATGTTTCCACACTTTGTGTCTTTATCAACATGTCGTCCACATGACCTCCATGATTTTTCCGATGTGTTTTGAGAAGACTTTATTCATTAGCCTTTGATAAGTGGCTCCTGCATTTTTAAGGCCGAAAGGCATTACGATATAGCACTAATTTGCTTTTGGTGTGAGAAACGAGGTTTTTTCTTGATCCGGTGGATACATTGGAATCTGGTTGTAGCTTGAGTATGCGTCCATGAATGAGAGATACTTATATCCTGATGAGGCATCTACTAGAGCATCAATGCTTGGGAGTGGATAAGGGTCTTTTGGGCAGGCTTTGTTGAGGTCAGTATAGTCGGTGCACATTCGCCACTTCCTATTTGACTTTTTCAGCAAGACGACATTTGCTAACCATAGTGGGTATTTAACTTCTCTTATGAACCCTGCCTCTAGTAGTGCTTGTACTTGTTCTTCTACAGCTTGAGACCGTTCTGGCTCGAGTTTTCTTCGTCTTTGTTGTACCGGCCGGGATCCCGGATAGACTGCCAGCTTGTGGCTCATTAGTTTGGGATCTATGCCTGGCATGTCGGCAGCTTTCCATGTGAAGAGATCAACATTATCTCGTAGGAACTGTATTAGTGATTCTTTTGCGTCTCCTTTCAGGATCATGCCAATATTAGTTGTTTTGTCCGAGGTATCTCTGATCTGGACTCTTTCTATTTCTCTTTCGGGTCGTGGGAGGAGTTCTTCTCGTCTCTGATCTCCGCCGAGTTCGATTGTATGGAACTCTCCTCTTTCGCCTCGAAGATTTAGACTTTTGTTATAATAGTGACGCGCCATCTTTTGATCTACTTTTATTGTAGCTATCCCTTCTGTAGTTGGGAATTTCATACATAGATGTGGAGTTGAAACTATTACTCCGAGTTGAGTTAACGTTGTCCGACCTATTAAGGCATTGTAGGCTGAGCTTACGTCGACCACGATATAGTCTATCTTAAGTGTTCTGGATTGGTTCCCCTTTCGAAAGGTTGTGTGTAACAATACGTATCCTAGTGGCTGTACTAGGGTATCCCCAAGTCCGAACAGGCTGTTCGGGTATGCTCTTAGCTCCTTTTCCTCTAAGCCGAGCTTGTCGAAGGCAGTTTTGAATAGAATGTCGGCGGAGCTTCCTTGGTCAATTAATGTACAGTGGAGGTTGGCGTTTGCCAATATGATTGTGATGACCATGGGGTCGTCGTGTCCCGGGATGATTCCGGATGCATCTTCTTTGGTAAACGTGATTGCTGGGATATCTGGTGCCTCCTTCTTTCCTTCAACATGGTAAACTTCTTTGAGGTGTCGCTTGCGAGATGATTTAGAGATTCCTCCTCCAGCAAATCCACCATGTATTACATGAACGTGTCTTTCCGGTGTGTGGGGTGATCGTTCAGATCATCCGGCATCTTCATCCCTTCTTCTTCTTTTTGGTTCTTCATTCCGATTGGCCAGGAACCGATCTAATCTTCCTTCCCTAACTAATTTCTCTATGACGTTTTTCAAATCAAAGTATTCGTTGGTGGAATGTCCTCGGACTCGATGATACTCACAGTATTCGCTCCGATTTCCTCCTCCCCTTTTGCCTTTTAGTGGCCGAGCTGGGGGTATTTTTTCCGTATGGCAGACTTCTTTGTAAATATCTACCAAGGATACCCTAAGAGGGGTGTAGTTATGATATTTTTTTATTTTCTCTCCGGAGCGATCTTCTTTTTTCTTGGCTTCTTTATCTTTATCTCGGTAGGCAGAACCGAACCTCGAGGTTTCCCCAAGACGAGAATTCTCCTCCATGTTGATGTACTTCTGCACCCGTTCTTGTACTTCGTCTAGGGATGTCAGGTACCTCTTTGATATAGATTGGCTAAATGGTCCTTCTCGTAGGCCATTTATGAGGCCCATGATGGCAGCTTCTGTTGGTAGACTTTGTATGTCCATGCATATTTTGTTGAATCTTTCCATGTAGTTACGAAGACTCTCCCGATCTCCTTGCTTGATCTCTAGTAGGCTGGGTGCGTGTTTGGCTTTGTCCTTTTGTATGGAAAATCGGGCCAGGAATTTTTTGGCCAGGTCGTCGAAACTTGAGATGGATTTTAGAGGTAGGTTGTCAAACCATCTAATGGCTGTCTTGGTAAGAGTTGTTGGAAAGGCTTTGCAGCGAACTGCATCTGAGGCATCAGTGAGGTACATTCTACTTTTGAAGTTGCTGAGATGGTCGTTGGGATCCGAGGTGCCGTCATATAGAGTCATATCCAGAAGTTTGAAATCTTTTGGGATTTTGGTCTTCATAATTTCCCTGGTGAATGGATCTTGATCTTTCTGAGAGCTATCCTCTGTGGAGGGTCGAGTAGCTTTAGTTTTGAGACCAGCTTCGAGTTTCATAAGCTTATCTTCTAATTCTCGGCGCCACCTTATCTCTCGATATAGATCTTCTTCTTTTTCGCGTTGATGTTGGGATTCTTTCTCAAGTTGCTTTAATCGATTTTGAAGTGTTTCTATCGCCCCTGGATTTGATGAATTTTTGTCTCCATTGGATTTTGGAGTATCTTTAAGTATAGTATCCGTGTTCTTATGCGGTGTTCTATCTTCCAAACCTGAGTCGTGGTCATTGTCATGGTTGTCCGCCATGGTGTTGGGATGACCTCCAGGTTCCCCGGCAACGGTGCCAATGTTCCTAGGGTTACCTGAAACTGTAGGTCGATCTTGGTCGAGATTATCTGTGTTGGTAGGAGCCGACGTGTCTGGCAGGTAGATAACCGCCGGAGCTGGTGTGTCCGACTTGTGGGACCGAAAGTGCTGCTGATCCTTCATCCCTGGCGGGTGGGGGGTACCTGCAAGGGACCTTGATGCTTAAGTTAGCAAGGTTATTAAGCAGGTATTGAGTAGAATCAGAGTATGAGTTATACCTGGGTGCTCTGGTGTATTTATAGTTGTGAGATGTGACCTTCTGTGGATAAGATAAGTTAGTTATCTTATCCTATCTTATCTTTTGTTTGAGGTCAGCTTATCTTTCATGGAACCACCCTTGTCTCTATCGGCTTGGGCTGCCTTTGTATCTGGGTCGTATTCCTTGATTTGGGCCCTTCTTTGGGCTTTTCTTGTCGCTTTGGCCGACTTCTTCGTAAAGAAGTCGGTTCGCTTAACCTAAAGAGGTCGGTTGCTTTGTTACTGAACATCCTGACTCGGTCATCTCGACCTTGGGTATGAACAAGTATCAATACTGGGGAGTGGATATGGGTCTTTGGGGCATGCCTTGTTCAGGTCAGTGTAATCGATGCACATCCTCCACTTGCCGTTTTACTTTTTGACCAGCACTACATTTGCTAGCCATATCGGATACTTGACCTCCCTGTTCAAGTCGGCCTCTAAGAGGACTTGTACTTGCTCCTCCACCACTTGAGCTCGTTCTGGTCCAAGCTTACGCCTGCGCTGCTGTACGGGTCGTGATCCGGGGTGTACTGAAAGCTTGTGGGACATGCGTTAAGGGTCTATCCCTGGCATGTCAAAAGCTTTCCAGGCGAAGAGGTCGGAATTATCTCGTAGGAGCTTTATTAGCCTCTATTTTAAATCTCCTCCTAGACTGGCTCCTATGTTGGTATTTTTCCCTTCCTCTTCTCCGATTTGAACCTCTTCAGTTTTTTCCCCCGGTTGCGGCTGTAGCTCTTCTTTAGCTTTTACCCCACCGAGCTCTATGGTGTGAACTTCCTTGCCCTTCCCTCTGAGGTTCAAGCTTTCATTGTAGCACTTTCTTGCCAATTTTTGGTCTCTCCGCACCGTCCCTATTCCCTTAGGCGTTGAGAATTTCATGCAAAGGTGAGGGGTCGACACCACCGCTCCGAGCCAGTTTATGGTAGTCCTACCAATTAAGGCATTATACGCCGACCCAACATCGATGACTATAAAGTCAACGCTCAGAGTTTTGGATTTTTCCCCCTTTCCAAAGGTCGTGTGGAGGGGTATGTATCCTAGTGGCTTTATTGGCATGTCTCCTAGTCCATACAGGGTGTCCGGGTAAGCTTTTAGCTCCCTTTCATCCAATCCTAGTTTGTCAAATGCTGGCTTGAAGAGGATTTCAGCCGAGCTCCCTTGATCCACCAAGGTTCTGTGGAGATGGGCATTTGCCAGGATCATGTTATCACCACCGGGTCGTCATGCTCGGGGATGATCCCTTGCCTATCCTCTTTGGTGATTGAGATGGTTGGGAGATCGGGAGTCTCGCTCCCGACCTAGTAGACCCGCTTTAGATGTCTTTTGCGAGATGACTTAGTGAGTCCTCCTCCCCCAAATCCCCCCAAGATCATGTGTATATGTCTCTCTAGGATCTGTGGTGGTGGGTCTCTTTGGTCACTGTCATCTCGCTTTCTTTTTTCATGATTGTCCGACCTTTCTACGAGATATCTGTCAAGCCGACCTTCCCTAGCCAGTTTTTCTATCACGTTTTTGAGAACGTAACAATCATTTGTAGGGTGACCATACATCTTATTGTATTCGCAGTAGTCATCACGACCCCCCTTTTTGTTCTTGATGGGCCTAGAGGGTGGAAGCCTTTCAGTATGGCAGATTTCCTTATACACATCGACTAGGAAAACTTTCAAAGGAGTATAAGAGTGATATCTCCTCGGCTTCTTGGTGGACGAAATTGTGATTCACTTGTTATTCCATTTTGCAAAATTCATTGCTTTTCATTCCCTGGTAATGGCGCCAAAAAAACTTGGTGCCAATACCATAGTTCACAACTTCGTTCAACTAACCAGCAAGTGTACTGGGTCGTCCAAGTAATAAACCTTACGCGAGTAAGGGTCGATCCCACAGAGATTGTTGGTATGAAGCAAGCTATGGTCATCTTGTAAATCTCAGTTAGGCAGATTAAATTGGTTTATGGTTTCGAAAATTAATAATAAAATAGAAAATAAAAAGGGATAGAAATACGTATGTAAATCAATAGTGAGAATTTCAGATAGGTGTATGGAGATGCTGTGCTCCTCTTGAAACTCTGCTTCACTACTCATTCTTCCTTCAATGCTTCTTATTCCTTTCCATGGCAAGCTGTATGTAGGGCATCACCATCAACGGTGGCTACTTTCAATCCTCTCGGGAAAATGATCCTATGCGCTGTCACTGCACGGCTAATCGTCTGGAGGCATCACCCATGGCTGATGGCTACATCCCGTCCTCTCAGTGAAAACGTTCCTATGCTCTGTCACAGCACGGCTAATCATCTGTCGATTCTCAATCAGGTTGGAATAGAATCCGTTGATTCTTTTGCGTCTGTCACTAACGCCCAGCCTTCAGGAGTTTGAAGCTCGTCACAGTCATTCAATACCGGAATCCTACTCGGAATACCACAGACAAGGTTAGACTTTTCGGATTCCCAGGATCCTACTCGGAATACCACGGACAAGGTTAGACTTTCCGGATCCTCATGAATGCCGCCATCTATCTAGCTTATACCACGAAGATTCTGTTGGGGAATCTAAGAGATATGCGCCTGGCCTAAGGTAGAACGGAAGTGGTTGTCAGTCACGTGCGTTCATAGGTGAGAATGATGATGAGTGTCACGGATCATCACATTCATCAAGTTAAGTGCAACGTATATCTTGGAATAAGAATAAAAGGGAATTGAATAAAAAGTAATAGTGATTGTATTGAAACTTGAGGTACAGCAGAGCTCCACACCCTTAATCTATGGTGTGCAGAAACTCCACTGTTGAAAATACATAAGTAAAAGGTTCAGGCATGGCCGAATGGCCAGCCCCCTGAATGTGATCAATAGTCTCCTCAGATGAAGAATAAAACAAAACTGAGACCAAAGATGTCTAATACAATAGTAACTTATCCTATTTATACTAGACTAGCTACTAGGGTTTACATGAGTAAGTATTTGATGCATAAATCCACTTCTGGGGCCCACTTGGTGTATGTTTGGGCTGAGCTTGATCTATCCACGAGCTGAGGCTTTTCTTGGAGTTGAACTCTGAGTTATGACGTGTTTTGGGCGTTCAACTCCGGATCATGACGTTTTTCTGGCGTTTAACTCCAGACAGCAGCATGTACTTGGCGTTCAACTCCAAGTTGCGTCGTCAATTTCCGAACAAAGTATGGACTATTATATATTTCTGGAAAGCTCTAGATGTATACTTTCCAACGCCGTTGAGAGCGCGCCAATTGGAGTTCTGTAGCTCCAGAAAATCCATTTCGAGTGCAGGGAGGTCAGATTCCAACAGCATCAGCAGTCCTTTTGTCAGCCTTTTTCAGAGTTTTGCTCAAGTCCCTCAATTTCAGTCAGAATTTACCTGAAATCACAGAAAAACACACAAACTCATAGTAAAGTCCAGAAATGTGAATTTAACATAAAAACTAATGAAAACATCCCTAAAAGTAGCTCAAACTTACTAAAAACTACCTAAAAACAATGCCAAAAAGCGTATAAATTATCCGCTCATCACAACACCAAACTTAAATTGTTGCTTGTCCCCAAGCAACTGAAAATCAATTAGGATAAAATAAGAGAATATACTATAAATTTCGAATTATCAATGAATATTAATTATAATTAGATGAGCAGGACTTGTAGCTTTTTGCTTCTGAACAGTTTTGGCATCTCACTTTTTCCTTTGAAGTTCAGAGTGATTGGCGTCTCTGGGAACTTAGAATTTCGGATAGTGTTATTGACTTTCCTAGTTAAGCATGTTGATTCTTGAACACAGCTACTTATGAGTCTTGGCCGTGGCCCTAAGCACTTTGTTTTCCAGTATTACCACCGGATACACAAATGCCACAGACACATGACTGGGTGAACCTTTTCAGATTGTGACTCAGCTTTGCTAGAGTCCCCCGTTAGAGGTGTCCAGAGCTCTTAAGCACACTCTTTTGCGTTGGATCACGACTTTAACCACTCAGTCTCAAGCTATTCACTTGGACCTTCATGACACAAGCACATGGTTAGGGACAGCTTGATTTAGCCGCTTAGGCCTGGATTTTATTTCCTTGGGCCCTCCTATCCATTGATGCTCAAAGCCTTGGATCCTTTTTACCCTTGCCTTTTGGTTTTAAGGGCTATTGACTTTTTCTGCTTGCTTTTTTTTTTCTTTCTATTTTTTTTCGCCAGTTTTTTTTTTCGCAAGCCTTTGCTTTTTCACTGCTTTTTCTTGCTTCAAGAATCAATTTTATGATCTTTCAGATCATCAATAACATTTCTCTTTGTTCATCATTCTTTCAAGAGCCAACAATTTTAACACTCATAAACAACAATATCAAAAGACATATGCACTGTTCAATCATTCATTCAGAAAACAAAAAGTATTGTCACCACATCAATATAATTAAAATTAAATTCAAGGATAAATTCAAAAATTCATGTACTTCTTGTTCTTTTGAATTAAAACATTTTTCATTTAAGAGAGGTGAAGGATTAATGGATTTTATTCATAGCTTTAAGGCATGGTTACATACTAATGATCATGAAGTAGAGACACAAAACATAGATAAACACAATATTAAAAACCGAAAACAGAAAGAAATAAAGAACAAGGAATGAATCCACCTTTAGTGGCGTCTTCTTCTTGAAGGACCAACAATGTCCTTGAGCTCTTCTATGTCCCTTCCTTGCCTTTGTTGCTCCTCCCTCATTGCTCTTTGGTCTTCTCTTATTTCTTGGAGAATGTTGGAGTGCTCATGATGTTCCACCCTTAATTGTTCCACATTGTGGCTCAAATCTTCTAAGGAGGTGTTGAGTTGCTCCCAATAGTTGTTGGGAGGAAAGTGCATCCCTTGAGGCATCTCAGGGATTTCTTGATGATGAGCTTCCTCATGCATCTCTTGAGAACCGTGCATGGTCTCTCTTGCTTGCTCCATCCTCTTCTTGGTGATGGGCTTATCCTCTTCAATGGAGGTATCTCCTTCTATGATAACTCCAGCTGAGTAACACAGATGGCAAATAAGGTGAGGAAAAGCTAGCCTTGCCATGGTGGAGGACTTATCGGCTATTTTGTAGAGTTCATTGGAGATGACCTCATGAACTTCTATTTCCTCTCCAATCATGATGCTATGGATCATGATGGCCCGATCCCCAGTAACTTCAGATCGGTTGCTAGTAGGAATGATAGAGCGTTGAATGAACTCCAACCATCCTCTAGCCACAGGCTTGAGATCCAGTCTTCTTAGTTGAACTGGCTTGCCTTTGGAATCTATTCTCCACTGAGCTCCTTCCACACATATGTCCATTAGGACTTGGTCCAACCTTTGATTAAAGTTGACCCTTCTAGTGTAGGGGCGTTCATCTCCTTGCATCATGGGCAAGTGAAACGCCAACCTCACATTTTCCGGACTAAAATCTAAGTATTTCCCCCGAACCATTGTGAGATAATTCTTTGGACTCGGGTTCATACTTTGATCATGGTTCCTAGTGATCCATGCATTGGCATAGAATTCTTGAACCATTAGGATTCCGACTTGTTGCATGGGGTTGGTTAGGACTTCCCAACCTCTTCTTTGGATCTCATGTCGGATCTCCGGATACTTATTCTTTTTGAGCTTGAAAGGGACCTCGGGGATCACCTTCTTCTTTGCCACAACATCATAGAAGTGGTCTTGATGGCTTTTGGAGATGAATCTTTCCATCTCCCATGACTCGGAGGTGGAAGCTTTTGTCTTCCCTTTCCCTTTTCTAGAGGATACTCCGGCCTTAGGTGCCATTGATGGTAATGGAAAAACAAAAAGCTTATGCTTTTACCACACCAAACTTAAAATATTGCTCGCCCTCGAGCAAGAAAGAAAAGAAGAGAAGAAGAAGAAGAAGAGAATATGGTAGAGAGGGAGAGAGGTAGGTTCGGCTAAGTGGGAGAAGATGGGTTGTGTTGTGTGAAAATGAAGTAGAATGGACGGGTATTTATAGGGAGAGGGGAGGGTGTATGTTCGGCCATTTTGGGTGGGAATGGGTGGGAAATTGAATTTGAATTTGATGAAGGTAGGTGGGGTTTATGGGGAAGAGTGGGTTGATGTGAATGGTGAATGGGGTAATTGGGAAGAGGAATTGAGGTGATTGGTGATGGGTGTTGGGAAGTGTGACATGGGGAGTAGGAGAGTGTGATTAGGATTAGGAGAGTGTGATTAGGGAATATGGTAGGTGGGGATCCTGTGGGGTCCACAGATTCTGAGGTGATCCTGTGGGGTCCACAGGATCCTGAGGTGTCAAGGAATTCCATCCCTGCACCAAATAGGCATGTAAAATGCCCTTGCACACCATTCTGGCGTTTAAACACCCATTGGTGCACGTTCTGGGCGTTCAACGCCCATGTAAAGCATGTTTCTGGCGTTGAACGCCAGTTTTATGCTTGTTACTGGCGTTCAGCGCCAGCTTTTCTCCTCTAGGCACATTCCTGGCGTTCAGCGCCAGGATGTTGCTTGTTTCTGGCGTTCAGCGCCAGAATGGTGCTCTGTTCTGGTGTTGAACGCCGGCCAGATGCATCTTACTGGCGTTGAACGCCAGCCTGTGCGTCCTCCAGGGTGAAAAATTTTTTCTTCTGTTTTTGACTCTGTTTTTAATTTTTTTTGATTTTTTCGTGACTCCTCATGATCATGTACCTAATAAAACACAAAATAACAATAAAATAAAAATTAGATAATTAAAATTGGGTTGCCTCCCAACAAGCGCTTCTTTAATGTCAATAGCTTGACAGTGGCTCTCATGGAGCCAAAAGGTGATCAGGTCAATGTTAGTGTAGTCCCAACACCAAACTTAGAGTTTGGATATGGGATCTTAACACCAAACTTAGAGTTTGGTTGTGGCCTCACAACACCAAACTTAGAGTTTGACTGTGTGGGCTCTTCTTGACTCTGAACTGAGAGAAGCTTTTCATGCTTACTCTCTTTTGTCACAGAGGGATGGCCATGTGCCTTAAACACAAGGTAGTCCCCATTCAATTGAAGGACTAACTCACCTCTGTTGACATCTATCACAGCTTCTGCTGTGGCTAGGAAAGGTCTTCCAAGGATGATGCAATCATCCTCTTCCTTCCTAATGTCTAAGATTATGAAATCAGCAGGGATGTAAAGGCCTTCAACCGTTACTAACACGTCCTCTACTATTCCATAAGCTTGTCTCAATGACTTGTCTGCCAATTGTAATGAGAACAAGGCAGGTTGTACCTCAATGATCCCTAGCTTCTCCATTACAGAGAGTGGCATAAGATTTATCCCTGACCCTAGATCACATAGAGCTTTTTCAAAGCTCATGGTGCCTATGGTACAAGGTATTAGGAACTTGCCAGGATCTTGTTTCTTTTGAGGTAGAGTTTTCTGAATCCAAGTATCTAGTTCACTAATGAGCAAGGGAGGTTCACTTTCCCAAGTCTCATTACCAAACAACTTGGCATTCAGCTTCATGATAGCTCCTAAATATTGAGCAACTTGTTCTCCAGTCACATCTTCATCCTCTTCAGAGGAAGAATAGTCTTCAGAGCTTATGAATGGCAGAAGAAGATTTAGTGGAATCTCTATGGTCTCTATATGAGCCTCAGATTCCTCTGGATCCTTAATAGGAAACTCCTTCTTGCTTGAAGGACGTCCCAGGAGGTCTTCTTCACTAGGATTTTTGTCCTCCTCCTCCCTTGTGCATTCGGCCATATTAAGTATATCAATGGCCTTGCACTCTCCTTTTGGATTCTCTTCTGTGTTGCTTGGGAGAATACTGGGAGGAGTTTCAATGACTTTCTTACTCAGCTGGCCCACTTGTGCCTCCAAATTTCTAATGGAGGATCTTGTTTCATTCATGAAACTGAAAGTGGCCTTTGACAGATCAGAAACTATATTGGCTAGATTAGAAGTGTTTTGTTCAGAATTCTCTGTCTGTTGCTGAGAAGATGATGGATATGGCTTGCTATTGCTTAGCCTATTGCGTCCACCATTGTTAAAGCCTTGTTGAGGCTTTTGTTGATCCTTCCAGGAGAAATTTGGATGATTTCTCCATGATGGGTTATAGGTGTTTCCATAAGGTTCACCCATGTAATTAACCTCTGCCATGGCAGGGTTTTCAGGATCATAAGCTTCTTCAGAAGCTGCTTCTCTAGTACTGTTGGATGCATGTTGCAATCCATTCAGATTTTGAGAGATCATGTTGACCTGTTGAGTCAACACTTTGTTCTGAGCCAGTATGGCATTCAGAGCATCAATTTCAAGAACTCCTTTCTTCTGAGGTATCCCATTATTCACGGAATTCCTCTCAGAGGTATACATGAACTGGTTGTTTGCAACCATGTCAATGAGTTCTTGAGCCTCTTCAGGCGTTTTCTTCAGGTGAATAGATCCACCTGCAGAATGGTCCAATGACATTTTCGAAAATTCAGAGAGACCATAATAGAATATATCTAATAGGGTCCATTCTGAAAACATGTCAGATGGACATCTTTTGGTCAACTGCTTGTATCTTTCCCAAGCTTCATAGAGGGATTCACCGTCTTTTTGTTTGAAGGTTTGAACATCCACTCTCAGCTTGCTCAGCTTTTGAGGAGGAAAGAATTTATCCAGAAAAGCAGTGACCAGCCTATCCCAGGAGTCCAGGCTATCCTTAGGTTGTGAATCCAACCATATTCTAGCTCTGTCTCTTACAGCAAAAGGGAAAAGCATGAGTCTGTAGACTTCAGGGTCAACTTCATTCGTCTTTACAGTCTCACAGATCTGCAATAACTCAGTTAAAAACTGATAAGGATCTTCAGATGGAAGTCCATAAAACTTGCAGTTTTGTTGCATCAAGGCAACTAGCTGAGGTTTCAGCTCAAAGTTATTGGCTCCAATGGCAGGAATGGAGATGCTTCTTCCATCAAACTTGGACGTTGGCTTTGTGAAGTCACCAAGCATTCTCCTTGCATTATTATTATTATTTTCGGCTGCCATCTCCTTCTCTTGTTCGAAAATTTCTGAAAGGTTACCTTTAGAATAATTTAATTTAGCTTCTCTTAATTTCCTCTTCAGAGTCCTTTCAGGTTCTGGATCAATTTCAACAAGAGTGCCTTTTTCCCTATTCCTGCTCATATGAAAGAGAAGAAAACAAGAAAAGAAAGAGGAATCCTCTATGTCACAGTATAGAGATTCCTTTATGTTAGTAGAAGAAGAAGGGGGTAGAAGAATGAAGAAGAATGGTTCGGATTTTTAGATGAAGAATGGTGAAGAGAAGTGTTAGTAATTAAATAATTAAATAGAATAAAAAAAAGAGAGGGAGAATTTCGAAAATAAATTTGAAAAAGGGGTTAGTAATTTTCGAAAATTAGAGATAAGGTAAGATTAAAATTAAAATTTAAAGACAAAAAGAATTTTTTGAAAAAGAGATGAGATTTATGAAAATTAGAGAGGGAGAAGTAGTTAGGTGGTTTTGAAAAAGATAAGAAACAACAAAAAGTTAGTTAGTTGATTGAAAAATATTTTGAAATTAAAATTTAAAAAGATAAGAAGATAGGGGGTTAGATAAGATATTTTGAAATCAAATTTTGAAAAAGATAAAATTTTTGAAAAAGATAAGATAAAAAGATAAGATTTTTAAGAAAAAGATATTTTGAAAAAGATTTAATTTTTAAAATTACTTAACTAACAAGAAACTACAAGATAAGATTCTAGAACTTAAAGATTGAACCTTTCTTAACAAGAAAGTAACAAACTTCAAATTTTTGAACCAATCACATTAATTGTTAGCTAATTTTCGAAAATTTAATATAAAGATAAGAAAAAGAATTTGAAATTATTTTTGAAAAAGATTTTTGAAATTTTCGAAAAATAGAAAAAAATGAAAAAGATATGATTTTTGAAAAAGATTTTGAAAAGATAAGATTTTTTTAAAATTGAAATTTTGACTTGACTTGTGAGAAACAACTAATTTTAAAATTTTTTGACCAAGTCAACCCAAAATTTCGAAAATTTGGAGGGAAATAAGGAAAAGATATTTTTTTGATTTTTGAATTTTTAAAGAAAAACACAAAAAATGACCCAAAATATAAAAATTTTGGATCAAGACACAAGATGCATGCAAGAATGCTATGAATGTCAAGATGAACACCAAGAACACTTTGAAGATCATGATGAACATCAAGAACATAATTTTGAAAAATTTTTGATGCAAAGAAAACATGCAAGACACCAAACTTAGAGATCTTTAATGCATGGACTCTAACAAACAAAAAATGCATATGAAAAACAACAAACAACACAAAACAAGAAAACATCAAGATCAAACAAGAGGACTTATCAAGAACAACTTGAAGAACATGAAGAACACTATGAGTGCATGGGATTTTCGAAAAAAATGCAAGAAAAATTTTAAAAGCATGCAATTGACACCAAACTTAAAAATTAACACAAGACTCAAACAAGAAACACAAAATATTTTTTATTTTTATGATTTTCTTAATTTTTTTTGGATTTTTATTTTTTTTTTCGAAAATAAAGTTTAGAAAAACGAAAAAGAAAAGAAAAATTTTGAAAAAGATTTTTGAAAAAAAAAATTACCTAATCTGAGCAACAAGATGAACCGTCAGTTGTCCATACTCAAACAATCCCCGGCAACGGCGCCAAAAACTTGGTGGACGAAATTGTGATTCACTTGTTATTCCATTTTGCAAAATTCATTGCTTTTCATTCCCTGGTAATGGCGCCAAAAAAACTTGGTGCCAATACCATAGTTCACAACTTCGTTCAACTAACCAGCAAGTGTACTGGGTCGTCCAAGTAATAAACCTTACGCGAGTAAGGGTCGATCCCACAGAGATTGTTGGTATGAAGCAAGCTATGGTCATCTTGTAAATCTCAGTTAGGCAGATTAAATTGGTTTATGGTTTCGAAAATTAATAATAAAATAGAAAATAAAAAGGGATAGAAATACTTATGTAAATCAATAGTGAGAATTTCAGATAGGTGTATGGAGATGCTGTGCTCCTCTTGAAACTCTGCTTCACTACTCATTCTTCCTTCAATCCTTCTTATTCCTTTCCATGGCAAGCTGTATGTAGGGCATCACCATCAACGGTGGCTACTTTCAATCCTCTCGGGAAAATGATCCTATGCGCTGTCACTGCACGGCTAATCGTCTGGAGGCATCACCCATGGCTGATGGCTACATCCCGTCCTCTCAGTGAAAACGTTCCTATGCTCTGTCACAGCACGGCTAATCATCTGTCGGTTCTCAATCAGGTTGGAATAGAATCCGTTGATTCTTTTGCGTCTGTCACTAACGCCCAGCCTTCAGGAGTTTGAAGCTCGTCACAGTCATTCAATACCGGAATCCTACTCGGAATACCACAGACAAGGTTAGACTTTCCGGATTCCCCGGATCCTACTCGGAATACCACGGACAAGGTTAGACTTTTCGGATCCTCATGAATGCCGCCATCTATCTAGCTTATACCACGAAGATTCTGTTGGGGAATCTAAGAGATATGCGCCTGGCCTAAGGTAGAACGGAGGTGGTTGTCAGTCACGTGCGTTCATAGGTGAGAATGATGATGAGTGTCACGGATCATCACATTCATCAAGTTAAGTGCAACGTATATCTTGGAATAAGAATAAAAGGGAATTGAATAAAAAGTAATAGTGATTGTATTGAAACTTGAGGTACAGCAAAGCTCCACACCCTTAATCTATGGTGTGCAGAAACTCCACTGTTGAAAATACATAAGTAAAAGGTTCAGGCATGGCCGAATGGCCAGCCCCCTGAATGTGATCAATAGTCTCCTCAGATGAAGAATAAAACAAAACTGAGACCAAAGATGTCTAATACAATAGTAACTTATCCTATTTATACTAGACTAGCTACTAGGGTTTACATGAGTAAGTATTTGATGCATAAATCCACTTCCGGGGCCCACTTGGTGTATGTTTGGGCTGAGCTTGATCTATCCACGAGTTGAGGCTTTTCTTGGAGTTGAACTCCGAGTTATGACATGTTTTGGGCGTTCAACTCCGGATCATGACGTTTTTCTAGCGTTTAACTCCAGACAGCAGCATGTACTTGGCGTTCAACTCCAAGTTGCGTCGTCAATTTCAGAACAAAGTATGGACTATTATATATTGCTGGAAAGCTCTGGATGTCTACTTTCCAACGCCGTTGAGAGCGCGCCAATTGGAGTTCTGTAGCTCCAGAAAATCCATTTCGAGTGCAGGGAGGTCAGATTCCAACAGCATCAGCAGTCCTTTTGTCAGCCTTTTTCAGAGTGTTGCTCAAGTCCCTCAATTTCAGTCAGAATTTACCTGAAATCACAGAAAAACACACAAACTCATAGTAAAGTCTAGAAATGTGAATTTAACATAAAAACTAATGAAAACATCCCTAAAAGTAGCTCAAACTTACTAAAAACTACCTAAAAACAATGCCAAAAAGCGTATAAATTATCCGCTCATCACTTCTCTACGCCGATCTCCTCCTTCTTCTTGGGCTCTCTCTCTTTCTTTTTCAACAGGTGAGAGTGCCTAGGCCGCCAACTTGGCTCTCGTAGTCTAGCATTTTTCTTCATGTTGATGTACTTTTTGGCTCTTTCCTGTACATCATTCAAGGAGGTAGGGTGCCTTTTTGATATGGACTCGAAGAAGGAGCCTTCCCTGAGTCCATTTACTAGGCCCATGATTACTGTCTCCATGGGCAGGTCTTGAATCTCCAAGCACGCTTTGTTGAACCTTTCCATGTAGTTTCTTAAAGGTTCTCCGACCTCCTGTTTCACACCCAGGAGGCTCGGTGCATGTTTTACCTTGTCTTTTTGAATGGAGAACCGCATCAAGAATTTCCGTGAGAGGTCGTCGAAGCTCGTGACCGATCTTGGAGGGAGGCTGTCGAACCACTTCATCGCTGCTTTCGTCAAGGTGATTGGTATACGAATTTGTAATCCGTACAACTAACCAGCAAGTGCACTGGGTCGTCCAAGTAATACCTTACGTGAGTAAGGGTCGAATCCCACGGAGATTGTTGGTTTGAAGCAAGCTATGTTTATCTTATTATTCTTAGTCAGGATTCCAACAACAGTGTTTTCCAAGTTCAGTGAAGAAAGGGAAAAGGGCATAAAATAAATACCTGTTATGCAGTAATGGAGAATATGTTGGAGTTTTGGAGATGCTTTGTCTGATTTATTCCTGTAATGTAATATTCCATCCAGGGAAAAGTGCAAAGTTCCCTCCATGGCAAGCTGTATGTAGGGTGTCACCGTTGTCAATGGCTACTTCCCATCCTCTCAGTGAAAATGGTCCAAATGCTCTGTCACAGCACGGCTAATCATCTGTCGGTCCTCAATCAGGTTGGAATAGAATCCAATGATTCTTTTGTGTCTGTCAATAACGCCCAGCCTTCAGGAGTTTGAAGCTCGTCACAGTCATTCAATCCCGGAATCCTACTCGGAATACCACGGACAAGGTTTAGACTTTCCGGATTCTTATGAATGCTGCCATCAATCTAGCTTATACCACGAAGATTCTGATTAAAGAATCTAAGAGAAGCTCATTCAATCGGATGTAGAACGGAGGTGGTTGTCAGGCACACGTTCATGGATTGAGGAAGGTGATGAGTGTCACGGATCATCACCTTCTTCATAATTAAGCGTGAATGAACATCTTAGATAGGAACACACACGTTTGAATGGAGAAATAGAAACAATTGCATTAATTCATCGAGACGCTGCAGAGCTCCTCACCCCCAACAATGGAGTTTAGAGACTCATGCCGTCAAAGTGTATAAAATTCAGATCTGAAAATGTCATGAGGTACAAGATAAGTCTCTAAAAGTTGTTTAAATAGTAAACTAGTAACCTAGGTTTACAGAATATGAGTAAACTAAGATAATTGGTGCAGAAATCCACTTCTGGGGCCCACTTGATGTGTGCTGGGGCTGAGACTAAAGCTATCCACGAGCTGAGCCTTTTCTTGGAGTTGAACTCCAAGTTATAATGTGTTTTGGGCGTTTAACTCCGGATCATGACGTGTTTCTGGCGTTTAACTCCAGACAGCAGCATGTACTTGGCGTTCAATGCCAAGTTACGTCGTCTATCTTCGCACAAAGTATGAACGATTATATATTGCTGGAAAGCTCTGGATGTCTACTTTCTAACGCCATTGAGAGTGCGCCAATTGGACTCTTGTAGCTCTAAAAAATCCATTCCGAGTGCAGGGAGGTCAGGATCCAACAGCATCAGCAGTCCTTTTTTTCAGCCTAACTCAGATTTTTGTTCAGCTCCCTCAATTTCAGCCAGAAATTACCTAAAATCACAGAAAAAAACACACAAACTCATAGTAAAGTCCAGAAATATGATTTTTTCCTAAAAACTAATAATATTCTACTAAAAACTAATTAAAATATACTAAAATCTATATGAAATTACCCCCAAAAAGCATATAAAATATCCGCTCATCACAACACCAAACTTAAACTGTTGCTTGTCCTCAAGCAACTAGATAAATAAAATAGGATTAAAAGAAATTAAGAAGTAATAATATTTTAGAGTTTTTAAGTGGAGCTCAGATTCTTATTAGATGAGCAGGGCTTGTAGCTTTTTGTTTCTGAATAGTTTTGGCATCTCCCTCTATCCTTTGAAATTCAGAATGATTGGCATCCATAGGAACTCAGAATTCAGATAGTATTATTGATTCTCCTAGTGTAGTATGTTGATTCCTGAACACAGTTATTTTATGAGTCTTGGCCGTGGCCCTAAGCACTTTGTTTTCCAGTATTACCACCAGATACATAAATGCCACAGACACATGACTGGGTGAACCTTTTCAGATTGTGACTCAGCTTTGCTAGAGTCCCCAGTTAGAGGTGTCCAGAGCTCTTAAGCACACTCTTTTTGCCTTGGATCACGACTTTAACCACTCAGTCTCAAGTTTTTCACTTGGACCTGCATGCCACAAGCACATGGTTAGGGACAGCTTGATTTAGCCGCTTAGGCCTGGAATTATTTCCTTAGGCCCTCCTATCCACTAATGCTCAAAGCCTTGGATCCTTTTCACCCTTGCCTTTTGATTTTAAGGGCTGTTGGCTTTTATTCCCTTTTCTTGATCCAATGATTTCTTGTAAATATTTTTTTTCTGCTTTTTCTTGCTTCAAGAATCAAATTCATGATTTTTCAGATTATCAATAATATTTTTCATGTTCCTCATTCTTTCAGGAGCCAATATTCATAAAATTCAAGATAAAAATTATGCACTGTTCAAGCATTCATTCAGAGAACAAAAAGTGTTGCCACCACATATAGTTAATTATAATTTTTATTATTAAGAACTCGAAAAAAATAAATTACTTCTTTATTCTAATTGTCTACTATTTTATTCATGCCTGATGATGATGAGAGAAATAAATTATAACTTAATTGGAAATAAAACCAGAATAGATATATTAATTACTACTACTACTACTATATATCTCCTAAGGTAAATTTCTATAATAACACTATCATAGAGTTAAAGCTAAACTTAGAACTCAACAACCTGTGTTTTGAGAAGTAGATGTTCCTCTAATCTGTGGGGTGCTTGGTCCTTCAAGGATTAATTTCTGGTGCTTCAGCTCCCTTAGATCACGCCCTTGCTCTTCCTGTTCCTTAAGCAGTTTGCAAAGCATGCTACTTTGATTGTTCTGTTCTTCCTTTATTTGGTTCATAGCTTCTTGCAATTTGGAAATAGATGCTTCAATATGTTCCCAATATTCGAATTGAGGAAGTTCTGGGAGGACTTCCTGTGCTCTCCTCTTGATTGGATCATCCTGCAGCTGTTGTCTGTCCATTGATATTCTAGTGATTGGCCTTTCAACTGAGATATACTCTGTTATTCCCATCTTCACTCCGGCATCTCTGCAGAGCATAGAAATTAAGCTTGGATAGGCTAATCTGGCATCCTTGGAATTCCTGTTTGCTATTTTGTATAGTTCACATGAGATCAGTTGATGGACTTCTACTTCTTTTCCCAACATGATGCAGTGAATCATCACTACTCTTTTAATGGTAACTTCAGAACGGTTGCTGGTGGGCAGTATGGAACGCCCAATGAAATCCAGCCAGCCTCTGGCTACTGGTTTGAGATCTTCTCTTTTGAGTTGATTTGGGATGCCAGTCGTGCTGGTGGTCCACCTGGCTTCAGGGAGGCATATATCCTCTAGAATCTTGTCCAGGCTTTTATTTACCCTCATCATTCTCCTATTAAAGGAGTCTGGGTCATCTTTCAGTTGAGGAAGCTTAAAGATCTCCCTAATTTTGTCAGGCTGGGTATGAACAATCTTTCCTCTGACTAAGGTCTGATGATCATAGAGGGCAGCTCCAATTATTCTTTGCCTGTCTGTCTGCCATAGATTAGCATAGAACTCCTGAACCATGTTCCTTCCCACTTTCGTTTCAGGATTGGCTAGGATTTCCCAATTCCTGTTTCGAATTTGTTCTTGGATCTCCGGATATTCATCTTCCTTCAGGTCAAATTTGACTTCCGGGATCACTGATCTGTGACTCATTATTTTGTAGTAGTGGTCTGAATGTTCTTTAGTTAAGAACTTCCCTTGATTCCAAAGTGGCTTTGGAATATTCTCTTTCTTGCCTCTTGGGTTGGGTTGTTTTCCTTTAGGGGCCATGATCAAAGTGCGAATGTTTTTGTGATCACGGATAAGCACACCAAACTTAGAGGTTTGCTTGTCCTCAAGCAAAAGAAAAGAGAGAAGAGGAATAGGAGGAGAGCAAGTGTGGAATGGTGGATGATGAGAGGGGCGCCGAAAGTGGATATAAAGGGAGGGGGTGGATATTCGAAAATAAGAAAAAGATATAAGATAAAAGATATGATTTATAAAAGATAAACATGATAAGAAAAAGATATAATTTAAAAAGATATGAATGATATTTAAAAATAAATTTGAACTATATAATTTGAAAAAGATTTTAAAAGATAATGAAGTTTGAAAAGAAATTGGAAAAAGAGTTGGATTGGATTGAAAAAAAAAAGTTTATGTTTATGTATGAAGCCATATTAAAAAAAAGGGTTTTAGAAATTAGGATTTTTAGAAAACTAATTTGATTTGAGGGATGACAATTTGAAACATGTTTATGCAAGAAATCATGAATTGAAACATAAAAAATTAGAAAATTTGTAAAGAAAAACGAAATTTTCCTCCTCCCCACCATCCTGGCGTTAAACGCCCAAACGCTGCATGTTTTGGGCGTTTAACGCCCAATTGTTGCTTCTCCTGGGCGTTCAACGCCCAGCTGTTGCTTCTTTCTGGCGTTGAACGCCAGGAAGTCCTTTGTCACTAGGCATTTTTCTGAATGCCCAGGATGCTATCAATCTGGCGTTAAATGCCCAGAAGGTGCTTCTTTCTGGCGTTAAACGCTCAGAAGATGCTCCCTTCTGGCGTTTAACACCCAGATGGCTACCCTTACTGGCGTTGAACGCCCAGTGGGTGCTTCTTTTGGGCGTTCAACGCCCAAAACGTTTCTTACTGGCTTTTTGATGCCAGTGAGCTTTCCAAATTTCCCTGTAACTCTGTGAATTCAATCAATTGCTATTTTCCCTTTTGAGGATACTCTGACATATACCTGTAAAGAAAAGAAAATTTATTTAATTAGTAAATAAACTTTGTAAATGGCTGGGTTGCCTCCCAGCAAGCGCTTCTTTATTGTCTTTAGCTGGACTATTACTGAGCTCTAATCAAGTCTCAGTTTTGAGCATTCTTGCTCAAAATTACTTTCAAGATAATGTTTAATTCTCTGTCCATTAACAATGAACTTTTTGTTAGAGTCATTATCCTGAAGCTCTACGTATCCATATGGTGATACACTTGTAATCACATACGGACCTCTCCACCGGGATTTTAATTTCCCAGGGAATAATTTGAGCCTAGAATTAAATAGCAGAACTTTCTGTCCCGGCTCAAAGACTCTGGATGACAGTTTCTTATCATGCCATCTTTTCGCTTTCTCTTTGTAAATTTTTGCATTCTCGAAAGCATTAAGTCTAAATTCCTCTAGCTCATTTAACTGGAGCAATCGTTTTTCTTCAGCTAACTTGGCATCAAGGTTCAGGAATCTGGTTGCCCAGTAGGCTTTGTGTTCCAGTTCCACTGGCAAGTGACATGCCTTTTCATACACAAGCTGATTTGGAGAGGTCCCTACAGGGGTCTTGAATGCTGTTCTGTATGCCCACAGAGCATCATCCAAGCTTCTTGCCCAATCCCTTCTACGGTTAATTACAGTCCGTTCCAGGATTCTTTTGAGTTCTCTATTTGAGACTTCAGCTTGCCCATTAGTCTGTGGATGGTATGGAGTGGCTACCCTGTGGCTAACTCCATAACGAACCAAAGTAGAGTAAAGCTGTTTATTGCAGAAATGAATGCCCCCATCACTGATTAATACTCTAGGGGTACCAAATCTGCTGAAGATGTGTTTCTGGAGGAATTTTAACACGGTTTTAGTGTCATTAGTGGGTGTTGCAATAGCCTCCACTCATTTGGATACATAATCCACTACCACCAGAATATAAGTGTTTGAGTATGATGGTGGGAAAGGTCCCATAAAGTCAATACCCCATACATCAAACAACTCAATCTCCAAGATCCCTTGTTGAGGCATGGCATAACTGTGAGGCAGATTGTCAAATCTTTGGCAACTGTCACAATTAAGTACAAACGCTCGGGAATCTTTATAGAGAGTAGGCCAGTAGAAGCCACATTGGAGGACTCTTGTGGCTGTTCGCTCACTTCCAAAATGTCCTCCATACTGTGATCCATGGTAGTGCCATAGAATTTTCTGCGCTTCTTCGTTAGGCACACATCTACGGATTACTCCGTCTACACATCTCTTGAAGAGATATGGTTCATCCCAAAGATAGTACTTTGCATCTGTGATCAATTTCTTTGATTGCAGCCTACTGTACTCTTTGGGTATGAATCTCACTGCCTTGTAGTTTGCAATATCTACAAACCATGGCACTTCCTGGATGGCAAAGAGTTGCTCATCCGGAAAGGTTTCAGAGATCTTAGTGAGAGGGAGGGATGCCCCTTCTACTGGTTCTATTCGGGACAGGTGATCTGCTACCTGATTCTCTGTCCCTTTTTTGTCTCTTATTTCTATATCAAACTCTTGAAGAAGCAACACCCATCTTATAAGTTTGGGTTTTGAATCCTGCTTTGTGAGTAGATATTTAAGAGCAGCATGATCAGTGTACACAATCACTTTTGATCCTACTAAATAGGATCTGAATTTGTCAATGGCGTAAACCACTGCAAGTAGCTCTTTTTCTATGGTTGTGTAATTCTTCTATGCGTCATTTAGAACACGGCTGGCATAGTAAATGACGTGCAGAAGCTTGTCATGCCTCTGTCCCAATACTGCACCAATGGCATGGTCACTGGCATCACACATCAATTCAAATGGTAATGTTCAGTCTGGTGCAGAGATGATTGGTGCTGTGACCAATTTAGCTTTCAGAGTCTCAAATGCCTGCAGACACTCTTTATCAAAGATAAATGGCGTGTCAGCAACTAGCAGGTTGCTTAGAGGTTTGGCGAATTTTGAAAAATCCTTTATAAACCTCCTATAGAATCCTGCATGCCCCAGAAAGCTTCTGATTGCCTTAACATTGGCAGGTGGTGGTAATTTTTCAATTACTTCTACCTTAGCTTGATCCACCTCTATTCCCTTGTTCGAGATTTTGTGCCTAAGGACAATTCCTTCAGTCACCATAAAGTGACATTTTTCCCAGTTTAAAACCAGGTTAGTCTCTTGGCATCTCTTTAGAACAAGTGCTAGATGGTCAAGACAGGAGCTGAATGAGTCTCCAAATACTGAAAAGTCATCCATGAAGACTTCCAGAAATTTTTCCACCATATCAGAGAAAATTGAGAGCATGCACCTCTGAAAGGTTGCAGGTGCATTGCACAGGCCAAATGGCATCCTTTTGTATGCAAATACTCCAGATGGACATGTGAATGCCGTTTTCTCTTGATCTTTTGGATCTACTGCAATTTGATTATAACCTGAATATCCATCCAGGAAGCAGTAGTATTCATGACCTGCCAGTCGTTCTAGCATCTGGTTTATGAATGGTAAAGGAAAATGATCCTTTCTGGTAGCTGTATTGAGCCTTCTATAATCAATACACATACGCCACCCAGTAACTGTTCTTGTAGGAACCAGTTCATTTTTTTCATTGTGAACCACTGTCATGCCACCTTTCTTAGGGACAACTTAGACAGGGCTCACCCAGGGGCTATCAGAAATAGGATAAATAATCCCATCCTCTAGTAATTTAGTGACCTCCTTCTGCACCACTTCCTTCATGGCTGGATTCAGCTGCCTTTGTGGTTGAACCACTGGCTTGGCGTCACCCTCCAATAGGATCTTGTGCATGCATCTGGCTGGGCTAATGCCCTTAAGATCACTGATGGACCACCCAAGAGCTGTCTTGTGTGTCCTTAGCACTTGAATTAGTGCTTCCTCTTCCTGTGGCTCTAAGGTAGAGCTTATGATTACAGGGAAGGTATCACCTTCTCCCAGAAATGCATATTTCAGGGATGGTGGTAATGGTTTGAGCTCGGGTTTTGGAGGTTTCTCCTCTTCCTGAGGGATTTTCAAAGGTTCTATTATTTTCTCTGATTCCTCCAGATCAGGCTGAACATCTTTAAAGATGTCTTCTAGCTCTGATTTGGGACTCTCAGCCATATTGACCTCTCTTACCAGAGAGTCAATGATATCAACACTCATGCAGTCATTTGGGGTGTCTGGATGTTGCATAACTTTGACAACATTCTACTTGAACTCCTCCTCATTGACTCTCAAGGTTACTTCCCCTTTTTGAACGTCAATGAGGGTTCGGCCAGTTGCTAGGAAAGGCCTTCCTAAAATAAGAGTTGCACTCTTGTGCTCCTCCATTTCCAGCACCACAAAGTCAGTAGGAAAGGCAAATGGCCCAACCTTGACAATCATGTCTTCAATCACGCCTGATGGGTATTTAATGGAGCCATCAGCAAGTTGAAGACATATCCTGGTTGGTTTGATTTCTTCAGTCAAACCAAGCTTTCTGATAGTAGATGCAGGTATTAGGTTGATACTTGCCCCAAGATCACATAAAGCTTGCTTGGTGCAATTACCCTCTAATGTGCATGGTATCATAAAGCTCCCAGGATCCTTAAGCTTCTCAGGTAAGCTTTTCAGAATGACTGCACTGCATTCTTCAGTGAGGTAGACTCTTTCAGTTTCTCTCTAATCCTTCTTATGACTTAAGATCTCTTTCATGAACTTAGCATAAGAGGGTATTTGCTCAAGTGCTTCTGCAAACAGAATCTTTATTTCAAGAGTCCTGAGATAGTCTGCGAAGCGAGCAAATTGCTTATCCTATTCCGCTTGGCGGAGTTTTTGAGGATAGGGCATTTTGGCTTTATATTCCTCAACCTTAGTTGCTGCAGGTTTATTGCCTACAGAAGTGGGTTGGGAAGCCTTTTTAGAAAGGTTGTTATCAGCACTTGTATGTGACTGACCCCCCACTGGTGTTTGAATGCCAGGGGTGGAAGCTGGAGTGGCGTTAGACGCCAACTCCTTATTTGTTACTGGCGTCTGAACGCCAGAACTATGCTCCCTTTGGGCGTTCAACGCCGGATTCATGCTTGTTTCTGGCGTTGAACGCCAGGAATGAGCATGGTCTAGGCGTCCAGCGCCAGCATTATTCCTCTCTGGGCTCTGATTGTCCTCAGAGGGTTTTTAAGTAGCCATTTGTTCATTTCTTGGCTTCCTGATGCTTTGAAGTGAGGTATTTAATGTTTTCCCACTTCTTAATTGAACTGCTTGGCATTCTTCTGCTATTTGTTTTGACAGTTGCTTTTCTGTTTGCCTTAACTGTACTTCCATATTCCTGTTAGCCATTCTTGTTTCCTGTAGTATTTCCTTGAATTCGGCTAGCTGCTGAGTTAGAAAGTCTAATTGCTGATTGAATTCATTAGCCTGATCTACAGGACTGAGTTCAGCAATTACTGTTTTAGCTTCTTCTTTCATGGAAGGTTGACTGCTTAAGTACAGATGCTGATTTCTGGCAACTGTATCAATAAGCTCTTGAGCTTCTTCAATTATTTTTCTCATATGTATAGATCCACCAGCTGAGTGGTCTAAAGAAATCTGAGCTTTTTCTGTAAGCCCATAGTAGAAGATGTCTAATTGCACCCACTCTGAAAACATTTCAGAGGGGCATTTTCTTAGCATCTCTCTGTATCTCTCCCAGGAATCATAAAGGGATTCATTATCTCCTTGTTTGAAGCCTTGGATGCTTAGCCTTAGCTGTGTCATCCATTTTGGAGGGAAATAGTGATTCAGGAATTTTTCTGACAGCTGTTTCCATGTTTTTATGCTATTCTTAGGCTGGTTATTTAACCACCTCTTAGCTTGATCTTTTACAGCAAATGGAAACAATAATAATCTGTAGACATCCTGATCTACTTCCTTATCATGTACTGTGTAGCAATTTGTAAAAATTGTGCCAGAAACTCTGTAGGTTCTTCCTGTGGAAGACCGGAATACTGGCAATTTTGCTGTACCATGATAATGAGCTGAGAATTCAACTCAAAGCTACTAATTCCAATGGAGGGTATACAGATACTACTCCCATATGAAGCAGTAGTGGGGTTAGCATATGACCCCAGCGTCCTCCTGGACTGTTCATTTCCACTTAGTTCCATGATGGAATAAAGGAGATGATATGTATGTTGATATTATTTATTTTATAAAAATTTATTTTATAAAATAAAATAAAAACAAAATAAATAAAAGAAATTGAAAATATTTTGAAATTGAAATCTGAATTTTTATATAAAATTTTCGAAAATGTAGTTTAAAATCAGTTAGGAAAGATATTTTTTTGAATTTTGAATTTTTTTTATGAAAGAGAAAAACACATAAAAGACACAAGACTTAAAATTTTTAGATCCAATGCTCCTTATTTTCGAAAATATTTGGAGGAAAAACACCAAGGAACACCAAACTTAAAAATTTTAAGATTAAAACGCAAGAAAGACTCAAGAACACCTTGAAGATTCACAAGAACAGCAAGAACAAAAGAAAGAACACCAAACTTAAAATTTTTAGAAAACCAAGATAAATTTTCGAAAATTAAAGAAAAATTAACAAGGAAACACCAAACTTAGAGTTTGGCACAAGATTCAATCAAAGAAAAATTATTTTTGAAAAAGATTCCAAAGAAGATACCTAATTATCAAGAACAACTACTAAAGCTCCAGCCAATTGGGCAGCAACTTCAGTGTTGATTTTAAAGATGTATTATATTTATGGATAAAAGTATAAAATAATGTTTTGAAAAAGTACAAGAAAAACAAGAAAAGACACAAAACAAGAAAGACTCAAGATCAAACAAGAAAAATAAACAAGAACAACTTGAAGATCAATGAAGAACAAAGAACACAAGTTCGAAAATTTAAAGAAAAATATAAAATGTGCAATTGACACCAAACTTAGAACAAGACACTAAACTCACGAAAAATCACAATTAATTAAGAAAAATAATATTTTTGAAAAGAAATTTTTGAAAAGAAACTATCCTATCAAGATTTAATGACTCTATAACAATAAAAATAAATTATTCCTAATCTAAGAAATAAAATAAACCTTTAGTTGTTCAAACTCGAACAATCCCCGGCAACGTCGCCAAAAGTTTGGTGCACGAATTTGTAATCCGTACAACTAACCAGCAAGTGCACTGGGTCGTCCAAGTAATACCTTACGTGAGTAAGGGTCGAATCTCACGGAGATTGTTGGTTTGAAGCAAGCTATGCTTATCTTATTATTCTTAGTCAGGATTCCAACAACAGTGTTTTTCAAGTTCAGTGAAGAAAGGGAAAAGGGCATAAAATAAATACCTGTTATGCAGTAATGGAGAATATGTTGGAGTTTTGGAGATGCTTTGTCTGATTTATTCCTGTAATGTAATATTCCATCCATGGAAAAGTGCCAAGTTCCCTCCATGGCAAGCTGTATGTAGGGTGTCACCGTTGTCAATGGCTACTTTCCATCCTCTCAGTGAAAATGGTCCAAATGCTCTGTCACAGCACGGCTAATCATCTGTCGGTCCTCAATCAGGTTGGAATAGAATCCAATGATTCTTTTGCATCTGTCACTAACGCCCAGCCTTCAAGAGTTTGAAGCTCATCACAGTCATTCAATCCTGGAATCCTACTCGGAATACCACGGACAAGGTTTAGACTTTCCAGATTCTCATGAATGCCGCCATCAATCTAGCTTATACCACGAAGATTCTGATTAAAAAATCTAAGAGAAGCTCATTCAATCTGATGTAGAACGGAGGTGGTTGTCAGGCACACGTTCATGGATTGAGGAAGGTGATGAGTGTCACGGATCATCACCTTCTTCATAATTAAGCGCGAATGAACATCTTAGATAGGAACACACACGTTTGAATGGAGAAATAGAAACAATTGCATTAATTCATCGAGACGCTGCAGAGCTCCTCACCCCCAACAATGGAGTTTAGAGACTCATGCCGTCAAAGTGTATAAAATTCAGATCTGAAAATGTCATGAGGTACAAGATAAGTCTCTAAAAGTTGTTTAAATAGTAAACTAGTAACCTAGGTTTACAGAATATGAGTAAACTAAGATAATTGGTGCAGAAATCCACTTCTGGGGCCCACTTGATGTGTGCTGGGACTGAGACTAAAGCTATCCACGAGCTGAGCCTTTTCTTGGAGTTGAACTCCAAGTTATAATGTGTTTTGGGCGTTTAACTCCGGATCATGACGTGTTTCTGGCGTTTAACTCCAGACAGCAGCATGTACTTGGCGTTCAATGCCAAGTTACGTCGTCTATCTTCGCACAAAGTATGAACGATTATATATTGCTGGAAAGCTCTGGATGTCTACTTTCTAACGCCATTGAGAGCGCGCCAATTGGACTCTTGTAGCTCTAAAAAATCCATTCCGAGTGCAGGGAGGTCAGGATCCAACAGCATCAGCAGTCTTTTTTTTCAGCCTAACTCAGATTTTTGCTCAGCTCCCTCAATTTCAGCCAGAAATTACCTGAAATCACAGAAAAACACACAAACTCATAGTAAAGTCCAGAAATATAATTTTTGCCTAAAAACTAATAATATTCTACTAAAAACTAATTAAAACAAACTAAAATCTACATGAAATTATCCCCAAAAAGCGTATAAAATATCCGCTCATCAGTGATCGGGAAAGCTTTGCAGCGAGTGGCATCAGAAGCGTCAGCCAGGTACATCCAACTTTTGAAGTTGCTCAGATGATGCTTTGGATCTGTGGTCCTGTCATAGAGGTCCATATCAGGGCTTTTGAAGTTCTTTGGAACTTTTGTCCTCATTATGTCCTCACTGAACGGGTCATCTTCCCCCAAGGGTGAATCTTCTCGGTCACTGCGAGAGTCCCGGCTTTTAAGGGAAGATTCTAGCTTTAAGAGTTTTTTTTCTAACTCTTTTTGTCGATCTATCTCTTCCCTTAAGTTCCTCTCCGCCTCTCGTTGTCGTTCGAATTCCTGTTCTAGCTACTCCAAATGTCCTTGGTGGCCATGGACCAATCCCATTAGTTCGACTGCATGGGACGGTCCTTCCTTTCCTGATTTGTGTCCTTCCGAAGAATTTACCTTTTGGTTTTTTAACCCAGAGGTACCTTTTTTGTGTTGGTCATTCGCTTCCTGGTGGAGGGCCATGTCCGCATCATTGTTTCCTATGTTCAGATTTTTCTGTTCTGAATCGGTCGTGGCGTGGGCATCTTCGGGTGAGTTGTCCGCCATCGAAGGATGATCTCTCGGGTCTTCGGCAATGGCGCCAATGTTACGTGGGGTAATCGGAGATTGATGGACTGGACTCGTGAGGTTGGCCCAATCATCTTGGGAAGAAGGCCTTCTGGCTTGGTCCTACGTTTGAGACCTTCGTCCGACTTGTATTCGAAGGAAGGAGAAGGGGGTGGTACCTGCAAAGACACTCCGATGCCTAAGTCAGCAAGGGTCTAAGCAAGTTTAGAGAGTATGGGAACTTAGAGATACTTGAGGGTTATCAGTGTACTTATAGCGGTGAACCTATAACCACCGTTGGAGTGGTTCCACCTTTTAAGGAAGATAACCGTCTCTTTATCTTACGGAGGGTAAGATTTGACTCTTGGAAGTGTGTTGAGAGATTTTAGGGGCACTTATTTATTTGAATAAGTGTTATTGCCAGCTAATCTGACTCTCGACTTCTTTTTAGTGGAGTTTGCGTAGAATCCGACTTCTTGGATGGAGGTCGGTTGCAAGGGGAGGCCAATCTATGGATTGAGCCTCTTTATCTTATTTGGTCCTGGACCTCAGTGTTGGGCCAAGGTATGAACATATATTATTTAGAATAATATTTTAAATTTATTATTTTGTATTAAGAATATTATTAATAATATATTATTAGTTTTTCTTAAAATAACATTTTCTTTTCATTGGTTCAAATACTATGACAACAAAATTTTACATAATTGCGACTACTCAATAAATATTATATAAGTTAATAAAAGAAAAAAGTACTTTTTTTACTAAAAATAGGAAGACTCAAATCTCAATTTACAATTTTTTAAGTGAGCATCGGAAGAATATGCCATTTGAACTATAACTCATTGACAAAGAAAGAAATATTCTTAATTATATATTAAATAGAATAATTATTTATTTGGCTTATTCTTATGCAAATAAAAATTTCTCTTAGTTTTATATATGTAATATTTTATATCAAGTAGTTTTAAAGTTTAATTATTTTTTGAATAAATTAATAAAAAAAGTAATACAAATAATTGTTTAAATATAATTGTATTTTAATTTTTTATTAGACGTTGAGAATAATTTGAAATAAAAGATAATAAATTTGTTGTAACTGCATCGTCATCTGAGAATCATGGCACCTTCATGTCGACTGGAATTCCTCTACAAAATTGGTTTTGCCTTTGGAGTTAGCCAACAAGCTTCTTCCTTTTCTATGGCTGCTATTTTTCGGACTTTGAAGGTCATTCATGACAGAGGTGACAGAGGTAGAAGGGAGTGGGTACAAGCACGTCAAAATCTGTGGCTAGCCACAACGATAGTGGAAGTACTACCAGCAAACAAAACAGATACTTGAAAACATCACATCGGTAATAACAGAATAATGGAGAAATTCGATAAGTTTTCCTAAGTACTTTTGTTGTGTAAAGGTCGGTCCTAAAAGTGCTGCACACTCTATTTACCTGGAGTGCACTAGCTTTCGCCATTATATTAAACAAGTTCAATGTTAATCAATTTTTTTTTCTATTATAAAATATAAAAAAATTTAATTTAAAAAAAATCATGTTATTTTTCAGGATTTAATTTTTTTTACTGTGTTTTCATAAAATTTGCACAAAATTCACCTATCACATTGGCTAAACTTATTTATTTACGTAAAGTTTGTTTATGAACTTAGCAAACTTGTTTACGTTTTAATACGATTTGAATTGTATTAGTATACTTTTATTTTTTAATCAATTTAATTTTATTTAAATAATTAGAATTTTAAATTATAAAATTTGTATTAGTTTATAATTTAAAATTTAAATAGATGTAATTTAAATTAATGATTTATAAAATTATATGTATTCATATTATTGTACTCATATGATTAATTAAATTTATTCAATTTAAAAAAAATAGTTGTTAATTTTTAACTAACAAATAAATACACTTATATTATTTTTAAATTAAAATTTTTTAAATAAATGTACTTTTATTATTTTAATTTTTTAATTTAAATAAATATATTCATATTATTTTAAATAAAATTTAAAATTGATATAAGTAGGTTTATTTAAAATTTAAAATTTTAATATTTTAAATGAACATACTCTTATTATTCTAAAATTTTTAAATTTAAATAAACGTACTCATATTATTTTAAATAAGTATATTCTTTTAATTTGAAAATGATATGAATGTATTTAAATAAAAAAATTTAACAATTGTTATTTTTTTAAATCGAATAAATATAATTAATCATATGAGTACAATAATATGAATACATACAATTTTATAAATTATTAATTTAAATTATATCTATTTCAATTTTAAATTACAAACTAATACAAATTTTATAATTTAAAATTCTAATTATTTAAATAAAATTAAATTGATTAAAAAATAAAAATATACTAATACAATTCAAATCGTATTAAAACGTAGATAAGTTTGCTGAGTTCAAAAACAAACTTTACATAAATAAATAAGTTTAGTCAATGTGATAGTTGAATTTTGTGCAAAGGTTATAAAAACACAATAAAAAAAATTAAATCCTAAAAAATAACATGATTTTTTTAGAATTAACTTTTTTTATATTTTATAATAGAAAAAAAAAACCTGATTAACATTGAGTTGGTCCAATATATTAGATAAATTTTTTTAATGATTTTTAATTATAATTTTGGTTAAAAAAATTATATCGTAAACAATTAACTACAATTTCTCAATTTAAATTAGTCAATTTATTTTTAAAATAAAATACGGTGAAAAATCTAACATCATAAATATATCAATTGGTTTTTTAATTAAATCATTTGTATAAAATAAACCAATTTTTTTAAATCAAATGGTAACGTCATCCATCCAAAAACAACTTCATATGAAGTCGACTGCATGTGAGTTTTTGCCTCAAAATAATCACCGAAATTAATAGTTACTCAATTTCATCTTTAAAATTATATTTTGAAACTTATAGTAGTTTCTTAGATAATTTTTATCCATTATTGATCATCAAAAAGTTGAAGTGGACTGATTCTTGTCACATTAGCACCCCAATAGCTTATTTGACAAATAAAACTTTTTGTTTGCAATGTGGACCCTTTTTCTTTTAAATTTTTTATTTCTAATTTTTGTTTTCTGAATTCTCTTTTTTATTCTCTTTTTCTTCAACCGTATTATCTATTATCACTCTTTCAAATTCAATCATCAATGCAACAATAATGTAAAATACCAATAGTTATTTATCAACAAAAACATAATAAATTACGGTATAAATTTTTCAATTGGTACCTTCAACCAGTATCAATACCAAAGATAAGAGAAAAAAAAATATCATTTCATAACTAAGACACAACAGAATTCAATAAATTTTGTATAATTCTACAGATTACCAATCAATTTATCACACACAATGTTTCAACTCTCTCAGATACTTTCAATCCATCTCTAACGACCACGATTCAACTCACCACCACCACCACATGGCTAACAACAATGATAACGTTGATGAAGTCCCCATTTTTTCTCCCTCTTCACTCGCAGCCAAGGCCACCTTCTTCTGTTGGAGTTCCACCCGCTACAGCTCTCCATCCAGAACTAGCCCCTGCTAGCAGCGTGCTACTCCGGCCTCAGCTTTCGCGACAGAACTCCTCTGACATGGTGTCGGAGCCGTTCTGGAAGGGGCGCGTGGTGACGTTTCTGGACAACTTTGACGACGAAGAGCAGGACGACGTAGACGGATCACGTGCGGATGGCAATAGGACACTATCTCAAGAGAGTCAATTGCGGCACATGAGGCGGTGGAGGTAGCTGCTGCAGGGGAGGAGGTTGGAGAGGGAGAGGAAGATGAGGCAGCATAGTCAGTGATGAAGTCACTAATGGACTTGTTGGAGGAGATTGACAAAGAGATAAGGCTTGAAGGATCGAGGTACATTCTGAGTGATGATGAGGAATTTGATGAGGATGAGGAAGATGAGGATGGTGGTGGTAATGACTTGGAATACATATTATATAATAGAGGTCATTGATGATTGGATTTGGAAGTGAAAAGAGAGAAAGAAGTTGAAGAAGAATATAATGACAAAGAGAATTTGGGGAATAAAATTTGGGGATTAGGATTTTAAAAGGGGAAAGGGACCAGATTGCAAATAAAAAAGTTTCTTTTGCCACGTGGTAGGAACCAGTCCATCTCACCTTTTTGACGACCAGTGATGGACGAAAACTGTATGAGGGACTACTATGAGTCCTAGAGTGAAATTTCGAGGACAAAATTGACTAACTATTAACTTCATGAATTACTTTGAATCTCGAGTGCAACTTCAGGATCCCCTTTAAGACTTAACTCACAAAAAAGTCTATTAAAAAAACCAAAAAAAAAATATAAATTCATTACCTAAAGTTACTTTGACACTCTTCTACTCTCATATTAAAAAACACACTAAACTTCTTTTTTTCCCTCTCATTACCTCTTTTCTACTGGAACACTCTTTTGCTATCGCAAGCATCTCTGTTATCTTCCTCAGCCATTTTGTATTGGAAAAATGTCTTTGTTGCATCGAATCCTGTTCCGCCAATCACGATGCATAAAAAAATTATGATTCTATTCACATTGTTGGAGAATATCATTGCCAGTTCATCCATTCATTGTTGTCATCATTGTGTTCGCAGGTGTCTTGCTGTATTTCCTTTTATCTTGTTGTTTAAAAAAAAGTCTAAATAATCACAAAAAACATCATTCAAAATTATTAGAAAAAGAACCTCTAAACCTAACAAAAAATATCTAAAAATTAATAAAAGTATTTAAAATATTAAAAAAATCGAAAGCCAAACAAAATAAAAAAATCTAAAATTATTGAAAAAAGAAGATCTGAAACTTAACAAAAAAAATTCAAAATTTAGTAAAAAAAGAGATATCAAAAATTATTTTAAAAACATCCAAAACCTAACAAAACAAAGTATCCAAAATTATTGAAAAAAATACATCCGAAACATAATAAAAAAAAACTTCCAAAACATAAGAAAAAGAAGCATGAGAAAACTAAGAAAAATAAATTTATAAACTATTAAAAAACATTGAAAACCTAAAAAAAATTCCAAAACCTATAAAAAAGACACATTTAAAACCTAAAAAAAAACATCCATAACTATTAAAAAGAGATGCGGATGGAGAAAAATAGCAGTAGGGGACGATGCAACTTCTATGTTTTTTGGAAGGAGATGAAAGGAATGAGAATGGCACATGGTTTTTGGAATTTTAAAATCAGGTTTCTTTTTTTAAAAGTTGGCAACTATATTAATAAGTTAGTTGTATATAGAGTTGGTTTCCTATATTTTTCCTAACACATCAATAAAATAGGGATCAATTTACAAGGGTTGTACTTGTACAAATATTAAGGGGTAACAACGATTTTGATCCCTATGGTTTAATTCTAAAGTTAAATTCGTCCCCAAATTTTATTTTTGGCGTTCAAATTCATCCCTAAGATTCAATATGGTTTTAAAATTGTTCTTCCTTTAAATTTTGAACAAAAATATCACTCATTTAATATACATAATTTTCTCTCTCACACACGGATGCGGTATTTTACAACCCACACTACTAACCGGCAAGTGCATCGGGTCGTACCAAGTAATACCTTACGTGAGTAAGGGTCGATCCCACGAGGATTGATGGATCAAGCAACAATAGCGTTTGATAGGATTAGTTAGGCAAGCAGAGAAGAGTGTTTTGGTATTCAAAGAGCATTAAACACAGACAAGTAAATAAGTTGAGAATAAAATATTAAGAAGGCAGTTAAGTTTTCAGAGTTATCTATTTTTCCGGATTTATTTTCTTACTAACTATTTTAGTCATGCAAGATTTAATTTCATGGCAAACTATATATAACTAGACCCTAATTCCTTAGACCTTCCTAGTCTCCTCTAAAATTCATTAATTGCCAATTCCTTGGTCAATTAATTCCAATTAGAGGGTGATGATCAATTTCTAATTATACACAAATAAGGGGATTATATGTCACGTATCCCATTAAACACAAACAATTAAAAATTCAGTATAATATGTTTTCAAGCTATTATTCAAGTAAAGAGCTTTTACAAGTTTTACAAGAACTCAATTAGAACATGGGTCATACTTCCGTTCCACCCATATTCATAAAGTAAAGAGCGAAAACAATTATTGAAATATAAATCTAAACATGGATTAAATTAGAAAGATCAAACGAATAAATCCATACAAATAGACAGAGCTCCTAACCTCAACAATGGAGGATTAGTTTCTCATGATTGAGAGGAAAAATAAGGATTTAGGTAACAATGTGTTCTGTGTCTAAATGTACAGAGTTTCTATTTATAACTAATCCTAATAAATCTAAAATCTAATTATCTAAAACTAAAAATAATATCTTTTCCTAAAAGATAAGATTTGAATTTAAATTTGAATTAATTGACAAGTCTTCAGCTGATGGGTGGGGACCACTTGCTTTGTCCATTCTACAGCTTCTAATCTGTATTTTCTGGGCTAAAAAGTGAGTCAAAATGTGGCCCAAAATTCACGCCAGCAATTTCTGTAAATTCTGCAGATCGCGCACGTCACGCGTACGCGTCAGTTACACGTACGCGTCGCTGGTCTTCTTTGCAAGTCACGCGGACGCGTCGGTGACGCGGCCGCGTCGCTGAGCAACTCCTCAAATCACGCGTACGCATCGGTCACGCGTACGCGTCGCCATGGATACTTCCAGATCACGCGTACGCGTGAGGCACGCGTGCGCGTCACTCCTCCCAGCCATCTCCTTTGATTCTTGTGCTGCAGAAACTCCATCAAATTCTGCCGAATGCTACCTGAAATAAATAAAATTGCACAAAACTCAAAAAAGCATCCATAGTGGCTAAAATATAATTAATTCTTAATTAAACTCAACAATTTAAGTGCAAATTCACTAGAAAAAGATAGAGAAGATGCTCACGCATCACAACACCAAACTTAAACTGTTGCTTGTCCTCAAGCAACCAAAACTAATATAGTCTTGAGATGTGAATTTGCATGAGAATGAGAGTTCGATTAAGCTCATGTCTCTTTTTATAGTGGGGTTTATAACTATAATCCTGAATAGGTTTGGCATCTCACTCTCCTTTGAATCAGAAGAATGTTAATGTCATTCGGAATTAGAATCCGGATAATATTATGAATTCTCTGATCTTTATATTTCAGTTTAATCCTTGAACACAGCAAAATTTACTTTAATTTATTTTTCTTTGGTGTTTTGCACCTTGAGCCTAGCCGTGACTTTAAATGTTTTGTCTCAAGGATTACCTGACACAGAAACACCACAAGCACTTAACTGGGGAACTCTCTTTGAGTTTTGATTTTTCTTTGAATTACTCCCAGACAATGGTACTCAAAGCCTTTGGCATACTCTGTTAAACGCACTTGGTTTCGACTCTAAGTGTTCTGTCTCAAGGATTACTTGACATAATCACACCACAAGCATATGACTAGGGAAACAACTCTTTGAGCTTTTAATCATGTCTGAGCTCCCTAGTCATTGATGCTCAGAGCCTTGGACCTTGCTTTTATTATTGTTTATTTATTTATTTTTTCTTTTGCTACTTCTTTTGCTTCAAGGATTAAATTTTTCAACATTTTAGAGAAGTCATAATAATTCTCTAAATTCCTATTCCTTATACATTAATATCCCTTGATTCAAATTTAAATATGCACTGTTCATATCATGCATTCAAAAATCACTGAAAATACCACCACCTTTAAGTAAATCAGTCTATTCTTAAAATTAACTCAATTTCTCATGCAATACATCACTTCTTTTTCTTTTCTTTTTATATTCAAGTTCAGTGAGTGGTACATGAAACATCTTTTCAGCATTAAAGCAATAAAAGAAAACTAAACTAGTCCTAGGATTCTAACTAATAAAGGATCATGCAACAAACAAAGCAAAATAACAGGAAACCAGAACATAACATAGAAAAAGAGGAGAGGAATAAAAATGAAAGGAACTCAACCACCTTAGTTATCCTAGCGGTCGCTTTATTCTTCAGGTTGTGCTCCTTAATGAAGATGATTTGCCTCCCTTTTGTGCCAGAAAACCAATAAGCGCAGCGTCAACACCAAACTTAAAGGTTTGCATGTCCTCAAGCAAAGAAGAACTGAAAATAGAAAAGACAAATATTATGAGGAGAGAAAAATAAAAGGATAAAAGCATAAGAGAGAATTAGGATTGGGAGAGAGAGAGAAAGAAAACTGGGCGGCGCAAGCGACGCGGACGCGTGCAGCACGCATACGCGTGGGTCGTGAATGTTCTTAATGACGCGTTAGTGTCAGGCACACGTCCGCGTGTTCTTGAATTTTGTGCGATTTGCGTGAAGCTAGCCGTGCGCCCGCGCAACTTTCTGTTCGCATGGCTTGGGAGCCAATTTTCCATACGACGCATTTGCGTCATGCACGCGATCGCGTGGATGGCCATATGTGCAACTGACGCGAACACGTCAGTCACGCGTCCGCGTGGTCTAACTTGGGCTTTTAGCACACTTCCTGCTCCAAGCCCGCGCAACTCTCTGTCAAATATTCCTTTACATCGAATTTGCAGGTCACACGTTTGCGTCGGGGACGCGCCCGCGTGAGTGGCAAAAATCACAAACGACACGTACGCGTGGGGTACGCAAACGCGTGGGATCGTTTGTGCGAAAGGCTCCATTCTGGCGCCACTCTTGCGCAACTCTCTGTCAAACTTATTTTTTCACTCACACATGATCGATGCGTTCGCGTCAGTGATGCTTGCGCGTCGTATGATATATATATATAGAGTTTGAGGTGTTCGGTTCCTGTGATAAAATAGCAGCATGATCAGAAAATTAGTAAGAACTCAATAAAAATCAAATAAAAAAATACTACTACAAAAAATAAAAATAGCTAAGGATACGAAATTATCGGGTTGCCTCCCGACAAGCGCTTCTTTATCGTCACTAGCTTGACGGTCAGCTCCTCTAAGGAGGAGGATCATAGGGGCTCAGCTCTTCACCCCTTACTTTGAACTTCTTTCCTGTGTCTCCATAACGCAGCTCAATATGTTCCAGAGAGAGGATTCTGATTACTGTATAAACCCATGCTGGATTGCTAGTCAACACCACCTTCATTCCTGGGGAGAAATCTTCAGTGAGGATCTTTTTGTTTCTCCATCCTCTGGGTAATTTCTTCTTTTTGGGAACCTCTTCCTTGGTAGATGATGTATTTCCAACACCAAACTTAGGTTTGATAGGAGGAATTTTATTGACTGTTACCAAGGAAGGTTTGAGCTGCAGATTCTGCTGTGTATCATCAGACAGTTTTGGAAGGTTTGGATCAATAAGCTCAGCCTGCATGCACATCCCTTCTTCACCTGTTGGATGTATATCTTTGAGGACATGAAAGACCAGTTGCTCATTATGCACTCTAAGTACTAATTCACCCACTTCTACATCAATCAGAGCTCTTCCAGTGGCTAGAAATGGTCTTCCTAGAATTATAGAGGCATTCTCATCTTCTCCTATATCAAGAATCACAAAGTCTGCTAGGAGGAAGAACTTACCCACTTTGACCAAGATATTCTCCACTAATCCATATGCAGGCTTCATAGATTTATCTGCTATCTGCAATGCTATTTTTGTGGGTTGTGCCTCTTGGATTTGCAGCTTCTTCATCACAGATAAGGGCATTAGATTTATGCTTGCCCCCAGATCACATAGGGCTTTCTCAAAGGTTGTGCTCTCAATGGTGCATGGAATTTGAAAGCTCCCTGGACCTGGCATCTTTTTTGGCAAGTTATTCTGAATGACAGCACTACATTCCTTATTCAGGACTACTATCTCATCTCCCTTTAAACGCTTTTTCTTTGACAACAGGTCCTTCATGAATTTGGCATAAATAGGCATTTGCTCCAAAACCTTAGCAAAAGGAATATTGATTTGTAACTTTCTGAAGATTTCCAAGAACTTTGAAAATTGCTTGTCCTTGGTCTCCTTTTGAAGTCTCTGAGGATATGGCATCTTAGGCTTGTACTCAGGAGCCTTTGGCAGTGTAGGATAAGTGTCAAGAGAGTCTGGGAATGGATTGTCCACACGCTTTGGAGGGGCGTGCTCTAACTCTCCCCTCTTTTTCTCTGGAGCTTCCTTTTCAACTAGCTCTTCATTGATCTTGGTCTCAGAACCAGCTACTTTACCACTTCTTAATTGAATAGCCTTGCAATCTTCTCCTGGGTTCACCACTGTATCACCTTGAAATGTACTTGTAGACCTCTCAAGTATTTGCTTGCTCAGTTGACCCACTAGCACTTCTAGATTTTTAATGGAGGCTCTGATTTCCTGTATAACTTGTGCTTCTGCACTTGCCACTTGTCCACTTATCACAGTGATAGCCTTACATTCCTCTCTTGGATTTGGAATTGTGTTACTAGGAAGGCTATTAGTGGTCCTCTGATCAATTTCATTAACTCTGGTGGCTATTTGACCCATTTAAATCTCCAGGTTCTTGATGGATGCTCTAGTTTTCTATCTAAAACCTGTCAATATTGCTTCCAAATCATTGTTCTGTTGGAAACCACCCTGAGAATTATTGTTGAAGTTTTGAGGTCTCTGAGGTTGATCCCTCCATCCAAAATTTGGGTGATTTCTCCATCCCTGGTTGTATGTCTTAGAATATGGGTCATTGTTGGGATTTCTAGGACCATTCCCCATGTAATTCACCTGTTCAAAAGAAGGTTGAGCATAATCATAATTATCATTTTGCACAAAATTACCTGCCATGTCATAGGAGACTTCCTGTGGGGATTTTGGGTGTTGATAGCTGAGACTTGCATGCCACCCATCTGTTGAGTAAGTAGATTTATTTGCTGAGACATCAGCTTGTTCTGAGCAAGAAGAGCATTAATAGCATCTACTTCAAACACGCCTCTCTTCTGAGGGGTTTCGGAGTTCACAGGATTCCTGTTAGAGGAGTATAAATATTGGTTGCTAGCAACCAATTCAATAAGCTCAATAGTCTCCTCCGGTGTCTTCTTCTTGTGCAATGAACCTCCTGCAGAATTATCTAAGCACATTTTGGATATTTCACCCAAGCCTTCATAAAATATGTCTATTTATGTCCATTTGGAGAACATGTCTGGAGGGCATTGCCTAGTCAGTAGCTTGTATCTCTCCCAAGCTTCATACAGAGTCTCACCATCCTTCTGTCTGAAGGTCTGAACCTCCATCCTAATCTTAGTCAGCTTCTTTAGTGGGAAAAATTTTGTGAGAAACTCAGTAACCACTTTGTTCCAAGTATCCAAACTGTCCTTGGGTTGAGAATCTAGCCATAGTTTTGCTCCATCCCTCAGAGCAAATGAGAAGAGCATTAGTTTGTACACATCTGGGTTCACTCCGTTTGTCTTCACAGTATCACAAATTTGCAGAAAACTTGAAATGAATTGATTTGGGTCTTCGTGGGAAAGACCATGATACTGGCAGTTTTGTTTCAATAGGATGACCAGTTGAGGCTTCAACTCAAAGTTGTTTGCAGTAATAGGAGGCACCACAATGCTCTTTCCATACAGATCTGTAGTAGGAGCAGAGAAAGAGCCAAGTACTCTCCTTTGTTCATTCCCATTCGGGTTTGCCGCATTGGTATTATCATTATTAGTCGGATCCATAGTGGATTCTGCAGCCTTGTATAGTCTTGCTTGTTGTAAACGCCGCGTCCTTTCAGGTTCAGGATTAAAGTCTAAGAGATGTTCTTTGTCTCTGTTCCTGCGCATAAACAAACAGAAAACAAGAAAGAATAGGAATCTCTACGTCAGAGTGCAGAGAATTCCCAGTGAGGTAACTCTGTGTAAAGAGATAAAAATATTGAATAAAATAAATAGAAGAAAAATAATAAATAGTCAACACCAAACTTAATTTCAGAAATTAAAAAAAATATTGGTCCTATTTATTTATAAAATATTTTTTTAAATTTAATTAAAATATTTGTTTTTTTTCGAAAATCAAGTAAGAAAAAATAAAAAAAATAAAAAAAACGAAACAGGGGGAGAGGGGGTTCACGGAAAAAAATATTATTTATTTATTTAATTTTTTTTTAAAACAAGATAAAAAAGGAAACGAGAAAGAAAGAACAGGGGAGGGGAGGTAAACAAAAAGGAAAAAAAGAAAAAATAATGTAAAGGATAGAAAAGGAAAAAAAATTATCGTAAAGGAAAAAAGGAAAAATACCGTAAAAAATTGTTTTTTTTTTGAAATATTCAAAGCAAAATTTTTAAATAAAATTAAAACTAAAACGCCTAATCTAAGCAATCAAACAACTGGTAGTTGTTAATCATAGTCAATTCCCGGCAACGGCGCCAAAAACTTGGTGCGGTATTTTATAATCCACACTACTAACCGGCAAGTGCACCGGGTCGTACCAAGTAATACCTTACGTGAGTAAGGGTCGATCCCACGAAGATTGATGGATCAAGCAACAATAGTGTTTGATAGGCTTAGTTAGGCAAGCAAAAATTGGTTTTGATATTGAGATGTTTAAAAGGTTAAGTTGAAAATATCGTAAGGCAGGTACGCAAGTAATTAAGTTAAAAATAAAATATGGGAAAACAGTTAAGATTTCAGAGTTATCTATTTTTCCGGATTTATTTTCTTACTAACTATTTTAATCATGCAAGATTTAATTTCATGGCAAACTATATATGACTAGACCCTAATTCCTTAGACCTTCCTAGTCTCCTCTAAAATTCATTAATTGCCAATTCCTTGGTCAATTAATTCCAATTAGAGGGTGATGATCAATTTCTAGTTTATATGCCAAAAGAATCCTAATTATCCACAAATAAGGGGATTATATGTCACGTATCCCGTTAAATACAAACAATTAAAAATTCAGTATAATATGTTTTCAAGCTATTGTTCAAGTAAAGAGCTTTTACAAGTTTTACAAGAACTCAATTAGAACATGGGTCATACTTCCGTTCCACCATATTCATAAAGTAAAGAGCAAAACAATTATTGAAATATAAATCTAAACATGGATTAAATTAGAAAGATCAAACGAATAAATCCATACAAATAGACAGAGCTTCTAACCTTAACAATGGAGGATTAGTTGCTCATGATTGAGAGAAAAAATAAGGATTTAGGTAACAATGTGTTCTATGTCTAAATGTACAGAGTTTCTATTTATAACTAATCCTAATAAATCTAAAATCTAATTATCTAAAACTAAAAATAATATCTTTTCCTAAAAGATAAGATTTGAATTTAAATTTGAATTAATTGACAAGTCTTCAGCTGATGGGTGGGGACCACTTGCTTTGTCCATTCTGCAGCATCTAATCTGTATTTTCTGGGCTGAAAACTAAGTCAAAATGTGGCCCAAAATCCACGCCAGTGATTTCTGTAAATTCTACAGATCGCGCACGTCACACGTACGCGTCAGTCACGTGTACGCGTCGCTGGTCTTCTTCGCAAGTCACGTGGACGCGTCGGTCACGCGGTCGTGTCGCTGAGCAACTCCTCAAATCACGCATACGCGTCGGTCACGCGTACGCGTCGCCATGGATACTTCCAGATCACGCGTACGTGTGAGGCACACGTGCGCGTCGCTCCTTGCAGCCATCTCCTTTGATTCTTGTGCTGTAGAAACTCTATTAAATTCTGCCGAATGCTACCTGAAATAAATAAAATTGCACAAAACTCAAAATAGCATCCATAGTGGCTAAAATATAATTAATTTTTAATTAAACTCAACAATTTAAGTGCAAATTCACTAGAAAAAGATAGAGAAGATGCTCACGCATCACACACCTACACACCTCACTCAACACACATACCTCTAAGAAGAAAGAAAGACAAAGACAAAGGGAGAGAGAAGCCGGAAAGGAAAAGAGGATGAAGGGGGAGGAAGGGAAAGGCAATGCCGGTGAGTCAAGGTGTTGTTATCATCGTTGTTGTTTAAGAGAAAAGCGGGGAGAGAGGATGAAAAAGAGAAGCGACTAAAATAGTTGTGAAGAATTGAAAGAGGAATGAAGAGATGAAGAAGGAGGAAGGTGCAGCAGGGATGGAGGGACGAAGAGAAAGGGACACCATGCAGAAAGGGAGAGAGAGATAACCGAAAAGGGGTTGACGGAGGAGTGTTGTTGTCACCGTCGTACGCTATTCTGGTCTTGCATACCTCTATTCTGACAGGTCTCTACGCTGCTACACTTGTTGTGCCCTTGTTCGGCAAAAACGCACCAAAGCTTTCAGACTCGTCAGCTGCATCACCCTTGTCTGAATTCTTCTATCCTTCAATTTATTCTGTTTTCATATTACCTTTACCTCCAATAATGATTTTCTATCTTTCTTCCATTGTGTTTTGCATTCACTGTGAGCGTGTTCAATGGGGTGTGAGAATGTTTAGATCTATTAAAGAAAGTATTTTAATTGGTTGTTGATGTTGAATTTGAGATTGTTTTGCTTTGTTGTTGTTATTGTTTTTCTTTATCTTTTCTTGCAGAATGTGCAAAAATAATGGATTTATGAAAACAGTGAGAGAAAAGGTATGGTATTTTTCTGAAAGGGTATTTTTGTTTAAAATTTAGAGAAAGAATGATTTTAAAACCAAATTAAATTTTAGAGATGAATTCGGAATAAAAAACAATTTGGAGATGAATTTTATTTCTGAGTTAAAACCATAGAATCCAAAATCATACCTAACCCAAATATTAATGATCAATAATTATTAAAAATCACTAGAAATTCAGTTTTACATTTTTTTATAATTTTTAATTAATGATTTTAATTTGTGTTCTTATAAAATAGGTTTAATTACTCTATTGGTCTCTATAGTTTCACCAAATTTTTAATTAGGTCTCTATACTTTTTTTCTTTCAATTGGGTCCGTATACTGCTTTTAATTTTGTAATTAAGTTCTTCCTAGTGTAAAAAATATTAGAACTAACGGAATATTTTTTCGCAAATTGAAAATATTTTTAGTTAAAAACTTAATTAAATCTTTGACCTCATGTATTTTGGAAAAAATATTATGTTAATATTTTTAACATGAAAAAGATGTAATTACAAAATTAAAAACAGTGTAAGGACCAAATTGAAAAAAAAAGTATAGGGACCTAATTAAAAATTTGGAAAAACTATAGGACCAACAGAATAATTAAACCCTTAAAATATATGTTAGTTAAATATTTTAAGATACTAACAAATATATTTATAATTTATAGTAGTAAACAATAAATTTGTTTTATATATTGAGTATAATATTTCTGAAAATATAATATAAATTTTTTTGACATAGACTACATAGTAGTCGACGTAGCATCGGCTTACAATTCTATAATAGGTTGGACAATATTAAACTGACTTGCTACAGTAGTTTCTACCCCTCACATTTGCATGAAGTTTTCTACTTCTGGAGGGATAGTCACTATAAGAGGAGACAGAAACTAACAAGAAGATACTACCATGAAAACCTAAAACTACGAAGGTATACAAAAGAAAAAGAAGTAAACACTATAGAACTTGGAGGTGACCGAGTTCGGGAATAGTTGAGAGCCCAATAAAAAGGAAAGATCGAGGAAGTCCAGATTGGGGATGAAATCAGAAAAACAACCAACGTGGGGGCTAACCTTGGAGAATAGTTAAAACAAGACCTTATTAAGCTTCTGTGAGAAAATTCCAATATCTTTGTCTGTAAAGCTTCCTACATGCCTGGAATCAATCGCGTAAGTCGTAGAAGAGCAAGTCTGAGCACTTTTGGAAGCCGGATTCATAAGGGAGATAAAATACCTGTTATGGCTCACTAACGTGGTGCTCATGAAGAAACAGAATAGGAAGTGGAGGATGTACATTAATTACACTGACTTCAACAAAAATTGTCCCAAGGACCCATATCCACTTCCTAGTATTGACGCTTTTTTAGATTCGGCCTCATGCTACAAATAATTGTCCTTTATGGATGCATATTTGGAATACAATCAAATTCTGGTGTATAAGCTGGATCAAGAGAAGACCTCTTTCATTACTCCTAAGATGAACTACTGCTATGTGGTAATGCCCTTTAGGTTAAAAAATGCAAGAGCCACTTATCAAAGGTTAATAAACAAGATGTTCTCATCCCACCTCAGAAAATTGATGGAGGTCTATGTAGATGATATGCTTGTAAAGACTAGAGAAAAAACCAGTATGCTATCCTACCTTGCCAAAGTGTTCAACATGATAAGGCAGCACGTGATTAGATTAAATCCCACAAAGTGCATCTTTACTGTAGAAGCCGAAAAGTTCCTAAGATTTATGCTCACTCAAAGAGGCATTGAAGCCAACCCAGACAAATATAGGGTCATCATGGAAATGAAAAGTCTGATCTGTTTAAAAGAGGTCTAACAGTTAAATAGTAGGCTAGTGGCCTTATCTAGATTCTTGGCCGGGTCGGCTTTGAAATCTTGCCATTGTTCACCATTCTCAAGAAAGAAAAGCAATTCCAATGGTCTCAAGATTGTGAGCAAGCCTTCCAAAACTTTAAAAATTCTTGAGCCAACCACCAATCCTGACTCAACCCAAAGAAGGAGAAGAACTCATATTGTGCGTAACCATTGCAGACAAGGCCATGGCCTTGTCCCTTGTTGTGCGTAACCATCACAGACAAGGCCATGGCCTTGTCCCTTGTCTGAGAAGATAGGGGGCAACGACCTATTTATTTCACGAGTAATGCATTACAGGGGGTAGAACTGAACTATCAAAAAATAGAAAAATTTGCCTATGCTTTCGTCCTAGCCTTCAGAAGACAACGATCTTACTTCCAAGCCTACACTATCAAATTCCAAACTAACCAACCTATGAAGCATATCCTCCAAAAGATGGACATTGTAGGACAGATGCTACAATGGGTTGTGAAATTATTCGAGTTCGACCTTAAATATGAAATTCGTACTACAATCAAATCTCAATAGTTGTCCAATTTTTTGGCCGAATACACAAGTGAATAACAAGGAAATCCAACAGCTTGGCATTTGTATGTGGATGGATCATCAAATAAAGCTGGTAGTGGAACAAGAAATATTCTTGAGAATGAAGAAGGAACTAGAGTAGAGCTCTCATTAAAACTCGAGCTTCCAACCTCTAACTACCAAGCCGAATACGAAACCATGCTTGTTGGCTTAACGCTAGCTAAAGAAGTCAAAACATCAAAAGTCACAGTGTTTAGAGTAACTCCCAAGTGATAACCTCTTAGATAAATTAGGATTATCAATCTAAAGATCCTAACATGAAGAAGTACTTAGAGAAAATACTGGAGCAACTTAGACAATTTCAGGAAATAGAGGCCAGATATATAACTCGAGAACTCAATTACCGAGCTGATACCCTCTCTAAATTGGCTAGCACTAAGTCAGGGGGCAACAATAAAAGCCTAATCCATGAAACTTTTCATACACTATCAGTGCCTAAAGAAGTCGACAAGTTGGATGCACTGACAATCTCTAATCTAAACTTAGTTTTGGATGACTCCTATTATCGAGTATCTCAAATTTGATATCATCCCTAAAGAAGAAAGGGAAGCATGAAGACTCATAAGAAAATCACAGAATTATACCCTGGTTCACAATGTTCTCTATAGAAGAGGAGTATCTACACCCTTACTAAAGTGCGTCTCGACCTCCAAGACTAAAGAGGTCCTAGAAGAAATTCATAGTGACATCTGTGGAAATTACCTAGGAGCACGATCACTAGCTAAGAAAGTGATATGAGCTGGCTTCTTTTGGCTGACCTTGCATAAGGAAGCGGTAGACTTTGTTAAAAGTGCCCGCCTTGCCAAATGCATGTCAATTTTCATGTGGCACCATCAGAAGAGTTTATTAGTGTAACCTCACCATGACCTTTTGCAAGATGGGATTTGGACCTGCTCGGACCATTTTCTCAAGCACCCAGACAGGTGAAATACCTCATAGTTAGGATTCATTATTTCACTAAGTGGATTGAGGCAGAACCTTTGGCAACCATTATAGTCCAAAAAAGTCATAGATTTTCCTACAAAAACATTGTCACCAAATTTGGGGTCCCATACTCCATTATTACGGACAACGGTACTCAATTTACCGACTCGACCTTTAAAAACTTGGTGGCAAGTCTCAAGATTAAGTACCAATTTACATTGATAGAGCACTCTTAAGCCAATGGACAAGCAAAAGTTGCGAATAAAGTCATATTGGCTGGGCTCAAAAGAAGACTATAACATGCAAAAGGAGCACGGGTGGAAGATCTCACCCAATTTTTATGGGCGTATCGGACAACTCCTCACTCCACAACTGGAGAATCTCTGTTCTGACTTGCTTTTTATGGAATAGAAGCCATGATCCCTATTGAAGTAAATGGAGAGAGAAGCCAAGGGTAAGGTTCTACAATGAAGTAGAAAATATCCAAGCTCAAAAAGAAGAACTCAACCTCCTCCTAGAAGTCCAAGAACAAGCTCGGATAAGAGAGAAAATGTTGAAACAAAGGATGTCTACAAGGTACAACAAGAAAGTCATCGGAAGAAACTTCACCATGAACGACCTCATACTGATCAGAAATGGCATCGGAGTATAGAAGTCAGGCGAAGAAAAATTGGCTGCAAATTGAAAAGGACCTTACAAGATCATTGAAGTCTTGGAAAAAGGTTACTACAAAATGTCCGACCTACAAGGGAACGAGCTTCCAAGGTCATGGCATGCATGCAATATGAAAAGATACTACAACTAGAAAAGCGCACATCGCTCCTTGGTGTACTCTTTTTTTCCAACTTCATCGTTTTTTTAAAGGGGTTTTCCTGAAGAGGATTTTAACGAGGCATTATAGCAAGGGCTGGTAATTAAAAATATAAAAACTCTTAGTATTAGAATAGCATTTGTAAATCATTTTTCATCAATGATAATTTATCTTATTTTCTACCAATTAATTTTTCTACTGCATGCACCGATTTAAGCCCGACCTAGATGGTTGGCAAGATAGCGACAAGGTCTAAATTGGTGTAAGAAGTTATATAAGTAGATCGTGGTCCGACTTCATTAAGTTGCTTGTACAAAAACAAGTTGGCAAAAGAGGCAAGCCTAAAACGAATTGCAAAAGTAACTTGATAAAAGGCCGACCTATTAAGGTCAGATTTAAGTCTCGAAAGTAAACTATCGTCTGACTCCACAACATTCCGTTAAAAAATATCTAAACAAAGTATCCAAGAAATTCCTCAACACTTACCGACTCCCAAAAAGAAGATAGCATCCTCAAATAACAAAAAGTTTGTTAAGTGATGCTTGACAAAATAAACAAAAGTGCGACAGGCAAGTCAAGCAATGTTATAAAAAATCACTTATACACCTCAAAATAAGTGTGATATGCAAAAGTTAGAGCACTTTAAAAGGACCCTAAAAAGATCGACGGAAACAAAATCTTAGTAAAAAAAATGAAAATTTGAGAGAGACAAAGCAAAAGCATAGAAGATGAAATAAAAAAAGAAGAAAAAGAAAATGGCAACATTTATATATATATATATATATATATATATATAGTGGAAAAATGGTATATTTATCCTTCATTTAATGACAGGTGCAATTACCAAGGTAAATGAAAAGACGAGCGAATGATTACAAAAAGACGAAAGATTCAGATTCAAAAATGCGTCGAGTATCCGACCTAGCCCCAAGAAAGGTGGTATACCTGACGTGATGAACTGGAAGCCACAAAAAGTCAAGACCGACTTGGAATGCTTCTGTCCGAACCAAAGAAGCTCAGCTTCGAGTATGGGCACTGTTCATACCCTGACCTACTACTTATCTAGTCCCAAAATGAATAAAGCCCAATCTACATATATTGTCTAGACCAGTATCTACCCAACCTCATAGAGGTCGGACACTATGGCAGGGGCTTAATCCTTCTAATATAAATCAGTAACTAACCCCCTCAATATCTCCTATTAATCTAGAAACGAGATCTCAACAACCTCCCTAATAAAGGAAAAATGACTACCCAACTACTCAAATGGTGGTTATTGACTTTACATCTACACTTATAATACCCTGACATCCTCAGGTATAATTCAAACCCAATCTACTAGAAACCTACTTAAATCCTTGCTAATTTAAGCATTGGAGTCCCTTGTAGGTAACACCCCACTCCTACTCACAAATAACTCAGACGGATTCATCCTCATTGGAGAAGACGTTAGTCAAATCACCCAAAGACATTTGGACCTCACTATCAAGCTCAAAACAATCCAGTTTTAGGCCTCGAAACATTGGCACCGTTACTGGAGACCTAGAAATCAAGACCATACGATGGCGGACGACATCCCACAAGATGGACACACAGCTTCCAATTCAGGAGCCTGAGAGGAAGAATAAAACAACGACAAATGAGTATTAGTCAAATTCGGACAGACACAAGATAAGTTCAGAAGTACACTTACCTAAAGGATCCAGGCCAAGGGATTCCATGGAGATCATGGGACTTGTCCTTGTACATTAAGGTTGGCTAGAACAACTCGAGTAGGAGCTAGAGCGACAACGAGAATCTGAAAGAGTTCTGAGAAGGAAAATTTGATGATGAAGGGAGATAGAAGAAAAGCACTTGAAACTGGAGTCTGACTTTAAGGATAGGAAAACCCGAGCTGACCAAGAGAAATGCCTCTGACAGGCGAAGTTCCATTCATAGAAAAAATTATGCGGACTAAAGTTTCTAGAAATTTTAAGAATACAAACATGGATATTTATGATGGAACCATCGATCCGAGGCATCATCTGGATAATTTCAAAATTTGAATATATAATAAGTATGTAATTTAAACAAAGAGTGTGTTTAATTTGTGATTTTATTTTTTATTTTTAATTTTAGTATTTTTTATTTTCATCATTTAATAAAAATACAAAAATAAATAATAAAGTTTTATTGTTTTCGTAAAATTTTAAAAATAAAAATTAATGAAAATAGAAAACAAACTTTTTGGTTGTGGACCATCAAACAAAAGTTCAAGATATACAATTTCCATCTTAGAAGTTCACTTTTTTGGTTTAGCTTATTTTGATGTATGCTATACAATCAACTGAACTAAGTCATTTTTTTAAGTTATTATTTAAATAAGGTGAATTTTATGGTATTTTTTTATTGTGATGTCTACATTATTTAATTTATTTTTAAAAGTAAAAAATAAAATATTTAAAATAAAAATAAAATATTTAAAATTTATTAAATATTATTTATTTATTTTTTTAATAAATTAAACATATTGTTACCTTTAATTATATAAGGTAAAAGATTGTTATTTTTATTAATATAATAATTTTTAATTAAATATTTATGTAAAACATCTGTATGCTAATATATAGTATAAATAATATTGGGAAACATCTCTTACCATCATTTTATGGAGGTCACTTTTCAATTATGCATCTTTTAAGAAAGTTATTTATTAAAATAAAATAACTAGAGATTTTGAAATTTTTTAAATAAAAAATAAATATTTTATTTATGGATATACATAATTTGGAGCGTTTTTATCAATTTGTATTGTATTACATATCTCGTTTATAGTATAAATAAGATAAGGCCTAGACGCGCTTATATAAAGAACTCGTTCACAACGCTTCAAGTGTCACACTCATTACCCCTTGACCTTCATTTCTTCATTTGTCAGACATTTTTCTTGATATTTTTGAGATACTCGAATGTTATGGCACGTGTAGATGCATGAGACGATGACATCAACCGCCTGAATACGACTTGGCACATCGCGGGAGCAATCGACTTCCATGTTAGTGTTGTTGTTTTTCTCTTTTAAATAAATAAGTATATAATTAAAGTTAGGGTACTTTTATAGATAAAGTGTTGTTTATACATGAGTAGAATAGATTATGTTTTGGTAACATAAAATAGGTTAGTTGGCATGTTATCAGCATTTGTTAGGTGGTGAAATGTATTTTTACTAAATGTTAATTAATTAATTTAATTTAAATTGTTAGTTAATTTAATTAATTTATTAAATATTTAGGTTTTCTTATTTCTTTAAATCAAATTTATATTTTTAATTTTAATTTTGAATATGCTAGTAACTTATTTTACTAGATATTTGCTACAATGATGTTGGATAAATTTTTTAAATGTTTGATTTTTAAAGTTAATTATTCTGAAATGTGAAATAATTATTTATTATTTTTATGCTTTTTAAATAAAAATCTTTACAATTGAAATAGATTTGTTATTAAAATATTTTATTTTTTAACAAAGGCCTCACCTACTACTCCCTAGGCGACTAAGTCACACTCTTGCACCACCGGTTTCCATTCTCCGTTCTGAGGCTGGGTTTAGCGATACGGTCCAGCTCAAGAACTTTGTCTTTGACAACTCTCTGATTATTGTATTCGTAGAGTATTGGTATCCAGAGACCCACACTTTCCACTTGCCTTGGGGTGAGTGCACCATCACCCTGTAGGACATTTTGTACCACGTTGTGTTATGCACTCACGGAGAGGCGAGTGGGTACTTGCAAGATTTTCACACATGGTACCAGCACCTGACTTGGGAGTGGGTAGAGGAGCTCCTCGGTACTAGGTCTCTTTATGCTCAGCAATAGGGGGAGCAGAGGAAGGAGTCATTCTCCATCAAGCTGACGTAGCTGAGGGACCAAGTACGACATATGGCAGCTACTACAAATGCAGCCACCCTTTGTCAGTACACAAGGTGTTATACCCTGTTGCTGATTAGGATTAAATGATGACAAACAAATCAAACAATTAGGTCTATATCAGGTGGCTACCTTTATTGGAGGACTTCGAAAGGTGCCACAGTCTGCCTTGGGGATCTGTTGTGCTTGTCTGGACATACCACTCCTTATGCTCTGTAGCACATCGATCTACCAATGATATTGCTGGATACACTCCTCTACTGATCTCATAGATCTACCATAGATTTTCTCAACGGTGTCCACCCGAGAGATAGATTTTAATATTTTCGTTGTTCATGAGGTAACTATTTTCATGTACGGTTATTGTACCTTCTATGTATGTAATTCAAAAGTTTGTTGTATAAATCAAGAGATTGTTATTGTTGCATATATTCACAGGTTAATAGGTATGGCCCAGCAGAGTAGAGACCAGTTTGACCAGCAGGTCCTCTGATGGCATCTTTCATTGGACCAGTTACAATTAGATGAGGTAGTAGATGTGTTTTAGTTAGTTTTCTCTAAATGATTAGTCCTCCTATGTAATGAATTGAACCTAATGATTATATCAAACTTTATTTTGTAGTTTCTATGGACGGTCTATAACGACCCAGCCTTACAAGTCATTATTCCAGACTAGTTGAGAGAGGAGACAGAGTGGGGGACATGGATGAGTGTTGTTTCCCTTGTCTGCTTCAACATTATTTAATTTCAGCATTTTGAACGGGTGAAATGCTAGTTTGATGACGAGCAGTGGGTGCCTGGAGACCCGGTCAATGTCGACCTATTTCTGACCACCACAAGACATGGCTAAGATGTGTGGTGGCCCACTTGTCATCAGGAGTGGTTTGATAGATGGAATTCTTGATTTGAGGAAGGCCACAAAATCTTTATTCAACCATTTGCTTACTACCGATTGGCCTAGTTCCAACATGCTTACCGCATTAGACATCTATTCGGCCAAGACGTGCTTGATGATCCCATACTTTTTTCTCTCACAGATGACGTGCAGCCTACCACCATTTAGTTTAGGGACATGCTTGACCTATGACGTGGGCCAAACGTCCGTTTACAATTTCTCAAAAAGAACTGCATTGAATGTATAGTTCTAAAGCAACAAATGATCTGAATCAAAGTTTAATTTTGTTTGTCACGAATACAAATGAATAAAATCTGAGAGGATTAAATCTCAGGTCATCTCTCAAAAAAATTGCAGTGAGGTGTGCATATTATTGGTTATGAGAATAAGGGGGTTTTAAAAACAATTAACAAGAAATTAATTGACAAGAAAGTAAAGCTAACAACTAAAAGGGCATAAATGCTAAAATAATAAGGGGTTTTTAAGAACAACTAACAACCCTAAATCACCAATCAATATTGGACATCAATGACTCTCGTGTCACTAACCACGACATGACAATTACAAGAGCAAACCCAATTAGTCAACCTTTAAAAGTGAGATAAGTCAATCGGACATAGTCAATCTCAATCCATTGGTCTTACTCGTTAATGGAAATGAGATTAGTTAAAATCTCTAAATTATCAATTAATTTAGACATTAGTGACTCAAGGTTATCTGAATTACTCAATTCCAAGCCGAGAGTGTAAAATATATCCTAAAACTAAGAGAAGCATTTTCACAAACACTTGGAAGGCATAAAAGTAAAACATGATAACATTGCAATAATAATAAAATCTAAAACTACCAAATACAAGGAAGAAATAACAATTAAAAGGAGCAACAATAAGCATAAAACATAAACTGCATTAAAGAAAATCAAAATTAACAAGAGTTCATAAAACTAAAAGCAAGTAAAACTAAGAAAAGTAATAAAATAAAGGAAAAAGCAAGTAAAACTACAAGAATTAAGATGCTAGAATAATAAAAAGTAAGAAAAACTAAATTAAGACAAAATCAGAACCTAAATCTAGGAAGAAATTAAACTAAAAACCTTAAAATCCTAGAGAGAAGCTCTCTTTTCTATGAATTAACGTAAAACATGGCATAAACTATCCTAATTGCTCTCCCTTTGATCCTTCTTGAGTCTTGCATTATATACTTCAGAAATGTGATGGATTGGACCCAAGAAATCCCTGAAATCACAAACCCGCATGTTTACTTAAGTAACACGTGCTGACAATCATGCGTACACATGACGGATGCGTACGCGCAAATTGGCGATCCTCCAGAAGATGCGTATACATGAGGCATACGTACACACAACTTGAAATTCATGCGTATGCATAAGGCGAGCGTACGCATGACCATGAGGAACTCCAAACTTCATTTCTTCATGAATTCTCTACTTTTGCATGTTTTTTCTTCACTTCTTCAAGCCATCTTTGCCTTCTAAGTCTGAAATCACTCAACAAACATGTCAAGGCATCAAATGAAATATAAGTGAATTAAATTTATCAGTTTAAGAGTGTAAAAAGCATGTTTTCAATAATTAAGCACAAGTAGGAGAAATTCATAAAACTATGTTATTCCAGTGAATAAATGTAAAAAATTTGATAAAATCCACTCAATTCAATCCAAAATTTACTATAAAATTGTGGTTTATCAATCTTCCCACACTTAAACAATAGTATGTCCTCATGCTAAACATTAAGAAAGACAAGATCAAAGGGTATCAACATTTATTCAATGCAAGCTATCTAAATGCAATATATCTAAATGCATGCAACGAACCTACCTAATACTACCTACCTCTATCTACCTTATTTACTTCTATCTACTTGGTTAAAATAATTCAATTTCCAAGAAAGTATGTAAACAATCAAGGGCTAAAGACAATAGCAACCAATTCAAATCTAAAAATTGATTAGATTCATTGAAAATAATTTACAACATGCAAGATAAGAGATAATACTAGGTGAAAACATAGAATTGAGCAATCGAAACCCTTACCAGATGTGTATACGCTCTAATCACTCAAATATATAGGGTTGATTCATTCAATTCTCTTCGAATCTTGCTTTATATGATTTATTTTTTCATCTAACAACCAACAATTATTCAATGCATGCATACAATTATCATGAAGACTTTTTTAAAGGTTGTAATGGGACTAGGGTAAAGGTAAGGATGTATATGGTCAAGTGAACTTGAAATTTGAATTTTTCATCAACTTAAACTGTCACCTAATCATATAATAACCTATAAAATTCTAATACGAAACTAGCAACCCATTATTTCACTTCTTCTTCCACACACTCATGCATTCTTTTTAATCACAATACATATGCATTCTTATTATTACCTTTCTTTGGGGCATTTTGTCCCCTTTTTATTCTTTTCCTTTCTTTCCTTTTCTCTTTATATATATATATATATATATATATATATATATATATATATATATATATATATATATATATATATATATATATATATATATACACACACACAAGTGTCAATGCATATGGTTTACATAATTAATACATGAGTATGTACCCAATTTCCAAAATTTTTAATAAAAATGCAAAACACACTTTTATCAACCAATGTTCCCAAATTTTTCCACACTTAGATATTACACACTGTCACTAGCCTAAACTAATCAAAGATCTAAATTAAGAACATTTATTATTTTTCACTTAAGGCTAGTGATGTGTTAAAATTAAGAACAAAAAGGGAATTAATAAGGCTCAAAGTTGGCTAACAAAGATATATGAAAAGGGTAAGATTATATGGGTAAGTGAGCTAGTATGAAATAACAACCTCAATCACAAATGCATTCATAGACTAAATAATGGACATAAAGAATCAAACAAATCAAATATTACAATCATAGAAAGAGAATAACACAAGAACAAAAGTAATAGTTAATATAATGTAACGACACATTAAGACTCAAAACTCACAAGGTTGTTTGTTCTAACTCTAAAACTATATTTTTTAAACAAGTTCAAATGAAAAATATTGACTCAAATCAATCAAGATGTCCTATTAAGAGTTTTCCTTGAAAATTTCTTATTTGACTAAGCTTATTCTACATATATAATATATGTAATGTGATTGGATGAAAAATTATCAAAATGCTTAAGTGCATTTTCTATTCTAAATCAATCCAAAATATCATATATATAGAAAATTAAACTAGGTTCAATTATCGCATTATCCGATTACAACCAACTACTAAAGACTAAAGGCATATATACAAGCCAAAATAAAAGTACTGTAAACTATAAGATACCAGTTATGTACAAACCAAACTAATAAAAGTGAAATAAACTAAAATATATCCAAAATATCAAAATGCTACCAAAATATCCAAAAAATGGCATAATAAAAACTAAAACTGAAGTGTTTGAGATGGAAGAATTTTCACCCAAAATGCCAATTTGGTGCATGGCCTCCCCACACTTAAAATTAAGCATCTTCCTCGGTACTCATGAAATCATGAAAAGTGGAAGTAATCGTCGTTGTCTCCACCGTCAGCTGGTGGATCCTGCTCCTCCTTCTCATTGTGCTCTGAGGAGTGTCCAACTCCTATATCCTCTCGTCTCAAGCCCGGTGTTGGCGCTTGATGTTCTCATAGCATCGCTTGGAGCGGTGCTCCAAATGAGCTATATCCTCAATGAGCCAGTAGACCAGATGATAGAGCGGCTATGATGATAATGATGGGGCTATTGGTGGCTGTGCTGGCTGCTCTAATAGTTCTGCTACTGCTGAAAAAGTGACTGCCTCTATGGTGGTGGTCCTCCTGCGTCCTTGGCATCTGGTAGATGACTGAGGCTTGAACTAGTTGCCATGTGGAATGATTCTCTTGCTACCGGCAATTGTTGGCCTCTTATCCGCATCCTACCAAAGTACCTTAGCTCTCAGACCTAGCTGTGTAATCAGGCACGGAAATGCCAGGTTGCCAATGTGATGCTTCTGATCTATAACCTTTCTGATGAGCCTTGGAAGCTACAACTGCTTCCCCTCCAAGACACACCAGATCAGCACGGCCATATCCGCAGTGATATCTGTCGCATGTGTACTAGGCATCACATAATTTGATAAGATCTAATGCTAGAGCCTAGCCTCAATGGTAAGATACTTGATTACTATGACTTTTGGACCTGGATTCGACAGACCATAAATCCAAGGGCTGTTGGGGTGGATGGCTATCACGTGTAAAATTGCGTCCCAATCAAACATTATCATTTGAATGTCCTCATCCGCCTTCAAAAAGTCATCCTTCTCATTAGCTTTAGATGGAAAATAGAGAACCTCTTTAATGGCCTCTTTTGTAACCAATATCTGCTTGTCGTAGAGGAGAATTGTGTCAAGGGTCTCGCTGTAATAGTTACAATAAAACTCACGAAGCCATGACGTGTTCACTCCTACCAGGTCCCAGTCTAAGAATACCATCCCCGCTAAGTGATCTGATGCTCAGTAAACCTTTACAGCTCAATTGGGATCTGAAGCTTCCTCTCAACATGGAGGCTCCTCTTCTAAAGAAAATCCGGGAATGTAAGCTCCGAGTAGAGATTTGCAAACTTAGACGGATCATTGGAGGGTGTGTTCTGATTAACTCTGTCTCTCTCACTGATTTGCCTCTCTGAAAGTGGCTCATCCATTGTTTTCAGTGGTCTGTTGAGTTCTCTTCCTCTTACTCGGGCCACTGGCCTTTGTTTTACCCTTTTCTTTTCTATCTGTCATCCTCAAAAGAAGTAGAGAAAATAGGTATATGAAATGTATTCTAAAGCACACAAAGTAGAAATATATAAGCAAGCAGTATAATAAGAACTGAGGTCAATAATCAAGTGTATCTAAAGTGAAAGGATAAAACAGAATTGATTAGAAGTGGAAGTGAGATGACAAAGCAAAATCAAGCAGAGATCACATTCCAATAAATTAAAGTCAATTAAAGCAAGTTAACTTGCCTGTTCAATAAAAAGAAAGTAAGGACATATTGTTGCTATGCACCAAAAAAAAAAGAAAAGAGTTAGTTGAAAAAGAAAGTGTTAATTGAAAAAGAAAAGTTAAATGTTATGTACATAACAAGCATGATCCTTAACTTTGAGAATTTTTCAAAAAAATATAAAACAAACAAGCTCACATTCAACTTCACAAGTAAAGCAATATGCTACAAATGACTAATTCAAGTATGTGTAGCGCACATATTCAATCAAATAAGGTCCATATGTCATTAAAGCATATGCTTGAGCAATTGATGATGACTAAACAAAAATGACTTAAAGACAAAGTACTAGTCAATCATCAAAGCATTCAAAACCACTATTGCAAGCTTGATGTTAAATTGAAAAGTTTAAGCCTAATGTAACAAAAAATCATTCAAGGACAATCCAAGTGAAACAATTGGTGTTACATAGGGTAAAAGTCATCAAACTTGCAAAATCAGATAAATAACATCAAATATGCAAGATTCATAAAGTTTTGGTCAATTAGAAACTTGAAAATACTCACTTCAATGGAGTTAGGTAAAATGAATTGAAAACAATCATTAAAGTAAAAATTTTGACCAAAAAATTTTTTTAAAGTCATTGATGCAATTTCAATAACAAATTGGTGCACAAAGTCTTATTGACATAGAAAACCGTCAATAAAAACCTTGTATTACCAGTTCATATAATACATCTTCAAATAAAAATAAAAAGAATTAGCAGCATAACAGCAGTAAACAAGAATTCAGGTAACTAGACAATTAGTCAATTGAGTTGGTCATAGTGTCATAGCTTTGTTGGCAATAATGCCAAACAAGTTCATTAGTAAACTTAGCTCAATTGGCAATATAGCCAAGATAATAAAGAAAACAACAACACAAATGAACAGCATAATTCAGCAAAAGTATGACACTTTACTCAGTCAACTATTTTTCAAATGAATTCAGCAATTCCATACTCAATTCAAGGGAATTCAGACAATAATGTATAATTGAGCAAAGTACAGATTCAGCATAACGACCAAGAACAATAAAACCATCAATTATTCAACAATCACATTCAAAAAAATTCAATCCAAACACATTCATTGCAGCAAATTAAACAGTCCTAAAATCCTCTACACACTATGTTCAACCTACCTAACTACCTAAAATAACTGAAGCATTCAATCTAACTACTTCAAACTAATCAAAATTAACTAATTACATTGACAAATTCAATTCTAAGATGAGAAAGCAGAGTTATGGACCAAAAATGAGAGGCTTGTTTCCAGTTAACCTTCCCCTCTCCCAAGGTTCTTAGTTTAGGACTGAGACGGATTTCTTGCTCCTTTATAAGGATATTTTAAAGAAGCTAGACCCTTTCATGAAGCTAGAGTTGAAAGATGATAGGAATTTCTTTCCTTTTAGGCTGAAATTAAAATAAAGGAAAAAAAGGACAAACCTGGAATGAAGAAGGAAGCAGAGAAGAGAAAGGAAAAAGGAGGTGGTACAACAGCAATAGAACAATGGCGGCCATTGGGGTAGTGTTGCCTGCGGAGCTGACTGTGCCATGGCAGTGGACGGTGGCAAGTAGAAGAAGGAGATATAAGGAAGAAAAGAAAAAGAAGAAGGAGAAATGGGAGAAGGAAAGGAGAAGAGGGGTGTTGGTGGCGGCTATGGTTGTCGCCAGTGGTGTGTATGGTGGCATAAATATTGGCAATCGAGGTTGGGAATTGGAGAGAACCTGAGACGAAGAAGATGAAAGGGAATGGGGGTGTGTGTATGCCAATTTAGGGTTCGCACAAATGGGGCTAGATTTTTGAATTTGTGCGTACGCTTAAAGCATGTGTACGCGCAAGTTGTGGAAGAAAAGTTGTGCGTACGCATGGTGTACGTACAACACCATTTTGGTTCTGGAAAGGGGTCATGCGTGTGCGGAAGGGATGCGTATGCATGAGTGGAATCTTTATATATATATATATGGTTGTGCATGCGCATAGTACAAGCACAAACCAAGTTCGGTTCAGTTTTGGTATCATGTGTACGCATGGTGTACGCACGATACTCTTACACAATGCTTATATTTCTGTTTGGATGTCGTGCGTACGCATCAGGCAGGTGTACGAAAAAATTGGTGAAATTTCATGAGTTACGTGTATGTATCAGGCATGTGTACGCCCAAGTTGTGCTCTGTTTTTCAAACTTTTCACACTTCTTACTCCAAAATAAGCTTCTTAAACACCTAACAAGATACCAGAGCAATACCAAAACGTATTAAACAAGCTAAACTACCAATTAAACTAAATAAACCTAACTAAAAATGGAAATTCAACTTATTCACCAATATGTACAAAAGTGAAGATGGAAAGAATTTACCATGGTCGGGTGTCTCCCACCTAGCACTTTTAGTTATAGTCCTTAAGTTGGACATTTTGGCGAGCTTCTTGTCATAGTGGCTTATACTTGAACTCATCCTTGAACTTCCACCAATTCTTGGACTTCAATTGATTGCCAGAATTTCCAACGAAGTGCACCAAGCTCTGATGAATTTCCACACAAGTCAGGAGCTCCCAAAATTGATCCTCATGTATGCGGGATCCCAAGCCTTGTTCTTACACTTGCCTTCTAGTTGATCTTCAAAATTCGTGTAAATGAGATATACACATACTTATTTCGTTTATACTGTAAACAAAATAAGTAATGCAATGCAAATCGATAAAAATGCTACATATTATTTATATTCGTAAATCAAATATTTATTTTATTTATTTAAAAAAATTCGAGATTTTGCAATTGATACGAAAAAAACTAGTATTAAATTATAAGAAATATTACTTTTATAGAAAATTTTCTAATCCGATTGGGCAACCAATAATTTATTCATGACTTGATAATGTATTTTCATTATTGAATAAAATGTTTAATGACTCTATCGAAATTAACCTCACATTCTTAAAAGGATACTAAATTAGTGTAAAACGCACAATTAAACCAAATCCAACTCAAAATTACAGAATTCACCCAAACCTAAAAACGTTACATGGATCTCCCTAATGCACCTCTCTATGTAAATCAAATCAGCTAGACCCGATTTAGCAACTCTCATAGTAAATCGAATGACCATAACTCGTATTACTAAGGAAACATGCAAGTTAAATTAGTCTGAGTCAATTTATACATGCATGCACGTTGTCCTAGTAAATCGAATCATTATAGCTCGATTTACCCATGCACATACGTCCACAATAATTCGAAACAACCTGTTTTGATTTATCCACAGTTTGTTGCACATAGTAATTCGAATTGGCCTGTTTTGAATTACATACAATGTGCGCCCATGGTAATTCGAATGAGACTCATTCGATTTACTAAGATTATTCCTATAAATAGAATTCGAATTGAGCTCATTCAAACCACTACTCAAAAACCCTGCCCCACCAAATCCTAGAGAAACCTCAGCCCAAACACTCTAACATTTGAATATTCTGCTAATGGGGGATAACATGGACTATCTTTATCCTTTGGACGGAGTTGCCCATTGGTGCACGAAATTGTTATCTCAATGGCGCTAACAACTTGGTACGCACAATTGTAATATCACTCTTTTTCACAACTTTGCACAACTAACCAGCAAGTGCACTGGGTCGTCCAAGTAATAAACCTTACGTGAGTAAGGGTCGATCCCACGGAGATTGTAGGCTTGAAGCATACAGCTGGCGTTAAATGCCAGTTTGCGTCATCTAAACGCAAACAAAGTATAAACTATTATATATTTCTGGAAATCCATCGATGTCTACTTTCCAATGCAATTAAGAGTGCACCATTTGGACTCTTGTAGCTCTAAAAATTCCATTTCGAGTGCAGGGAGGTCAGAATCCAACAGCATCAGCAGTCCTTCTTCAGCTTCTGAATCAGATTTTTGTTCAGGTCCCTTAATTTCAGCCAAAAAATACCTGAAATCACAGAAAAATACACAAACTTATAGTAAAGTCCAGAAATGTGAATTTTGCTAAAAACTAATAAAAATGTACTAAAAACTAACTAAATCATACTAAAAACTATGTAAAAAAATGCCAAAAAGCCTATAAATTATCCACTCATCACAACACCAAACTTAAATGGTTGCTTATCCCAAAGCAACTGAAAACAAATATGATAAAAAGAAGAGAATATACAATGAATCTCACAATATCAATGAAACTTAGTCCCAATTAGATGAGCGGGGCTAGCAGCTTTTTGCTTCTGAACAGTTTTGGCATCTCACTTTATCTTTTGAAATTCAGAATGATTGGCATTTATAGGTACTCAGAATTTTGGATAGTGTTATTGATTCTCCTAGTTCAGTGTGTTGATTCTTGAACATAGCTACTTTATAAGTCTTGGTCGTGGCCCTAAGCACTTTGTTTTCTAGTATTACCACCATATACATAAATGCCACAAACACATAACTGGGTGAACCTTTTCAGATTGTGACTTAGCTTTGCTAGAGTCCCCAATTAGAGGTGTCCAGAGTTCTTAAGTACACTCTTTTTGGATCACGACTTTAACCACTCAGTCTCAAGCTTTTCACTTGGACCTTCATGACACAAGCACATGGTTAGGGACAGCTTGATTTAGCCGCTTAGGCCTGGATTTTATTTCCTTGGGCCTCCTATCCGTTAATGCTCAAAGCCTTGGATCCTCTTTACCCTTGCCATTTGGTTTTAAGGGAAATTGACTTTTTCTGCTTGCTTTTTTTTCTTTTTTTTCTTTTAATTTTCGCCACTTCTCTTTTTTTTTTTCCACAAGCTTTCTTATTCACTGCTTTTTCTTGCTTCAAGAATCAATTTCATGATTTTTCAGATCATCAATAACATTTCTCTTTGTTCATCATTCTTTCAAGAGCCAACAATTTTAACATTCATAAACTTCACTATAAAAATATGCACTGTTCAAGCATTTATTCAGAAAACAAAACGTATTGCCACCATATCAAAATAATTAAACTAATTTCAAGATAAAATTTGAAATCCAAGTACTTCTTGTTCTTTTGTAATTAAGCATATTTTTCATTTAAGAGAGGTGAAGGATTCATGGAATTATTCATAGCTTTAAGACATAGACACTAGACACTAATGATCATGTAATGAAGACACAAACATAGATGACACAATAAGCATAAAAACCGAAACAAAAAAATAAATAGACAAGGAGATTAAGGAATGAGTCCACTTTAGTGAGGGTGGCGTCTTCCTCTTGAAAATCCAATGGAATGCCTGAGCTCCTCTATGTCTCTTCCTTGCCTTTGTTGCTCCATCCCTAGTGACTTTGGTGCTCCTATCCTTAGTTGCTCCCAATAGTTGTGTGGAGGAAAATGTATCCCTTGAGGCATCTCAGGGATTTCTTGACTTGTTGAGGTCTATGAGTGGGCTCTCTTGTTTGCTCCATCATTTTTTTAGTGATGGGCTTTTCCTCTTCAATGAGGATGTCTTCCTCTATGACAATTCCAGTTGAATTACATAGGGATTGCCTTTTTCTTGGCCACAACTTCATAGAAGTAGTCTTGATGGACTTTTGAGATGAATTTTTCCATCTCCCATGACTCAGAGGTGGAAGCTTTTGCCTTCCCTTTCCTCTTTCTAGAGGTTTCTCTGGCCTTAGGTGCCATAAATGGTTATGGAAAAATAAAAAGCAATGCTTTTACCACACCAAACATAAAAGGTTTGCTCGTCCTCGAGCAAAAGAAGAGAGAAAGAAGTGGGAGAAGAAGAGAATGGAGGAGATGGAGGGAGATAGTGAATTTGGTCAAAGGGGAAGAAGCTGGGGATCCTGTGGGGTCCACAGATCCTGAGGGGTCAAGGATGTATCATCCCTGCTCCTATTAGGCGTGCAAAACACCCTTACTGTGCAATCCTGGCATTTAACGCCAGATTGCTGCTTGTTTTGGCGTTAAACGCCAGCTTTTATTCCTTTTTTGGCATTAAATGCCATGCTGCAGCCTGTTTCTGGCGTTTAACGCCAGATTGTAGCTTGTTTCTAGTGTTTAACGCCAGTCTGATGCTTGTTTCTGGCGTTTAACGCCCAGAATGGTGCCAGACTGGGCGTTAAACGCCCATTCTGCTACCCTTACTGGTGTTTAAACGCCAGTAAGTTGCTCCTCCAGGGTGTGCTATTTTTAATGCTGTTTTGTGGTTTTTCTTTGATTTTTGCAGTTATTTTTGTGATTCCACATAATCATCAACCTAAAAAATGAAATAACATAGATAAATAAAAATTTGGTTGCCTCCCAATAAGCGCTTCTTTAATGTTAATAGCTTGACAGTGAGCTCTCATGGAGCTTTACAGGTGTTTAGAGCATTGTTGGGACCTCCCAACACCAAACTTAGAATTTGAATGTGGGGGTTCAACACCAAACTTAGAGTTTGGTTGTGGCCTCCCAACACCAAACTTAGAGTTTGACTGTGGGGGCTTTGTTTTACTCTGTAGTGAGAGAAGCTTTTCTTGCTTCCTCTCCATGGTTACAGAGGGAGATCCTTGAGTTTTGAACACAAGGTAGTCCTCATTCAATGGAAGGACCAACTCTCCTCTGTCCACATTAATCACAGCTTTTGCTGTGGCTAGGAAGGGTCTTCCAAGGATGATGGAATCATCCTCATCCTTCCCAGTGTTTAGAATTATGAAATCAGCAGGCATGTAAAGGCCTTTGACCTTTACTAGCACGTCCTCTACCTATTCATAAGCCTTTTTCATGGATTTGTTTGCCATCTCTAATGAGAATTTGGCAGCCTCTACCTCAAAGATTCCCAGTTTCTCCATTACAGAGAGTGGCATGAGATTAATACCTGACCCAAGGTCACACAGAGCCTTCTGAATGGTCATGGTGCCTATGGTACAGGGAATTAGGAATTTACTAGGATCCTATTTCTTTTGAGGTAATGTTTGCCTAACCAAATCATTCAGTTCATTGGTGAACAAGGGGGTTCATCCACCCAAGTCTCATTACCAAATAACTTGGCATTCAGCTTCATGATTGCTCCAAGGTACTTAGCAACTTACTCTTTAGTAATATCTTCATCCTCTTCAGAGGAGGAATAGTCATCAGAGCTCATGAATGGCAAAAGTAGGTTCAATGGAATCTCTATGGTCTCTAGATGAGCCTCAAATTCCTTAGGTTCCTCAAATGGGAACTCCTTTTTGTCCAGAGGACGTCCCATGAGGTCTTCCTTACTGGGATTCACGTCCTCCTCCTCCTCTCTAGGTTCAGCCACACCAAGTAAGGTTATGGCCTTGTACTCTCTTTTTGGATTCTCTTCTGTATTGCTTGGGAGAGTACTAGGAGGAGTTTCAGTGACTCTTTTACTCAGCTGGGCCACTTGTGCCTCCAAATTTCTAATGGAGGACCTTGTTTCATTCATGAAATTTAGAGTGGCCTTAGATAGATCAGAGACTATGTTTGCTAAGCTAGAGGGGCTCTGCTCAGAATTCTCTGTCTGTTGCTGAGAAGATAATGGAAAAGGCTTGCTATTGCTAAACCTGTTTCTTCCACCATTATTAAAGCCTTGTTGGAGCTTTTCTTGATCCTTCCATGAGAAATTTGGATGATTTCTCCATGAGAGATTATAGGTGTTTCCATAGGCTTCACCCATGTAATTCACCTCTGCCATTGCAAGGTTCTCTGGATCATAAGCTTCTTCTTCAGAAGATGCTTCTTTAGTACTGTTGGATGCTTTTTGCAATCCATTCAGACTCTGAGAAATCAAATTGGCTTACTGAGTCAGCATTTTGTTCTGAGCCAAGATGGCATTCAGAGCATCAATTTCAAGAACTCCCTTCCTCTGAGGCGTCCCATTACTCACAGGATTCCTTTCAGAAGTGTACATGAACTGGTTATTTGAAACCATGTCAATGAGTTCCTGAGCTTCTGCAGGCATTTTCTTCAGGTGAATAGATCCACCTGCAGAATGGTCCAATGACATCTTAGACAATTTAGACAGACCATCATAGAATATATCCAGGATGGTCCATTCTGAAAGCATGTCAGAAGGACACTTTTTGGTCAGTTGCTTGTATCTCTCCCAAGCTTCATAGAGGGATTCACCTTCTTTCTGTCTGAAGGTTTGAACATCTACTCTAAGCTTGCTAAGCTTTTGAGGAGGAAAGAACTTGGCTACGAAAGCCGTGACCAGCTTATCCCAAGAGTTCAGGCTATCTTTAGGTTGAGAGTCCAACCATATTCTAGTTCTGTCTCTTACAGCAACAGGGAAAATCATAAGCCTGTAGACTGGTGCACGAAATTGTTATCATCAACAATGGCGCCAAAGACTTGGAGCTCTCAAACGTGAATCACACTTGTTCACAACTTTGCACAACTAACCAACAAGTGCACTGGGTCGTCCAAGTAATACCTTACGTGAGTAAGGGTCGATCCCACGGAGATTATCAGCTTGAAGCAAGCTATGGTCACCTTGTAAATCTCAGTCAGACGGATTCAAATGGGTTATGGAGTTTTCAAAATTAAAAGATAAATAAAAGATAAAATAAAGATAGAGATACTTATGTAATTCATTAGTGGGAATTTCAGATAAGCGTATGGAGATGCTTCATCCCTCTTGAATCTCTGCTTTCCTACTACCTTCATCTAATCCTTCATACTCCTTTTCATGGCAAGCTGTATGTAGGGTTTCACCAGTGGCAATGGCTACCTCCCATCCTCTCAGTGAAAAAGGTCCTCTACGGTTTCCCGCATGGCTAATCAGATGTTGGTTCTCGATCATGTTGAAATAAGATTTACTATCCTTTTACGTCTGTCACCACGCCCTACAATCGCGAGTTTGAAGCTTGTCATAGTCATTCCATCCCAGATCCTACTCGGAATACCACAGACAAGGTCTAGACTTTCTGGATCTCAAGAATGCTGCCAATGGATTCTAGCTTATACCACGAAGACTCTGATCTCAAGGAGTTGAAGGCTCTGTTGTCAGGAGAGGCAATCAACACGCATGAGTCAAGAGTCCAAGAGATACACCCTTAATCTTAAGTAGAACGGAAGTGGTTGTCAGTCACGCGTTCATAGGTGAGAATGATGATGAGTGTCACGGATCATCACATTCTTCAGATTGAAGTGTGAGTGAATATCTTAGAACAAGAATAAGCTTGAATTGAATAGAAAATAGTGGTAATTGCATTAATACTCGAGGAACAGCAGAGATCCACACCTTAATCTATGGTGTGTAGAAACTCCACCGTTGAAAATATATAAGTAGTCTGGAGGTCCAGGCATGGCCGAATGGCCAGCCTCCCCAAATATGAGAATGTATCCAGAATTGTATCTATGATCTGAAGATGAAAATATAATAGTAAAAGGTCCTATTTATAATGAACTAGCTACTAGGGTTTACAGAAATAGGTAAATGATGCAGAAATCCACTTCCGAGCCCACTTGGTGTGTGCTTGGGCTGAGCATTGAGCTTCACACGTGTAGAGGCTTCTCTTGGAGTTAAACACCAGCTTTGGTGCCAGTTTGGGCGTTTAACTCCAACTTTTATGCCAGTTTTGGCGTTTTGACGCCAAAAAAGGGCAGAGAGATGGCATTTTGACGCCATTTTACGTCATCAAAAATCGCGCAAAGTATGAACTATTACATATTGCTGGAAATTCCTGGATGTCTACTTTCCAATGAAATTAAGAGCGCGCCATTTGGAATTCTGTAGCTCCAGAAAATCCACTTCGAGTGTAGGGAGGTCAGAATCCAACAGCATCTGCAGTCCTTTGTCAGCCTCTGAATCAGATTTTTGTTCAGGTCCCTCAATTTCAGCTAGAAAATACCTGAAATCACAGAAAAACACACAAAGTCATAGTAAAGTCCAGAAATATGAATTTTGCTTAAAAACTAATAAAAATATACTAAAAACTAACTAAATCATACTAAAAACTATATAAAAACAGTGCCAAAAAGCGTATAAATTATCCGCTCATCACAACACCAAACTTAAATTGTTGCTTGTCCCCAAGCAACTGAAAACAAATAGGATAAAAAGAAGAGAATATATAATAAATCCCACAGTATCAATGAAACTTAGTCCTAATTAGATGAGCGGGGCTTGTAGCTTTTTGCTTCTGAACAGTTTTGGTATCTCATTTTTTCCTTTGAAATTTAGAATGATTGGCATCTATGGAAACAGAATTTTAGATAGTGTTATTGATTCTCCTAGTTCAGTGCGTTGATTCTTGAACACAGCTACTTTTATGAGTCTTGGTCGTGACCCTAAGCACTTTGTTTTCTAGTATTACCATCGGATACATAAATGCCACAGACACATAACTGGGTGAACCTTTTCAGATTGTGACTCAACTTTGCTTAAGTCCCGAGTTAGAGGTGTCCAGAGTTCTTAAGCACACTCTTTTGCTTTGGATCATGACTTTAACCACTCAGTCTCAAGCTTTTCACTTGGAACTGCATGCCACAAGCACATGGTTGGGGATAGCTTGATTTAGCCGCTTAGGTCTGGATTTTATTTCCTTGGGCCCTCCTATCAATTAATGCTTAAAGCCTTGGATCCTTTTTACCCTTGCCTTTTGGTTTAAAGGGCTATTAGCTTTTTCTGCTTGTTTTTTCTTTTTCTTTTCTCTTTTTTTTCGCCATTTTTTTTCGCAAGCTTTCTCATTCACTGCTTTTTCTTGTTTCAAGAATCAATTTCATGATTTTTCAGATTATCAATAACATTTCTCTTTGTTCATCATTCTTTCAAAAGCCAACAACTTTAACATTCATAAACAACAAGATAAACAAAATGCACTGTTCAAGCATTTATTCAGAGAACAAAAAGTATTGCCACCACATCAAAATAATTAAACTAGTTTCAAGATAAAATTTGAAATCCAAGTACTTCTTGTTCTTTTGTAATTAAGCACATTTTCATTTAAGAGAGGTGAAGGATTCATGGAGTTATTCATAGCTTTAAGACATAGACACTAGACACTAATAATCATGTAGTAAAGACACAAATATAGATAGAACATACAACATAAAGCCGAAAAACAGAAAAATAAATAGACAAGGAGATTAAGGAATGAGTCCACCTTAGTGAGGGTAGCGTCTTACTCCTCTTGAAGAACCAATGGTGCTCTTGAGCTTCTCTATGTCCCTTCCTTGCCTTTGTTGCTTCATCTTTAATTGCTCTCAATAGTTGTGTGGAGGAAAATGTATCCCTTGAGGCATCTCAGGGATTTCTTGATGAGGGAATTCCTCATGCTCTTGTTGAGTGCCATGAATGGGCTCTCTAGTTTGCTCCATCCTTTTCTTAGTGATGGGCTTATCCTCTTCAATGAGGATGTCTTCCTCTATGAAAATTCCAGCTGAATTGCATAGGGATCACCTTTTTCTTGGCCACAACTTCATAGAAGTGGTCTTGATGGACCTTTGAGATGAATTTCTCCATCTCCCATGACTCAGAGGTAGACGCAGTTGCCTTTCCTTTCCTCTTTCTAGAGGTTTCTCTGGCCTTAGGTGCCATAAATGGTTATGGGAAAATAAAAAATCAATTCTTTTACCACACCAAACTTAAAATATTTGCTCGTCCTCAAGCAAAAGAAGAAAGGAAGAAGAGGAAAATAGAGGAGAGGGAAGGTGTATGTGTTTCGGCCAAGGGGAGGGGAAGTTGTGTATGATGTGTGAAAATAAAGGAGTGAAGATAGATATTTATAGGAAAAGGGAAGGAGAGTGGCCGAAAGGTTTGGGTGGGTTTGGGAGGGAAATGGTTGGTAAATGGTATTTGGGGAAGAGATATGGAGGTGATTGGTGAAGGATATTTGGGGAAGAGTGTTATAGAAAGGTGTGAAGAGGAGAGAGAGTGAGTTGAGGTTGGTGGGAATCCTGTGGGGTCCACAGATCCTGAAGGGTCAAGGAATTCTCATCCCTGCTCTAATTGGGCGTTCAAAACACCTTAGAGTGCAATTCTGGCGTTTAAACGCCAGTTTGCTGCCCTGTTCTGGCATTTAAATGCCAGCTTTCCTTCCTATTCTGGCATCTAAACGCCAATTTGTTTCCCTGTTTTTAGTGTTTAAATGCCAGTCTGGTACCCTGTTCTGGCGTTTAAACGCCCAGAAAGGTGCCAGATTGGGCGTTTAAACGCCCATTTTGCTCCCCTTACTGGCGTTTAGTCCTTCTTCCAGGGTGTGCTGTTTTCGATGCTATTTTTCATTTTTTCTTTATTTTTGTAATTGTCTTTGTGACTTCACATGATCATCAACCTAAAAAGAAAATAAAATAATATAGATAAAATTAAAATAAAACTGGGTTGCCTCCCAATAAGCGCTTCTTTAATGTCAATAGCTTGACAGTGAGCTCTCATGGAGTATCACGGATGATCAGAGTATGGTTGAGATCTCTCAACACCAAACTTAGAGTTTGGTTATGGCCTCCAACACCAAACTTAGAGTTTGAATGTGGGGGTTCTGTTTGACTCTGTATTGGGAGAAGCTCTTCATGCTTACTCTCCATGGTTACAGATGGAGAACTTTGAGTCTTTACTACAAGGCATTCTTCATTCACATGAAGGATCAACTCTCCTCTGTCAACATCAATCACATCTCTTGCTGTGACTAGAAAGGGTCTTCTAAGAATGTTGGATTCATCCTCATCCCTCTTAGTGTCTAGGATAATGAAATTAGCAGGGAAGTAAAGGCCTTCAACCTTCACTAGCACATCCGCTAATAGTCCATAAGCCTTTTTCATAGATTTATCTGCCATCTCCAATGAGAATTTGGTAGCCTGTACCTCATAGATTCCCAGTCTCTCCATTACAGAGAATGGCATCATGTTTATCCTTGACCCCAGGTCACACAGAGCTTTTTCAAAGGTCATGGTGCCTATGGTACAGGGTATTAAGAATTTACCAGGATCCTATTTCTTTTGAGGTAAATTTTGTTGAACTAATGTATTCAGTTCATTGGTGAGCAAGGGAGGCTCTTCCTCCCAAGTCTCATTACCAAACAGCTTGGCATTCAACTTCACGATTGCTCCTAAATATTGGGCAACTTGCCCTTCAACAATGTCTTCATCCTCTTCAGAAGATGAATAGTTATCTCTCATGAATGGTAAGAGGAGGTCCAAGGGAATCTCTATGGTCTCTGTATGAGCCTCATATTCCTTTGGTTCCTCATTAGGGAATTTCGTACTAACCATTGGACGTCCCCTGAGGTCTTCCTCATTGGGATTTGTGTCCTCCTCCTCCTCTAAGGTTTCAGCCATGTTGATTATATCAATGGCCTTGCACTCTCTTTTGGGATTCTCTTCTGTATTGCTTGGGAGAGTGCTAGGAGGAGTTTCAGTAACCCTTTTACTCAGATGGCCCACTTGTGCCTCCAAATTTCTAATGGAGGATCTTGTTTTAGTCATAAAACTAAGCGTGGCCTTAGATAGATCAGAGACTATGTTTGCTAAGCTAGAAGGATTTTGCTCAGAGTGCTCTGTCTGTTGCTGAGATGATGATGGGAAAGGTTTGCTATTGCTAAACCTGTTTCTTCCACCATTATTATTATTGAAGCCTTGCTTCTGTTGATCCTTCCATGAAAAATTTGGATAAGTTTTCCATGAATGATTATAGGTGTTGTCAAAGGCTTCACCCATGTAATTTACCTCTGCCATTGTAGGGTTCTCAGGATCATAAGCTTCTTCTTCAGAAGATGCTTCTTTAGTACTGTTGGTTGCATTTTGCAATCCATTCAGACTCTGAGAGATCATATTGACTTGTTGGATCAATATTTTGTTCTGAGCCAGTATGGGATTCAGAGCATCAATTTCAAGAACTCCTCTCTTTTGAGGCGTCCCATTACTCACAGGATTCCTCTCAGAGGTATACATGAACTGGTTATTTGCAACCATTTCAATAAGTTCCTGAGCTTCTGTAGGCGTTTTCTTTAGGTGAATGGATCCACCTGCAGAGTAGTCCAGTGACATCTTGGAAAATTCAGACAGACCATCAGAGAATATATCTAATGTGGTCCATTCTGAAAGCATGTCAGAAGGACACTCTTTGGTCAGTAGCTTGTATCTTTCCCAAGCTTCATAGAGGGACTTACCATCTTTTTGTCTAAAGGTATGAACATCCACTCTAAGCTTGCTTAGCTTTTGAGGAGGAAAGAACTTGGCTAAGAAAGCCATGCCCAGCTTAACCCAAGAGTCCAGGCTATCTATAGGTTCTGAGTCCAACCATGTTCTAGCTCTGTCTCTTATAGCAAAAGGGAAAAGTATAAGCTTGTAGACTTCAGGATCAACTCCATTGGTCTTAACAGTATCACAAATCTACAAGAACTCAGTTAAGAACTGATGAGGGTCTTCTGATGGAGTTCCATGAAACTTGCAGTTCTGTTGCAGTAGAGAAACTAATTGAGGCTTTAGCTTAAAATTGTTTGCTCCTATGGTAGGGATTGAGATACTTCTTCCATAGAAGTTGGAAGTTGGTGTAGTAAAATCACCAAGCATCTTTCTTGCATTGTTGTTTGGTTCGGCCATAATTGTTTGTTTTGCTGCTTCCTTTTCAAAAATTTCAGTGAGGTCCTCTTCAGAGTTTTGTGCTTTAGCTGCTCTTAGCTTCCTCTTCAGAGTCTATCACTACAAGATACACGCTGAATAGCGGCGGTTTATTTAGGAATTTGCGGCGGTTTTAAACCGCTGCGAAATGAAATTCCAGCGGTTCCAAAAGCGTCGCCTATTAGGGGGTTGTAATATGATTTTGTGGCGGTTCTAATGAACCGCTGGCACAACCGCCGCAAATCAGGTTGATAATTTTGCGGCGGTTGCAGAACCGCCGCTAGTTCTGTATTGGATTAAAAAAAAATATGCGGTGGTTTTGAAACCGCCACAGATTTATGTTGGTTTTTTTTAAAAAAATTGCAACGGTTTCCCTTATAGTATAAGCAATAAATTCTATAAATAAAATGAAACAATATATCTGATAAACAAGGAAGGTAATAGAAGCAGCAACAAATTATAAGTCAATAAAAGTTATACAAAGGTGTGACGACCAGAGGGCCAGAGTTGAAAATGGTTTCAAATCTGAACTTGGACAGTGATATACAGCATTAAGACTATCAAGTACCACCAGAGAGCCAATGAATAACATGTCTTTACCTTGTTAACAAGGTAATCGGCAAGTGTTGTTGCATCAAGATGACCAGCAGGTAAAGCCTTTTGTATTCTGTCCCGATTGAAGGTGATGTTCAATGCAAACTCCGCTGACACCTCAAGCATCCCCAAAATAGTTTTAACACTGTCAAACTCCACTATTTCTGTATTGAATCTGTTATGAAGTGTAATAAAGGACAAGAGAAAGCGTGCAATTAATCCTTGATAAATGTGAAAGGTTCTTAAACTATCAATTAAAAACACAAAAGTAATCATAAATGAAAGAAATCCTTAAGCAGTTAATTAATTCAATAGAGAGGCACTCACCCCATTCGTTGTGCTCCTTTCATTCTGCATTCATATTCAACCTTTGCAGCTAGCATACTTTCAAAAGGGTATGTTTTTGAATGCAGCATAGTCAACAAAAGGGCCTATTCAAGACAGACAAGAAAGGTTCAAAGTATCAAGATTTTATCATTTTGCACCTAGACCCAACGAATGGTAGGAATATACTTAACAATAGTGTATCAGACAGCCTCGCTAGGAATTTGAGTCATTGGACTATTAACTGTGCAACAAAGATGGATGTACCTGACAAGCAATCGATGCAGCCTCCTTCATGAGCTTTAGCTCAGCTGGTAACTTTATCCATCGCAACTAATGTGTATAAATAGATGAATTAACAAAAAGAACATTGTCCTGAGTAGTTTAATTAACAAAAAGGAAAGGATCTGAATTCTGATCTCAGTCACAGTTTCATTTTATATATATATATATATATATATATATATATATATATATATATATATATATTGATAACTATTGTTAAACCTATTACTAACTGTTGGTATGCTAAGTCCCGATCACTAACACAAAAACAAAACAGTAAATTGATACCAAATCAAGAAGAAAAGGATTAATGCGGACCAATTTGAATTCTGAATCCAAAAGGAAAACAGAACAAAATAGAAAGAGGGGTTTTGTACATACCAGTAATCTAAACGAAGAAGCTGATCGGTGATGGATCCACCGACAACGAGAAGCGCGATGCAGCTGGTATTGACGGGCAGAAAGGAACGGCGGCAAGAATTTGTGCGCGGAGGTGTGTTTCGCGCCTCTGCCCCTTTTGTGTTCGCGCGAGGAAGATAACAAACTACGATTATGATAATTCATATGTTATCATCATAGCCCTTTATCATCTAGACCTTTTTCATTGGTTATTATTATCTAGTTTTGGCAAAAGGAGGCAGCAATGTTAAAGCAACAATTGCATAACTCAAAAATCAAAATCAAATTAGTGCCACGACTAGTGTGAATAAACTTAAAGGGGGGCATGATTGTGCTTTGCTTTCTATCAACACTGAAGATATCAAATGCTATAAAGACTAAACAAACAACTTCACAAATAATTGGTAGAACTAAACATAGGAGCCAATAGGAGCCAAGAATTTAAGAGAGATTGTAGAACAATAGCATTTAAAAAGCAAGGTGCATAATGCACTCATTTTTCAAAATAATAAATAAAAAAGAGAGAGAAATGAAAGGTAGAGAAGTCTAGTAACCTGAAGGAATAGGCTGGCCAATCTTGGGCACTCTAGCTTCAAAACTTCCAAAGCAGCACAATTACTGTATAGACAAGTTAAAAACATTATCACATCTAAAATACAAGTATAGAAAAACCATCCACATTTTTGGATAAAAGTCAAAGTTACCTTAAACTAAGCCAGCATAGGTTCAAACAAGCAACATCAACCTCCTTCAAATTATTTGAGAGAGAGAGGTTTAGGTATAATAAATTGGCACAATGTGCTGTCAATGGAATGAACACTTTCCTGATATTTGGACATCCGATACAGTTGAGATTCTGCAGTAACCGTGTGGGTTGCCCACTTGACTCGTGGACAATCTCAGAGGAACTTGGATGGGATAATAATATATTCGAGAAGAAGGTTAATGTCTTTAGAGCATGATCAGATATGTTCTCTCAATTAGTGTTATCTTATTTCTAATAGTTCAGCAAATCAAATATATGCTAAGCCATATTATTATAAACTTGCATTGGGTTGGGTAGTTATCCAAATAACATTTTTCATAATCAATTGGGATATAGCTAGTTGTGTTAAAATTCATTATAATAACTCAAGAATAATAAATTTGATAATCAGATACTCTGCCAATATAATACAAGATATCACCTATTTATAAGTGATGAACAAATCAAAAAACAATCAAATAATAAATATCGAATATCAATTAAAATCAATCTAATTAATATTTAAATATCTTAATATTCTTTAGCAAGTTAAATACTAGTATGCAGTGGCTCTCAAATTGAGGATATTATATTAACCTAGTGATACAAATAGCAAAGTAAAATTAAGTTTTGAATACACATAGCATTTTGAATACAAATAGTACGTAAAATTAAGTTTTAGAAAAGAGCAACACCATGATTAACTATATTATTCAATATGGCACTAAGATCCAACAAACCCTACCATATCATATTATGATTGGCACTTAACTTTAATTTGAGCACCATGGATTTGCCCCCATTATGCTTGTCATCAAGATCATCGCATCACATGTCTTCCAATGTTTGGTTTCCTTCATGTTTTGCTGCCACAGGACATATATCAACAATGATATACATGCATGACCCACTCTTAATTGGAGATGGAGAACAAGAACAAAATTTGGTTGACGTAGAAAGGTCTTTAATTTTGGCCTCTGAATTTGCCTTCACCAATTCGAATGAGGGTGGTGTTAGTGTTAGTATTATTACCTGTTAGAATATATAGTTATAGCTAAGAAATTGTGAGGCTCAGTAACAGCGATAAGATAATGATGACAAGTATATATTATGTGTTCACGGAATTTGATATAGAGACATATATATTATTACGGTTGAAGATATTGTGTAGTCAGCAAGGGGAGTGAAATCAATACGAATTTGATGGACTACTCAATATAAGGGAGAAATTTTCAATAAGCTTGAATTATTAAACAAAGCAAGGATATTCTTGCTGCATAAAGGAAAATATTGTTTCTTTTTTGGATGGGATAGGATCTTCACACCAGTCATTTCGGCAATCTCCCCAAGACTGGATCCCCAGTTCAAATCATGCATATTCACACAGCCATTTAAGCTTGCACGTGGGCAGATATAGTGACTAACATACTCTTGACACTCAGCTCAAACTTAGAGTGCAATCTTAACTAACATAGTTAACCAAATAATAATAATAATGACTAACATACTCTTGACACTCAGCTCAAACTTTCGTAGGCAGATATAGTCTAAGTTTTGATGTTATGTTATGATACTAAAATAATTTACCTCACAAAAACCATTTCATAAATCTCTTAGACATACACACACAAACACAGATACACCCATTTGAGCATAATCAACAGTAAAATAAAACTTAAAAATAGTACTCAATTAAGCCACCAAGTTTTCCCTTCATCTTTTTTCACAATGCACAATAATTCAGATATTTATATATACACATTAAGGCTTGGTATTTTTCAGGCCACCCCTGGGTTCAGGAAGGAGGTCTTTCTCCTTATTAGTTTTATTCAGTGATAAGCCAAAGCAATACACACTAAAATATCAAGACTCAGGGTTCAGAAATTGGGGAAAAATTGAATCAGAATATTAAATTGGGGAAGAAAAATTTGGGCAAAATTAATCGATTAGTGTTATTCGAACCAAAAATCAGAAGGAACAGACATGAAATTGATACAAATTTAATTTATCAACAACCACTAAAATTAAATTGGGACAAGGGAGAAGAACATACGAGAGAGAGGGAGAGGGGCCGATCTGCAACACACAACAGGGCAAGGGGGGAAGGCTGCCGACGATGACACCGGGATGGATGGCTGGAGAGGACGCCGACGATGTCACGGACATGCATGGCGGAAGGAGAAGACTTGGACGACCCCTTCCACTTTACCTTCGCGCGCGAGAGCTACACGACGAGGAGACCAGTGACGGAGAAGAATGACGACAAGGACGTGACGGCTGGAACTAACGGAGAGAAGATTCACCACGGCGAGGGAAGGAGACCAGTGATTGGCGCCTTTGCTCTGCTAGAGTTGGCGTGCAAAAGGTGAAGCTTAGTGGTGCCTATTAATTTTTGTTTGGGGATTTTAGGAAAACAAAACCCCCTCCCCTCAAGGTTATTTGCTGCTGTTGGGGCCCAAACCGCCTCAAGTCAAATCAATTGGAGCGGAGCTTATTTTCCCAACAAGAACCGCACCAATTCAACCAATTTGCACCTGTTTGAAAAAATGCTGGTAATTTTGGGCCGCTAAGTCCCACGTTTTTTGTAGTGTCTTTTCAGGTTCAGGATCAACTTCAACAAGTATCCCCCCTTTTTTTTCCTGCTCATATGAAAGAAAAGAAAACAAAGAAAGATATGGAATCCTCTATGTCACAGTATAGAGATTCCTTGAGCTGTCAAAGGAAAACAAGAATAGAAAGATGAGGTAGGTAAGGCAGAATTCGAACACACAAAGAAGGAGTGAGTCAGAATTGACAATGGAGGAGGAATGTTAGTGTTAAAAAAAGAAAGGGGGAAAATTTTTTCGAAAATTAAAATTAAATTTTGGAAATAATTAGTTAATTTAAAAAGAATTTTGAAAAAGAAGTTAATGATTTTCGAAAATTAAGAGTGAAAAGGTGGTTTTGAAAAAGATAAGAAATAAATTTGAAAAAGATAAGAAGTTTAGAAAAGATTTTTTGAAATCAAATTTTTGAAAAAGATATGATTTGAAAAAGATATGATTAAAAAGATATGATTGAAATTTTGAAAAAGATTTGAAAAAGAAATTTTAAAAAGAGTTGATTTTGAAAATTGAAGTTGATGACTTGACTAACAATAAACTAAAAGATATGATTTTAAATTTCAAATATTGAATCTCTCTTAACAAGAAAGTAACAAACTTGAAATTTTTGAATCAAGATTTTTGAAAATATGAGGAAAAGATTTGATTTTTGAAAAAGATATGTTTGAAAAGATATGATTGAAAATATTTGATTTGCAAAAGATTTGATTTTGAAAAAAAAAAGTATGAAGATTTGAAAAAGATTTGATTTGAAAACAAATTTCCTCTCCTTGTGTCATCCTGGCGTTAAACGCCCAGGAGCTGCATGTTTTGGGCGTTTAACGCCCAATTGCTGCATGGTTTGGGCGTTTAAACGCCCAGCCAGGTACCCTGGCTGGCGTTTAAACGCCAGTTTTCCTTCTTCACTGGGCGTTTTGAACGCCCAGCTTTTTCTCTGTATTTCCTCTGCTTTATGTTCTTGGATCTTCATTTTGCTAAATCCTTTATTCAAGAAGATATATTTTAATTTTGAAAAACAACAAAATGAGTCGAAACATATAATTCTTGAATCAAAACATAAGATATATGTAAGAACATTATGAACGTCAAGATGAACACCAAGAACAATCTTGAAGATCAAGATGAACATCAAAAACTCAGTTTTCTTAATGAAAGAAAACATGGAGGACACCAAACTTAGAACTTTCTCATGTTTGGGCCATATGAATGCAAGAATGCATATGTAGAACATCATGCAGTGCAAATCAATAAATCATGAAGATCAAACAAGGTATTTCATCAAGAACAACATGAAGATCTTCAAGAACACAATGCATGTGTTTCGAAAATTGCAAGACAATTAAAATCATGCAATTGACACCAAACTTAAAATTTGGCCCTAGATTCAAACAAGAACCATGAAATATTTTTGAGTTTTTATGATTTTATGAATTTTTTTGAATTTTTCGAAAATTATTTTGGAAAAACGCAAACAAATAAAAAACTTTTGAAAGATTTTTGAAAACTTTTTGAAAAGAAAATAAGAAGAAAATTACCTAATCTGAGCACCAAGATGAACCGTCAGTTGTCCAAACTCGAACAATCCTTGGCAACAGCGCCAAAAACTTGGTGCACGAAATTGTGATCATCAACAATTGTGCCAAAGACTTGGAGTTCTCAAACGTGAATCAAACTTTGTCACAACTTCGCACAACTAACCAGCAAATGCATTGGGTCGTCCAAGTAATACCTTACGTAAGTGAAGGTCGATTGGTGCACGAAATTGGAAATCACAATTCTTGTCACAACTTCGCACAACTAACCAGCAAGTGCACTGGGCCGTCCAAGTAATACCTTACGTGAGTAAGGGTCGATCCCACGGAGATTATTGGTTTGAAGCAAGCTATGTTTATTTTATTATTCTTAGTCAGGATATGAATAAAAATTATCAGTTGGAATTATTAGAAAAATAAAAGAGTGTGAAATAATTACTTGTTATGCAGTAATGGAGAATATGTTGGAGTTTTGGAGATGCTTTGTCTGATTTATTCCTGTAATGTAATATTCCATCCATGGAAAAGTGCAAAGTTCCCTCCATGGCAAGCTGTATGTAGGGTGTCACCGTTGTCAATGGCTACTTCCCATCCTCTCAGTGAAAATGGTCCAAATACTCTGTCACAGCACGGCTAATCATCTGTCGGTCCTCAATCAGGTTGGAATAGAATCCAATGATTCTTTTGCGTCTGTCACTGACGCCCAGCCTTCAGGAGTTTGAAGCTCGTCACAGTCATTCAATCCCGGAATCCTACTCGGAAAACCATGGACAAGGTTTAGACTTTCCGGATTCTCATGAATGCCACCATCAATCTAGCTTATACCACGAAGATTCTGATTAAAGAATCTAAGAGAAGCTCATTCAATCTGATGTAGAACGGAGGTGGTTGTCAGACACACGTTCATGGATTGAGGAAGGTGATGATTGTCACGGATCATCACCTTCTTCATAATTAAGCGCGAATGAACATCTTAGATAGGAAAACACACGTTTGAATGGAGAAATAGAAACAATTGCATTAATTCATCGAGATGCTGCAGAGCTCCTCACCCCCAACAATGGAGTTTAGAGACTCATGCCGTCAAAGTGTATAAAATTCAGATCTGAAAATGTCATGAGGTACAGAGTTAATCTCTAAAAGTTGTTTAAATAGTAAACTAGTAACCTAGGTTTACAGAAAATGAGTAAACTATGATAGATGGTGCAGAAATCCACTTCTGGGGCCCACTTGGTGTGTGCTGGAGCTGAGACTTAAGCTTCTCACGTGCCTGGGGCTGTTTTGGGCGTTCAACACCAGGTTGTAACCTGTTTCTGGCGTTGAACTCCAACTTGTAACCTGTTTCTGGCGCTGGACGCCAGACAGCAGCATGATACTGGCGTTGAACGCCAGTTTACGTTGTCTATCTTCGCGCAAAGTATAGGCTATTATATATTGTTGGAAAGCCCTAGATATCTACTTTCCAACTCCGTTGAGAGCGCGCCAATTGGACTCCTGTAGCTCCAGAAAATCCATTTCGAGTGCAGGGAGGTCAGAATCCAACAGCATCAGCAGTCCTTTTTCAGCCTAACTCAGATTTTTGCTTAGCTCCCTCAATTTCAGCCAGAAAATACCTGAAATCACAGAAAAACACACAAACTCATAGTAAAGTCCAGAAATATGATTTTTGCCTAAAAACTAATAATATTCTACTAAAAACTAATTAAAACATGCTAAAATCTACATGAAATTACCCCCAAAAAGCGTATAAAATATCCGCTCATCACAACACCAAACTTAAACTGTTGCTTGTCCTCAAGCAACTAGATAAATAAAATAGGATAACAAGAAATTAAGAAGTAACAATATCTCAGAGTTTTAAATGGAGTTCAGATTCTTATTAGATGAGCGGGGCTTGTAGCTTTTTGTTTCTGAACAGTTTTGGCATCTCCTTTTATCCTTTGAAATTCAGAATGATTGGCATCCATAGGAACTCAGAATTCAGATAGTATTATTGATTCTCCTAGTGTAGTATGTTGATTCTTGAACACAGTTTCTTTATGAGTCTTGGCCGTGGCCCTAAGCATTTTGTTTTCCCGTATTACCATTGGATACATAAATGCCACAGACACATGACTGGGTGAACCTTTTCAAATTGTGACTCAGCTTTGCTAAAGTCCCCAGTTAGAGGTGTCCAGAGCTCTTAAGCACACTCTTTTTGCTTTGGATCACGACTTTAACCACTCAGTCTCAAGTTATTCACTTGGACCTGCATGCCACAAGCATATGGTTAGGGACAGCTTGATTTAGCCGCTTAGGCCTGGAACTATTGCCTTGGGCCCTCCTATCCACTGATGCTCAAAGCCTTAGATCCTTTTCACCCTTGCCTTTTGGTTTTAAGGGCTGTTGGCTTTTATTCCTTTTCTTGATCCAATGATTTCTTGTAATTTTTTTTTTGCTGCTTTTTGTTGCTTCAAGAATCAAATTCATGATTTTTCAGATCATCAATAATATTTTTCGTGTTCCTCATTCTTTCAGGAGCCAATATTCATAAAATTCAAGATAAAATTTATGCACTGTTCAAGCATTCATTCAGAGAACAAAAAGTATTGCCACCACATATAGTTAATTATAATTTTTATTATCAAGAACTCGAAAAAAATAAATTACTTCTTTATTCTAATTATCTACTATTTTATTGATGTCTGATGATGATGAGAAAAATAAATTATAGCTTAATTGGAGATAAAATCAAAATAGAGATACTAATTACTACTACTAATATATAACTTCTAAGGTAAATTCATAATAAGAACAGTTATCACAAAGTTAAGGCAAAGATTAGGACTCAACAACCTTTATTTTGGGAAGTGGGGGTTCCTCTAGTCTGTGGGATGCTTGATCCTTCAAGAGATAATTTCTGACGCTTCAGTTCCTTCAAGTCACATCCTTGCTCTTCCTGTTCCCTTAGGTGCCATGATCTTGATGAGTTTTAGCTCAGTGATCATGGCAAATCACACCAAACTTAGAGGTTCGCTTGTCCTCAAGCAAAAGAAAGGATAGGAGAGGAATAGAGGGAGAGGCAATTTCGAAATCCAAAAGATATGATGAGTTGAAAAAGATTTGAAAAAGATTTGGATTGGAAAAAGATTTGTGTTTATGAATTAAGATATATTTGATATTTTGAAACATGTTTATGCAAGAAATCATGAATTGAAACATAAAAATTAGAAAATTTGTGAAGAAAAACGAGTTTTACCTCCTCCCCACCATTCTGGCGTTAAACGCCCAAATGCTGCTTGTTTTGGGCGTTTAACGCCCAATTGCTGCTTCTACTGGGCGTTCAACGCCCAGCTGTTGCTTCTTTCTGATGTTGAACGCCAGGAAGTCCTGTGTCACTGGGCATTTTTCTGAACGCCCAGGACGCTGTCAATCTGGTGTTAAATGCCCAGAAGGTGCTTCGTTCTGGCGTTCAACGCCCAGAAGATGCTCCTTTCTGGCGTTTAACGCCCAGATGGCTACCCTTACTGGCGTTGAACGCCCAGTGGGTGCTTCTTTTGGGCATTCAACGCCCAAAATGTTTCTTACTGGCTTTTTCATGCCAGTGACCTTCCAAATTCCCTTGTAACTTTGTGAATTTAAGCAATTGCTATTTTACCTTGAAGATACTTTGATATATACCTGTAAAAATCAATCAATTAATTAACAAATAAACTTTGTAAATGGCTGGGTTGCCTCCCAGCAAGTGCTTCTTTATTGTCATTAGCCGGATTATTACTGAGCTTTAATCAAGCCTCAGTTTTGAGCATTCTTGCTCAAAATTGCCTTCAAAATAATGTTTGACTCTTTGTCCATTAACAATGAACTTTTTATTAGAATCATTATCCTGAAGCTCTACTGCCTTGTAGTTTGCAATGTCTGCAAACCATGGCACTTCTTGGATGGCAAAGAGTTTCTCATCCGGAAAGGTTTCAGAGATCTCAGTAAGAGGGAGGGACGCCCCTTCTACTGGTTTTATTCGGGACAGGTGATCTGCTACTTGGTTTTCTGTCCCTTTTCTGTCTCTTATTTCTATATCAAACTCTTGCAGAAGCAACACCCATCTGATAAGTCTGGGTTTTGAATCCTGCTTTGTGAGTAGATATTTAAGAGCAGCATGATCAGTGTACACAATCACTTTTGATCCTACTAAATAGGATCTAAACTTGTCAATAGCGTAAACCACTGCAAGCAGCTCTTTTTCTGTGGTTGTGTAATTCTTCTGTGCGTCATTTAAAACACGACTGGCATAGTAAATGACGTGCAGAAGCTTGTCATGTCTCTGTCCCAACACTGCACCAATGGCATAGTCACTGGCATCACACATTAATTCAAATGGTAATGTCCAGTCTGGTGCAGAGATGACTGGTGCTGTGACCAGCTTAGCTTTCAGAGTCTTAAACGCCTGCAGACACTCCTTATCAAAGATAAATGGTGTGTCAGCAGCTAGCAGATTACTTAGAGGTTTGGCAATTTTTGAAAAATCCTTTATAAACCTCCTATAGAATCCTGCATGCCCCAGAAAGCTTTTGATTGCCTTAACATTGGCTGGTGGTGGTAATTTTTCAATTACCTCTACCTTAGCTTGATCCACCTCTATTCCCCTGTTCGAGATTTTGTGCCCAAGGACAATTCCTTCAGTCACCATAAAGTGACATTTCTCTCAGTTTAAAACTAGGTTGGTCTCTTGGCATCTCTTTAGAACAAGTGCTAGATGGTCAAGACAGGAGCTGAATGAGTCTCCAAATACTGAAAAGTCATCCATGAAGACTTCCAGAAATCTTTCCACCATATCAGAGAAAATTGAGAGCATGCACCTTTGAAAGGTTGCAGGTTCATTGCACAAGCCAAATGGCATCCTTCTATATGCAAATACTCCAGATGGGCATGTGAATGCCATTTTCTCTTGATCCTGGGGATCTACTGCAATTTGATTATAACCTGAATATCCATCCAGGAAGTAGTAGTATTCATGACCTGCTAGTCTTTCTAGCATCTGGTCTATGAATGGTAAAGGAAAATGATCCTTTCTGGTGGCTGTATTGAGCCTTCTATAATCAATACACATACGCCACCCTGTAACTGTTCTTGTAGGAACCAGTTCATTTTTTTCATTATGGACCACTGTCATGCCTCCCTTCTTAGGCACGACTTGGACAGGGCTTACCCAGGGGCTGTCAGAAATAGGATAAATAATCCCAGCCTCTAGTAGTTTAGTGACCTCCTTCTGCACCATTTCCTTCATGGCTGAATTCAGCCGCCTTTGTGGTTGGACCACTGGCTTGGCGTCAGCCTCCAATAGAATCTTGTGCATGCATTTGGCTGGGCTAATGCCCTTAAGATCACTGATGGACCATCCAAGAGCTGTCTTGTGTGTCCTCAGCACTTGAATTAGTGCTTCCTCTTCCTGTGGCTCTAATGTAGAGCTTATGATTACAGGAAAGGTATCACCTTCTCCCAGAAATGGATATTTCAGGGATGGTGGTAATGGTTTGAGCTCAGGTTTAGGAGGTTTCTCCTCTTCCTGAGGGATTTTCAGAGGTTCTATTATTCTCTCTGATTCCTCCAGATCAGGCTGAACATCTTTAAAGATGTCCTCTAGCTCTGATTCAAGACTCTCAGCCATATTGACCTCTCTTACCAGAGAGTCAATAATATCAACACTCATGCAGTCATTTGGGGTGTCTGGATGTTGCATAGCTTTGACAACATTCAACTTGAACTCCTCCTCATTGACTCTCAGGGTTACTTCCCCTTTTTGGACGTCAATGAGGGTTCGGCTAGTTGCTAGGAAAGGTCTTCCTAGAATGAGAGTTGCACTCTTGTGCTCCTCCATTTTCAGCACCACAAAGTCAGTAGGAAAGGCAAATGGCCCAACCTTGACAATCATGTCTTCAATCACACCTGATGGGTATTTAATGGAGCCATCAGCAAGTTGAAGACATATCCGGGTTGGTTTGATTTCTTCAGTCAAACCAAGCTTTCTGATAGTAAATGCAGGTATTAGGTTGATACTTGCCCCAAGATCACATAAAGCTTGCTTGGTACAAGTACCCTCTAATGTGCATGGTATCATAAAGCTCCCGGGATCTTTAAGCTTCTCAGGTAAGCTTTTCAGAATGACTGCACTGCATTCTTCAGTGAGGTAAACTTTTTCAGTTTCCCTCCAATCCTTCTTATGACTTAAGATTTCTTTCATGAACTTAGCATAAGAGGGTATTTGCTCAAGTGCTTCTGCAAATGGAATCTTTATTTCAAGAGTCCTGAGATAGTCTGTAAAGCGGGCAAATTGCTTATCCTGTTCCGCTTGGCGGAGTTTTTGAGGATAAGGCATTTTGGCTTTATATTCCTCGACCTTAGTTGCTGCATGTTTATTACCTACAGAAGTGGGTTGGGAAGCCTTTTTAGAAGGGTTGTTATCAGCACTTGTATGTGACTGATCCCCCACTGGCATTTGGATGCCAGGGGTGGAAGCTGGAGTGGCGTTAGACGCCACCTCCTTATTTGTTACTAGCGTCTGAACGCCAGAACTATGCTCCCTTTGGGCGTTCAACGCCGGATTCATGCTTGTTTCTGGCGTTGAACGCCAGGAATGAGCATGGGTTGAGCGTTCAGCGCCAGCATTTTTCCTCTCTAGGCTCTAATTATCCTCAGAGGGATTTTGAGTAGCCATTTGTTCATTTCTTGGCTTCCTGCTGCTTTGAAATGAGGTATTTAATGTTTTCCCACTTCTTAATTGAACTGCTTGGCATTCTTCTGTTATTTGTTTTGATAATTGCTTTTTCGTTTTCTTTAACTGTACTTCCATATTCCTGTTAGCCATTCTTGTTTCCTGTAGTATTTCCTTGAATTCGGCTAGCTGCTGAGTTAGAAAGTCTAGCTGCTGATTGAATTCATTAGCCTGATCTACAGGACTGAGTTCAGCAGTTACTGTTTTAGCTTCTTTTTTCATGGAAGATTCACTGCTTAGGTACAGATGCTGATTTCTGGCAACTGTATCAATAAGCTCTTGAGCTTCTTCAATTGTTTTTCTCATATGTATAGATCCACCAGCTGAGTGGTCTAGAGAAATCTGAGCTTTTTCTGTAGGCCCATAGTAGAAGATGTCTAATTGCACCCACTCTGAAAATATTTCAGAGGGGCATTTTCTTAGCATCTCTCTGTATCTCTCCCAGGCATCATAAAGGGATTCATTATCTCCTTGTTTGAAGCCTTGGATGCTTAGCCTTAGCTGTGTCATCCGTTTTGGAGGGAAATAGTGATTCAGGAATTTTTCTGACAGCTGTTTCCATGTTTTTATGTTGTTCTTAGACTGGTTATTTAACCATCTCTTAGCTTGATCTTTTACAGCAAATGGAAATAGTAATAATCTGTAGACATCCTGATCTACTTCCTTATCATGTACTGTGTCAGTAATTTGCAAAAATTGTGCCAGAAACTCTGTAGGTTCTTCGTGTGAAAGACCGGAATACTGGCAGCTTTGCTGCACCATGATAATGAGCTGAGGATTCAACTCAAAGCTACTAACTCCAGTGGAGGGTATACAGATACTACTCCCATATGAAGCAGTAGTGGGGTTAGCATATGACCCCAGAGTCCTCCTGGACTGTTCATTTTCACTTAGTTCCATGATAGAATAAAGGAGATGGTATGGATGTTGATATTATTTATTTTATAAAAATTTATTTTATAAAATAAAGTAAAAATAAAACAAATAAAAACGAAATAAAATAAAAAAATGAAAATATTTTTTTTTTGAAGATTTTCGAAAAATTTGAGGAAAAAGGGAAAGTGGTTAGGATAAAATTTTTGAAAAAGATAATAAAATATATATTAAAAAAATAAGAATTGAAAAATTTTGAAATTGAAATCTGAATTTTTATATAAAAATTTCGAAATTATTGTTTAAAACTAGTTAGAAAATATATTTTTTTATTTTGAATTTTGAATTTTATGATGAAAGAGAAAAACACATAAGAGACACAAGACTTAAAATTTTTAGATCTAATGCTCCTTATTTTCGAAAATTTTGGAGGGAAAACACCAAGGAACACCAAACTTAAAAATTTTAAGATCAAAACACAAGAAAGACTCAAGAACACCTTGAAGATTCACAAGAACACCAAGAACAAAAGAAAGAACACCAAACTTAAAATTTTTAGAAAACCAAGGTAAATTTTCAAAAATTGAAGATAGATCAACAAGAAAACACCAAACTTAAAGTTTGGCACAAGATTAAATTAAGAAAAATTATTTTTTAAAAAAAAGATTTTAAAAAGAAGATGCCCAATTGCCAAGAACATAAGCCAACTGAGCTAAAAATGTAATGTATTTTAAAGATGTATTATTTTTATGGATAAAAGTATAATTTTTGAAAGTTGATATTTTGAAAAAGCACAAGAAAAACAAGAAAAGACACAAAACAAGAAAAACTCAAGATCAAACAAGAAAAATAAACAAGAACAACTTGAAGATCAATGAAGAACAAAGAACACAAGTTCGAAAATTTCGAAAAAAATATAAAATATACAAGTAACACCAAACTTAGAACAAGACACTAAACTCACGAAAAAAATTAAAAATTGATAAAGAAAAATAATATTTTTGAAAAATTTTTAAAAAGGGATAATAAAAAATGCAATTCTAGTGAAAAAAAGGATAAATTCTTCCTAATCTAAGCAACAAAATAAACCTTTAGTTGTTCAAACTCGAATAATCCCCGGCAACGGCGCCAAAAACTTGGTGCACGAAATTGGAAATCACAATTCTTGTCACAACTTCGCACAACTAACCAGCAAGTGGACTGGGTCGTCCAAGTAATACCTTATGTGAGTAAAGGTCGATCCCACGGAGATTATTGGTTTGAAGCAAGCTATGTTTATTTTATTATTCTTAGTCAGGATATCAATAAAAATTATCAGTTGGAATTATTAGAAAAATAAAAGAGTGTGAAATAATTACTTGTTATGCAATAATGGAGAATATGTTGGAGTTTTGGAGATGCTTTGTCTAATTTATTCCTGTAATGTAATATTCCATCCATGGAAAAGTGCAAAGTTCCCTCCATGGCAAGCTGTATGTAGGGTGTCACCGTTGTCAATGGCTACTTCCCACCCTCTTAGTGAAAATGGTCCAAATGCTCTGTCACAGCACGGCTAATCATCTGTCGGTCCTCAATCAGGTTGGAATAGAATCCAATGATTCTTTTGCGTCTGTCACTGACGCCCAGCCTTCAGGAGTTTGAAGCTCGTCACAGTCATTCAATCCCGGAATCCTACTCGGAAAACCACGGACAAGGTTTAGACTTTCCGGATTCTCATGAATGCCACCATCAATCTAGCTTATACCACGAAGATTCTGATTAAAGAATCTAAGAGAAGCTCATTCAATCTGATGTAGAACGGAGGTGGTTGTCAGACACACGTTCATGGATTGAGGACGGTGATGAGTGTCACGGATCATCACCTTCTTCATAATTAAGCGCGAATGAACATCTTAGATAGGAACACACACGTTTGAATGGAGAAATAGAAATAATTGCATTAATTCATCGAGACGCTGCAGAGCTCCTCACCCACAACAATGGAGTTTAGAGACTCATGCCGTCAAAGTGTATAAAATTCAGATCTGAAAATGTCATGAGGTACAGAGTTAATCTCTAAAAGTTGTTTAAATAGTAAACTAGTAACCTAGGTTTACAGAAAATGAGTAAACTATGATAGATGGTGCAGAAATCCACTTCTGGGGCCCACTTGGTGTGTGCTGGAGCTGAGACTTAAGCTTCTCACGTGCCTGGGGCTGTTTTGGGCGTTCAACACCAGGTTGTAACCTGTTTCTGGCGTTGAACTCCAACTTGTAACCTGTTTCTGGCGCTGGACGCCAGACAGCAGCATGATACTGGCGTTGAATGCCAGTTTACGTCGTCTATCTTCATGCAAAGTATGGACTATTATATATTGCTGGAAAGCCCTGGATGTCTACTTTCCAACGCCGTTGAGAGAGCGCCAATTGAACTTCGGTAGCTCCAGAAAATCCATTTCGAGTGCAGGGAGGTCAGAATCCAACAGCATCTGCAGTCCTTTTTCAGCCTAACTCAGATTATTGCTCAGCTCCCTCAATTTCAGCCAGAAAATACCTGAAATCACAGAAAAACACACAAACTCATAGTAAAGTCCAGAAATATGATTTTTGCCTAAAAACTAATAATTTTCTACTAAAAACTAATTAAAACATGCTAAAATCTACATGAAATTACCCCCAAAAAGCGTATAAAATATCCGCTCATCATCGATCCCACAGAGATTGTCGGCTTGAAGCAAGCTATGGTCACCTTGTAAATCTCAGTTAGGCGGATTCAAATGGGTTATGGAGTTTTCATAATTAAAAGATAAATAAAACATAAAATAAAGATAGAGATACTTATGTAATTCATTGGTGAGAATTTCAGATAAGCGTATGGAGATGCTTCATCCCTCTTGAATCTCTGCTTTCCTAGTGCCTTCATCCAATCCTACATACTTCTTTCCATGGCAAGCTGTATATAGGATTTCACTGGCGTCAATGGCTAGCTCCCATCCTCTCAGTGGAAAAGGTGCTCTACGGTTTCCCGCATGGCTAATCAGCTGTTGGTTCTCGATCATGTAGGAATAGGATTTACTATCCTTTTGCGTCTGTCACCACGCCCTACAGTCGTGAGTTTGAAGCTCGTCACAGTCATCCCATCCCAGATCTTACTCGGAATACCACAGACAAGGTTTAGAGTTTTCGGATCTCAAGAATGCTAACAATGGATTCTAGCTTATACCACAAAGACTCTGATCTCACGAAATAGAAGGCTTTGTTGTCAGGAGAGGCAATCAACACGCATGAGTTAGGAGTCCAAGAGATACACACTCAATCTTAAGTAGAACGGAAGTAGTTGGCAGTCACGCGTTCATAGGTGAGAATGATGATGAGTGTCACAGATCATCACATTCGTCAGGTTGAAATGCGAGTGAATATCTTAGAACAAGAATAAGCTTGAATTGAATAGAAAATAGTAGTAATTGCATTAATACTCGAGGAACAGCAGAGCTCCACACCTTAATCTATGGTGTGTAGAAACTCCACTGTTGAAAATACCTAAGTGGTCTGGAGGTCCAGGCATGGCCGAATGGCCAGCCTCCCCAAATATGAGAATGTATCTAGAATTGTCTCTATGATCCGAAGATGAAAATACAATAGTAAAAGATCATATTTATAATGAACTAGCTACTATGGTTTATAGAAATAGGTAAATGATGCAGAAATTCACTTCTGGGCCCACTTGGTGTGTGCTTGGGCTGAGCATTGAGCTTCACACATGTAGAGGCTTCTCTTGGAGTTAAACACCAGCTTTGGTGCCAGTTTGGACGTTTAACTCCAACTTTTATGCCAGTTCTGGCATTTTGACGCCAGAAAAGGGCAGAGAGATATCATTTTGACGCCATTTTATGTCATCAAAACTCGCCCAAAGTATGAACTATTATATATTTCTGGAAAGTCCTGGATGTCTACTTTCCAACGCAATTGAGAGTGTGCCATTTGGAATTCTGTAGCTCCAGAAAATCCACTTCGAGTGCAGTGAGGTCAGAATCCAACAGCATCTGCAGTCTTTTGTCAGCCTCTGAATCAGATTTTTGCTCAGGTCCCTTAATTTCAGCCAAAAAATACCTAAAATCATAGAAAAACACACAAACTCCTAGTAAAGTCCAGAAATGTGAATTTTGCTTAAAAAATAATAAAAATATACTAAAAACTAACTAAATCATACTAAAAACTATATAAAAACAGTGCCAAAAAGCGTATAAATTATCCCCTCATCATAGACCTCGGGATCAACCCTATTGGTCTTAACAGTATCACAGATCTACAAGAATTCAATTAAGAACTAAAAAGGATCTTCTGATGGAAGTCCATAAAACTTGCAATTCTGTTTCATCAGAGATACTAATTGAGGCTTTAGCTCAAAATTGTTTGCTCCAATGGCAGGGATTGAGATGCTTCTTCCATGTAAGTTGGAATTTAGTGCAGTAAATTCACCAAGCATCTTCCTTGCATTGTTGTTGGGTTTGGCCATGTCTCTTTCTTTTTCGAGATTCTCTGTAAGGTTTTCTCTGGATTGTTGTGCTTTAGCTTCTCTTAGCTTCTTCTTCAGAATCCTTTCAGGTTCACGATCTGCTTCAACAAGAATGTCCTTGTCATTGCTCCTGCTCATATGAAAAAGAAGAGGACAAAAACGGAAGAGGAATTCTCTATGTCACAATATAGAGATTCTTTTATGTGAGTAGAAGAAGAAAAGAATAGAAGAAGGAGAGGAGAAAAATTTGAACTCAGATAGAGAAGAGAAGAGGGTTCGAATTCTAAGTAGAAGAGAAGTGTTAGTAGATAAATAAATAAATAGAAGAAGATGAGAGAGAGAGTTTTCGAAAATTAATTTTAAGAAAAGGAAATTATTTTTGTTTTTATTTTAATTAAGATGTTAGTTTCGAAAATTAGGAGAAGAAATAGAATAAAATTAAAATTTAAAACAATTAGTTAAATAAAAAGATTTTTGAAAAAGAGGAAGGTGATTTTCGAAAATTAGAGAGAGAAAATTAGTTAGGTGGTTTTGAAAAAGATAAGAATTTTAAAACAAACAAAAAGTCAATAAGTTAGTTGAAAGAGATTTGAAAATCAATTTTGAAAAGATAAGAAGTTAGAAAAGATTTTGAAATTGATTTTGAAAAAGATATGATTTGAAAAAGATATGTTTGAAAAGATATGATTGAAAAGATATGATTGAAATTTATTTTGAAAAAGAATTGAGAAAGAAATTAAAAATATTTGATTTTTTAAAATTAAAATTGATTACTTGACTAACAAGAAACTAAAAGATATGATTCTAGAATTTAAAGATTGAACCTTTCTTAATAAGAAAGTAACGAACTTGAAATTTTTGAATCAATCACATTAATTGTTAGTAAAGTTTTTGAAGAATTGAAATAAAGATAAGAAAAAGATTTTGAAAATCAATTTAAAAAAATTTTGAACAAATAAAAGAAAAAATGAAAAAGATTTAATTTTTGAAAAAGTTTTGAAAAGATAAGATTTTTTTTAAAATGAAATCTTGACTTGACTAACAAGAAACAACCAATTTTAAAATTTTTTGACAAAGTCAACCCAAAGATTTCGAAATTTATAAGAGAAATAAGGGAAAGATATTTATTTTTTATTTTTTTGATTTTTTGAATTTAATGAGGAGAGAGAAAAACACAAAAATGACTCAAAACATTAAAAATTAAGATCAAACAAAGAAAACATGCAAGAACACTATGAATGTCAAGATGAACACCAAGAATACTTTGAAGATCATGATGAACATGAAGAACTTATTTTTGAAAAATTTTCAAGAAAAGAAAAACTTGCAAGACACCAAACTTAGAAATGTTTAATGTTTAGACTTTAAGGATTCAAAAATGCATATGAAAAACAAGAAAAGACACAAAATAAGAAAATATGAAGATCAAACAAGAAGACTTGTCAAGAACAACTTGAAGATCATGAAGAATGCAATGCATGAATTTTTTGAAAATTTTTAGAAAATTAAAAAGATGCAATTGACACCAAACTTAAAATTTGACACTAACTCAAACAAGAATAAGGGGGATATACAAATTGCGAAAACTATAAAGGGATTAACCTTATGAGTCATACTATGAAGTTATGGGAAAGGGTGATAGAACGGAGGTTGAGAAAAGAGACACAAGTAACAGAGAACCAATTTGGATTTATGCCAGGAAGATCTACCACTGAAGCGATATACATATTAAGAAGGATGATGGAGAGGTATCGTAGTAATAAAAGGGATCCACATATGGTGTTTATTGATTTGGAAAAAGTGTATGATAGGGTACCAAGGGAGGTCTTATGGAAGGTTTTAGAAAAGAGGAGAGTAAGGATCACATATATTTTGGTAATTAAAGACATGTATGATGGGACCACAACTAGTGTGAAGACTCAAGGTGGTGTGACAGAGGAATTCTCTATTGGTATAGGATTGCACCAGGGATCATCCTTAAGTCCATACCTTTTCACATTAGTCTTAGAAGTACTCACAGAGCACATCCAAGAGCCTGTGCCATGGTGCATGCTTTTTGCCGATGATATCGTCCTTATGGGAGAGTCAAGGGAAGACCTAAATAAGAAGTTGGAGTTATGGAGAGAAGCTTTAGAAGTGTATAGTCTGCGCATAAGTCGTAGTAAAATAGAATATATGGAATGTAAGTTTAGTCTGAGAAGGGAAAACCCCAATATAGAGGTGAAGATTGGAGAAAACATCCTACGAAAAGTTAAAAGTTTTAAGTATCTCGGGTGCATAATACAGTATAATGGAGATATTGAACATGATGTAAATAATAGGATCCAAGCAGGTTGGTCAAAATGGCAGAGTGCATTTGGTTTTATATGCGACAAAAAGTGCCTCTAAAACTTAAAGCTAAATTCTATCGCACCGCTATAAGACCGGCTATGCTATATGGTACGGAGTGTTGGGCGGCTAAAGGGGAGCACGAACATAAGCTGAGTGTGGCTAAGATGAAGATGTTGAGATGGATGAGTGGTCATACGCAATTGGATAAAATAAGGAATGAAGATATAAGGGAGAGAGTTGGAGTAGCACCCATTGTGGAAAAGATGGTTGAATCACGTCTCAGGTGGTTTGGACAAAGGACGAAAGGCAGAGGAAGACCTAAGAAGACCATCCATGAGGTGGTCAAACGAGATCTACATGTAAACGGTCTCTCTGTAGACATGATACATGACAGAGCACAATGGCATCGTTTGATTCATGTAGCCGACCCCACTTAGTGGGACAAGGCTTTGTTGTTGTTTGTTTTTTGTTTGATTTTATAATTTTTTTGTATTTTTTCGAAAATTATTTTGAAAAGAATGAAAAAAGAAGAAAAAATTTTTGAAAACTTTTTTTTTCGAAAATAAAATAAAAATTACCTAATCTAAGCAACAAGATGAACCGTCAGTTGTCCAAACTCGAACAATCCCCGGCAACGGCGCCAAAAACTTGGTGCACGAAATTGTTATCTCAATGGCGCCAACAACTTGGTATGCACAATTGTAATATCACTCTTTTTCACAACTTCGCACAACTAACCAGCAAGTGCACTGGGTCATCCAAGTAATAAATCTTACATGAGTAAGGGTCGATCCAACGCAGATTGTCGGCTTGAAGCAAGCTATGGTCATCTTGTAAATCTCAGTCAAGCGGATTCAAATGGTTGTAGAGTTTTGATAATTAAAAGATAAATAAACATAAAATAAAGATAGAGATACTTATGTAATTCATTGGTGGGAATTTCAGATAATCGTATGGAGATGCGTTGTTCCTTCTGAATCTCTGCTTTCCTACTGCCTTCATCCAGTCCTTCATACTCTTTTCTATGGCAAGCTGTTTGTAGGGGGATCACCAGTTCAATTGCTATTGTTCATTCTCTCAGTGAAAATGGTCCAGCTACGGGTTACGTAGGGCTAATCATCTATCAGTTCTTGCTTGTGTTGGAATAGGATCCAGTGATCCTTTTGCGTCTGTCGCTACGCCCAACAGTCATGAGTTTGAAACTCGTCACAGTCATCCCATCCCAGATCCTGCTCGGAATACCACAGACAAGGTTTAGACTTTCCAGATCTCAAGAATACTGCCAATGGATTCTAGCTTATACCACGAAGACTCTGATCTCACAGAATGGAAGGCTCTGTTGTCAGGAGAGGTAACCATGCGTCGTGGACCAGGAATCCAAGAGATACATACTCTAGCTTTCGTAGGCAGAACAGAAGTGTTTGTCAGACACGCGTTCATAAGTGAGAATGGTGATGAGTGTCACGGATCATCACATTCATCCAGTTGAAGTGCGAGTGAACATCTTAGAATAAGAATAAGCTTGAATTGAATAGAAGAACAATAGTACTTTGCATTAATACTCGAGGAACAGCAGAGCTCCATACCTTAATCTATGGTGTGTAGAAACTCCACCGTTGAAAATATATAAGAACAAGATCTAGGCATGGCAGAATGGCCAGCCTCCCCAAATGGCATATGAATTCAAAAAAATGGGGAAAAAGACCCCTAATACAATAGTAAAAAGTTCTATTTATACTAAACTAGTTACTCGGGTTACAAAAATAGGTAAATGATGCAGAAATCCACTTTTGGGCCCACTTGGTGTGTGCTTGGGCTGAGCATTAAAGCTTTCACGTGTAGAGGTCTTCCTTGGAGTTAAACGCCAGTTTGTAACTTATTTCTGGCGTTTAACTCTGCTTTGCAACTTGTTTCTGGCGTTTAACGCCAGAATAGGGCAGAAAGCTGGCGTTAAACGCCAGTTTGTGTCATCTAAACTCAGGTAAAGTATGGACTATTACATATTGTTGGAAAGCCCTGGATTTCTACTTTTCAACGCAACTGAGAGCGCGCCATTTGGACTCTTGTAGATCCAAAAATTCCATTTCGAGTGCAGGGAGTTCAGAATCCAACAACATCAGCAGTCCATCTTCAGCCTCTGAATCAGATTTTTTCTCAGGTCCCTCAATTTCAGCTAGAAAATACCTGAAATCACAGAAAAACACACAAATTCATAGTATAGCCCAGAAATGTGAATTTTGCTTAAAAACTAATAAAAATGTACTAAAAACTAACTAAATCATACTAAAAACTATGTAAAAACAATGCCAAAAAGTGTATAAATTATCCGCTCATCACCCATACATTATTTTTCGAAAATAGTATTAAACATTTTACTTTTTTTGTCTCTTTTAACGCTAGTCATTATTCACAATTGTTAAACTAGATAGAGTAGTTAGATTAGTGATTTATTAATTTCTAGAGATTTGACGGAGCATGTTCTAATTTGGATAGTGATTACAAATAAGTAGAATAGTATGAGTAGTGAAGATAATAGGTAGTGAAACTTAGTAAGAGTAAGAGTAGTTATTGGAGTCTATGTTGTAATTTGGGTTGTTATTAAAGAAAGTATGGGTAATGACTTTCTGTTTTATTTAGAATTCATGTGACGTCTATATTAAGTCAAATTTTTTATTAATATTAAACTTATATTTATTAGGCCAAGTTTGATGAACATATGATTTTATTTTGTGTTTGAACATGTAATATTATTGGTTGCGTTTATGGTATTCTTTGGATTAAGAGATGCATTAGTTGATATTGTTATATAAATATGTTTTGATGTGGTGCTAAGAGACAATTTGTTATGTTGTTTACGCAGCCCCACCGATGTATCACGAGCATTAGACGGCAGCAGGGTATGCACTGGGATGAGAGGATCATTCCGTACTTATAGATGGCTAGTTTATACTATCTTGCGAGGCTGAACAAGACTTAGCTTAGGTTGGATGAGCCGTTGATGAGTACATTCATGGAGCAATGGCGTCCGGAGACGCACATGTTTCATATACCGTTCGAGAAGTGCACGATTACACTATAGGACGTGGCGTACAAGTTAGGGTTGTCGATCGAAGGAAATTACGTCAGTAGATGCCTAACAAAGTTTGACCAATACATCAAGGGTGGTCTCCCATCTTGAGTGTGGTTTGACGAGATGTTGGGTGTTTTGCCTTCTGCGAACTGCATCGACAAGTTTATGGTGAGATGCAGTTGGATGTAGGACACATTTGGAGAGCTTCCTGATGGCGCTGACGATGCCACTATTAGGAGGTATGCCCGGGCTTATATCATGATGCTTTTGGGGACTCACCTATTTGGCAACAAGTCCGGTACTCGCCTGCAAATTTGGTGGCTGCCATATATAGCCAGGCTTGAGGACATGGGTGGGTACAATTAGGAAACAGCTGCATTGTCATAGTTATTATACCGGTGTATGTGCCACGTGGCAAACAAAAACTTTGTGATGTTAGCTGGTCCATTACAGCTACTTCAGTCATGGATCTTCTGGCGGTTTCCTGGTTTCAGGCCTGCTGGATATGATACCTTTGGTTGGCCTTTGGCCTCGATTTAGTGTTCTATTTATATGCTATGTTTGTCACAATTTTTGGTGTTATTTTCATTTAGTGATAACGTTTGTTTGGGGTGTAGGTGGTTAGGTCACAACCCAACCGCGAGCGAGAAGGGACCTCGAGTTGCTCATTGCAGGCTCAGGATAGATCTTCTACATGCTGGGGATGTGAGTATTTTGTCAAGTCTAAATAGTTAATTTCGATGTAAGCTTAGCAACACTGAATATTTAATGATGACATTTCATAACTATTTCTATGAACAGTTCACTTGGATACCGTATAGCTCTCATGATGTAGTTCAGGTGGTGCATCTAGAGATACTAGAGCCTTGGCATACGACATTGTGGAGGTCTGTGACAATGTTGATATATTTTGCTGTCATAGAATGGCACCAGGTAGATCGGGTTCTACCACTGTTTGGTGGAGTACAGCCTCGACCACGAATCGCACTCGATATTGGTTTTTTGATGGTGAAGGATGGCAGAGGTGGTGATCAGTGGTCCCATACAACTTGTAATTTTGGCACCTCCAATGGACCAACCGGGCGGATCATGTCATTCGGTTTGATGTTGTTCCAAACCCAAGCCCGTTGCATGAGTTTTTGGATTGGTGGAGCCAGCATGGCAGGAGATTCCTATTATAAACCACAATTTTATGGCTTATCTTGTATTGAATTTGGTAGATCTTATCAACTTTTGCTACATTTATTCAATGAAATAGCACAGTTTTGTGACTTTTTTCTAATTTGTGCTTAAGAGTAAAAAACATGCTTTTTAGTTATTTAATTTGTCAAATTTAATTTACTTTAATTTTAGTCGATGCCTTTATGTGTTTGTTAAGTTATTCCAGGCTTAGAAGGCAAAGATTGGATTGAAGAAGTGAAGAAAAAACATGCAAAGTGGAGAATTCATGAAGAAATGAGGATTTGAAGAAATTCATGGTCACGCATACACTTGCCTTGAGCATACGTGTGCGTTGGAGATTTCACCATATTCATGCCTCACGCATACACGTGATATGAGGTATGTGACCTCATTAAATGCAAAATGTGGGTCGCGGTTTCCATCTTTCCAGAGCCTAATTCAACTCATTTTTGAAGTATTTGAGGCCAAATTCAAGAGAGAACAAGGGGAGAGCAATTAGGTTTAGATTAAAATCATGTTTCGCGTTCTTTTCTAGAGAGAGAAGCTCTTTTTTCTCTCTAGAATTAGGATAGATTGAGCTTAATTACCTCTTAGATTTAGGTTTTGATCCTGTCTTAATTTAGTTTTCCTTGCAATTTCTTATTACTACATCCTTGCTCTCTTAGTTTTACTTGTTTCCTTTATTTTGTTGCTTTTGATCTTATGAACCCTTGTTGATTTTAATTTCTATTTAATGTAATTTGATGTTTAATTGAGTTTTTATTATTGCTATTTTGTATTTGGTAGCTTTAGATTTTATTATTATTGTAATTTTACCTTGCTTTCATTTTATGCCTTCCAAGTATTTGATGAAATACTTGGTTTTATTTTAGAGTAGATTTTAGCACTCTTGATTTGAGATTGGGGACTTAGGTTTCTTGATGTCATTGATGTCTAGTGTGATTGGTATAGGGTTGTTAGTTGATTTTAGGATCAATTATGTCCACTTGACTTCACCTGTTGTGGTCAATGATCTAGATAAGAAACCTTAACTCTTAATCCTTGCCAGGAGTGTCTTTTAGCATTCATATTATCTTAGTTGTTAGCTTTACTTTCTCGCAATTTATGTCTCCCGTTCATCAACCTAAAAACCCCCAAAAATTCTCATAACCAATAATATGCATACTTCTCCGCAATTCCTTTGAGAGACGACCCGAGGTTTAAATACTTTCAATTTTTATTGGTTTGACATAAGTAACGAAAAGATTAAACTTTGATTGAAAGTTATCTATTGGTTTGGAACTATAGTATCAATGCGATTATCTTGTGAAATTCTGAACCGACGATTTCCTTCCGTCACCTGTCGCCTGCGCTCTTCCTCGGTGACACCAGGGTAGTTCCTATTCCGGTCAAGGCAACCCAGCGAGGTCCAGGATGAGTTCCTGACATGGATCGGGTGGATGATGTTCCGATAGGCGTCAAGTTGAGCAGAGACATTATGTTGAGACACATACGAGTCAGCGTGACTAGCAGTGGCATCAGCTCCTGTAAGTCGGTCTAAAACCGAAATGTACCTCTGTCGCATTTAACAGTACCTTGATACACATGGCAGCATCAATTTTAACCATTGGTAGTATGAATGCCGAGATCACATGATAATCAAGACTCCTGTAGTCACTCGATATCGAAGTGGCCAGACAAGTATGAGATCTACTGTACCATTTTTTACGTCCCAAATACCTCTGTGCTGGCGGAGAATGATTCGAATCAACCATGTGCACCAGTTGCCAAATTCCTTACACTTTCCATTGTATGTGCGATAATCGGACTCCACCATTTTTTACTGAACCCTGAATCGAATGCTATAGGTCTTCACGCTTAACACAACCTCCTCTTTATTTTGAAACTGCTGACCAACCTGAAACTCCACTAGTTCTCCAATATCCTGTGTATCTCTGGCACCAAATCCAACAGGTTTGCCAGGAACCCCTTGCTGTCTCATGGCATCCAAGTCCAAATTTGAAAAGTGCGGGGCATACTGTTGGGTTCATGAACTAGACGCTCCACCACCCTCAACTGGTTTACTCCGTGCTATGTCATCACCACTATCATCGGCAATTATGTTCGGCTCCACATCGTCATCCCATAGTATATCGTCTATACCATCCGGTGCTCCACCTTGTAATGAAACTGGTGTCATATCAATAATACCTACTTTTCCATCACCACTGCAATTTAGATCAGTTGCGAAGGACGGGGAGGCAACCAGCATTGCCTCAGGTGCAATACAGGCACGGAGGAAGAGGCACAAATAGACCTCGAACTAGAATAGGCTATCGTTGCTGGAGGTTGGAGATTTCGGTTCGAACCTCCAGAGCAGGAGATCACATTACAAGCTTAGCCAACAACTCAAGGGTCCTGACCTTGGGAAACTGTTGACGATAATGGAACAAAACTTGTAAATCTTCGTCACTTCCTATGACAATCGAATCGTATTTTACATCATCTTGCAAAACTGAAATCGGATTTTTCTATAAATAACTTCTCAACTCGTTTCACACATTGCAACCCCAGTTTTTTGATTTTGGAATTCAGGAACTCAGTGAAGCTCATTGATGGTATCAGAAAAACACTAAGGGAATCGTTATCAGTAAACTTAATTCCAGAACGTATTTTTTTCTTAAACGACCTTCTATAGTGTACCAATACTAAAAAACTATCCTCACTAGTCATTGTGTTTCACTCTCATAAGGAATTCACGTTCATATCATATTTATATATGTTGGCCTCACACTAAATCGAATTTGCCTAGTTCGATTTATGAATGCATAGTAATTTGAATCAGCCCTATTCAAATTATAAAAGAACAAAATCAAAAGTAAATCGAAATAGCTTGTTTCGAATTACTAAGGATGATACATGCATACATAAATTAAATCAATGTGATTCGATTTACTAGGCAACGTTACATGCATGCATAAATCGACTCAAACTGATTCGATTTATATTTTTCTTGGTAATTCAAATTGGACAACTTCAATTTAGTAGGAAAATTGGCAAATCGAATGAGACTCATTTGATTTATATAAAACATGCATTTAGTAGATTCATATATAATATTTTTAGATTTGAGCAAATTGTTTAATTTTGAGTTGAATTTGATTTAATGGTACGATTTATCCTAAAAATTACAAACACTTAGGTTATATTTAAAAGTTTTCATAGAATGATCTATGCCCATGCATTATTAGTTATGGTGCTTTTATTTCCTATTTATTTTTGTGGAGAAATTAATATTTGTTGCAAATCCCAAACTTTATTAATTACCTTAGCGTTTGGTGGAGAGACAGAGATTGAAAGACTAAGACTGAGAGACAAAGACTAAGAGACAGAGACAGAAATAAATTTTAGTATTTTGTTTGGTGTAAAATGAGAGACAGAAGTTAAAATAAGAATGAAACTCTAATTTAATTTGTACAAAAAGGAAAATTAAAATTAGTTAATTGAAATGAGGGTATTTTAGGTATAAAATGTTATTAAAGTTTCGGTTTCTATCTCTAAAAATTTCAGTCCTTGTTAGGAATGGCAAAAAATCCCCAACGGAGCGGGTACCCGTGGGGATTTACCCGTCGAGGGGTAGATATGGGGGGAAGTTTATACCCGCAAGGACGGGAGACAGGGACCCGTTTATTATACGGGGCGGGGGCGGAGATAGAGGTCCCCGTCCCGTGGGGACCCGTATAATCCCCGTATATATAAAAAGACAATAATACCCTGCCATATATATATATATGAAAGTGAGGAGTTGAAAATTTGCAACCCTAGCCGTCACTCACACTCGTTCTCCCTCTCCTCTTCACTCCTCTCTTCTCCTCTCACCACTACTAATTACCACTGCCGTCCGCCATCTCCTACCCTCTCACTACCGCCAACATGAAGTTCATACCCTCTTCTCACGCGTTTGAGTTTCACCATCCCGTTCGCAATCGCAACATCGTCGTCGCATATGGCCAGTCGAGGAGAACATCGCCGTCTCCGCCTGACCCAGTCGAGCAGAGCATCTTCGTCGCCACCTGGGACCCAGCCGAGGCAGCAGTGCCAGCGTTGCTACAAAGCCCTTTCGCCAACCTTCGCGTCTTCGCCTCTCCGCGCCTTCTCATCTTCGCCTCTCCGCGCCTTCTCGTCTTCACCGTCAGCTCAACTGCTCTTCCTCTCGATAAAATTTGTGAACTACCATTTAAATTTATTCAGTTGTGGTTTTAGAGTTCATCTATCATATTATTTCTATAATTTTAGTTTGCTTTGTTGAATTAGTACTAATTTATTTTAATTTGTTTTGAAGAATTTGTTAATTTTATTTTGCTTTGAAGAACTTGTTAATTAGCTTTGAAGAACTTGTTTTGATTTATCTTAATTTGATTTGAAGAACTTGTTAATTTTAATTTGATTTGAAAAACTTGTTACTTTTAATTTGTTTTGAAGAACTTGTTAATTTGTTTTGAAGAATTTGTTCTGATTTATCTTAATTTGTTTTGAAGAACTTATTCTAATTTATCTTAATTTGTTTTGAAAAACTTGTTAATGTTAATTTGTTTTGAAGAACTTGTTAATTTGCTTTGAAAAACCTGTTCTGATTTATTTTATTATGCTTTGAACAACTTATTAATTATTATAGTATTATTTCTGACTCTGATTATTCCTAATTTTAATTCTATTCATTACAATTTATATTTTTCTGATTTATGTGATTTGATTTTTGTGATTTTTTTGAAGTTTTATGATTCCTGGAATTTGTGATTTTTGTGATTTCTTTGAAGTTTTATGATTCCTGAGATTTGTGGTTTTTTGTTCGATGTAGGATTTGATTTAAATAAATCAGAATCTACTGTCACTATCATCACAGGATGAAAGAAGGCTTGAGAATTATATTTTTTAGTTTTTGAATATGTTTGGTTGTTTTAATATTTTATAAATATATTTAGTAGAGATGTTTGTTGTTTATTACTCTTTAAGTATTTGGAGACAATGAAAAATATGTTTGTAAATACAATTGGGGATGGTCTTTGTTTTTTTTTTTTTCTATTTTTTCTATTTTGTTCATATTCTTTTATGTTTATTATTTTTATAAAAATCCGCGGATATCTGTGGAGACCCCGATCCCTGTCGGATACGGGGGTCTCTGTTATCCGTCGCGGAGACGGGGCGGGGACGGAGATAGGTTTTGGAGGCGGGGGGCGGGGGTGACATCCTTAGTCCTTGTGTCCTCACTTTATGGAGGTAATGAAATATTGAAATTTTAGGATAGAGACAGAAATTTTAGTATTAGTATCTAAACCAACAAACATAATACTGAATCTCAATATCTCAATCTCTGTTCTAGTACCTCAAAACAAACGCTACCTAATTGTTTTTTTTTTTTTTTTTTTTTTTTGCAAAACTCAAATCCAATACGTTCATATGGCACCGGCATATAAATGACAATCTAGTTCATATAGGATTCATCAGAAGAAATGCTAGGTTCTTTCTATAACGGGGCAATGCTAGAAATTGAGGTCCCATTCCTAACACCAAGGAGGGACCCCTCAGAAAATGGTACCAGGAATAGACCACCATTGACTACTTGTTCCACCTTATGGGTCATATGATATAGCTGGCTAGGGAAATTATTTAATTAGCATCTTCTTAAATAATTTTTTATTCATGATTTCTTATTCCTAACTGAGAAAAGAAAAAGAATATTTCTATGTTTTAATGTTTTTACTTTTTAAAGCATTGAATGCATTTAAATATTTTTTATTTAAAACTAGACGGTTAATTAGCTAAAAAGAAAATTCGTTATTACACAATATATATATATATATATATATATATATATATATATATATATATATATATATATATGTGTGTGTGTGTGTGTGTGTGTGTTATATATATCTAGATCTTTTATACATATATTGAATCAAAAGTACATTAAATTTGCGAAAGCAAAGCATGTAATTAATGGACTAGTAGTATAGCTGTAAAAATGATCAAATTCAGTGACAAGGAGAGCTCGCAATCCCGTTAATTGAATTCAGATGCGCATCCCTCGCATTTGAATATACCTTTATCGAAATAGGCATTTTTATTTAAATAAAAAATCATATTATTTACCAATCTAAACCAAAATGGGATAAGTATGAATTTATGCATTCAGCCACATTTTCGCAAGCTGCACTTACGAAAATAACTTTGGAAGTAGTCCAGACTCCAGACTATAAATGCGAAAACGCAAATAGAATTTTTGCTTGATTTTTAGTTTTTTACATGTTACAATTACGAAAATATCTAAAATTTTACTCTATTTTTACGCAATGAAAATGCGTGCAATTTAAATTTAAATTTTCGCAGCTCATGCCGACAAAAATAAAAGGAAAATTTATGTATATATAGGCAATTATGGCATAAATTAATTTGGTTATGGATAAAATAATTGTGATAAGCTTGAATATAGATGCACAGTGAGTTGTCTATAAATATAGACTTGCGTTGACCAGTGACCTGCAAATTGCAAGTAACATTTTGCAGGCGATGAGATAAAAAATCTGAGACTACTGCAAAACGCAGGCTGCGATTAAGCTGAAAAGGGAACTAGGTTGCGAAACGTGTCCTGTATGCTGACAGGCGTAGGTGTTGTCCAGCATGGGGCTAAGCAAAACGCAGGTTGCATTTGTCAGCATTGCAGAGCAAAATGGAGATTGCGGTTTGCAGCCTTCTTAGCTGCATGTGCGCCACGTGTCTTAGAGGGTGTTCACCTGGATCTTTAAAAGCTAAAACGCAAATAGCTAGGAAAGCCAAGTAAAAAACGAAGTTATTGAAGCAAGTTGAGAAAGCGTTGAAGGAGAGTGAGAAAGCAAGAGTGAAGAGGGTTAAAAGTGAAGAAGTAAAGTGTGGAAGAAGAAAAAGTATACAGTACAAAAAAAATATGGTGCGTGATTTTACCAAATTAAAAGATCATATTATTGAATATTTGGATCATTTTCAATAGATAAGTAATTTTTTTATAATATTTAACGATAAATATATATTTATTTAAATTTTATTTATTTATGTTTTAATTAGTACTTTTGTGATTATTAATATTATTATTACTAATATTATATTATTATTTATTTCTCATTACAGTTTAACTTTTTTTATTACGGTTATTATATTATTATTGTTATTATTAGGCAAATTAATTTCTATATTATTAGTGAAGTTATTATTATTATTATTATTATTATTATTATTATTATTATTATTATTATTATTATTATTATTATGAGAATAATTTATTAATATTTTTTAATAATAATATTGTGTAATAATTTATTATTATTTTTTAGTGATTTATTATTATTTTTTATGATAATAATAATACTGTTTAGTAAACAGTTTTTTTAATAATGTTTAATTAAAAAATATTATTTTTTAATAATTTATTAATATTTTCTAATAATAAGTAATACTGTTTATTAATAAAATATCGTTTAGGATAATGATAATATAATAAATAGTTATTATTATTGTTATTATTGTTATATTTGAGTAATTATTATTATGATTAGTATATTATTATTTGTTTATAATACTGGTTATGATAGTAAAAATAAATTATTATTAATTTTTAATAACTAATAATATGGTTTAATAATTTATTATTAATTTTTAGTGATTTATTATTATTTTTATTCATAATAATAATAATAATACAGTATAGTAAAAGGTATTTTTTAACACTGTTTAGTAAAAAAATTTATTAATTTTAATAGTTAACAAATATTTTGTAATAATAAATAATATTATTTAATAATAAAATATTGTTTATTATTATTATTAGCCGTTATAGAATACTGTATAATAGTTATTATTATTTTTTAGTAATAAATAATAAATAAATATTTATGACTTGTTAATAATTTATTATTATTTTTTAAGATAATAATAATAATAATAATACTATTTAATTATTGTTGCTAATTTATTTTGAATAAATTATTAATTGATATTATTTAAAATTTAATAAGTATCATTTTTCTTTTTGTAGGCTATCAGGAATTTGTTGTCTAGAAAACTCGATCTGCTAGATATCTTTAATGAGGTAGCTACAGCGGCATTGGCATTGACTGTGTTTCAATACGTTTCGCGAGTAGGCAAAATAAGAGGTCATTCTACATTACTGAGTGCTTTGGTGGAACGCTGGAGGCCGGAGACTCACACATTTCATCTTTCGGTCGGTAAAGTGATGGTGACGCTAGAAGATGTGAGCTATATTCTTGGTCTCTCGGTTAATGGGGAGGCCGTTACGGGTAGATCAGACAGCAGTCACCAGTTTTTGGTGGAGAACTGCATTGCGTGTTTTGGTCGGGAGCCCGGTCCACAAGATCACGTGTTGGGGAAGGTTAATATTGCATGGGTCCGGCGGTGCAGAGACACCGAGTCGTGTGATACTCAGGAGTCTGTTGAAGGGTACGTCCAGGCGCACATTTTCTGCATGCTCGGAACCGTTGTGTTTTCGGATAAGTCGACCACTTCATTGAACTCGAAGTTTCTACCGCTTGATGCCAGGGCATCTAGGCCAGTTTCACTGACCTTTTCTTTACTGTTTTAGGGTAGTTTCATGCATTTTCTTAGGAAATAAGCAAGTTTTAGATGAAAATACACTTACACCTTGATTCAAGCAATTATTGTGAACTTTACATGATTTCATGAGGATTAGGCATGAATTGAATGATATAATTGATGATGCATAACCTCATGACTTGGAACAAAGCTCTGATGCACTTTAATTGCTTGATTTCGGGACAAAGGAAGCTAGAAGGAGCCACGTTAGCAGCCGCGTTAATCTAATTAACGTGACCACTAACGTGGAATGGGGACAAGCTTGTAGCAATAATGGAAAAGGTGATCACCAATAACGCCTTCGAAGCCATCATAGCCCACGTTAGTTGCCAAGTTAACTACATTAACGTGGTAGCTAACATGGAGGAAAAGAGGAGCTCCAACGTTAGTGGTAAAAGTGAATGCCACAAACGTTCCACAAAGGCACAAATTAAGCCATGTTAAGAGTCACGTTAACCTAATTAACGTGAACTCTAGCGTGCGCAACCCAAGAGTGCCCACGTTAATGGTCACGTTAAGACCACTAACGTGAGAAGTAATGTGGAGCTAAGGATGATAAGCCAACGTTAGTGACACTCACCTTTGTCACTAACATTGGAGATGGCAATCACTACCACGTTAGTGGCCACGTTAATCCAGTTAACGTGAACTCTAACGTGGGAAGGAGGGGCGTTTGGAGCGTTAGTGACAAAGGTAAGTATCACTAACGCTCTCGAAGCTTAGGCATGCCGACGTTAAGAGTCACGTTAGTTATACTAACGTGAACTCTAACGTAGGAAAAGGGGAAAAATGCAACGTTATTAGAAAAGGTGAGTTCCAAT